>NW_009258207.1:1200000-1817204 GCF_000320585.1 Heterobasidion irregulare TC 32-1 | reverse complement strand
CTAACCTAACCTAACCTAACCTAACCTAACCTAACCTAACCTAACCTAACCTAACCTAACCTAACCTAATCTAACCTAACCTAACCTAACCTAACCTAACCTAACCTAACCTAACCTAACCTAACCTAACCTAACATCAATCATGTATCAGTACATGCCCTCGGCGAGGCAGAGGCCCATCGTCCGTTTGCAAAGCCGAGTGCAAGAAATAAAGGGTACAATAAGATATAATAAAAACATACTCACAGCGCGGGCATCTGTAACGTTAATGCTCGTAGGCTGTCTCATTCATGTAGAGTCGAGTTTGTGCAGGTTTTGTGCTTGTTGGCGCAGCGGAATCCTGATACGCGCCTGACATGACGAGCCTCTCCAGCCGCAGTGAGGCTCGTCATGTCAGGCGCGTATCGGGATTTAGCCCTGTCAATACGCAGCTGACATGACAAGCCTCTCCAGTTGCAGTGAGGCTCGTCATGTCAGTTGTGTATCAAGACTCAGCCAAGCTGATACGCGCCTGACATGACGAGCCTCTCCAGCCGCAGCGAGGCTCGTCATGTCAGCTGCGTATCGGGACTCAGCCCTGTCAATACGCGGCTGACATGACGAGCCTCTCCAGCCGCAGTGTGGCTCGTCATGTCAGCCACGTATCAGGACTCAGCCCTGCCAATACGCGGCTGACATGACGAGCCTCTCCAGCCACGGACAGGCTCGTCATGTCAGCCATGTACTGGCATGGGTGGCTTCTTCACCTCTTAATGGCCTCTTTAGCCCTGCCATACCCCTGTCCTACCCTGAACCTTCTAGCTTTTCAGGTTAGAATGAGCACGCCCACCGTCGTCGACATCTGTGCTAAATGTTGAACCATCTGTCGACACAGTGCCGTGAGCGAATGCACGAAAACGTAAAGAATAAAGCTCACTGGCGCCAGGTGTGCGCCCTTCAGATTGGCGGCGGCGGCAGACGAGGCATGTGCAGCGTCATCTTCCGTCGTCATCGTCGTCGTGGACCCTCTCGATGCCTTCTGGACCGACGACTCTGAGGTGATGGCATAGTGCTTCAAGGACATGATCCTCGCATCGTCACTTGCACGACGCACGTCCGAATCCGAATCATCCTGCGCCCAGGGCACGCGCGTGCGTGCTTTGGAAGCTGACTGGCGCTTGTCATCGAGCAGTGTCACGCCCTCGAATGAGCTCGCGTACCCACCGTCGTCCTTGTTCGACTCGGCCGAGTGCGAACGCGATCGGCCTCGGGAGATTGTCGATCGTTTCCGCCGATGGCGCTTGCCCGAGTCAGACGAGATGTTGCGTGGACTGAGGGGTGTGACGAGCCTGACACCGTGGCGCGCGTTCCCATTCACCTTGAGTTGGTGTTGCTGCAGCGTCGCGAGCCCGGCATCCACCTTCGTGACGGCGCCGTCAAACCCCTCCTCGGCAGCCCGCACGCGCACCTCCCAATCCTCACGCGCCCTACTGATCCGCACCCGCTCCTCAGCCCATTCCTCACGGACGCCGCTCCACTGGCCCTCGACATCCTTCTTCCACTCAGCGATGAGCGAGGTGAGCGAGGCGCGCTCTTGACTCACCTCGGTGGTATGCGACTGTATATTAGTCTGCGACGCCTGGACGAGTGGCTCGAGCGAGGAGATCTTGGACTCGAGCATGGAGATGATACTCTGTGCGGCAGCCTGCTGGGCTTGGAGTGTGCGCGAGAGCTTGAGCGCAGATTCGAGCTGTTCAAGCTGAGAGGCGAGGGCATTGAGGCGCTCCTCGGACACGGAAGATGTCGAAGGCTGAAGAGCAAAAGGCTCTCGTAGAGGGGGCGACGGCGATCGTGAGTGCATGTTGAGCACGTCAAGGTGCATTTTGGATCCACCGTGGATGTCCTCGTTGTCCATGCCCATCCCTGTAGGCTCCGGTGTTCTCGGTCGACCCAGCTCGTCTCTCCGCTGCCGCCGCTCCTCTTCTTCCTCTGCCGCCAGCTGCTCCTCGTCCTCGTCCTCGACGCGCTCTAGCTAGTGGGGTGTGACGGTCGTGATACTCTGCGCGTCGTCGTCGTCGCCTCCGTACTTGCTGTCATCGTGATCCTCGGCACGCAGCGTCCCCGAACGTCGTCTGCCGCGTACGCTGTCTAATTCGCGTTTTTCCTCCTCCATCAGCTCGTGGAGGGTGCTGACTTCGCGATTGATGGCTTCGTGCTCGAAGAGCATGCCCTCCATGGCACGGATCTTATCGACGAAGGAGGCAAGAGAGATCAGCTTGTGGCTGTTCGGGCAGCCCGCAGGAGCACGCGACGGTCACGATCGCGCGGCATGGCTCGGTCTCCTGGCACGCCAACGGCGCGTGACACGGCTGCGTGTAGAGGTGGTGCGCGGGCGCGCTGCACGCACGCACGCGGGCAAGCAAATAACCAAAAAGAAAAGAAAAGTCGAGTCAACTCAGCGTCCATGCCGCGAGGCGGAAAGACGGAGGGGGACGCACCACAGCTTGCGCGGCTCGCCGCACACCTGCGCACACGGTCCACACTCGCCGCCATGGCACAGCCGCTCGCACACATGGAACCCGCAGCCCAACAGACGCCCGCACCCGCTGCTGCCGACGCCGACGCGCTCGTGCGCCTGCGCGCACCGCACGATGTCCACCCCATGGCCGCGTTCCTTGAAACACCGACGCGTCCTCTTGTACAGGCATAACGAGACCCGCGCAGCCGCGGAAATGATGAAAGGGAGCATGGTGCGCGCGACTCGTCCTTGGGTTCTTGGTTTGTATCCCGTGACGGCGGGCATAACAAGGGATCGATGAATGTCTTCGTGCAGGCACAGACGTCGAGTCGGCGCCGAGGATTGAGAAGCACCGTGCGCTTCCTGCACGCGCACAGCTTCGTCGTTAAGAACGGGCACGGCGGGCACCCGCGCGCGTCGTCCGCGTGGCACGCGTACGGTGAGCGCGGGTGCTCACACGCCGGCGGCGGCCGTGTGCACGGGTGCGGGCAGCGCAGGCGCGTGCCGCACGGGATCGGCGGGTCGAGAATCGTGAGGCCGCAGTGGTAGATCATCTGCGCACGCGCGCACATCTCACCATCAAGTACAGTCCAGCCTAGTGAGATGACAAGCGCACGACGCACCTCTTCGAACGAGCTCCGCAGGCACGACGGGCACGGGCCCTTGTCGTCCCGCTCCTCGCAGCGGTGGTTCCCGTATGCGAGCGGCTTCCCACATACGAGGTCGCACTCGTGCCAGCCTGCCTCGTCCACGATGTCTTGTGGTCCCATGGCGCTCGCGGCTCTTGCCCTTCGCGGCACCCAGGCCGGCGAGCGCCACGGGGGGGTAGCACGCGCGCGTGCACTAGTGGCGCGCGCACGCCCGTAGCGCGCCGTAGGGCCTGTCACACAGGATCTCGGGCGCGGGCGCCGCGCCGCCGACAGCGCTGCACGGGACGTTGTGCGTCGTCGCGCCGCACCTGCATGGGCACACGAGAGGGATGGAGCGTAGGAGGCATGGGCCGGCGTAGCAGCGCGTTGCGCACGCGTGCGCACAGCCAGATAGGGGCTTGAGGCAGTGGCCGTGGTGCCGAGTGGGTCGAGCACGAGAGCGAGCGAGCGGGTTGAGAGCGTCGGGCAAGCAGATCGACAGGGTCGAGCAGGAGTGGATGAGAGGAAGACCGGACGAGGGTACAACGGGAGTAAGAGATGACGACGTACCTGCATCCCTCATGGATAGCCTCATCATCCGTGCCCACTCCCTTCTCAGCTCGTCTCTCCGCCGCACGACTTCCTCGTCCTCTGCCACCAGCTGGGTCTCATCCTCCTCGTCCACACTCGAACGGCCGCGATCCTTTGCGTGTCGTCAGGCAGCGTGCGCTCCGGGGGTGCAGACGACAGTGAACGTGGGCGTAGGTGTGGACGAGGACAGAGATGGCGGTCAGCGGAGGGGCAGTGCGTGGCGGCGGTGCGTGAAGTCGAAGGAGGGGACGTCGTTGTTGAGATAGTGAAGCGTGGTGGTCCAAGGGCGTGTAGGGTTCAAGGCCGTTGAGAGGAGAGAGTAAGCGTGTGCATGAGTTCGAGGCAATGCGTGCGTGCGGCGGAAATGTTAAGGGAGGGGCAAGAAGAAACACGAGAGGAGGGACATACCCTCGTAACAATCAGCCCTCCCTTTCCCGTCTTGTCTCTCCGCCGCCAGCTTGCTCTTGCCCTCTTTGTTGACACGTTCGAGCGTATGCAGCGCATCTGAGCAGAGCACAGGGTGCATGCTGAGTCGTCGCGCTCGGGGTCACCTAGCGACGGCAACGGCGAGTCGGTGGAGGAGGGGTCGTGCGAGGGCGAGGAGCCGCTCTCCTGCATGGACGCCGAGTCGGGGCGCGGGGGCAGGATGAACTTGCTGAGCGCGGGCACAAAGGCAGGGGATGTCGCAGCTCAAGAACGGGCTCAGGACGCGGGTCCTGGGCCCGTACACGTCGGCAGCGGAGTCGGGCAGGCAAGGCCGTCCTTGAAGCGCTCCGCGAGGGAGATGCGCACGCGGAAGGCCTCGGCGACGCGGGAGAAGAGTGCAGGGTAGACGATGGGGGTGCGTCAGCCGCCGCGTCTCCTCCTCGCCGATCTTCTGCGTCGCGCGGAGTTTCTCCGTCCTGTACCGCTCATACAGCAGCCAAGGGTGAAGGGGGGCGTGATGCTGGGGGAAGGCAAGGCCGGCCGGTGCGCGAGGATGCGGATGCGGATGCGGCAGCGGAGGCCTGGTCGAGGAGGGCGGCGCGTATGTGAGCGGTGCTCGCCGCGGACATCGACTTGGAGCGGTCCTGCGAGGTCCGGTCGCGGTCGCGGCGGTTGGCGCTGGGCCTGGTGCGCAAGGACTCGGTGGAGCGGCGTGAGGAGGTGGAGGAGGCGGAGGCGGCGGCGGTGGTGGCGGTGACGGCAAACGAGGCGTTGGAGGCAGAGGTGTTGACGAAGGTGGAGGAGGCGGAGGACGTGCCGGGATGGTGGGTGGTGTCAAGCTGTAGCGAGTAGGCGCGACGTCGAGTGGAAGATGCGGGTGAGACGAGCGTGGGTCCGGGCAACGCATGCGATGCGCGAGGCGATGTGGACGATGCGGGCGAGCCGGCCGGTGGGCCAGTGGGCATGAGATCGTGCGAGGAGAGCGGGGAGGGCAGTACAGCGAGCGATGGGGTCGAGAGGGCCGGACGGGAGAGCGAGTCGGATGTGGGAGAGGTTGAGCGGAAGAGAGGAGGGGGCGGGTAGAGTCGAGGGATAGGCCGTTGAGGGCGACGTGGGGAGGAGGTCGAGGGCGAGAGGTGTGCGTGTACGGGGGAGGAACTGGGGCGAGTGACGGCGTACCTATTGTTATGTCCTCGTCGTCCGTTTCCTACCTCTTCTGTGCTCCTTCTCGTCCTCCTCCTCGTTGTCGTGGGTTTCCGCGTCGTCGAGCAGCGTTGGTTCGTGGGTGTTGGTGGAGCGGGACGCCACCGCTGTGAAAACCGTGGAACGCACCGAACGAGACAGTGATTGGTGCAGGCGTGGGGTCGAAGGGATGCGTGTGCACGACGCCGAGGGAACAAGTGAGGGGTTGAGGCGGACGAGCGGGAGCTGGAGAGTCACGAAGTTAATCAAGTGGTCGCGTGCGCGCGACGCGAAGTTAAGTCCTTCGCACCTGTCTCTAACTCAAGTCTGTCCGCGCGCAAACCTCAACCTTCGTCCCCTCGCCCTCGCCTCGACACCATGCACACCCACCACCCACTTCCTTCGCCTTCGTCCTCTCATCCTCTCGGCCCCATGCACACGCGTCCACTCGGCCACAACAACCCCTTCGACTGCTCCCTCACGCGCCCCTGCCGCCGCCGCACCCGTGCTTCGCCCTTGCGCACAGCGTGTCGCAATCGTCACGCTACCCGTGCTTCAGCGCGCCGACGGCGAGGGTGAGGAGCGTTGTTAATGAGAAGAGGAGGTGCGAAGAGGAATGCCATGAAAAAGGTCCGTATCACTTACTTTCGCTAGCCCTCCCCCAGCCCTAGTCCTGCCCCTCCCTGCCCGGCCCTGCCTGTCCCGCGCACCTGCGCACACCCGGAAGCGGCTCCTCACGCCGCGTCTCTTCCCCTGCTCTCTCCTAGGAGGCGAGGGCACGACCACGCTCCCCGGTACCCTACCGCCCGACGCCTTCTTCTCCAAACACGCCCACTCGACGCTGCGCACCGCCGCGCACGCATCGCACGAGCGCACCTCGTCCTCCGCCTCCAGCTACACGCACCACCATGCGGCTGGCGCTGCCGAGAGCACCACCTCGCCCGCGAAGTGGCGCTACGTCGCGGACGCGCACGGCCTCGAGATCGTCAAGAAGATCCGGCAGGGCAAGGTCGAGCTGCGCGATCACACCATCTTCTTGTGCGGCATTAAAGCCAATATCCGTCTAGCTCGCTTTGTGAAGCTGAAGGCCATCAAGGACGCGAAGAAGCCAGGCAAAGCCCCCACCGCGATCCCCGCTATCTCAGGTTTAAAACGCCTCCGCGGCCGACATCGTGGCGGCGCAGGGGAAAGAGGCGGCGGTGAGCGGGTGCATAGGCGTGGACGAGGACAGAGACGGGGTCGGGAAGGGAAAGGTTAGTCCCTCGAGGATCTGTAGATAGTAGAAGTAGAGGAAAAGAGAATGAAACACCATGTATCAGTACATGCCCTCGGCGAGGCAGAGGCCCATCGTCCGTTTGCAAAGCCAAGTGCGAGAAATAAAGGGTACAATAATATATTATGAACATACTCACAGCGCAGGCATCTGTAAGGTCAATGCTTGTAGGCTGTCTCATTCATGTAGAGTCGAGTTTGTGCAGGTTTTGTGCTTGTTGGCACGGCGGAATCCTGATACGCGGCTGACATGACGAGCCTCTCCAACCGCAGCGAGGCTCATCATGTCAGCCATGTATTGGCATGGGTGGCTTCTTCACCTCTTAATGGCCTTTTTAGCCCTGCCATACCCCTGTCCTACCCTGAACCTTCTAGCTTTTCAGGTAAGAATGCCGAATGGCCGCAGTGGGCAAGACAAGGACATAGAAATGGCACCCCCAGTGAGTTTGTCTCGAACATACAAACTCTTTCTTGACAACGCCATGATGCATAGAATCAATCCATTGGTCCCTGCGACGCTGTCATCCAACTCGGACAGAAGTTCGTATCCAATTTGGAGAGCGTGGATATAATTCATGGGTGTCCAACGTCCTCAGCCCTAGCCATATACGCCGCCCCCTCTTAGCCCCCTCCCACATGTCCGTACAGGTTCTAGCCGTTGCCGTCGAGAAGGAGGTATCGGGGAGGAGTGCTTGTCGTCGGATGTGTTGAGCCATGGTTCAGGAGGCAGCCTCGTGCCCGTCGCCGTCGGGGCTGCAACTGGAGGAGCCATTCGTCGAATCTCTAGTCGTTCTGGGCGGCCTCGTCGGGGCGGGCCGGTGGCCCTCGACCCCGTGCGTGGTCGGAGACGGCATCAGGAGGGGTCCGCGCCCGGCGGACGCCACATCAGGGCCCTCCCAGACCCCTGTGTTGGCGGCCCCACACATGGCAGAGACGGCGACGAGGCTGTCGTCATAGGCCCGTCCTCGACGCCGCGGTTCACGACGCCGCGGTTGTGCATGACGAGACACCGGGCAACGCCGCGTCCTCGGGGAGCCACCGTTGGAAGCGAGGAGAAGGTGGAGACGGGAAGGCGGCGACGCCGTGTTGGCGAGGAGGCAAGGCCCTCGAGGCCTCGCCGTTGACGATCTCGGCGGTGTGCACGGGGAGGCAGGGTCCAGGCGGTGAGGTGGTCGGCACCTGGCGTGTAGAGACGGCGTGCAGGCCGCAGCGTGACGAGCTGCCAGGTTCGAGGAGCCTGCTACACACCTGGGGTCGTTGGGACCGGGCGTGCAGGCCGCAGCGCGGAGGCTTCGGTGTCGTCGTCAGGGCCGTCGTCTCGAGCAGGCACCGTTGTTGTCGAGGAGCAGGCGAGGTGGATGAAAACGTGAGGAGGCGCCGTCGAGTGAGGAGCCTGGGGTGAGGAGGCCGGGGTTGTTCACGAGACCTCGGGCGACGCGCCGTTGTCGAGGCAAGGGACCGGCGGTGGAGGCGGCAGGGTGGAGGCGGCGGCGTGGTGGGGATCGGACATGGAGGCGGCGTTGTCGAGCCTGGGACCGTCGTCGGCACCGGGCAGGGTCGAGGTGTGGTCGAGCCTGGCGGTGGAGGGGGCAGCATCGAGGCGGTAGAGTCGAGGCGGCGGAGTCGAGTCGAGGTCGTCGGAGGCGGTGGCTGCGAACCTGGTGTCGTCGTCGGGAGTGGGGATAGAGACGGAAGCGCTGAGGCGGCGGCGTGGTCGGGACAGGGCCGCGTCGAGGCGGTAGGGTCGAGGCGGCGTCGTCGAGTCGGTGTCGTCGAGCTGGTGTCGTCGAGTCGGCGTCGCCGAGTCGGTGTCGCCGAGTCGGTGTCGTCGAGTCGGTGTCGTCGAGTCGGTGTCGTCGAGTCGGTGTCGTCCGAGGCGGCAACTGCGAGCCTGATGTTGCCATCAGCACCGGCCGGTGCGCGAGGATGCGGATGCGGATGCGGCAGCGGCCGCCTGGTCGAGGAGGGCGGCGCGGAGGAGGACGGTGCTCGTGGCGGATATGGGCTTGGACTGGTCCTGCACGGTGCAGTCTCGGCCGGCGGCGCTGGGCATGGTGCGTCACAACTCAGAGGAGCGGCGTCAGCTGGAGGAAGCGGTGGTAGTGGTGGTGTGGGTGGTGGTGGTGGCGACAGCGGAGGAGGAGGCGGAGGTAGAGGTGTTGACGAAGGTGGAGGAGGCGGAAGACGTGCCGGGGTGGTGGACGGCGGTGGTGTCGAGCTGGAGCGAGCAGGCGAGCGCGGCGTTGAGCGGGAGATGCGGGTCAGTCGAGCGTGGGTCCGGGCAACCCATGCGATGCGCGAGACGATGTGGACGATGCGCGCGAGCCGGCCGGTGGGCCAGTGGGCATGAGATCGTGCGAGGAGAGCGGGGAGGGCGGTACAGCGAGCGATTGGGTCAAGAGGGCCGGGCGGGAGAGCGAGTTGGACGGGAGAGCAGGTCGGACGGGAGAGCGGGTCGGACGTGGGAGAGGTTGAGCGGACGAGAGGAGGGGGCGGGTAGAGTCGAAGGATAGGCCGTTGAGGGCAACGTGGAGAGGAGGTCGAGGGCGAGAGGTGTGCGTGTACGGGGGAGGAACTGGGGCGAGTGACGACGTACCTATGGTTATGTCCTCGTCGTCCGTTTCCTCCCTCTTCTGTGCTCCTTCTCGTCCTCCTCCTCGTTGTCGTGCTTTTCTGCCTCGTCAAGCAGCGTTGGTTTGTGGGTGTTGGTGGAATGGGACGCCGCTGCCGTGGAGACCGTGGATTGTGTCGAATGAGATAGCGGTGGGAGCAGGCAACTGTTCGAAGGGACGCGTGTGCAAGGGGCCGAGGGAACGAGTAGTTGAGGCAGATGAGCGGTCGTGGCATCGAACGAGCCGAGCGGGAGCGTACGAGGGAGCCGAGGGAGGGAGGGATATACTGGACGGGGAGAGGCTCATGGCGGAACCATAGGGCGAGCAAGACAGGGTCTTGGCGGTGACACGGTCTGGGACGTCTGGACGAGCAACTCAGGCGAGGAAAACTTCGACTTCAACATGGAGATGGTGCTTTGCGCGGCAGCCTATCGGGCGTGGAGCTTGCGCGAGGGCTCGAGCAGAGATTCGAGCCAGGAGGCAATACCATTAATACGCTCCTCAGACATGGAAAGCGTTGAAGGCTGAACTGCTTAGAGTTGAACAGCCTGGAATTCTGACGCGTGTATACATCGTTAATGTCCGCACTAATTCTCATGCCTGCTTAGCAATGCAAAGAGAACTAAGCCACAGTCTGAGTGCTCAGCAAATTTAGTGGAACATCAGGCGAGTTTGCTGGTGCAGTTGCACGGGATCCACATGCGCACGCAGCCGCTCATCCAGAGCGTGACGTCTGCGTCGCGCTCGAGCATCCAGCTTGTCACTAGGCACTACGCAGTCGGTTATGCGACTGGAAAAGGGCGGAGGACGGCGGCGGGGGCATGATCACGGGCAGAGACAACTCGCCGTATCACTGCGAGGACGCGGACGTGCTGAGCAGCCGAAAGAACTTAGCGCTGGAGCGGTCGTTCGACAGCGGCACTGGACTTGCGAGGTGTGCAGTCAGCGGTAGGCCGACAACAAGCGTGGCTTCCAGATGGATGACGAAAAGACAGATGCGAAAAGACAGTTGGAGAGATGAGCATGGGCATAGAGATGGGGACAGGGATGGGAATGACAGGGAACACGCTTCCGAGCTCGACGTCGAAAATGCCGCCACGCGGAGTCAACCCTGTCCGAGGTTGCATCGTGGGAGTGTCGCGCATGGCTTGGACCTCACTGAGCTTGTTCGTGTGGTCGCTGAGCTCGCGCAGGATGTCGTTCCCCTGCTGCGCCAACACGGGCGGGAGGTTGTCGTGACAGACGGCGACGATGCTGGACATGATCGTGATGATCTGCGTGAGGTTCTCATTGAGCGTTGGCGAAGGTATCAGCGAGCGGACACCGGACAGGATGCTCTGGATGGCGTAGACGATCAAAACGGTCGGTGCCTCGAGGTAGGGCCGCGAAAAAGCGTGAGCGCAGGGGTGAATGAAGCACGACACGAATATTACCTTGAGCTCCGTCCAGGCGTCTTCGGAGCCCTCTGCGAGCTCCGAGTCATTGCTGAGCACGCCCATTGTGCTCTCCATGCGCACCTGGTCAAAGACCGGGGGCGGCGAGCAGCCCGCGGAGCTCGAGCGCTCCAACGACGCTTTGCAGAAGCGGCTGTTGCTCGACGAGCGCCCCGAGAACGGCGGGGCGTCTCGACGGCGACTCGGCCGAGTCGAGCGGCTACTGGCAGAGCAGGTTGGGCTGCAGTGGGTAGTACTCCTACTCTACGTCCACGCGCCTGTTCGAGGCGGACGACGAGCTCGCGCGCTGCGCGGACACCGCAGGGTTTGCCTCCTCGACCAAGCGGAGGGTAGGCGAGAACCGGTTCGACGCGGCGGGCGAGTACTGCTCCTGCTCTTGTTTGGTCACCCTGCGGATGAACACCGTGTGCGCGATCTCGGTGACCACGGCCGAGACGTGGCTCGCGACGGCGTGGGGGAGGCTGACGGGGGACAGGCTGGAGCTGGTGGCGTGCATCTTGGAGGTGACGACGAGGTTGCCATGTCTGGGATGCCGCCGTCTTGCGACATGGGCAGCTGCTCGTCAAACTGGGCATCTTAAGGAAGATCTGTGAGGTGGCTGTGAGGAACGCGGGTCAGCCGACGATTGTGCATGAGGATGAGAGTGCACCTTTGAGGCTCCGGAGCTCAGCCTTGACCTGCTTGTACTTGCGCTTGTAGTTCTTGAGGTGGATGTCCATGTCGTGGATGATGAGGAGGTCCGTGTCTTTCAATGTCATCAGCTCGTCGTCGCTTCGCAAGACGTCGGAGACCTCCGCGAGAAGACCCTCCATGTCAGAGCGGTCCATGATTTCGGAATAGGCGCCTCCAAGGCCGCCCATGTGCTTGTCCTCCACCCGCTCACAGCGCTCGCGCAGGAGCTGCCGCTTATCCTCGCCTCATGTGCTTTGGTGAGCTCCTTTTGCATGGCGAGCATCACGGTGCTCTGTTCCTCTGCGGGCTGCACGAAGGGAGTTGAACATGCGGCAGAACACGCATGACGGACGACTCACTCGCCTGAGCTAGCCGAGCTCGACCTCGAGCTGCTGGACGCGCTCGTTACTCTCCATCCTGCGGCGCTCCTTCTCGCCCACGCCCTCGACCTAATTCTCGAGGCCGGCGATGTGGCTCTGCATGGTCACGTTCGAGAACTCGTCGGCGCGGCGCATCTTCTCGCACTCCCCGCCTGCACCATTGCTTGTGCGGCTGTTCTTCAGCAAGAGATCGGGCGCGACGGATGCGTGCCCCAACGACATATTGTCGTAATATTCATCGCCGCCGCTGCGCCCACCCGCGTCCTCGTCGATGCTGCCGAGGGTGAGTGCGCTGAGGCCGCCCGCCATCTCGTTCAGGCCGGGCTCCTCGCCGGCCATGCTGCCGCTCTCGCGGGCGTCGCGACCGTAGGGGACCTCGGCGTCCTGCTCTGCGATGGTGCTCTTGTTAGGGATAATGATCTGGCTCTTGGCAGTAGTGCCCTGGGCGTTGGTCGTGCCGGTTGAGTCGCTCGTGCTGGCGGCGCTCGGGTGGCGACCGGCGGGGTCCTGACAAAGGTCCTTGGAGGGCCATCGACGCGAGGACGGGGAGAAGGGTGCGTCGTCGCCGACACCGCCATAGGGGTCTTTGCTGCAGCGGCCAGAGGAGCCAAGATCGTCTTCGCTAGGATGGTGGCGGGCGCCGGTGCTGCTGGAGCAATCGCAGTCGTCAGAAGTGCGGGTGAGGCAGCGGTTAGGGGGCGGAGTGGGACGCCTTGAGCAGGGGGACACGGCAAAGTCGGGAGATGGGGAGTCGTCGTAGGTGGATCCGGGCGTCTAGCTGGGTGAATCCGCTGCCTGACGATGGAGTAAGCGCGGGAGGCATGGATGGGACGTGAAAAGAGGTGGAACACAACCTGTCCTTTAACTTTGGGTATCATCGCGCAAGCTCGTAGCAGACGTCGCTGCAGAGGTACTGGTTCACCATCTGCACGAACGGGGTCGCCTCGTGGGACGAGCTCGAGTGGATGAGCGACGAGGGCGAGACGAAGACGTCCATGTGCGCGTTGAGGATGATGAGCACCATGTACAGGGAGAGCAGCTTGGAGCGCATTGCGTGCGACTTGAGGTCGCGCTCGCTGTGGGCGGGGCACGCAGGCACGGGGTTCGATAAGAGGTGATGTGGATGTGGTGCGAGGAGGAGAGAGCGAACCTTTCCGTGTTGAGGGGCTTCATTGTGAGCTTGCACGTGGACCGGAAGACGACGAAGGCGTCCTTGAGGAAGAGGTCGTTGATCGTCATCGTGTGTGCCGGGGGAGCATGATGCCCCTGGGCTAGGGTGCTTGGGTGAAGAGTGGGTTCGCTGGCGTGCGGGTTAGTCAAAAGGGGACACAAGTGGAACTGTGCGAGGGAGACCCACGCGTGAGGGGTACCCGGCCTGTCCGCGCCGTGTTCAATCCCGTTCGACGAGGGCAGCTCGAGGACAGACAAGTCGTCTTGGGCGGCTACCGGCGGCGAAAGAGGGAGCGGGATCTCGAGTGAAATGTCGTCTGCCGAGGGCGCCTCGTCCTAGGACGGCAGCGCGCGCGGCGGCTCAGTGTCCGGCATGGATGGCGAGAACGAGTCGTGCTTTGCGAACGGGGCATCGTCGGCCTTGGACGCGAGCGACGCGGTGGACTCTGCAGTGACGGGCGGGGCGACCTTGCTGTGCGATAAGATGTGGTGAACCATCTGGGTGAGGCCGCCCCGGGCGGCGGTCTGGTTGACGGGGTCGGTAGACATGAGGAAGACGTTGTAGACGGTGCAGACGGCCTTGAGGAGCGAGGACTGGTGGACGAGGATGGTGGAGGAGAGGACGAGGGCGAGGAGAGCCTTGACGACCTGGAGCCTAACCAAGTCGGCGGTGGTCTCAGTGCGACAGGTGGTGATAGTATGCACGACGAGGTCCACGAGCGAGGGCGGGGGGAGGTCGCTCTGGGAGGTGCTCGAGGTGGAGTGGCTGGGCCCAGACTCGGGGACAGGGGCGGGGACGGGAGGACGCGTGTTCGGGAGGCCTGGCCTCGATGAAGAAGGAGTAGGAGATGAGCTTGGAGATGCAGTCAAGGCTGGCGACCATGAGCTTCTCGTTGCGGGTCTCGCAAGCGAGGCAGAGGGGCTTGAAGATCTCGCGAGGGTGGTCGTCGCCCATGCCTGCGCGGACAATCTCGAGGGCGATATCGACGCCCTCCCTGAGCGGGGCGGTGTCGAGGGCGGAGGTGAAGAGCATAGTGGAGACGGAGTTGCTCTGGGGAATGCTCATGGAGCGCTTGTGGGAGGAGGGCGGTGTGGAGGAATGCGGTGGACATGCATGGGGAGAACGCGGTGTGGGTGTCGATCGTGCATGAGGCGTCGGTGGAGGAGAGCCGGGAGGACGGGGAGTGGTGCACGCGGTAGCTAAGGCTGTCTCTGCACGGGGGCGGGTCTTGCAGCGAGTTCTTGGATGGCGGAATTGGGGGAGGCGCTGGCGCAAAGAAAGACGACATACCTCATGGATATCCTCGTCGTCCGCACCCTCTCTCTTCCCAGCTTATCTTTCCGCCATCGCCGTTCCTCAGCGTGGTCGTTGTCGCTGTCGTCACGACCGTCAGTGTGGTCTTCATTGTCGTCGTCTTTGACGCTCAGATGGTCACAATGCTTGGAGCATTATCGGGCAGCGTGGGCGTGGGGGCGTTGGTGGAGCAGAACGCCTCCGCAGCCGACATCGTGGTGGCACAGGGGAAAGAGACGGCGGTGAGCGGGGGAGTAGGCGTGGACGAGGACAGAGACGGGGTCGGGAAGGGAAAGGTTAGTCCCTCGAGGATCTGTAGATAGTGACAACGCGCTGTCAGCAATGTGTGGACGCGACGCGACATTGCAGCGTGCTTGATCACGAGACGTTGAAGGAGCACTGTGTGCCGACACAGTCGGACTGTGTTCCGATACAGTCGGACTGTGCTCCGACACAGTCGGACTGTGTGCCGACACAGTCGGACTGTGTGGCACGACAATCATCGGACTGTGTGCGGCACGGCCGGACTGTGTGGCGCAGATTCACCGCCAAATCTCGGACTGTCACCGAGAATCCGGACTGTGTGGCGCTGAACCAGCGCCAAAATCCGGACTGTGTGCGGTCTCGGCCGGACTGTGTGGCGCAACAGAGAGACTGTGCACAGTGTGACAACAGTGTGACGACTGTGGGTCCGCAATCTCCCGACTGTGTGCCGCCCTTTCCCGATGCTGACTAAACTGTGTCTCCGGGTTGCAGAATACCCTCAACATCACAAACAATTACATATCTCTGGATCCCCTCATTCAAATGCTAAAATTAGGGTATACTTTGAAAGGTAGTGTATGTAGGAGCATTCTATTAGTTTTGCAATGGAAATCCAAGGACAATTGTGGACTGGAGACTCGGTTTTTTGAGGTTTTCTTTCAATTCTGTATTTTGCCTGTAACATCTTCAGTACTCCATGTCTACTAATGAAAATATTAGGGTACCATGACAAATACATTTTAAGCCTATTGAATCAGACAGAATTGTGTGCAACCTCGGATTTGGTTCCCAAAACCCAGACTGTGCTTCACACAGTCTGGTTTTAGGGGGTAGACTGTTTAAATCCATATCTATTGAACCCCTCATTCAATCTCACTGCTTCAAGGCCTCAAAGTTGAAGCAGGGTATGAAGATTACAGAAAGGGTTTTTTCATATTTATATTTACATTTAATTGGCAACACAGTAGTTTCGGATATCAGTGGACTCAAAAGTGTCGGTAATACTACTAGATTACAGAAAGGATTTTTTCATATTTATATTTACATTTAATTGGCAACACAGTAGTTTCGGATATCGGTGGACTCAAAAGTGTCGGTAATACTACTAGGACGTCTGTGACAACTGCATGACGTCTCAGACGTCGCGTCTCGTCTAGGACGCAGGCAGGACATCTCTGACGACTGCCGGACGTCTGAGACGTCCCCCCCCTCGTCTGTAGTGAATAAAAGGTGTCTGTGACGACTGCACGACGTCTCAGACATCGCGTCTCGTCTAGGATGCAGGCAAGACGTCTCTGACGACTGCACAACGTCTGAGACGTCGCGTCTCGTCTAGGATGCAGGCAAGACGTCTCTGACGACTGCACAACGTCTGAGACGTCGCGTCTCGTCTAGGACGCAGGCAGGACGTCTGTGACGACTGCACGACGTCTGAGACGTCGCGTCTCGTCTAGGATGCAGGCAGGACGTCTGTGACGACTGCCGGACGTCTGAGACGTCCCCCCCTCGTCTGTAGTGAATACAAGGTGTCTGTGACGACTGCACGATGTCTGAGACGTCGCTTCTCGTCTAGGACGCAGGCAGGACGTCTGTGACGACTACCTGATGTCTCAGACGTCGCGTCTCGTCTCAGACGACTGCTGAGACGTCGCGTCTCGTCTAGGACGCAGGCAGGACATCTGTGACGACTGCCGGATGTCTGAGACGTCCCCCCCTCGTCTGTAGTGAATAAAAGGTGTCTGTGACGACTGCACAACGTCTGAGACGCCGCGTCTCGTCTAGGACGCAGGCAGGACGTCTGTGACGACTGCACAACGTCTCATACGCCGCGTCTCGTCTAGGACGCAGGCAGGACGTCTGTGACGACTGCACGACGTCTGAGACGTCGCGTCTCGTCTAGGACGCAGGCAGGACGTCTGTGACGACTGCCGGACGTCTGAGACGTCCCCCCCCTCGTCTGTAGTGAATACAAGGTGTCTGTGACGACTGCACGATGTCTAAGACGTCGCTTCTCGTCTAGGACGCAGGCAGGACGTCTGTGACGACTGCCTAATGTCTCAGACGACTGCTGAGACGTCGCGTCTCGTCTAGGACGCAGGCAGGACATCTGTGACGACTGCCGGACGTCTGAGACGTCCCCCCCTCGTCTGTAGTGAATAAAATGTGTCTGTGACGACTGCACAACGTCTGAGACGCCGCGTCTCGTCTAGGACGCAGGCAGGATGTCTGTGACGACAGCACAACGTCTCAGACGCCGCGTCTCGTCTAGGACGCAGGCAGGACGTCTCTGACGACTGCCTGACGTCTCGGACGTCGCGTCTCATCTCAGACGACTGCTAGCCGTCAGTGATGTCCTCATGTCACCCGCACTGGCTGTACTCTCTCACCTAGCCTCTCACTTGACTCCTCACCTGCCGCCTCACCTGCCTCCTCATCTGCCTCCTCACCTGCCTTTTCACCTGCTTCCTCGCCTGCCCCCTCACCTGCCTTCTCACATGTCTCCTCACCTGACTTCTCACCTGGTCCCTCACCTAGCCTCTCACCTGCCTCCTCACCTGGCCTCTCACCTGGCCTTTCACCTAGCCTCTCACCTGCCTCCTTACCTGCCCAACATCTTGGATTTTTTTCGTCTCACCTACCATCCGCCTACCACCTCTTATAACCTAACCGCAGTGAGGCTCGTCATGCAGTGAGGCTCGTCATGTCAGGCGTGTATCGGGACTCAGCCCTGTCAATACACGGCTGACATGACGAGCCTCTCCAGCCGCAGTGAGGCTCGTCATGTCAGCCGCGTATCAAGACTCAGCCAAGCTGATACGCGCCTGACATGACGAGCCTCTCCAGCCGCAGTGAGGCTCGTCATGTCAGCCGCGTATCGGGACTCATCCCTGTCAATACACGGCTGACATGACGAGCCTCTCCAGCCGCAGTGAGGCTCGTCATGTCAGCCACGTATCAAGACTCAGCCAAGCTGATACGCACCTGACATGACGAGCCTCTCCAGCCACAGCGAGGCTCGTCATGTCAGCCGCGTATCGGGACTCATTCCTGTCAATACACGGCTGACATGACGAGCCTCTCCAGCCGCAGTGAGGCTCGTCATGTCAGCCATGTATTAGCATGGATGCCTTCTTCACCTCTTAATGGCCTCTTTAGCCCTGCCATACCCCTGTCCTACCCTGAACCTTCTAGCTTTTCAGGTTAGAATCCTGATACGCGCCTGACATGACGAGCCTCTCCAGCCGCAGTGAGGCTCGTCATGTCAGCCGCGTATCAAGACTCAGCCAAGCTGATACGCGGCTGACATGACGAGCCTCTCCAGCCGCAGCGAGGCTCGTCATGTCAGCCGCGTATCGGGACTCATCCCTGTCAATACA
Source organism: Heterobasidion irregulare TC 32-1 (assembly GCF_000320585.1). Taxonomy (NCBI): domain Eukaryota; kingdom Fungi; phylum Basidiomycota; class Agaricomycetes; order Russulales; family Bondarzewiaceae; genus Heterobasidion; species Heterobasidion irregulare. The sequence goes on along the minus strand of NW_009258207.1, from coordinate 1,799,384 downwards.
CGGCTGACATGACGAGCCTCTCCAGCCGCAGTGAGGCTCGTCATGCAGTGAGGCTCGTCATGTCAGGCGTGTATCGGGACTCAGCCCTGTCAATACACGGCTGACATGACGAGCCTCTCCAGCCGCAGTGAGGCTCGTCATGTCAGCCGCGTATCAAGACTCAGCCAAGCTGATACGCGCCTGACATGACGAGCCTCTCCAGCCGCAGCGAGGCTCGTCATGTCAGCCGCGTATCGGGACTCATCCCTGTCAATACGCGGCTGACATGACGAGCCTCTCCAGCCGCAGTGAGGCTCGTCATGTCAGCCACGTATCAGGACTCAGCCCTGCCAATACGCGGCTGACATGACGAGCCTCTTCAGCCACGGACAGGCTCGTCATGTCAGCCGTGTACTGGCATGGGTGGCTTCTTTAGCCCTGCCATACCCCTGTCCTACCCTGAACCTTCTAGCTTTTCAGGTTAGAATACCCCTGTCCTACCCTGAACCTTCTAGCTTTTCAGGTTAGAATCACGCGTATATTGTCCCAACACATAACATATTTGGGTATATGGAGGGCCGTGCGACGAACCTCGCACTGCGCGCGGTGCACCCCGGCGAGCGACCTTTCATTATTGCGCGCTCGACATTCCCAGGTTCGGGGCATTGGACAGGGCACTAGGTATGTCGTCGTCGTCCTTCTTTCCGCCGTACCGGCGTTTCGCCAAGCGGTACTGATTCGCGGATAGACCTGTCAGCTTGGGGATAACTACAGCAAGTGGGCGTACATGGCGCACAGCATCGCAGGCGTGCTCCAGTTCCAGCTGTTCCAAATCCCGATGGTCGGCGACACGTGCGGCTTCAGTGCGTAGTCCTTGCCGTCGATTCACCTGCTTGCTCGAGCCTAACCGTGGGTTATAGTGTGCATACGCGGAGCAGTCGGCAACACGGACAAGGAGCTGTGCAATCGCTGTATGCAGCTATCCGCGTTCACGCCGTTCTACAGAAATCACAACCAGCGCGGCGCGCTGTCCCAGGGGCCTTACGGATGGGACAGTGTCGCCAGCGCGAGCAAGACCGCGATCTCAATACGCTATGCGCTCCTGCCGTACTGGGTGAGCCTCTTCGTATGCTAGAGATTCAAATCCGTGATTCATCGTTGACCGCGGACGGGATCAGGCAGTACACGCTGTTTGCCAACGCCTCGACGAACTGCACACCTCCTGTGCGCGCGCTCTTTTTTGAGTTCCCCGACGAGCCGGAGCTGTTTGCGGTGGACCGCCAGTTCATGGTCGGGAGCGACATTCTCGTCACGCCTGTGCTCGAGCCCAATGTGTCTACTGTCGACGGTAGGTCGACATGGAATTCATACCCGCTCGATTGCTCATCCCCATTGTGTCATGTCAGGCATCTTCCTTGGCCGCGGGCAGATAACATGGCGCGACTGGTACACCCACACTGCAGTAAACGCGACCGTGGGCGCGCCGACCACGCTTTCCGCGCCCCTCGGGCACGTCAATGTGCACATCCGTGCGGGCGCCGCACTCCTCACACACGCGCAGCCGGCGTACACGACAAGCGAGACGCGAGCGGGGCCGTACGCGTTGCTTGTTGCACTCGGTGTTGACGTCGCAGCATACGGCACGGCGTATCTCGACGACGGGACCTCGCTCCCGCTACCGGACTCCCCAATCGCGAACCGGACGGTGCGGTTCATCGTGCACGCGGGCGCGCTCACGATTGAGAGCACAGGTACGTTCCGCGTGGAACAGCCGCTTGCGCGCGTCACGGTGCTCGGAGTGCCGAGCGCGCCTGGGAGCGTGTTCGTCGGCGGGCAGGAGGCGGCACGGGGTGGATAGACGTACAACGCAGACGTGGAGCAGCTCCTGATGAACGGGTTGGCAGTCAACTTAAACAACGGGCATCTGTCTTGGTTGTGACGCATCGCACGTTCTGGTTTTTGAGTTGGTTCTTTTCCTTGCTTGTCATCTACATTGACCTCTCCCTACGGGCGCTGGTCGTGAAAATAGTCCACTTACTGGCGTTGGTACTGACATCAAATGTGTGGGGATTTGAGGGGGTTTGTGAGGATCGGGAGGGCGACGGGTGAGGGTGAGGGCTCACGGTGGCACACTTGGAGAGGCGGGAGTACGCGCGGCGGACGTAGAACTCGCCATCGGCGATCTGGGGCTGCTCGATGTCCGCCTCGCGGTGCTCTATGATCTTCGTGGGGCCTTCAACATGCAGCGCCGTCAGTCAGCCGTCACGGGCGGGGAGAGGTGCGGCGGAGGACGCACCGTTGAAGGAGGCATGCGCGACGTAGTCGTAGTCGGATTCGTCGGCGCGCAGGCGCTCGTAGCGGCCGTAGCTTGCCTGGATGTTGGCGGGGCTTTTTTGGGGGGCGTGTGCGGCTGCGGCTGCGGCGGCGTTAGCGTGGACGACCAAAGCGGTCTGTAGAATGGAAAGGACTGTGGGAGACTCACTCTGTGTCGGTATCGTTGGCGACGTCAGCGCCGGAGTAGTACCACTGGACCTTAGCCCAGACCTACGGTGCTCGCGTCACGGCGAGGACGCGTCAGACGCGCGGTGAACACACGCACATACGCATACACACGCACACACGCACACACGCAGAGGGGCAGCAGCACGGGGGCGGGGCGGGGTGGGTGCTTACCCCAGGGTCGTCCACGGGGCGCGTGAGCGGCCGGCGTCGTGCGAACTCGAGGATCCGACCGACCCAGAGCTCGTGGGCGAAGTAGGAGGATGTCGGGAACCTAAACTAACTTTCCCATGCTGCCATCGCAAGCCGCCTTGCGCTCACTCATTTCGGTGCTTCCGTCGAGGGGTCGCACGTGCACGCATCAGAGGCGGGATTGTCTAACGAGGAGGTCAAGTGAGCGAGCAGCCATAACGACAAGGAGGCTGCAGAGGTTGCGGGACACATGTTGAGCAAAGGGCGGGTGGAAAGGGCGAGAGCGAGAGGTACGAACCTTGGTAACGCTCAGCCTTCCTCTGCCTAGCTCATTCCTCCGCCACCAGCTGCTCCTTGACCTCCTCGTCGACGCGCTAAAGCGCGTATGGCTTAATATTTGTGATCCTCTGTGTGCGGAAGCGAGGGCACGTGGAAGGACGGCGACAGTGTGGGGACGCCAACTGTTGTTGGACCGCGGGGTCTCAGTGGTGACGCAGGTCGAGGGAGGGAGAATGAGGGGGCAACCTTGCGTGGTGTCGAGGGGACGCGCGTGAGCGCTTGGGCATGAGGGCACAAGCGTGAACTTTGATGGCCCAGGAGGTCGAGGGGCACTGGATGAACACGAGCGTGGGCTCGAGGACATGACCATGGGCTCGAAGGGAAGAGGATACGCGTGCTCAAGGATTTGGATCCCAGGTGGTGCGTGCGCTGAAGGGGACGAATATGCGCGGGCGAAATTGGGGGCGGAATCGCAGCTTCATCGGGTTGAGCGGACAGGCGGGCGGAATGGTTGCGAGGGCACTGGGTGGTGGGCGTGCTTGTGTTCACAGATATGAGTGTGCGTATGTGGGGTCGAAGGGATGCACGGCCGGAAACGTGGGGTGCGTGGGCTGAACGGACGAGTGTCGAGGGGAGACAGGTAGGCGGCGGGGCGGGCGGAAAGGATGAGGTCAGGATATACACATGTGTGGGGAAGGACTGGCGCCACGAGGGACGACGACGCACCTTCATGACGCTTGTCCTGGTCAGCGAGCGTGCATCTCCCCATAGATATCCTCGTCCTCCACGCCCATCCATGTTCCCAGCCCGTCTCTCAGCCGCCACCGCCGCTGCCGGTCCTCTTCTTCCTACGCTACCAGCCAGTTAGGTTAGGTCGAGGATGGGACTGTTGACGAATGTGAGATCGAGTGTGCGCAAACTCGAGAGGACGAGGGCGACGGGGATGAGGGGATGAGGGGTCAAGCGTGCACGGGGTCGAGTGTGCCTTTGGTTTTGGCAACGATCCAGGACGAGGGAGGAGTGGTCGAGGGGCCGTCGAGAGGTTGTGCGTGCACGCGTGCGCGAGCTGGATGAGTCATGCGGAAGCGGATCTGGGTCGGATCTGGGTCGCAGGCGAAAGCGGATGCGTGAGCTCAAGGGATGAAAGGGATCGAGTGCATTCGGTGGCGGACGGGCGTGGGCTAGATGAGTCTAACTTGGGCTTGACGGGACAGGGGGAAGCGCGCGGACGAACGGGGATAGTATGCAAAGGCAGGTGCATGGCGTTGAGGGGTCGCACGTTCACGCATGGGCACAAAGGCAGAACTGGCTATTGAGGGAATTAAGTGAGCGAACGGGCTTGGCGTTAGAGATCGAGGGCGTCGCAGGGTCGGCAGAAAGGATCAGAGCGGTAGGTACACACCTTGGTGACGCTCGGCCTCCCTCTCCCTAGTTCATGTCTTTGTTGCCAGCTGTTACTCACCCTCCTCGTCAACACACTAGAGCGCGTGTGGCATGATGTCTGCTATGCTTTGTGCGTAGGCTCTGGGGCTTGAGGGGACGAGGTGACGTACGCATATAAATTTGGGTCGCAGGCAAATGGATGCATGTACTGAAGAGAACCGAGCGTGCGCAGGCGGGATCGAGGGTTAGGTTCGACGCTCGAGCGGGTCGAGAGGGCAAGAGTGGCGTCGGGCATGCACAGGATCTTGGCGGTGACACGGTCTAGGATGCCTGGGCGAGTGACCCGAGCGAGGAAACCTTCGACTTGAGCATGGAGATGGTGCTCTGCGCAGCAGCCTGTTGAACTTTGAGCGTGCGCAAGAGCTTGAGTGAAGATTTGACCCGGGAGGCGAGGGCATTGAGGCACTCCTGTGACACGGAAGGCATTGAAAGCTGGAGTGCAAAAGGTTCTTGTAGGGACAACGACAATCTTCTACTAAAATACCGAGTTGCTTGAGCTGTCGTGTTGCTAACAACATAGAGGGCGCCGTGGGACCTTGCCAATCCGATCGACTGAGTTGAAACTTGGAAGGCTGCGAGGTAGGAATCTGCAAAGAGGAAAGGAATGGGTGAGGTCGATGAATGCAGGAGAAAGAGAGAAACGGCACGTCGAGACTTGCAGATAAATGAAACATGGTGGGAGAGCTTGAAGGGCCAGAAATAACATGCCATACCGAGGTTAGCGCACGCGTAAAGTCTCTCATGATATACCCAAGCGGCACAAGTACCTACAGAAAGATCTGAAATCATTGTTAGACAAAGATAAGGACCACAATGGGAATCCTCAACACTGCTTGCTTTCTCAAGGCCTCGGCGGAGGCACATCGTCCGTTTGCAATGCCGAGGGCGGGAAAGAAGGGACAACGAAAAGTAGAATACAGATACACTTACAGGAGCAGGGGTCTGTCATGGTTATGGTTACAAGTCGTCTAGTGCGCGTAGAGCAGAGTTTGCTCCGGTTTTGCAATTCATCGTTGTGTGGTAATGGCTTAGGGAGAACACCATGTCCGCCGCGACGGTGATGTGCGTCGATCTACTCTCATTCGCCAGCTCCTCGTTGGGCAGCTTTCGTGTGCGCCTAGAAACCACAATGAGAGAATTAAATTAAAATTCAACAAGTCGACACGCGTCTACGCAAACACGATCGGAGCACGCGCGACATAACCTTTGCGCGCATCCAAGGACGTCAACGCCGCTGCTGATCAACTGCATATGCTCCAGCTGGCTCACGCACGAGAGCACCTCGCGCCACGAGCCCTTGAGGTTATTGCCCTCCATGACTGTGACGTCGAGAAGCGTCTGGGCCGCCTCCATGTTCTTTGTCTTCATCTCCCCGAGGTTGTTCAGGAACGTGAACTTTGCGAGCGTCGTCACGAACGCGTTGCGCTCCAGCTCGAGATCGAAGAAGCACACGATCCGGATCGCATTTCGGAAGCCGTCGAGGCAGAGCTCCACGACATCCAGGTTGTCCGTCTCCTGCAGTGGGCCCGAGATCCCCGCGAGGAACGGGATCCACGCGACCTCGACGCGCTGAAGAACTGCTCGCCGCTCCGCGAAACCTTGCACTAGGACCGCATCATCGTCCTGAACAGCGCCTGCATAACCGACGCGCGAGCAAACCACCCCAGCACCGACATCTCGACGCTCGACGCCATCAAGAAGCACGCACCTTGGTCTTGTTCACCATGCCATTCGACTGCAGCATATACGCCTCCCTCTGCAAGTCCTGCCCGACCGTGGCGAGCGCGCTCGCTAGCCCCGCACCTGGCGCGAGCGACACGACTAGGCTCGAGTCCACCTCATCCTTGATCCGGATCCCATTGTTCACGATGTCGTCAAAGATGGCGGACAGCAGCTCCTCGGGGAGGTCCGCGCCCTCGTTGATCCCGCGGTTGTTCTTCACGAAGTCCGCGCGCGTCATGCGCTTCTTCACCTGCGGATTGTGCGCATCCGTGTTGAGCAGGATGACCGAGTACGAGATCACGTAGGCGGTGTCTGCAACGGAAACGGGGCCGTGGCGCGTCAGACGCGCGCGCGGATGAGCAGCGCGTGGGACACGCATCGGCGTTCGCGAACGGTGTGTTTGCATTGCCCTCGATGTAGCGCTCGGCGAACTTGAGCATGAACCGATCGATCTTCTGCGCTTCCCCGGGCAGGCGGAACGCCTGCAGGTAGACGCGCAGCGCGTCGACGAAGGGCATGTTCCGCAGGTCGAGCATGTTGACGAACGTGTACATGGTCGCGATGTTCTCCTCGTCCCTGCAACCCGATGAGCCATCGCAAACGGAGGAGGTGGAAAACGCGCACCCTTCGCCGAGGTACTCACCGATCATCGACTTGCTCAGCCCATTGATATGCAACAAGAACCGCGCGACGTCCTGCGGCGCCTTACTCAGAATGAACCCGTCTCGAGCAAAAGTTGTATGCCCTAACACCCGCCCATCGGTCAGCCCTCTTCGGCCGAAGAAAACACGCACTCGCTTTGGCTTAAGGTTGAACTTCTTGACGCCCTCCAGCAACATCGTCTTCTTCTGCTTCGCGCTCTCGAACCGGCCCGGGTCGTCGTGGATATCCGGCGTCGGTTGCCTCGTCGCCTCCGCGCTCGGGCCACCCGTCGGGAGCCTATCCAGCGACTGCGACGCGTCGGGCGTCAATCCCTCAGGGCACCCGTCCTCGCCGACGCTGGCGCACCATGCACCCGCCGCCGCCGCGGCCAACGCAGAGTCGGGCGCGGTGCCCCACGCGACGAGCGAGCGTAGCACGGCAGTGAGGCACTCGAGGCTCTGGCGGCAGAGCTGCTGCTCCGAGTGGCCGAGCGCGGATGTATCGAGCGAGCCTGAGACGGCCACGGCGGACGTCACGAGTGACGGCGGGATGCCCGGCGCGTACGCCTTGCTCGTGGGTATCAGCGTGGGGCTCGCAGGGTCCGCCGGCTTCTGCTGCGCGGCGGACGGGAGCGTGCTGGTGCCGATCTTGGTGATGATGTTCATGAGGCTGCGCGCGCGGCGGGCAGGGTGTTCAGCGAGCTGCATACACAGACAAAAAAAAACAAAGAAAAAGAAAAAGAAAAAAACAGAGGGCAGAGCAGAGCAGAGGAAAAGAGAGGAGGCGGGGCATGCTCACTGCTCGTAGATGTTGTCTGCGACTTGGCTGTCGCAATCATAGTTGAGATAAATCTCGACGAGCGCCTGCGGATCGTGACAAAGGCGTGGCAGCATACCCAAGATGGCGGCCTTCTGCTTCAGCGTCGACGTCTTCATCTCGAGAATCGGGAAGAAGATCTCGTAGAACGGGACCTCGATCTCTTTCTGCAGGCGCAATCAAAACAAAACTAGGTCTGCGAAGACAGACCCCCTACGCGCGTGTGCACCTTGAGCTTCGTCCGGAGGCCCGTGATCACGCGCCAAAATATCTCGACGCTGATCTCGAACACCTGCGGAACGGGGCTGGCTGCTTTCCTGCTGAGGCTGAGGCAGAAGTACTAGTTCGCCATCTGCACGAACGGGGTCGCTTCGTGGGACGAGCTCGAGTGGATGAGCGACGAGGGCGAGACGAAAACGTCCATGTGCGCGTTGAAGATGACGAGCACCATGTGCAGGGAGAGCAGCTTGGAGCGCATCGAGTGCGACTTGAGGTCGTGCTCGTTGTGGGCGGGGCGTGCAGGTGCGGGGATTAGTAGGGGGTGATGTGGATGCGGTGCGAGGAGGAGAGAGCGAACCTTTCCGAGTTGAGGGGCTTCATTGTGAGCTTGCACATGGATCGGAAGACGAGGAAGGCATCCTTGAGGAAGAGGTCGTTGATCGTCATCGTGTGTGCCGGGGGAGCATGATGCCCCTGGGCTGGGGTGCTCGGGCGAGAGCTCGCTCGCGTGCAGAACAGTGAAAAGGGGACACAAGCGGAACTGTGCGAGGGAGACCCACGCGTGAGGGGTATCCGGCCTGTCCACGCCGTGCTCGATCCCATTCGACGAGGGCAGCTCGAGGACAGGCAAGTCGTCGTGGGCAGCTACCAGCGGCAAAAGAGGGAGCGGGATCTCGAGCGAGATGTCATCTGCCGAGGGCACCTTGTCCTGGGACGGCAGCGCGCGCGGCGGCTCGATGTCCGGCGTGGACGGCGCGAACGAGTCGCGCTTTGCGGACGGGGCGTCGTCAGCCCTGGATGCGAGCGACGCGGTGGACACTGCGGCGGCGGGTGGGGGTCGGTGGACATGAGAAATATGTTGTAAACGGTGCGGACGGCCTTGAGGAGCGAGGACTGGTGGACGAGGATGGTGGAGGAGAGAACGAGAGCGAGGAGGGCCTTGACGACCTGGAGCCTAACCGAGTCGGCGGTGGACTCGGTGTGGCAGGTGGTGGTGGTATGCACGACGAGGTCCACGAGCGAGGGCGGGGGGAGGTTGCTCTGGGAGGCGCTCGAGGTGGAGTGGCTGGGCCCGGACCCGGGGACAGGGGCGGGGATGGGAGGATGCGTGTTTGGAAGGCCTGGCCTCGACAAAGAAGGAGTAGGAGATGAGCTTGGAGATGCAGTCAAGGCTGGCGGCCGTGAGCTTCTCGTTGCGGGTCTCGCAAGCGAGGCAGAAGACGGAGTTGCCCTTGGAGATGGTCATGGAGCGCTTGTAGGAGGAGGGCGGTGTGGAGGGATGTGGTGGACATGAATGGGGAGAACGCGGTGTGGGTGTCGATCGTGCGCGAGGCGTCGGTGGAGGAGAGCTGGGAGGACGGGGGTGGTGCGCGCGGTAGCTGAGGCTGCCCCCACGCGGGGGCCGGTCTTGCAGCGAGTTCTTGGATGGCGGCGTCGGAGGAGGGGCTGGCGCAAAGAAAGATGACATACCTCATGGATATCCTCGTCGTCCGCGCCCTCTCTCTTCCCAGCTTATCTTTCCGCCATCGCCGTTCCTCAGCGTGGTCGTTGTCGCTGTCGTCATGATTGTCAGTGTGGTCCTCGTTGTCGTCGTGTTTGACGCTCAGACGGTCACGATGCTTGGAGCGTGATCAGGCAGCGTGGGCGTGGGGGCGTTGGTGGAGAAGAACGCCTCCGCGGCCGACATCGTGGTGGCGCAGGGGAAAGAGACGGGGGTGAGCGGGGGCGTAGGCGTGGACGAGGACAGAGACGGGGTCGGGAAGGGAAAGGTTAGTCCCTCGAGGATCTGTAGATAGTAGAAGTAGAGGAAAAGAGAAGGAAACATCAGTACACGTCCTCAACGATGCTAGCTTTATCAGGGCCTCGGCGGAGGCCCATCGTCCGCTTGCATCATTGAGAGCGCAAAGGAAAGAGAGCGCAAAGGAAGCGGGTGTCGAGAAGTAAAAGGAACAAAAGATAACTCACAACGAAAGGTTTAAAGTGCTCATTTCGCTCATCTGGACCAGTGTCTGCGCTGGTTTCTCAACCGATCGTCCTGTAGAAGAAGAGGATGTGGCCGATGGCCTGTCGAGAAGTCTCTGGCTTGCAGGCTAGCAGAGGATGTCGACATTAGCACGGACAGGGTGTGGACGAGGGATCGCGGAGACGGAAGAGGTACTGAGAGACGAGCATAGACCGAAGAGTTGGATTGAGAGCTGTTCATGACGATCGAGGTAGAGTGGTGCTCCTTCCACTTCGGGCGAAAAATTTCGCCCACAAATCGTGTGGGTGAACGGACCTGAGTTCAAAATATAAATATAAATACAACAAGAAAAATAATACAGGCTGTAGCTACAGAGGAGCACCTAAGAAAGTAGCTTCGAGGGAGGTGTATATGCACGCAAAGTACATGGAATGAGTCGCGCGGACTACATCCATATGCTATTGGCCGATAAATAGAAAGAAGATACAAGGGGAGAATGAGGCTGCGAGCCTGGGCATGTTGCGCGACTGTACTCTCGAGACTGCTGGAACAGTGATAGCGCGTGTTCTGCTGCCATCGTACACTCGACTAGCTCGCTTGAGGCCCTCTAGTGTCATGTGTCCGACAACGTTCTGCCGAGAAGGCTGTTCGTGATGTCAAATGTCAGCATCAAGAGCACGAGAGAGGAGGAGAGGGAGAGGAGGAAAGAAGGAAATGAGGCCGGCGAAGGCGGCGGCCGCGTGCTGTCTGCGCAGGCTCCCCACCAAGCCCAAATTCACCTTCGGCGAATTTGGGCTGTGGGGAGCCTGCGTGCCGCAGACAGCACGCGGCCGTTTCTGCAACATGACTTGTCCACCGGCACTTTTACGCTGCGTGGAGCGACTGGGCGCCTTGGACAGCGCGCCGCCAATTCTCGTCCTGCTTTGTCCTGCAACCAAGTGTCGACATTGAGCTGATCCGGCATTGTTTCAAGCGAGTCGTGGGTGGATGGAGAAGTGGATGGTCCACAGGGCTAAGCATGGTGGAAGACTGGGAAGGCGAAGAGCATCAGCGCGGATGTGTTGGAGCGCGCGAGAGGCGAATTTGGGCTTCTTGTCGTGGTGCAACAGGTGGCGGTCGAGCGCACTGGGTGGCGGGAGTGCGTGGCATCGAGGGCGGGAGTGCGAACAGTCGAGGGTACGCAAGTCGAGGGAGGGGCGGGCGGATGGGAGGAGTAGTCGGTCCACACATACGAGGAGGAACCAAGGGGCTGATAAGACGAGTGTGTGGGGGTTCGAGGCAGGGATGTTGAGGGAGGGGACGATAACAGGAGGTACGTACCGTCGTACCGCTCTGCCTGCTCGACGAGCGTGTGTCCGTCACCATCGTCCCGTCACTACACCCTCGTCTCTCGACAGCCGCTGTCCCTCCTCTGCCTCTATCACCATCGGCTCCTTGTTCTTCTCTTCAGCGTGCTCAACCTCACGTGATAAGATAATCGCTTTGCTCCACGCGCCGTGAGACAGGATGGGCGCAGAGGAGTCGTTTAAAGAGGATGGCGCTGACGCGGATGTCATGGATGTTGATGAGAAAAGAGACAGCAGTGGAGGTGGCAGAGGGTGCGGAGAGAGCATGGAGCAGGTGCCTCGAGCATTGCAGCTGCAAACTGTAAGAAAAAATGCTATCAGCAGTGCACACTTTCTCTGAGCATCTGTTGTCTGCTGGCGTCGACGAGAGCACGCAGAGGAAGGGTTCAGAAGAAGAAAAAGCTCACTAATGAAGTCTAAAATGTCCTGAGAGAGCAAGGAGACCTCGGCTGAGGAAGCGTGTTGCGCTCGATGTTCAAAGGTGCGGGGAGGGTCGACGCGACGCGACGTGGCGGTGTGCTTGATCACGAGACGTTGGAGGGCACTGTGTGCCGACACAGTCGGAGGGAAAACTCCGACTGTGTCCGACACAGTCGGACTGTGTGCCGACACAGTCGGAGGGAAAACTTGGACTGTGTCCGACACAGTCGGACTGTGTTCCGACACAGTCGGACTGTGTGCCGACACAGTCGGACTGTGTTCCGACACAGTCGGACTGTGTGCCGACACAGTCGGACTGTGTGGCGCGACAATCATCGGACTGTGTGCGGCACGGCCGGACTGTGTGGCGCTGATTCACCGCCAAATCTCGGACTGTCACCGAGAATCCGGACTGTGTGGCGCTAAACTAGCGCCAAAATCCGGACTGTGTACGGTCTCGGCCGGACTGTGTGGCGCAGCAGAGAGACTGTGCGTGGAGTGACAACAGTGTGACAACTGTGCGCCCGCAATCTCCCGACTGTGTGCCGCCCTTTCCCGATGCTGACTAAACTGTGTCTCCGGGTTGCAAAATACCCTCAACATCACAAACAATTACATATCTCTGGATCCCCTCATCCAAATAATAAAATTAGGGTATAATCTAAAAGGTAGTGTATGTAGGAGCATTTTATTAGTTTTGCAATGGAAATCAAAGGACAATTGTGGACTGGAGACTCGGTTTTTTGAGGTTTTCCCTCAATTCTGTATTCTGCCTATAACATCTTCAGTACTCCATGTCTACTAATGAAAATATTAGGGTACCATGACAAATACATTTTAAGCCTATTGAATCAGACAGAATTGTGTGCAACCTCCGATTTGGTTTCCAAAACCCAGACTGTGCTTCACACAGTCTGGTTTTAGGGGGTAGACTGTTTAAATCCATATCTATTGAACCCCTGATTCAATCTCGCTGCTTTTGGGCCTCAAAGTTGAAGCAGGGTATGGAGATTACAGAAACTATTTTTTTGTATTTATAGTTGCATTTAATTGGCAACACAGTAGTTTCGGATATCGGTGGACTCAAAAGTGTCGGTAATACTACTAGGGGGCGTAACTGGCCTCAATAGGTCAGGTGCCAGCATTGCCACCGGCAAGGAATTGGAAGTCATGATCAAGAACGACTTATTGAAGGATGCCGACTTCAAGGAGCGGAAAATAATGCTGGTAGGGCGCAGGGGGATTTTTTCAACAGTCTCCCCCTGCTCCTTCGGATCTCAAGGACCAGGTCTCAAATTGGGACGACATTTCATGATGTCACAAGTCGCCTCCTCCCGCCTCCTTGTCATTGGCCACCCTCACTCGAGCCTTGACGCATGTCATCCTACAGCAGATGGATATTGCTTAGAGCTGTTCCGTGCAGCGCTGAGCGCGCTATGGCCAAGACCAAGACTAGGACCGGGCGGCTCGTCCGAAGGGCAATATGCCTTCGAAGTTCGAATGCTAGCACATGTGATAAAGTTCAAGCCATTTCAGGAAGACTATTGGTGGTGCCAACGCCGGGGACATTGTCGTCGACAACGATGGGTACATGGTTGTCGACGCACTATATCAAGCTGCCTAACGCACTATTACTCTACCGAATGAGGCCACTTTCGTCATAAAAACGAGATGTTTCTTTAGGATCGATGCCCCTCTCTGGCCTCTAGTGCAATCGCCTTGAATTCCTTAGGAAAGTGAAGTTTGTCGTTGCCTTTCCGCAGCCTGGAAGTGAGGTTGGATGCGTGTTGACGCATTGCTAGTAATCCCTTGAATGCACGAATCCTGTGTTCGACGTTGTACCTGGTGAATAAATCTTCGAATTCTCTGCCTAACTGGACACAATGAAAGCCCCAGCTCGGCGTTGCGGATACCTTTCCGTGAGGGTCGGGATCGGATCCCTGGATCTTAAGAACGGGAAAGAAGGCAAAGACCAGGAACCCCTCGGTATCGTATCCAATTCCATACACAAAAAGCCATTTGGGAATCTGATTGATGATGTCGGTCAAAAAGTGAATCAAGACTCTGCATCTACTCACCTTGATCGCTTTCCAGTCAATTTCCCCATCAGGCTTCAAAGGGGCCGATCCTATCAGGTGGCCTATGAACACCTTCAGGGTAGGTTGAAGAGACCACGCAAGTTGGGCAGATATGCGATGCATAGATGCGCATACACCTTTCTCTCCTGCCGGTTTCGCCTGAGGCATGCGAAACTTCATCTTGGCCTCGCCGAGAAACACAACAGGCTGTAGCATGTCATACTTTTGAGAGGATTCAGTCTTCATTCTGACTGCGCAGTCGGGTGCAGCCTGAAAGCCAAAGCAGGCCAGTGGGATGGGAGTCTTGAGAGGAATCCCCCAGTGATCTCACGATATCAGGGTGAATTTATGCGATCTAGACGAAGATGAACATACGATGTGGTATTACAATGGTGAATCTCAAAGAACTTCGCTATCTTCGCCCCGACATCTCGTTCAACTCCTAGCTCTGAAGAGGCTAGAGGAGTTTCCGGGGATGCGATAAATCAATGAAGGCCCATGCAATATCGCGCTTTCCTCGATATCTAGCGGCGGAATCCCAATGAGATATGCTGACGTAGGATGACGACGACTTTTTCGTACGCATTGCCCTGTTCTCGTACTTGATGAGCTCCTTATAATCTGTGTGGTTCAGGTGTAAGTTGTCGATGTACCATTTCGCCATAGCTCTTGTAGTTGTGTCTGAATTTTTAGCAGAGACGTCTGTCCAAGAACGAACGTCATCATCAGTGTTACGAATTCAGGAGGGAACGAGACGAACTGGCCACTCTTCCGGGATGAGCAAGGTTTCGGTGTCTGCAAGTTCCAAAATTGATTGTGCATTGTCGACGATGGCGAAAAACGATGAATCAATGAATGCCGAATCCTCGTGCATTCCAATCTCGAATTCGTAGAAGCACCAACCGTACTCCCGTACCAAATGATACTGCTGGGTATTACTAGAGAAAGAGGATCAGCCGCATCAGTACCAAGGGACTCATGGGCCGTACCTAGCCGTCAGGGTTGTATTCACCGAGTTTGATTGGCTGGACTCGCTTGCCGCCGGTGCACGGGATGATCTCCACGGAACCCCGTTCTTTTGCTGCCATTCTCCGATTTGTGATGCTTTGATCCGTCTAGTCCAGTCTTCTTCCTTTTCCCTCGCTCTCTCGTTGGTCGCTGGCTTGATCTTGATAGCAGCGTGATCAGCAAAAAGAAGACGGGTATCGATCTTCCCCTTGCCAGCCTGGTTAGTAGACCCGTTATCTTCTTGACTTGCTGTTCCCAAATTGGCAAATGCCTCCGTTAGTCGCAATCTACCTCTATCCAAGTCAAGGCTGGGGCCAGTCTCCCTCACTGTCGGTCTTTATAAATGTGGTAAGTCAGTGGGCGACAAAGGAATTCCTGATATGGTGATTGACATCTGGCTATGCTCAGGGCTTCCCATCTCTTCAACGCGCCTTTCACGATCCCGTTGGCGAGCGTGGGTCCGCAGACGCTCTGGCGTCTTTGGCTCGACTTCCATTGAGAGTGATGGCCCCTCCCTGATATTATGCAGAGGATGATTATAAGCCTATGAAGACGTTTGGATCTGGCAAAATCGGGCACATACATGAGGATCGGCGCTGTGTGTAGGTCGCTCTCAAAACTTTGTGCCTAGAGTCTCACCTTTATAGGTTACGAATTTACAGCGGACCGGAAAGCTCGCACGAGCTGAACTAGTGGTGAACTTCTGCACCATCAAGGGGTCGTTGACTCATCAAGGAAGATTGCCTGCAGCTTCAAGAAAGCAATATGGAACACCGCGAAGAGAGGTTGCTTCCAATTCGACGTTTTGCTGACAGAGGCATTCGGCGTCATTTCGCCAGCCCGGAATTTCCCTCGGCTCTCCGCGTGTTCCTAAGTTCGGCTCTGAGCGTCAACGCCCTTCAACGCCTCACTTGAAGGAAATACAGCATGGGTCGCTTCTGTTCAAAGCTTCAGTACCCGAGCTTTCTATTACAATTGTATGCATGTTCATCATCACGGCTGAGGTTCGACAGGTGGTCCGCGGGTTACCTAGAAGGGGACTGTGGTGCACGCTTTACTACACCATTATAGAATACTATCATCTATCGCTTCAACTCTCGCGAACGGGAACGCCTGAGTCCTCAGGACACGAATTCTTAGTACCTGGTCAATTGATGGCTACGAATGTGGTTTGATTAATTAGGTGCAGACAGGCTGCCTCTGAACTAGTTGATATGGTGAAAATCTACTCTCCGTATATGTGACTATCATGAATATGATGCATTATCTTATTTCGTACAATCAGTCAGGCTGCAGTTCACGAGCCAGAGCAAGTCTCGCTTAAGATGTGAGACAAAGAATTCTTCCGTCATTGCGGCAAGGATAATACAATTAAGACAGACGACAGACATGACAGTTCTTTAATATGCCATATACGCACGCGACAGCTCCGTAAATACCTCGGTTATGCGAACAGTGTGTCTTTGGACCCTCAGCAATGTCTTGACCACCCTCATGCGATCCCTCATCGAAGCCGAGGCGATAAGCGATGGCAATCGATATGCTTCAGAACAACAGAACCCCCACTCAACGCGGCCAGACGGCGTTACGCTGTATCGAGGGAAGAAAGCGTACACCATACAATCGGACTTTGAGTGATTTATCGCGTAAAAGAATAAGTCTTCCGGAAGATCAGGTCGCAAGTGAGGGATTTCAGATCTTAGAGGCTAGAGTTGCTCCAAGGGTTAGTTCTATCAGGATGCTTTGAATCACATACGTACGTACGTTCCATTCTGGTATCCACTGGCCATCGGGTGCTTGATATTTCTTCACGATATACGTCACAAGAAGTTGCAAGGCCGGTTCGAATATCTTCGCAAGCTTGACAATTCCATGGGATCGATCCGGGAATGCGTAGCTCCCTTCTGACGGTTGATCCGGTTCGATCTCATGCCTTGTGAGATCGGGAATAGAGTCAACGTAGTCCACCGCAAACAAGACTGGCGAAAAACCCCCCGGAAGGCCGTTCGGGAGCATGCACTTCGAAGGTGTGCAAGCAAAGTCCAAGCGGACCGAGGACCCAAAACCTGCACAGTAGATTGGCAAAGCAATTGGAGTGAAACTTCACAAGAATTCAATTAGCAGTTTTTGTTATGCTACGAGTACAACACGCACCGGATGACATCGCAGCCTGGAATTTGATAGCAAACTGAAGGAAGCACGAACGAGAACAGTGAACCTGGGAGATGCTCGTGAAATCCGATGTACCTGTCGGCGTCGCATTTGGAAAAAAGCTTGAAGAGCATCCATCTGATGTCATATATTTTCAGCGTGGGGTCTCGAATCTCGTGGAGAGTTATTTTTGCATGTGGGTAAGCTATGTCTGAGATGCTCTCCCTGGGCTTGAATTCGACATAGTCATGGAGTTGTTTGTTCAGATACTCTGTTAAAGCAGCAGTGAGGGTTGCATCAAGCAATGATCCACCTGAAGTCTGTAATTCGCATTCAGATTTGCATCATAACTAAACGGAATGAATCACGATGATGTACCTTCCAGTCGTCTGGGATGGCTATCGGAACGGGAAGCCACTGCTGCTGACGCTTCAAGAACAGCAATATGAGCTCGATTCCGCAGTCTCCAGGTCCAAAGCGAGACCTGATGAAAAAATTCCATCTATGTGGCCCTTGCCAGAGCATTCTACATCGTGAATGTTGGGGTGAGTTGCACTTTTTATTCACAGGAAGGCACGTACTGCAAGTTTGATCTTGAGATATTTAGGGTGCGGTCTGCTCCAGCCATTCCAAACTTGTCCAGCCAAGCCGGTAGAGATGCATAGGGGACAGCGTCTGCATCCATGGGGATCGAAGTTATCATTCTCATCGACTCGCCGTCAAGGTTATTGACAGCCAGGTTGTTGGGGATTGTTTGGACAAATTCTCGCACCAGCAACCGAGCGCAGACGATCGCCCTGATTGTATCGGCAAACAGACTATCTTGTACGTATTATAAATGGAGAAGATTAGCTCTGGAACACGAATCTGATCCGCTGAGATGCTTGCACCCAGCCGTATAAGGTCACGACGGCTACTTACCCACCACACGACTCGATGGAATCTTCCTCTTGCGCACATTCTGAGACTGATGAGAGCTTGTTACGACTGTTATGTGACAGCGGCATCTCGCTGCACAAAACAGATGAAAGGGTTTTACTTGACACGTACGTGCCGTTCTCGCGAATTCAGCATGCACTTCGGACTGACGATGAGCAATGTAAAAGGACATGGGTTTACAGCGACGACGTCTCAACAATAGATCCTGGTGTTGCCAGAGCATGTACGGAGCAACTCGAGTTCGTTCGTACACTCAAAGAAAGCTGGACCGCAACTAGGCCACATACGCTCAGCATACCAGAAAGGTGGAAGGTGCGTGTTGCTGCACTACTATTGAGAGGCTTAGGTGAATTGGTCTTGTTCTCAGAGCGAGGCTCAGAAGACGACATGGGTGACAACAGATCATATGAATGCAGCCGCCTTGATGCATTGGATTAAACCCATTGAAACCTACATTACCTACATCTCACAAGACGAGGTCCTCAGGCGACACGACGGCCTGGAAGAGTCCTTTCTACCCGACTTTCTACTCCACTGCCCTAGTTATGTTGATACTCGACTCCAAAGCAAGGATCAATGGAACAACCCGAAATATACTTTACCATTCTTCCTCGATGTGATCACCTATCCCGGCGACGAGGGCAGTGCAGATATGGCCATCCCTGGATTTTTTGTGCCCACTCCAGGATGCACTCTGTATGGGTAAGTTTTCTCTCGGTTCGATCTCTTTTCCAAGCTGAGCTCTATCGACAGCGATGTCGAGAATGACTTCCCACCTCCCCTTGAGAAGCATGGTCATCTACCCAAAACGTTCTCCGTTCTGCACAGCTCATTGGGGCCATCAAACTGTAGTCGCCCCAAGGCTAAAGCTAACTTCATACACCCTGCGCTTCTGATTGGCATCAAGGGCCCTGCGCGTTGGCCGGCTCAAGTATCTTTGTCAGATTCTGCATCTATCCCGTCATCTATGGAGCAGACGCTTCACGACCTAACCCAAAGGGTTGAGCCGAACCTGATAGCCTTACTGATGAATTGGCACTACCAATGCGATCAAAACATCAGAGGGATTGGGATACCCTCGCTCCCCTCATACCGATGCATACCCCCGTGGTTCATGCAATTTGGATTGATTTACGATGCCCACGGCCTCGTCATCGTCGCTCACATCCCATTCTCCATTCCTCCCTCCGCCACCTCGAAGTCCATTTCCGCTCCACTCTCCTTTCTCTCATGCATAATCGATCGTCTGCCCATACATGGACTGTTGGACGTCCTCCCATCCTCTATTTCACATGAATCACGCATCCTTGGGAATTTCAGGGCTGCACTAGCTTTGTCCTGTCTTCAACGACACGCATTTGTTATGTCCGCGATCATGGACGGAGTGAATTGGCCTTCTTCTATCGCGCAAGATGATTTCGAGGAAGTTGAGGATGGACAGGAACAAGACCAAGACCAAGACCAAGACCAGTCAAGCTCAGATGCACAATCACACTCGGAGTCGGCGTCATCAGATGATGGTGAATTCATGTAGCTCAGTGGACTGGTTGTGCATAGTAGAAAAATCATACAGCGCGAACGTTAGAGATATCGAAAGATGTACATAGTCTGTGCACGATTGAAATCAATTGTAATGCACAGAGGTCGATAGGACACGCCTCCTGAATCCCATCTGTAAACTTTGGAGGCCACAATAGACAATGCCTCAATGGCTTTGGCGAGAAATCAGCTAATTTCGGTTTGAAGGTCCAGAACTCATGAACTCAAAACGACAGATGGCCTCTCCACGAAAAGAATAGCTATGACTTGTATCCGTATACGCAAATGTTAGGTCTAGAGAGCCTTGTTCCGGACATGGTCTCCTAATCCACATGTATGTGGCATATTGGCCCACATATAAAAACAACCTATCTCGCCTGAATCGCTTGAATCGTTACGGGTGGTTCTTGTTGATCCTTGCCGTAATAGAAGAAATTGCAGGATCAGTTCAACGTCATGGTACATGACGGTGGAATTCATGGCGAGGCGTAGGCACTGTAGTGAGGTGATCAAGAAGTGCATGCTCGTGTTTCGAAGGACGATACATCAAATGGAGAATACAAGGGCAAAGTAGTGGACACATACTACGTGTTCATATTCATGAAGAATACAACGTCAGAACACCGTACCGATTCTCGCATAGCAGAAGAATTAGCCGTCGTGATGGTCGGAGCATGGATGAAAAATGAGCAGCGCGGAAAAATAGTATTGTATATCGCAGTGAGAATGTGATGCAGTATCTGGGCGTAAGAAGACTCTAAGAGGTGTGGTGCGCACAATTGAAGCGGCGATGGTGTGGCGCGTAGATAAACGGCGTGTCCAGTTGTCTCGCTGCGGTCTTCTATGAACGCATGTTCGAGTAACCGTGAGCGTCTCGAGGTGTCTGTCAAGAACGCTCTGATTTGAGACAAGGCACATATGACTGATCGTATCGGTGAGCGCCAGAACGATAGATATCAGAATCAGAACCTGCCTGAACCTACTCTTGTTCTCTGCGCGATAAAGATCATCCTGGAAATCCTAGAGCCGCGCATGGACAAACTGTTGAGATGAGAACATGTTTGACACAATGATGCTTAATCACGTATGTCTGGCAGCTGACAACCAGTATCTCGACGTGACCTCTTCGGCTTTCTTGTGTTCACTAGAAGGCTTCACTCTCAAGAAAGTAGATCAGAGGACTCGGGCTTCGCACAGTAGGGAAATACGTTCTTCTCTGGGCACTCGGTTGTAACGATTCACCGATCACAACGCCGCGCCTTCTTTCGTAGACCGAAATGAGTTCACAGTAAGACATTCTTTAGATTGTGACAGAGGCACGATGGATCATCCCAGATGGTTGTTGTTTTCTTCGCAGCGCATATCGACAGACCCGAGAGATGAGACGAGACTGACGTCGCCGTGCAATGACAGAGGCTGCCGCTTCTTCACGGAGTCCTTGGGGACATGAAAAAATCGTGGTCATAATTTCATGTGCACGAGTTCTCGAGAGAAGGTGGCTCCAGGCATCCTATCAACGCCCCTGCAGCTATGCGGGATCAGATGTCGATTACATACTGGATTCCTCAATCTTGTAGACTGACCTTGATGGGCGAGCTTCCATGGCACAAGATCAAGAAGCGGTAGTTTGCTTGTGTGACTGACAAGACACCCATCTCTCCTACCGTAGAGGCGCCTATCCATTGTGTAATACGAGTGTGAATAAAATGTAGAAAGCGGCGAAAAGAATGAGCGGCGGTGTAGGTGCTAAGCCAGAGCGACCCTTTAGCAACGTTCAAGAGCTAGCACTTATCTACACTAGATGCGTTGATATTGAAGAAGTAACCTTAAAAGGACAGATATGCAGACACGTTCCACGTGGAGAGGAAGATACAGAGCCCCACGACGAGACGAGATTGTGTGAGAATGGTGAGCATGATAAGGTGCGACTAATACAGTGAGATCGCACACATACCTTTGAGAACCATCGATCTCTGTCGCTCATTGGTACCCTTTGGTACTCTACTGGTCTGAAGTAGACCATGATAGGCGTACAAAGATGCATCGGGCCAATTACAAGAATACTAGTAAGACAACGTACCAAGCTTGTAACTCGTAGTTCATCGAATCGATGAGAGTTTCTTCTCGCATCGGTTATCGGGTGAGTGAATGCGCGGAAAAGAGACCTTAGAAGTGTGCAGCCTCTAGAACCATACCAGTCGACGAGACTAGGCATAAGTAGAGACGGCAGGGATAGAGAAATAGACAATATAGCTCTTGAAGCATCACCGTGAGTGTGGAGACAGGTAAGAGCTGATAAAGTTCAACACTGAGAGAGAAAAGAACGAGAAGAATGAGACGCAGTGTCGGAGTGAAAAAGAAGCAATCGTGACCGGTCGCCAAGCGGTTTGGTGAATGCAACAACAATCTTCAGGAGAACGCAAGAGATCCTCTAAGTTGGATGAATAATTGCGCCCGCGGATGGCCTTACGGGTGGCAAACTCGGTGTGGGTGACGATGAGCAACGGAGCAAGAGCAAGAGGGCAAGAGCAACGGGAAAAAACATCGACCAAAAGGACAGCGCCGGCGGGAGCAGAGCTGTCGCTAGTTGCCGGCACCAGCCCTGCGCTGACCAAGAGGCGACGTCCTCTTGTCCGCTAGCTCCATGCACCACTTCAGTCTGTTGCAAGTTGGACGTATAGACTCTACGCTTTCTGCTCCACATCTCTGAATATCCCCGGTAAGTTGACAATGCGCTCTAACTGGGGAAGACCGCAAATCTTGCATCAGTATGTTCTTCCAGCATCATACCTTATCAGAATCCTTTCGAGGCGATCATCCATCCTGGACATTCATTGCTGCCTAGATATCATCCTGGTCACCTGTCGATGCAAGGTGCCGGCAGTCAGGGTCATCTTCAAGGTATATCTCGCCGACTACTCATCAAGATTTTTCAATCCGATCCATTTGATTGTCAAGCCTCTCATCTCCGAAGGAGTGCACAAATGACAATCGAATGATTGAAGGCTCAAGCAGCGACGAGGCTCCTTTGATAACAAGTTTCGTGACACAGGGGCACAATTACCGGCAAAATCGGAGCCAGCGAGTCACCACTCAGGGTGCTTAGAAGTTGCGCACGTACTGACCTCAATACAAGATACCTAGAATTTCATCAGAACAGTGATCTATCTTGGATCAAATCTGGACCCTTTATCCCAAGCGCAAGCCACAATATTTCTGCGTGATAGCGTGTTCAATCGTTGAAGCGATTTAGACTGAACAAGACAGGTGGACTACGTCAAGATGCACAGAGCCACACAACTGACAGCGGATTGATTTCGATCGCACTAGATATGGTGGCCTCCAGGCTGGAGACTTGAAAGCGATTTGCAGTACCCATTCCTCTGCAACGTCTGCCCTTGTCTTTCTAACTCTACTTAACACTTCTGAATGGCCACCGCATTCTACCATTCTTATCACACAGCGTAAGCGCTAGACAACCTCTCGCTTCTCCACTGCTTCTCGCTTACATTGGCGCCACAGATTTTCTCGTCCGATGGACGTTGTACTCACAAGCGAGCATAGGCATTATGTCTGCGCGAGCCATCTCATCCCGACGCGCACAGAAGCTCATCTATCGCAATTTGCAACTGGCTGTGAGGAAATCTGATTGGCATGATTCAAAGCTTGTAATTCTGGTACCGGACGTGCTCGACATCAGACTATCCTTACGCCATGTTTAGGCCGCGA
Organism: Heterobasidion irregulare TC 32-1; assembly: GCF_000320585.1. Lineage (NCBI taxonomy): Eukaryota > Fungi > Basidiomycota > Agaricomycetes > Russulales > Bondarzewiaceae > Heterobasidion > Heterobasidion irregulare. Next base: position 1,776,420 of record NW_009258207.1, on the reverse strand, counting down.
AAGGACTAGAGTCAGCGAACCGTATTTACACTGCTAAGTATGGTTTTCGGCTCTCACGCAGTGATGTACTAATGTCTTATTCTTATGTCATAAAGGCCTTTTTTGCAGCTTCAGGAGACATTCAGATCAGCGTCTATTACCGTCGCTGTATTCACGAGCCCCGCATCCACACATTTTCCTGACAGTTCAGTCCGCGGCTCCCGCATATTGGCCAAGACACTCCGGTCCGTTTTTCAAGTTCATGACAATCATGCGCTACAAGAGGGTCTTTGACATCGTTACCGTGTGGATATGTCTGTCCGTGCTCCCACTTATCTACCCGATCTCTCAATACCTCTTCCAATCTCGGCGAGGGTAACGCATGCGGAAACGGGAAGCTATTGCTTCCTTCCCAGGATAAGAAGCGTTTATCCTTACTGGGCGATAACCCTTGCTCGACAGCAGTCATGTTTGCCACAAATCCTATCGTAGCGCCATCGTTCGTCTTTTTTCACGTCGCGTCTCAACGAGGAGAGTCCTGCCATCTTCTGACCCCAACTCTCCCGCGCTAAATCAACACGCGCACCTTCTTTTCGTGCCAGTCTCTAAATTTAGGCACTCGGGTCTCACCTAAGGGCCCTAATCGATGTTCCTGAAGCATCCTAGGCTTTCTTTTCGGCATCTCCCTCCTCTCATACACCCTTCTGCTTTAAGAGCGATTTACAGGCACTTCCGCGCATCGATTTTCTCGGCGACACCCGCCTTTGCCTCAAAGGACAATGCACTATTAATACTCCTGAAGGTCCGGGCTTGCACCCATCGCCTTCCTCTGACATACTCTAGGCCTAGTTTTTCCATCACTAGTATTATCATATACGCATGATAGCCCAAATTACCGACAGAGTGTTTCTGCGAACGCGAGGTCCGCGAGGGCTCTGGAACGGTTACTGTCCGCTTTGTCATGTTGATCCAAGTATAGTATTGTATACATCGAGTCGTAGAGCATGCTCTACACCGGACCTCTAGATCGCGTCCCGCGAGCGCTCCGATCAGTGCGCCAGCGACAAGAGTTCTGGCCACCACCTGGAATGTGTAAGCCGGACGATCATTCTGACAACGTGTCGTCAATCGCTCAAAGTCCGTTTGTTTCATCCCTCAATGACCGCATAGCCAGTCTCAGCGGCCTCATGAACTCACGGTCGAGAGCGTCGCTCGTTGACGTATGTGGTCATGAAATCGATGTCACCTTCCGGTCGTAAAGTGCATGTGTACATGTCGAAGCATGATAATTCCCCTTTTGAGTGAGCGGCGTCGAGATCATATCACAGCGGTGACATTTAGATTTCTCGATTATAGTCAAGGAAATTCCCCACTCTGCTCCACTCCTCTCGCACATCTCCACATTCCCTGTGACGGCGGATCGGCGTTTCCTGACTTGCGCTGTTACCGTCGGAGAGAGGCAACAGCAACTTCTCAAACTCAAAGAATGGACGCGTCCAGTCCCTCTCTTCAAAGCACCAAGAGGCAATGTATCTTCCACCCTGAAGATTCGATCGAACCGTGTCTTATTCGTGCGTGGTTGAACCCCCGAACCGAATCAAATGGACCGTTTGTCCTGGATCATGGTCACTGTTCTCTTGTATGGCTGTGTAGCGGGCGGTATGGCAACACGGGCTCTGAAGCCGTCTTCGCTCCCAGATACCATGGTGGCCAATGCAGAACTGTGTACGTGTCTTTCATTTCGATGACCGATGTTAGCTCGCATTCACGCATCCTTCAATTGCGGTACCATGGAGTCCAGATGATTAGTCCGTGAGTTCACTGATTTGAATACATTATCACCCGCCTCACAATCGACCTTAAAAAGGCCCCGCATTTTTAGCAGTATGTTTCTTGTGAGTGTCATATGGCGGTGCAAGCCCTGAATTGACAATTTACAGGCCATCCCGATTAATTAGGTCAGTTGTTGCTCGGATGTCTGTATCAGAAAGTATAGAGCCCTTCTGGTGAGTCTCTCATGTCACAAAGCGACCTTCGGTTTATGTCTTTCCGCGACATTTCAAAGTTTATAGATCCTTCAGATTGAGCAATCTGCGCGGCTTTGCAAGTGCTGTATCACAGTTCTGGGACAGACAGCGTGTTTGAAGAAAACTTTCACCAGCTTAAAGCAGCTCGACCATCGCACCTTTTTTATTGCCAGACTTGATCGTCGGCTATAACAACAGTATCCATCATGTTCCGTCCAGGCCTGAAACTCCGAAGGTCTCAACTCCGCACCCAGCATACTGATGTGCTGTACCTATATGTGTCCTCAGGCGCCAAAGTTAACGGAGAACCGAATGGATTTGCCAAGAATCTCTCCTTGAAGGGCTACTATTTGGCAGACTGTGAATTGTGCGTTCTTTGCACTCTTTATTATGGCCGGCCCTAGCTTGCAGAGCTATTGCTATCTCGCTCTTTGAGTGGCTATGATAGGGACGAGAACTAGACATTCAGCTCTGCATGATTGGTGGGTCGCTCGTTCACGGTCCATAGAACCTTGCTGCGCCCTGTCTGAAATCGACACATGCTCTTCAAAAGTCTACCTTTGTGTTCTTCACAACCATCTTTACCGTTGAAGCCGTACCTTACTCCGGCACTCTCACCCCTTCGAGGTCGGAAAGCATTCTCCTGAACGTAACTGTTACCCCAGGCCTTGCTTCCCCGCATCGCGTATCTGGCTTGAACAAGCAGTATCCTGTAACCCGATTATGCAACGTATGTCATCCAAGCAAGCCCTTGGAAGTATGCCCGGTGAAGGGGATCTTTGGTCAGCGTGTAGACGTACCGGAATATAGAGCGAGTCGCTCCATTTTTTATGGGCTTGTCAAATTCTCCTAGCGTTGCGCTCGGAACAAGCGGCCTTGTATGTCTAGTTACAGATTCACCCGAGAAACGAGTCTAGTTACATAGACTCGAGCTTCATATCTGAGTCGTCTTTGTGGCAACATACAATATGTCGCCCCATATGCAGAGCCACATTTCCTCGGGGATGAGACCTTCTTTAGCGCCCGCGTCTTCTCCCCGCTTTTCGAATTCAAGTCGCTGTCATTCCCTTTCGGCATCCTCTTGGCTCCCTTTCTATACCTTGTCCACGTCGTTGTCCGGCCTTCGACCTTGACTCCCTGTTGATGTGAATCTCTCTCCGCGGAGAACTGTCCCGATGCTACGGTGGCCTTCTCTTGGAGTTCGTGACACAGCGAAGGATTCCAAGCCTTTGAGGTGCCAAATGGAGCGGGCTTTCTTCTACGCGCCCCCATGTCTGGCGCACGCTTTTCCCTATTCTGCGTGCGGCACTAGCTTCGACAGATGACTGTCGTCGTCGGTAGGAGGAAAACTGCGATGCTGTCTTGTATCTTCCATGTGATCTGACGAAGCAGAGGAGGATCTCATGCCTTCGTACATTGTAGGGCGATTTACTTCGGCAGACGTGTGCGTCCTTTGCGCTACTGTATTCGGTTCTCTCTACTGACACTCCGACAAGACGATCGTCGCACGTCCGGCAGGATGACATATCGTTATAATGAAACCCTCTGTCTGAGTACATAATGGGCACGCACTGCCGTGGAGAGGACTGTGGGCGCCACGCCTCATGGGACACACGTTCCATTATTGCACAATGAAACGCGGAGTACGAGGACTTGGTTTGCGTACTGGAATACGACTCGGGAGACCAGTGGCAGATGCCGCACAGTGCAGCGCGATGCGGCCCGTGCATTACATACAGGGCGAGCGCGAGCCACTGGCACGGAGCCAGACGTCTATCCTCGGCGGGCGTCTTCTCAGCCATAGTTCCGTCGCCTTCCTCGTCCAGGCCGCGGGCACGACCACAGAGCACGTCCGGAGATTGCCAGCGTCCGCTTGTCTAATAGCGTAGCTGGACGCGACTTTGGCATTTCTGCTCGTGCCGAGGCAAGGCGGCCCGTAAAGAACACTGGGCCATCGGAGACAGCCTCGCGCATCCGCATTTAGGCCTGCCGTACGTTGCACGTTACGGTCCCACTTGTAAATTCCCGTCGCTTCAACGCAAAAAGCCGCTCGCAGACGCCCGAGGGATGATCCGGACGCCCATAGCGAGCATAGAATGATGCTGTCCCAACTTTACGAAAATGGTGGCGGTGGGTGGCGAAAAAGAGGGCCCGCAGTTTCTTTCGGGATTCTGTGGTATCATCATCGAGTGGTGCCGTCAACGTCGAGCGCGCGTACGTACGAGAACGAGTTCGAGCCGGTAACAGTCATACCGGGAAAAGCCCGAGCCCGAGCACCAACGATGGAGCAACGTGGCCGCGCTGGGTCGGGCGTCAGACATTGGCAGGACGCGGTGACGCTCTGAGTGCCTTCAAGGGTGTCGTGTGATGGTGTTTCGACTGGCGGCCATGGATGGGGAATCCGCGCGTCGACTGATGGCGATAAGCGGAATGGGCAGCCGATCTGATTGGGCGGGGCGAGCCAAAGTTGATCGAGCCGGGTTCGGGTGCGCCGGGCTAGATCCGTATCGTACGAGCTGGGTGTTGAGTGGCCCGGGACTCATCGCCATCGCCATCGCCATCGCCATCGACGAGCCATCGTATACATGCACATACCCGCGTCCGTGTCGAGGCCTACGTGGATTTGAAACGCATGGGCAAACCAGCGAGGAGGACAGATTGCTGGATGGGGCTGGGTCTGGGAGATGTGCCGGCCGACGTGAGAGCAGACACGTTTTTGGGCGATGCCGAGGGAGGAGGGGAGAGGCGCGGGGTTGGGAAGGGCAGGGGTGGGCACTGGGTGGGCATGCACGCGTGCATGGCCTGAGAGAGTCGAGTGCTCGAGATCAGTGACGACCGGGCCCGGTCTGCGGAGTGTGGGCATCGAGGACATTCTCGAGCATGCCGTGTCGGCGTCTGCGGTGCTGCGAGGGGCGTTCGGAGGAGACCGAAGGGGGCTGATGGACTGATGGAGAAGCGAGTGGATGGAAAAGCGAGTGGATGGAGAAGCGAGCAGATGGACTGACTGCAGCCAGAGACAGCGCGTGTGCGAGGCAGGAAGCGGCCAGTCGACGGATCTCGATCCAGCCGGGCACGCGTCCCGGCCGTTTCCGGGAGATCGACCCGGGCCATCGGTGTGCTCAGACTCGGACGCGCCGTCATCATATTTAAATCGGGGCCTGAGTGCGCTCGCCGGGAGCCCTGCGCTCTCTCCCTCTCTCCTCGCCTTACTCTCATGTCTGCAAGGTTCGTCGCGTTCACCCACCCGCTCCTAGCTCTCCTCATTCTCTGCTCCCCAGCAGCGTCCAAAATGTCTATGTGCGTGCTTCCTCGCAGAGACGATCGTCTCACCATTTCGCGCTTGCCACTCACAGTCCGCCCTCACCTCCCGCCACCCCATCATCGCAGTTCGATATGGAGGTCAATGGCGACCCGCTTGGAAGAATAGTGTTCAAGCTCTATGACACCATCTGTCCCAACACCGCCCGCAACTTCCGCGAGCTCGCTACGGGCCACCAAGGCTTCGGCTATGCGGGTTCGACAATTCACCGCATCATCCCCGAGGCATGTCCTTTCGTCCACATCCTCCCTCACTCCATCGACCTCTTATCACCTCTCTGCCCACCCCTCGTCCAAGAGCAGTTCATGATTCAGGGCGGGGACATCACGCAGCGAGATGGCTCCGGCGGCCGCTCGATATATGGGCCCACGTTCCCGGGTGAGTGCTCACCCCATTCCTTCCCATCTCCGCATCGGCGCGCTGTGGACTGACGTGCGCCGCCCGCCCCTTCGTTCCCCTCACAGACGAAAACTTCCGGCTGCGGCATGACAAGCCAGGCCTTCTATCAATGGCCAATCGCGGACCCAGGTCGAACTCGTCGCAGGTAAGCCCCAGTGCGGATCCTCCGTGTCAGCCACGTACTGTTCCTTTCCGGCGGCTGTCACGCTAAATTCCATCTCCGTTTTTGTGTCCTCCTTTGATCGTGGCACTCGGCCTTGTTTCATCCCCGCCCTTTGACCCATCTCACCGGCTCGCGTCATTCCTTCCCCCTTTCACCCTTTCCGCATGCGACGCATCTTGTGGCGATGCATTCGCCCGGGCACGCACATAGTTCTTCATCACGACCGCCCCTGCGCCATGGTGCGACGGCAAAAATGTCGTATTTGGCGAGGTCGCTCAAGGCTTCGACATCGTCCGCACGATCCAGACGCGGTATGCATCGGATGACATCCTGCGCAGGCCCGGTGCCTCGGTCGTGATCGCGCGCTGTGGCGTATGCTAGGCGAGCCCGCGAGGGTGGCCTCGACACCCGGACTGGCCCTCTATCGACAAGTGAAAACGAGCATGAGGGGAAGTGGCGTAGCATAATATGGGTGGAAGCAGACGGGCGGGTCAGCTTGAAAGCGTATAGTACAATATTATCTCGTTGTAACGATTTTTGGTACTGAATATCTTAATGCGTGCATCATATCATCTCACGACATTGTATGGGACGACCGCAGCCTGTTGTCCGTCGACGCAGATAATGTGATGCAGGAGGGACTGAGTGTCTGAGCAAATGTTGGCGGCTCAGGGGTAGTGAGCATGTCAGTCAAGACTGCAAGTACGTACGCATATGGGCTTTCCTCTCCCGTGCGCGCCTCAATTTAGTACCCCCTAGGCCTCCTCGCAGCATCACATTGGACAGACCTCACAAGTTTGACAGATCGTATCATCGCAGAAACCCGCAGAGGCATTGATGGTCTGACAGTCGGGATCAAACCTTGACCGAGTATAGGTTCTTCTGTGGGTCGGCTGCGGTGAGAATCTGATGGGTTCGCTCTGGTCGGGTTTGAAGGTTTGCATGCAGATGCGACAATAACGGTCTCCGACATCGATTATGATTTACCTTCTCACTATATGGTCTCGAATACGCCTAGGCGTCTCCCCAGAATCAAGCCCGAGATCGTCTTGCACAGTATGCCACGCGGTCTTCTACCCATCAATTCCTCTGTACCGTGTGCGACGAAGGTGTTGTGCGTACATACCTTGCAGTGTGAGTACTTCATTTGTCTGTGTGGAGTCTGATGAATTCGAATATCATATTACCCCTATTACTGTCAACCAGGAGGGTTCCGGTTTGAGCTAAAGACGGTTGGTCACAAGCTGTCTCAAGACCGTGGTACGTAAGCACATTCGGGCCGATTCTCATTCCGCTCCAGTAGGCTGTCAAGGGATGTTACCGCTGAAGAAGAAAAAAATTGTGCGAGAAAATGATGAGAGCGAAAGCACGGACTGAGCACGGGGGAGAACGGAGGAGAGACTAGGAGAGAAGAGGAGAGATCGAGACAAGCGCACGTGAAAGTCGTCACATCACGGGACAGTGACCACGAATGAAAGCGGAACAGATACGGGAAGGGCCGGGAACGATGGTCATCAGCTGCTCAGTGCTCTTCAAGCCGAACACAGCTGTCGCAGCAGTGTGTCCACTACTGCAGCAATAACCGAACGAAACGCATCATTCAACATAACACATCTGAGGAAAAAGATTCAGCGAGTGATCAGATTCAGTGATATCCTACCGTTCTGCACATTGTCGTCTCGCACACTCAGACTTCTTCCACAGATATTCGTTGTCAAATTCCTGCGCATGGTCCGCTGATTTTGAACTCTGAATAAATGTCCAGGATCGCTGTACTGCTGTAGAGCGTCTCTTTATCTTGACTTGTCCGGAGCTGATTTTCGTGTCTGCTTATGGTCGGCAAGCCTAGAGCTACTTCTCAATTGACGAGTCCCGCCAATATACCGTGGCATGTATTGGGACCTTGGTCAAACTACCTCGATCACTATGATGATCATGCCAACAATCGATTCATCACCTCATGGGTCAGAAATCGCGTTCTTAGAACTCGATCGGCATATAATCGAAGATGATGCTCTATGTAAGACACTCGTGGTACGTAGCTGCCTTCTGCCTTCCCCCTCGAGTGTGTTTTCAGCACCTTAATTCAGTACCCAACCCTACCTGATAGGTCGTTCTCTACTCACGCCTCGATCGCATCACGACTCTATACCCTCGGCACAAGAGAAAGAGCAATTTCTAACACACAATCGTCTTTCGAGCATACCAGAGAACATCGAACAGATATGTTCCCACCCAAACCCAACACTCCGGCGCTCCTCGGCGTCTGTTTTCAAGCCTGAGCTGCGTAGGCATTTTTTCAGCCCTCGTTCTTTAGTGCCCACCCTCGTGACCGTCATATTTATAGGCAGGATTGCATTCACTCTAAAGAAACTTGGTACTTAGAGAAGATGTTCGACTTTAAAACGAAACATTCGCCTTAGATGAAGGCGAGAAGGCTTGCAGAGTGGGAGTCTAACAGGATTGACGATCTTCTCGACTGCTGTACGTGCAAACCTCGCTTTGCATTCAAGTGCTTATCTAGGTGAATTGTCTCGTACAGTCCACACTTTTAGCATCGTTCACGACGCCGTTCATCATGGCGCTGTACACTGACCGTATTGCCCATGTTTGACTCGTACATTCTGATCAGGACGAGACAATTGACCTACCTCCGGTGCATGCAGTAATCAGCACTGACCCCTTGACATGGAGTTTACTAGGATGGTCGGGAACTCACGGCTGTCCGCTATTCCTCTCGGAGTGCAAGGAAGCCAGCCCCGACTGCTCCAACAACCCTCGCTCTTTGCAGATAATCGAACGCTTCCGATATGGCTGTGCTTGATACGCCGGGTGTACCTCAGTCACTTGCTTTCACGATGACCATATTAAGCACACGGGCATCCTGCGGGCTGCTGCTACCGCCCTGCAGTATAGACGACAACGACACATTATCTTGCAACTTGAATCTTACAATAGGCAGTTCCTCGTTCCCTGCCTCCACTACGCCTCCCACGGGCATTGGCACGAGAAATCATAACGGTCTCTACACTCTCTCATCCAACTGCGATAGGTGTCGGTACATCCTGTCAGACACTCTGCCCGAATATCCGTCCCTCGGCTATCAACACATCACTAACGACACTCTCACCACATTGCTTCAATTCCCATGGCTAGATTATGTCTCAGGGTCGCTCGGAGTCTTTGACTCGTCGACAACACCCGGTTCCATTCTTTTGCAGAACACTGAGGGCGCTACGATGCTCGCGAACTATATGCTCTCGTTTTACAATGGGAAACTGGGATATCGCCAAGGATAGTACGCCATCGTCGAGGAAATACTATTGAGTAGCAGCCTCTCAGACGGACTCCCATTGCCCACTCGCCTTGGGCACTTTACTTCACGGCTTATCGGCAACATTGAAGGTTTTGCGTTCAGCCAACTTCGCAGATCCGAGACAATGGCATTCCTGTCCCAGGGCTTCGCACGACTTGCTCTTGGGTCTGCGGCTGCGATAACGAACACATTAGGCCCGACGCTCTCGTGAAGCGTGCTGGGAAACCGCATCGTCGGGCGGTATCCGCTCCGGCCTTTCATTCTTGAATTAGCGCTGCTCTACCTACACGCCGCATTGGTACTAGCCATTCTTGTGATCACGGCGCTTTTTGTCAAATACTGCCATATACAGGTGACGTCTGTATCCAGCGAAGAGGGTGATGCCGATAGCATCAATTCAGTGTCCGCACTCGAGCTCGCGTTGATACGTCCGTTGACCGTCGATGAGGCATCGTTCATGCATGGACCTACGGGAGACAACAGCGTGGAGCTGTCGATGAGTACCACTGAGATGGACATCTTTGATGAAAAGCCTGTGGGGAAGAGGTTGCGTGTAGGTACTAACGACACCTAGGAACACGATGACATGGAGAACACTTTCGAAGTATGGAGAATGGGCGTCCATGGAATGCATTCCATCAGTTGGTGCTATGGACAGGACAGAGAAGTGATGAAGCTCACACGTTGTAACGTTCATTCAATACGTTTAAACTGTTGCTGAAACGCATGTGAGCGGGTAAGCCAGCGCTCCTTCGAATTAAGCTTCAGTGACCGCATGGGAGGAGTACAACAGCATTTGCATTCGTTTTACATCTACACGTACAATGATGAGCCCCACATCGACAACCCTGACTGCTGTACGCGAAGCACCGTAGTCTCATTCGATGTGCGTCTGACCATCCCGTAAACGCAAGTTTACATCCAACTGGCCCTTCGTCAGGATATAATAGTCGTTCAACTCCGACTCGTACTTCTCCGCCGACCATTGAGGCGCGAGCTCGGCCTCGAAACGGCGCATCATGGAGATCACGACAGCACGCATTTCGATCATTGCCAGCGTCTTGCCAGCGCAGTTTGTCGGGCCTGGCGCAAAGGTTCGACCACGCAGAAAGTAATTGTCAAGAGTTGGGGAACGCACCATAGCTGAAAGGGAAGAAAGCACTGCGGTTCAGGCAAGTGACAGCTGGCTCGGATGAAATCCAGTCGCTGACGGGAGCTTCGGCCTTGTCTGCGTCAGCGATAAGCCAACGTTCTGGCCAGAAACCGTCGGGGCTGGGAGAGAAGTTCAGAGGATCCCTTTGAACTGAGGTGGGGAATGTCAGAAAGCACATCGGCGTCGTTGAAGAACAGGGACGTGCCGCTATAGTTCGAGACTTGGACGGTCGTGTTGGGCGGGATGTAGCTGGAAAAGCTTGGGATCAGTTGACTCGATGAGGAAAGTCATTGACACACTTACTTTCCGCAGACTAACGTGCCGCCTGTCTTCGGAGAAAGGACTCGCTGGACGCCATTGGGTACAAGGGGCTGTAATCTCAATGTCTCGTTACTGCGAACCGATGAGAGATGGAAATTTTAGAGACGGTTTAGAGTCAACTGACATGACAGCGTTGAGATATGGTAATGTGTTTAATGCAGCCGGATCGATCGCAGACTCCGATACCGCTCTGTCGATCTCTGCTTGAAGACGCCTGTAGGCCTTCATATTCGAGAGTAGGTAATAGAAGATATTGACCAGAGTGACGCCACTGGTGTCCGACCCTGTACGAAATTGGATGTCGTTGAAGTTGACAGTGATGCATTGAATCCATTGAGACTGAAGGCTTACCGGCCACGATGGCAAAACTTGCCTCGGCAGCAAGAACAGGGAATGGCAACGCCTTTCCTCCAGCACCGTCTTCATCCATCTAAGCAAAGTCAACTTAGACAGCTTCAAACCGATGATGGGGGGGCGTGAACGAACTAGGAAGTAAAAGATGTCTCGAATCATAGAGCCTTTGGCGACCCGCTTCATGACGGTGTCTTTGGCAAACGCGCGTAGACGCATAGTGTCTCCCGAGTTGGGAAGAAGCCTATAGAAGGCCCTCAGCCAAGGCATCGTGCCGAGAATCTCTTGCTGCCTGTCAAAACGTTAAGAAGGCAGCCGAAATGGAATAAGTGGATCAGCTACGGACTCTATACCCAGTGTTGACATCTTCACGAAACCATGTGTATCGCCACCATCCTTCATCAATTCGAAGATACCCCCATAGCTAAGAATAGCAAGCGTCAATAGAGGACCTGAAGTCGAAGAAGGGTACACGCACGCTAGATCTCCCATGAAGTCAAAGCTACAGAAGACATGAGCTTCATCCAGCCTTCGAAAACAGATGACTCACGAAAATAAGCTGAGCCATTGCGAGAGGTTGACCGAGCCCGTCTCAGAGTTCTTTTCCAGAATGGACACGAGCTGTGAGACACGGGTGTACAGAGAATCTTGATAACCCTTGATGGCGTTTGAGCTGAATGCACGATCCCATATCCGTCGTCTTTGGGAGTGCTCTTGCGGATCGAGGATATTGAGCAAGCTTGCTGTGGAGTGCGTTACGTTGTACCCTATGGAAGTCGCCCATGAATGGGCAGGGATAGGACAGAGGACTGGAGCAGACGCACTTCCGCCTTTGGTGAAGTTACGCGAGGCAAGGACGGCCGGTATTGCAGCAGCATCTGAGATGTGCAGGTGATTTGGACCTGAAAACCACAACCTGATTACCCGTGGTCCACGGTGCTTAATAGTGAAATCTTACCTGTGCGGACATACGGCCCGTAACGCTGATGGAGAGAGTGATAATAACGGTGCTGATTCCCACCCATGACGATGACCCAGGCTGAAAAGCGAGAGATCTTCAGGAAGAGAGGACCAGGGTATTTGGCGAGGGGGTGAAACGGAGAGATGCGATAGACAACGACGGAGAGGACAAGAGAGGACAAGTAGACAGCATATGAAGAAAGCACCGAGGACAGTATGGATACACCTTGAGGACGCAAAACCACCGACAAGACAGCAGGAAATCCGACAGTCAAGAAAACGAGGGAACCAGCATCGCGAGGCTCCAAACGATTGAAGATCAGATGGGCAGACTGCACGCGACCATGAGCAGATGAAGAAACAAACGAGGGCAGCTTACTCACCAGAGCAGAGAGAACGAGAAAGACCGCTGGGGACATCAGAGGGTACACAATGTGTAGGGCATGCCTGCAGTCGCATTTAAATGGTCGCCGAGGATTCTTGCGATGAACGTGGAGAAGCTACAAATCGCTGCAGGGGAAGATCTCATCGACCTGTTCGGCGTTTGTCGGCACTCTCAATTCGTCATTTTTATCGGGCGTAAAGCTCCGTATAGCTCTGATATGCGCAATTTTGGACGCTTTCCACGCAACGTTGGAGCGAAAGTCTTCCTCTGGCCAACATTGGAGCCCAATGCTCACGGCACTCACTGCCAATCTAATCATATGTCCGGCTCTAATTCCAAATTGACCCACACGTAACTGCAGGAGCACTCATGTGCCGGTGCACCGTGATGGAGGCACTATCGCGCTCAACGCCTTGCCGCGCTGCGAGAGGTGGCCAGAGGTGGCTGGACCGTGGATTCCAACGTCACTCAACATAAATAGGTGGGAAGACATACGTTCTGCAAGCCGTCTGGAGACACAGAAGGTGGGAATCAAGTCAAAGCCAAAGCTTTGCGTATGTATACATTCAATCGGACTTGTGAGTGGCTATGATGCAAAGCAGATTGCTGTCGCACGACCAGCTTGCTACTTGAGATGTTGAATTAGCATCGGCTAGCCAGCTCATCAGGAAAACTCGATAATTACTTAATCAACTTACCGTCCTTAATCGTCCATTTTAAGACAGATTAGGAGCAAGATCCTGACTAAGAGACTTCAAGAGGTGGATCTGTCCTGAAACAGCCAAAAAAAGACACTAAGTTCATTAAGTAATAATTGAGTTTCCCTCCCACATCTCGATCGTCCGTCGTTGATCTGACCCTCACTGTTCAATCGCCTTCAGTCGCTGCAATACGTCTTCAAACGTGTACCAGCACAGCCCTTCTAGAATCGACACAATATGCCCAAACGAAACTGAGTACTGAGTGGCAGGCAACATAAGCTATCTGAAAAGAGGAACGATGGCGTACAATACTGGTTTCGTTGATGTGCTCCCGTAACACCATGAATCTGTGATAATAGATGTTGAACTAACGTCGGAAGCATTGGGAAAAAAAGAGCAGAAGCTGACAAGCCAAAAAGTTTGACCGGTTGACTCTCAATCTCCCTCTTCGACATACATGCGGCATAAATGAGAGCGGGGTTTTCCAAACGTCTGGCCGACATCAGACGCCGCTACGACTCAGCGCCAGCAAGGCAAAACCAACGAGACTATGTGAACGAGACCAAATTCGTGCAGACGCCACTGAAGGAAGCAGGAAACAATAGGAAGCAATGTCAGAACTGCGCAAACTGATTCCTTGGCGGAAATATGGCCTCGATTGCCATGAAAGACAAATGTGAGACTAGAGCCAGCGGGACATCACTGCAGGTCACCAGTCACTAGTCACTGCCTAGCACTGCATACGCTATGACCACTGACTCCAGAGGTGTCCCGCCTATTTCTTGTTCATCCGCCACATCTGCCACATCCCGTAATAAACCACAAGCAAAGCGTACCTGGCTCGTGATTGTGATCGATCCATTTCAAGTCTAAACGTCATATACCTTCCGCGCGTTATCAAACCCAAGCTTCATGACTCTATCGACATTCCACCCCTCACCCGCCACTTCCGCGATAGCGTCGGCAGTCCACGGTATCATTCCCGTGTGACATAGCGGAAGTCGACCCTTGAACCCGGGTAGCGATGCGTATAGATTCGAAGGGACCATATAAGGCGCGTCTGTCTCGAGGATGATGCGTGGGAATTGGGACTGTGCACAGAGTTGCTTCACGAGAGAGGTCGTATTCACATTCGTCGCATATGTAATGACGCCTGTGTTTAGGGCTCTAGTCATTGTTGCGATCTGGCCATAGATGACACGCACCTGTTATACCAATATGGAGGTTGGTGAAATGTTCTAGCAGTCGCTGGGCCAGCGCAGGAGAATCCGTATAGCAGTGTACATGGATCTGTAATATAACGACAGGGCTCAACGACGTGTTTACGGACAGAGATAGCACACAGAATAAGAAGCACCTTGTGATCTTTCGGAAGCTCCGTCTTCAATATCCGTTCGGTGTCCTCCTCTGCCTCGCGCGTGTGAATCGTGACGGGTTTTCCTAGCCGTACAGCTTGCCGCAATTGTCTGATCAAGATTGTCTGCTGTGTCTTGCGCGATGAATTGTCGTAATGGTAATCGAGACCGATTTCCCCCCACCCGACACAGCGGGGATGTGCCATCGCCTCCAAGCTAGTAACGAGGGCTAAATTTAGCAGTATAACAAGCAGACGCCGGAAACTCTATGCACGCACATGTCTTTCTCAACATCATCATTATAAAGCTTTGCCTCGTGCCTTGAGGGTCCATCAGAAACTTCGAGAGCTGACTGCATCTCAAAGGTATGACGCTTACGGGTGCACGCCTTTGAGGACGACAGTCGCGCATCAGTACTGGCTACGCAGCCTGTAATCGATCCACACGCACCCATGACGAACCAATAGTCAATACTGCCCCATAGACTATGCCTGTTCTCCTCTGTCAGGGCAGAGTCGGCGATCTCCCTCCACACGCGCCGCACAGGTGCCTCGCACCATACGTCCACAATGCTGCGCACCTTCGTCGTGCTGCCGCCATAGACCCCACGTACAAAGTCGAAGATTGTCGCGTGTGAGCCGGAAGGCCATTTCTGCTTGTACGCAGCAAAGGTGGAGACGAGGTGTGTGTGTGTATCGACGATGGGCACGATGGAGTGAGATGGGTGGGGTGGTAGGACGAGAATGTCTTCGTTGATCGCGACTTTTTTTTTCCCCATCGTGCGCGATGAGTTTGCGTTGTACGGTCTCGAGAGAAAAGCCGCGTGTGGCCTGGAAGCAAGGCGCACAGGATGGAAAGAGAGTCGATGGAGGGCAGAAGGAGTTGAAGTGAACATGGCAGAGGGCTGCGCGTACCGACCCTGCTTACATACGTACACGAAACACTACTCGCTTTGGTGACGTGAGCTTCGACAGAGTCTATCCTCTCATGCGTGCTGGAGCCCTAGTAAGTATACGAGCTTTGCACTTGAGGCTTGACGACCTGCGAGTCTCCACACAGGTTCGCACATCCCTGGTTCACAGCGTCGTCGCAGCGCAGCTCTGAAAATCTGACCACTCACAGCTTGGTATCCTGGGACCTTCCCGCTCCGGTGACTCCGTCGTCTCCAGAGTTGTCTCACAATCTCGCTCCATGAATCTGAGCATGTTTTCGATGCCGCTGCTCGTTCACAAGTGATCTGACCCTTGACAACACCAAAGGAAGGCTGGAGGATCTGATCCGGCTGATTGTCTCTACATGTGTATTGGACGGGGCCTTCTGCCAATCTCGGACAGGCCATTATCAAGGTAAGACTTCCCCGGCGGAGCTTTCGCTGCTGCCTTGCTGATACATGCCACCCCCGAAACCCATGCTGCAGATGAACGCATGCATGCACGCCTCATACGCCGTTTTCCATCGTTGATTTGGGCATCTGAGACAATGGTCGTTGCATTGCCTGCTCGCGCTCGTAGTCCATACAGCTCCTACGATATCCCCGGTGATACTTAAGCTACTACACTGCTTTAGCGCGCTTACGTCCCAGGAGGTTCGCAGGCCGGTAAGTAACGCCTCTTGAGAGCTTTCCCTGTAGCACCACATATTATCATCCTTGGGCATATCGACGCCTGCGCTCGTCGTTTGTCGGCATCGGAGTTTCGTGGCGCGTTCCGCAAAGCACTGATCATTTTTTTTTCCAAAAGTCGACCATTCCGGTCTCACTATTAGGTCTCACTTCGGAGTTGCGGCATGGATCGGCCCGGTCAACTCCTGCTTACGACAGATCTGCCTTCACCCCGTCCACTCCAATACCAGTCCGGAAGTCGCAATAAATACGATTCTCTCGTCGGCGCTCTTTCCACACCTTCTTCATTGCAACCATCCTCATGTCGGCAGCCCCGACCACCCCTTGGGGCGGTAGCTTGATAGGCTCCTCTACCACTAGGCAGATGTCCGCTCGTAACACTAATGACCCGGATATTCAAACCCATTCTCCAGAAGAATTCGACGATGCCGTCCGCACACTCGCTCGCCAACTCTCGCGGATGTCAGCCGCCTCCCGCCGCGACACAGAGCCACTCAATCCTTTCCACCCCGATAACCTCGATCCTCGTCTCGACCCCAACTCCAAGGAGTTTAGCGCGGAGGCGTGGTCGAGGTCCATGATGGCCGTTCATTCGCGCGATCCCGAGCGTTACCCACGGCGGACCGCCGGCGTCTCATTCACCAACCTCAACGTCCACGGGTTTGGCAGTCCCACTGACTTTCAGAAGACGGTCGGGAACGTGTGGCTCGACTACGTAGGCAGGGCAAAGCGCCTGATTGGCTTGGGCACAAGGCTCACAAAGCTCAACATCCTGCGGAACTTCGATGGACTGTTGAAGGCTGGAGAGATGCTGATTGTATTGGGAAGGCCAGGAAGGTGTGTCTCGTAAACGACTTTAGCTTGTTTGATTGCTCAATTCCTTGCAGCGGTTGTTCTACCTTCCTGAAAACCATCGCCGGCGAGACGCACGGCTTCTATATCGACCCAAATTCCGATATCCAATATCAAGGCATTCCTGCGCACATGATGCACAACGACTTCCGCGGCGAGGTCATTTACAACGCCGAGACCGATGTCCATTTTCCCCAGCTTACTGTCGGGGACACTCTCGGCTTCGCTGCACTCGCTCGCGCTCCCCGGAATCGCATGCCTGGAATCTCCCGCGAGCAGTACGCCGAGCACATGCGCGACGTCATCATGGCCATCTTCGGTCTGTCGCACACGGTGAACACGAAGGTTGGAAACGACTTTATTCGCGGGGTCAGTGGAGGAGAGCGTAAACGTGTCAGCATTGCTGAGTGTATGTTGAGCGGGAGTCCGATGCAGTGCTGGGAGAACAGTACTCGCGGTCTCGACAGCGCAAACGCTCTGGAGTTCGTAAAGCATGTGCGGTTGGCCACGGAGACCGCGGGGTCGACAGCTTTGGTCGCCATCTACCAGTGTTCTCAAAGCGCGTATGACGTGAGTGCAATGGCCTGTTATCTGATAGAAGCTGACTCGTGCCCTCTAGATCTTTGACAAGGTCGTTGTCCTGTACGAGGGACGGCAGATCTACTACGGTCGGGGCGACAAGGCAAAGGAGTTCTTCACGAGCCGTGGATGGCATTGTCCTGCCCGTCAGACCACCGCCGACTTCTTGACCTCGTTGACCAACCCGTCGGAGCGCATCGTTGAGCGAGGCTGGGAGCATAGGGTCCCGCGGACGCCAGATGAGTTCGCCAAGCAATGGCAGGAGAGCGAGGAGCATCGGCAGTTACTCAAAGAGATCGAGGAATATCAGGCGGAGTTTCCCGTTGGAGATGGGCAAGTGACTAAGTTCCAGCAGTCCCGGAAGGCTCAGCAGGCGAAACACATGTCCGTCTCTTTCCTCATTCTCTCCAGCTTTCTATTTACTGTGACCGCAACAGGAGCGTCAAGTCACCGTACACGATTTCTTTCCCGATGCAAGTCCGTCTTTGCACGAAGCGTGGACTGCAACGACTTCGAGGCGACATGGCCAACTTTTACGCCACAGTCTTCGGCAACTTCTTCATAGCTCTCATCATAGGTTCGTTGTCTTCATAGTCTGATCATCATTGGCTGACAATTATTGTCCAGGCTCAGTTTTCTACAACCTGAAAGACAACACCGGGAGTTTTTTTAGTCGTGGTGCTCTTTTGTTCTTTGCCATTCTCATGAACGCGTTCTCCAGTGTACTAGAAGTGAGCAGGGATCTCACCCGTTATGATCAGAGGAAATTGTTGACGTCTGTGACCTTAGATCTTGTCTCTCTATGCTCAGCGCCCAATTGTTGAGAAGCATAGAAAGTTCGCTCTGTATCATCCCTGCGCCGAGGCCGTGGCATCCATGATATGCGACCTTCCTTCCAAGATTCTCGTCGCGGTTGCATTCAATCTCACGCTCTATTTCATGAGCAATCTGCGTCGAGAGCCCGGCGCATTCTTCACATTCTGGATCTTTTCCTTCATCTCGACTTTCACCATGTCGAGTATTTTCCGGTCGATCGCTGCTGCTTCTCGCACTCTCTCGCAGGCTTTGGCGCCGGCGGCCATGTGGATTCTGGCTCTGATCATCTACACCGGATTTACAATTCCCACGAGCGACATGAAGCCATGGTTCCGCTGGTTGAACTATCTAAACCCCATTGCTTATGCTTTCGAATCGCTCATGATCAACGAGTTCCATGATCGCGACTTTCCTTGCTCTGTGTTTGTTCCCAGCGGTCCCGGTTACGCGAATATTACCGGTCTGGAGAGGACATGCAGCGCCACAGGTTCGATCGCTGGCTCAAGTATCGTCAATGGCGACCGCTACATCAACCAAAGTTACAAGTACTTCCATGCACATAAATGGCGGTGCGTGCATTCATCCGATGGCTTTATGAAAGTTTGACGAGCTCATTTTTTTCCAGGAATTTGGGCATCATCATTGCCTTCTGGATCTTTTTCACGTCGACGTACATGTTGGCAACGCATGCGATCCAGGGTGCGAGATCCAAGGGCGAAGTCCTCATGTTCCGTCGTGGGAACGTTCCTTCGGTCATGAAATCGACGGAAGACGACGAGGAGAAGGCAAACGGAGGTGACCGGTCCGCGATCACCACTCAACAAGGAGAAGGTCCCGACGAGAAGGATACCCTTGCTGCCATACATCGCCAGACGAAGATTTTCCATTGGAACAATGTCTGCTACGATATCAAGATCAAGGGAAATCCCAGACAGCTCCTCAACCACGTCGACGGATGGGTCAAGCCAGGAACTCTTACAGCTCTAATGGTCGGTCGAACGGCTGGATGTCTCTTATATTGACTAATTCGTATTTCCAGGGTGCATCCGGTGCGGGCAAGACGACTCTGTTGGATGTTTTGGCTAGCCGTGTCACGATGGGCGTGATCAGTGGGGATATGTTCGTCAATGGTCACTTGCGAGACCAGTCGTTCCAAAGAAAGACCGGCTACGTTCAACAACAGGATCTTCATCTCGAAACCGCGACTGTACGCGAGTCTCTCACGTTTAGCGCTCTCCTACGCCAACCGAAGAAGATCCCCACGGCCGAGAAACTCGCTTATGTCGACGAAGTGATCAGGCTGCTCGAAATGGAAGACTATGCTGAGGCGATTGTTGGGGTTCCAGGCGAAGGTCTCAACGTGGAACAACGCAAGCGGCTGACGATAGGTTAGTCTTTTCTCATGGCTGCCATGCAAAAATACTAAAATTACACGTCTACCAGGTGTCGAACTTGCTGCGAAACCGGATCTACTTCTCTTTTTCGATGAACCGACCAGTGGCCTGTAAGCATCTCACTCGTATGGACAAGGTCGATCGTTCTAAACTCGAGTTCCTTAGTGATTCGCAAACGGCTTGGTCAATCTGTCAGTTGATGCGCAAGTTGGCTAACAACGGGCAGGCCATCTTGTGTACCATCCATCAGCCGTCCGCGATCTTGATGCAACAGTTCGATCGCTTGTTATTCTTGGCCTCTGGTGGCAGGACAG
The DNA here is from genome assembly GCF_000320585.1 of Heterobasidion irregulare TC 32-1. Taxonomy (NCBI): domain Eukaryota; kingdom Fungi; phylum Basidiomycota; class Agaricomycetes; order Russulales; family Bondarzewiaceae; genus Heterobasidion; species Heterobasidion irregulare. The sequence continues at coordinate 1,756,415 of NW_009258207.1, read as the reverse complement.
TCTACTTTGGCGATATTGGACAAAACTGCGATAACCTCACTCACTACTTCGAGGCGCATGGAGCCCACCAGTGTCCTCCTGACGCCAATCCTGCTGAATGGATGCTTGAAGTCATTGGTGCAGCACCCGGTCATCACTCGAAAATCGATTGGCATGATGTATGGAGGAAGAGCGACGAATACCAGGCTGTGCAGAAGGAACTGACCCAGATGAAGGATGAGCTGTCTAGAATCCCGGACGACGAGGGCGATAGTGCAGTGCATGGGGAGTTTGCTATGCCTCTCCCCGCTCAACTGTGGTATTGTCTCAAGCGAGTCTGGCAGCAATACTGGCGCACGCCCTCTTACATTTATTCAAAGGCGGCTCTTTGTACCTTCACGGTATGTGCATGTTTCACGTAAGGTGTTGAATGAGCCTCATCCCGGTTTCTAGTCGCTCTTTATTGGCTTCTCGTTCTACAAAGCGGACAACAGTCTCCAAGGGTTGCAAAACCAGATGTTCTCCATTTTCATGCTCCTCACCCTGTTCGGCAACTTGGCTCAGCAGATCATGCCTCTGTTTGTGACGCAGCGTGCGCTCTATGAGGCACGCGAACGACCTTCGAAAGCGTATTCGTGGAAAGCCTTCATTGCGGCGCAACTCCTCGTCGAGATGCCGTGGCAGACGCTTATGGCCGTGTTCACCTTCTTCTCTTGGTACTACCCGATTGGTTTATACCGCAACGCCGTGCCGACCGATAGTGTGACTGAGCGCGGAGGGCTCATGTTCCTCCTCATCTGGATGTTCTACCTGTTTACGTCGACCTTTTCGCACATGATGATTGCCGGCGTGGACTCGCCCGAAGTTGGCGCCACCTATGCCAATTTCTTATTTTCTCTGACGCTCATCTTCTGCGGGTAAGAGCTATTCGTGTTTCTGTTCTTGATCTGTGAATGACCGTCTTTGATTCTTCTAGTGTTTTGGCTACGCCGACTGTGCTTCCGCGGTTCTGGATCTTCATGTATCGCGTGTCTCCATTTACATACCTCGTCTCCGCCATGCTCTCGACAGGTGTTGCGAATGCCGACGTGGTGTGTTCTTCCATCGAGTTGGCGAACTTCAATCCACCTAGTGGGGAGACTTGCGGCCAGTACATGAGCGCTTACATCTCCGCTGCGGGCGGGTACCTCACGAACCCCAACGCGACGTCCGGATGCCAGTTCTGTTCCGTTTCGTCAACGAATGGCTTCTTAAGTGCGGTCTTCATCAAGTACTCCGACCGGTGGCGCAACTTCGGCCTTATGTGGGTCTACGTCATATTCAATATCTGCGCGTGCATCTTCATCTATTGGTTGGCGAGGGTTCCGAAGAAGGGAAACAAGAAGGAGTGAGGTTGTGGAAACATCGTCGCCTTTTTTTTATAGACACATTCTTTTAGACTCTGACCGAGCATCGTGACTTTCCGCTCGTTTTTACTTACCTCAGACGCGGACAATAATTTAGCATAAGTTTTGTATGTCTAGTTGGCGTCAATGAATTGTTAGCGTCGATGAATTGCGGCGGCTTGACTTCGAATTGACGCTCACATGTGGAGACTCTCGCCCGAGACGGGTAAATATTGAGGTATAAGATTTGCTGGGCCAATAAGTGAAACTGCGTGACGCTGTGAAGTCAGCCGTATATCAGATATCGACATATTAACGTGTAGGTCAATCCCGTAGTCACAACAAGATAGAGCCCAAAATGTATTTTATCTTCACCTTAAGTTTTTGTTTCAGTGGATAAACCGGAGCAAAAACTTTATCTATATCCAGTGTTTTATCTACGGTTTATCCCGGGAAAAATCCTACGGTGCACGCAGTGCGAGAAAGAACGGCGTACAATCTCACAGGAGTATAGAAAGGCCATCGTATCTTGGCGAGATCGCAGCTCAGCTTGCAGGGGTCGGCGAGGAGAAACGAGAAAGATAGACACGTCGCGTTTTATCCGGATACGCGCGAGGTTTGAAAGAAAGCCCAATGATCTGGGCATATATGGCGCCGTTGTAGGGTGTATAAACCTGCCGATGGAGTTGGGAATAAGGGATAAGTGGACATCGGTCTGCGCCAGCGGTGGGGAAGTTTGATGGGGTGCAAAGCAAATCGCGATCCCGATGGACTGGACTAGACATACGCATATGCACTAATAATTCTATAACAAAGGGATCTATGAATGAAATTCGATGTGAGGGCTTGTGCGCGGTGCTGGATGGCGAGCAGAACATCGAAAAGAGAGGCCGGTTACATAATTTCATGGATAGAGCTCGAAGCCGCGGCCTTCCCTACAGCCTTGCAACCAATTCCACCACACCACCCCTCTCATCGTTCGCCTTTCCCTCCCTATTGTAACGCTCAGAACGACGGGATAGCATCTAAAATACGCGATATATAGATACTTGATGACTGTAGTCAGTCCCAGTTACCACTCAGGTGCGTTTCCAACCTCAAGCTCGGAATACGTCAGTTCGTTGTGATCTCATTATTTCCTTTCCATCTTTCTCTTCCTGTCTTTATATTCATACCGTCAGCCGTCTCAGAGAACTGGGACGACGATTTTGAATTTCAGACCGGAGTTGATGCCAAGCGGCCAGGCGCTGGCCTCGACGACTCTCGTTCACCTCGCACCGCGTCACATCGATCCCTGTCCAATGGCGCCCTCGACGACACCAACGTGAAAGGGTCCCCTCCGAGTCAGTCTCTCTTGCGAGAATGGGCAAGACCGGGACCGTCCACGCCATCACGTCGCGCAACTCCACCACCTGCGGAGAATTGGGACGAAGACTTTGAGGATAAGGCCGACTTTGCAGACGCGCCGAACGGCTCTTCTCCCTCTCGTCCGAAAACCCTGTCGCGTACACACAAGACTTTTCAAGAACTAGAGAACTGGGATGACGACTTCGAGATCGACAAAGGCAATTCGCCTACGCGCGATGCAAATCGGGGATCTTCAGATGATGAGGGAGGCATGGGGTACGCGGACCAGGAGGACGACAGAACCGTGACGGCACGGTCGCGAAGGGTGGCCCTTCCAAAGCAGAGCCCGCCTCCCCCAGTCCCTCCTTTGCCCCCGTCTATACTGTCCGCTCACGAACCCTTTCCTGGATCTCCCACCATGTCGATCTTTTCTGTCCCATCGGGCCGTGATTCTATCGCTCATTCGTACGCCTCACATGTTCCGCTCAGGGCTGGCAGCTCCTCCTTCCTGGCGATCCTACCTCCGAGCCCTCCCATCCACAAGGAGCGACGAAGACTTCGTAAGAAGTCTCGGCCTCCGGATCACAACCTGTTCGAGCTACTTGACAGAGACAGAGATGACATCCATGTGCCTTCTCCGCCCCAGTCACTTCCCACCGAATATCCCGCAACACCACCTGAACACAACGTGACCAAGGGCCCCCTGCTCTCTAGGATCGGTTCGGTGAAAAAGTGGGGCGTTCGTAGGAAGCGGGCGAGCACGGATCCAACCGACGTCATGCTCAACGAGATTGACTCCACCCCTCGTCCATCCAGCTCAACTTCGAATCATCATTCTCACTCAAACTCTCCTTCGTCGTCCCACAAACCGTCAGGTTGGTTTTTTCGATCTGGCGGGGGCGGGGCTGATATGCCGGGATCGCCACCCCCGCCCTCTGCCGCGGATCTCAAACATGAAATTAGCATCGATAGGCTCAAGGCCTTTTCGAACACTTTCGAATCGCCAACTCGGACAGATCAGAAGCCCCTACAGCAGCTCGGCTTTCATCCTAATGGCTCATCTGGATCTCGCGGCTCGACGCCGGATCAGACTCCTCCACCATCTCCTATGATTCTCCGGCGCCCGTCGTCGATGCAGGTACCACCAGCTATGCCCTTGTTTCCGCGACATACTTCGCACGGTGCTATGACGGTCGGGCGCTCGGTTTCTCGCTCTACCTTCTCGACCAGTACGGACGACCTCGATAAGGATCGCAAGGGCAAAGAGAGGGAGAAGGAGGAGGGCCATCGTGGGTTCATGGGAGGGATGCGGAGGATTAGTTTGGTAGGCAGTCAGAAGAAGCACAACATGATGAAGAGCACCGCTGGTCAGGATCGCGACAGCTTCCCAGCAACATCCGCGAGCGTTATACCCCAGTTACCCGACGCCGCAGGATCCGGCCAGCCTGATCAACTGTTACCACTAATCGAACTGAGGCCACAATCTTCTTCGCGAATATCCAACGGCCGTGAAGCTCCGAGTGCGAATACTGACTCCGTCTCTATACCATCAGATATTGATACAACATATCCTCGTCCTTCGGTTGACACCTCATCATCCGTTCCTTCGCAAGTGGCCACATCGCCTCATTCACCCCCCATCAAGCCTTCTACTTCCCCCCATGCCGCTTCTCTGGGTCGTTCCGCCCAGGTCCCGAGCACATCTTCGATAAGTACGGCCGTACCTCGGAGGAATTCGCTTGGTGACCTCAAGATCCCTGCGCGGATCAGCCAAGCTCAGGTCGGCCTCAAAAGGGACTTGGGGATGGTCCGAGAATTCGCAGCCAGCGTGGAGAGTGAGCTCCCTCTCGGTTTCCTTCGTAAAAGTGACACTGACACTTCCTCAGAGTTGAAGGAACTTCAGTCCATTTATCATTCCCTCGTCTACGAAGTTCATGTCACGATCGCGGATTCAGCTAGCCGACCCCCATCTCGTGCCAAATCTCCAACTTTTTTCTCTCATTCGCGCTCCCGGGCTCGTTCGAATACCAACCCAATTCCAGCATCAGAGGCGCAGAAGCATATTGCCACGACGTATGCAACAATTGACTCGAAGTACAAGATTTCTTGGGAATGCGCAGAGCTGTTGATCGAGCTCGGAGGAGGGAACCCTGTGCCTGTATCCCCTCCCTCAAGTGCACCTGCGTCTACTCCCGAGTCCATCGTGGACATGGCGAACAGTCGTCCAAATAGAGAACGGGCTATCACACTTGGCGGCGACGAATCCAAGCCACCGTTACCCCCTAGTTCGACGATAGGTCCTCCTATGGCTTCTCCTCCCAACCTTGGGTGGCGTGCATCTACTGGTCGTAATGATCTCAGCCAACGGCAATTGTGGCTGCTGCGCGATATGCTGAACAACCCAGATTCCTCTGTTGGAATGTCAGTCGACTCGCGAATTCCAGAAGAGGGTGCGGTGAACCGAGGCTGGCGCTGGGGCGATCCTATGAGTAGCACTGTCACACTTCCTTCGGAGGAGTCAGTGCGTACATCTTCTCCCTCGAAGAAGCGAAGGGCTAGTCGATTGGGTATGAGTGGATTGAGAGACATGCTGCGTTCTCTCACGCGTGGCCATGGCCAATCTCAGATGCATCAAACGGCATTTCAGACACCGTCAGCTGCTGCGAGCACGGAGTCGTCGCTGGATAGTCACAGCCACCCGCAGCCAGTGTCGCAAAGCGGGCACTCGTCGCAGCGTCGCAGATCAAAGACGAGTGCTGGGCCCGACTCCACTTCGGCTTCTATGCGCGCTACGTCCCCGTTCGATGCATCAGCTTCCTATACTCACAAGTCGTCGCCACGAAGGCCATCTCTGGCCTCTATCTTCCGGTTCGCTCAGAAGAACAAATCGCTTAGTGGCGAGTCTTCGCAAACTCCAGGTGTATCGAAGAACGTCTTGCACTCTTCGAGCAGCGGGTCTGATTTTAGCAGCCCTTCGAAGGAAGAAGAGGAAGACTGGGATCGTCTAGACTCTGCCGCGGACTTGGATGCTGCTGCGAAGGCCTTGGGACTCGGAAAAGATGGGACGGCAACCATCCGGGGGAGAAAAGCCCGTTCGCCCTACCTCGCTGACGCTGGAGCAACACCACGCAAGAACACCACTGCTTCGCAGTCATCGATATCGCTATGGAACGATTCTCCTCCTTCCCCTGCGCATCCCGCCCAAGTCCCATCACTCTCTCGTCCTACACGGCTTTCCAATGTTGAAGAGTCTACTGAGTCTGATGCCCGTGTAAGTCGCGTCAAGGGCAAAAGTTCGGCCCGAAAAACTCGCACGGAAGCTCCGAGCGCGAGTCCGCATCGACGGCCATCTGGGCGGCGGGGCACTATGTCAGGATCGGTGCGTTCAGCGCCCCCTTCTTCATTCACTCCTGGGCTCGGATCTGTCGAGGGCACAGATCCCAAGTTGGCGATGACGCCGGAGAATATCAGGCCGCTCCTAGAGAATGCGAAGGAGGTGCACGCGAAGTGTGCGGAGTGCATCGAGGAGATGAAGGTATTGCTGGCGATAAAAACGTCATAACATACCGCGAGTCTCGCATACTTGTTTCAGACGAGTGGAGCAGACATCTTTCGGTGGGGAATATATCACACATCTCGGACTCGCCACGTCATTCCTTTACATCTACATGCTTTGCCTATCAAAGCAGCATTTCTTTTTGTCTTCTCAATCATCTTTATATATCCCTGCTGGTCTGTTTGAACATTCGATTCGTTTCATGTCCTTGACTTGACTCACAATGTACTTATTCTACAATGCCTCACGCTGTCTTTACATAGTATTCCCGATGCCTTTGCATAGGCTTCAAGTGGACTGATATTCTTAGATTAGATCGAGGTCGGCACTGAGCCCCAGTGAAAACACCCTCAAATGTGGTTGAATGTGGTTGAATGAGAGCCACGTATTCGTTAGCAAATGAGGGTATTCGACCATATTCATTCCCAGTCCGGAAATCAGCAATGCCCTGGCATGCCATAGCTTGTGGACAAATACTTATTTTTTCACTCCACCCCATGCGACAGTATTCGGTATAAATCATATCCAGTCAAACGCCAACTAATGTTGGTAAATGTAGGAAATGAATCGATTTTTTGGCGCAAGAAAATACAGGTGAATGCCATCAAATGTGATTAAATCAACCAATACCAGTGAATATTAGCAAACACCAGCAGATACTGTCATTTGCCTACACCTCCCACACCTCCTGTCTCTCCTGCACCTCCTATACTTCCCGCTTGTTGTCCCACTTGTTATTGTTACAAACTGCTCATTCAGCAACCCAAGAGTAACAGGTTCTTTCCTAGGTCGCACAATGGACTGAGTGGTGGACAAAGTCTTGACTATATTAGACAACCAATACAGGAGGGAATAGTGATTGGCCACGAAGATAGGTATAGGGAGATATGTCGGAAAACTGAGAACTGTATTGTAAGCTAAAAGCATTGTAATACCGCGGCCCGGCATTATCCGTTGATTGAAATGAGCATTGTGATTGGATTAGAATTGACAGCCTTGATTGCCAGGGCCAGATGCCGCGGCAAGGCAGTGGCAAGGATGGTAAGGACGCGGCTGCGATTGCAATGGCATGATAATGATAAGATGATGTGATGAGAGCGCCGCCCCGCAGCGCCACGTTTGCTCGCGCTACTTGTCTTGTCTTGTCGCCTTGTCAGTCCTCTTGAACCTCATAGAACCTTCTTCATCCCCCTGTCCTGCTCAACACTCAGCTTACATCTTGACTCTTACTGCCGAAAGATCCGTGCAATCTGATGGACGGCCCCTACAAGAATTGTTGACATTGCCATCAGGTGTTTCACACAAAGGGATTGCCAACCCACGAAAAAGCCTGTGTTTGGAAGAAGGAGCAGAGTGCACAGGATAAGGACTTTGAGAAGCAGTTTCAGAGAACACAAAAAGATTGTATGTTTTCTGTCAAAGTCTCAAATTCATAGATCTGACCTCACTACAGCAAGCCGAATTTCCGGTAAAGCACAGGCCTCAAGTTCATGGCCACGGCAGGGAAACATTGCGGAACATGAGGCACTTGAATTACCTGTTCATGGGGATGATGCTGAAGTCGCATTGGCTGCATTCAGTGCATTGTGAATAATGATCTGCCTTGGACCTGCTGACCAGCTCGATGCATCTGGCCCAGTGCCTACAAATCCCACCACCGCTGCGATGCCCGAAAAACAACCCCAGCTCGATGATATCAAGACTGACTATCATCCCCATTCCAGTAAATTATCACAAATCCAGTCATTCGATGAGTATGGACTAAGCAACTCAAAACGGCCGTCTATGCCAACCAATGATTAACCATGGCAGCTGTTCCGCTGCCGCTTGGATGTTGAACTCGCCGAATTTGCATTGAACAACGCTCTGAATGAAGATCAGACTGATCTTCTTTTTAAGCTACTCCGCCGTGCACAGAATGGAGAAACCTTCACTTTGTCGAACCCTGCAGATATGAACAAAATCTTGGAAAGTGCTTCGCACATGCTCACTCCTGTACGTCTTTCTGCCGTTTTCTTTGGTGCATCGGTGAAATTTTTTCCTTATAGTTTTCTGCATCTACGGTCTCTGTCCCATACAAAGACGAAGTTCGAGAGTTTCCTGTCCATGTGCGACCACTCTGGGACTGGGCCCTTGATCTTCTCCGTGATCCCCAGTTAGCCTCGCATTTCACTTGGGATGCCGAAAAGATCTTCAAATTTGATGGCCATGAATGGGATCGTGTATTTCATGAGCCGTGGACTGCTGATAGCTTTTGGAGAGCTCAAGTGGGTATTGTTCATGTAATCATGCATATGATAATAATAATTTTATTGGTAGTCGGCAGTTCCAGAGACAGGGGGGCCATTCTGTATAATTCTATATGCTGATAAGACAAAGCTCTCAACATTCGGGACAGAAAAGGGATACCCTGTGATTGCGAGGTGTGCAAATCTACCTACCAATATCCGTAATGGCAGTGGTATCGGTGGTGGGTGTGTAGTTGGTTGGCTCCCAATTGTAAGTGATAATATTCAGATTAATATCTTTTAATGTGAATAATTTCTAGGTCTCAGAAGATCCTGCAGAGACTCACAAGACAGGATTCGTTAACTTCAAGAATGCTGTATGGCACAAATCTTTTTATGTTTTGCTTGAGACCATTGCCAAATCGTCAAAAATTGGGTTCTGGTTTGAATGCGCTGATGGTGTGCGGCGATGGTTATTTCCTTTGATCTTGATTTTGTCTGCAGATTATGAAGAACAGTCTGTACTCATAAATTAATAGCTTGCATAATTTACTAATAACCTTTTTTTCCTTTTAGATGTGTTATGGCATTGATCCGTGGCGCCCGTGGAAAATGCCCATGTCCAATTTGCTTAGTTCCAGATAATATGCTTTCTGATCTTTCACAAGATTTTCCTCTTCGTACTTCTGAAAACTCTCAGGATATCTTTAAGGAAGCAATGATGATGGCAACTGTATTAGAAAAAGAGGAATTATTGAAACAATATAGCCTTCGAGGTGTTGAGGTGAGTATGATATTTTTTTCTTTTTTCTAGTAATTACTCATAGATTTCTAGAATGTTTTTTGGTCGATTGCAAATGTCAATCCATATCAAGTATTATCATGGGATCGCCTTCATGCTTATCATCTAGGCTTATTTGGAGACCACTTGTGGTTTGAATTAAAGCAATATATTTCTGATTGGGGTCGATCAGCTGAATCACAAGTTGATAATCAGTAAGTTTCATTTTATAATTTAAATGTTTTGTTAAATTGAATACTAGAGCTGCAATGATGCCACGCTGGAGAAATCTAAATCACTTTGATGAAATCATGAAGATATCATTCTCAAATGGAAAAAAATTTGAGGACATATCAAAAGTGCGCTTAAAACTATTGCAGTGTTTAAATGATTATAATCTGATTTTTGTTTTTAGATTATAATCTTTATTACACACAATGTCTTTGGCAATCTACAGTCACACAAGCCATGTTATGCATTATTGCAGTGTATTAGGGCTATATTGTTCTTGATATCTATGCTGCATTTAATGTGCATACTAGCAAGACAATTTATGCTGGGGAGCAAGAGCTTCAAAGATTTGGTGATCTCATCCAGGTAATTCTAATTAATCCCTTATAGAATTAAAGTGACCTGATTTTCTTTGCAGAACTATAGCAATGAAATAGCTTTCAATAAAAACTGGAACTTTCCCAAAATGCATACTCACAAACATATTTTCCAAGACATTCAACAAAAGGGTGTAACACGGAATTACAATACAAAGCCTAATGAAAAACTTCATGGCCCACTCAAAGATGCATACTTACTCCAATCAAATAAAAAGGAAGTTGCTAGTCAGGTAGGTTTTATATTATTGTTTTGTACTCTCATATCATTCTAATAATACTAGCTTCTTCAAATTGACCACCACAACCTTGTGTTGTCACTCCTTTGGAGTGAAATCACCACTCTTGATGAGGAAGCTAACTCTGCTCAGAAGAAGAAATCCACCCTCATTACAATCGGAAATATCATCATGGGATCTAGAAAATTGTCACTCACCTTTGAGAATTTGGAGGCCACACGCAATACTGATATTGCCTTCAAAAATTTTCACCAGCGGTTTGTGCACTGGCTTTCGGAATTTCTGCCATCATATAGAATCAACCTGCCCAATGGAAAGCGTGTCAAATTGACTGCAGGCCATACTGTATGTGTGTTTCATTTCTCAAATCTGAAATATGACCATTGCTAGATCCAAGAGTACCAGTCTCTGAAAGTAAAATATGAATCTATGGTGGATTGGCGACAAAGTATGGATTATCTCCATTGCAGTCCACTGTTCCATGGTCACCCACGATATGACCATGTCATTGTGCAAACAATAACTAGCTGCATCTTCACGCAACTGGTTTTCTTGTTTACTTGGAGGATATCAGATGACCAAGAACTTCCAATTGCATTGATCCACCCCCTTGATGCTCCTATAGGAGCATTGCACCAGAAGGATGAAGCTCTAGGGTTTTTCCGACTTCATGCAAAGCCTCGGGTGTCCTCGGAATTCATCTTTGTCCGTTTCATCATCCGAGGTGCATTAGTTGTACAGGACTTTTCAAAGCCTGGCAAAATCTGGTGGTTGACACCATCAATCCTGACATGTTCCTTCGAGTGCAGAGGATCCGGAATCAGTGAGCTTATTATGTACATTTCACCTAACATAGCTGACTCTACTACTGCAATCAGACCGTGATAGCCTAATAGACATAAGCAGTAGACACAGCATTCAGCATATGGTTAACCCTTGCTCGGGAGTATGGAAGGCAGCATGACTAGCCCTGAACCACTGCATGTAGATTGCGGTCCGGTGTTTTATGCGAGTCCATTAGCAACGTTATCAGGCGCGGCATGCAGCATAAACAGGATGCACCTCTCGTAGCAGGGTGTGAATCAAGTTCGTGTCTAGCATACGTGGCGCCTGCAAATTGAGTACCAGAAATCAATACTTATGCCGCGAGGGTCTGTGTCCTTGGAACAGTCACCTCTGGGCTTGTTTATGGGGACCATTGTGCCTGAATCGCCGAAGAGGGTCCTGTTGTAGAGAACGGAGGGTAGCCTGAAAAGGGCTTGGAGGGAGACGATGGCAACACTTTACTAGACCAGGGACAAACTGTCCGATGTTTGTGCCTGTAGAGCATGAGGAAAAAGGAGTGTTGAGATTGTGAATGTGCCAGGATTTTGTTATGCTTGCATACCAAAAACTGAAGATCAATGAAGGGGAAGTAACCGACTCACCTAGCATCCGTACAACTGAGGTAACCCGCTACAGACATGATTTTCAGAGATAAACAATATGTATCCTCAAATCTGAGACTCACCTGCATAACGGAAGGCAGAGGTGAATTATCCATGAAGGTGAGGTGATGGGCAAGACAATCCCGACGAAGCGACGGATGTGACTAACTGGACAGTGTCAATTGTCACCGACTCTGCTTGCCCACGGCGAAGATGTCGACGGCAGCAACGTTGGCCCCTTCTGCACTCCCCGACACTTATAAAAGAAAAAGGTAAGGACACTTTGCATTCAATGGCACATAAAACTAAGACATGCGCCAGATCACGCTCCTGCTCACCGTCAGCAGATGATGCACCACCACTTACATGCCGACACTCTCTTTCACCTTGACCCCGCACGTTAGATCCCCTAAAAGTTGACGATGTCAACCCCGTTCGTCGCAAGGAACGCGAGTGCCAACCTGCAGCCCAAACTGCCGCGAGCCAGCTCGAAAAGGCCAGCAAGGAGAAAAGCACTGAGGACAAGGAGAAAGCTAAAGAGTTTGATGCTCAGACCGAACCCGCGAAGCTCATAGGGTCTTGGTATGGTGGCGTTTACATGCCACCTGCTCGCCTCTGTGCTCTTCGCGAGGCTGCGTCTTCCGACTGCACAAGCGTGGAGTACCAGCAATTGTCTTGGGATGTGCTACGAAAGTCTATCACTGGTATCGTCAACAGGGTCAACATTGGCAACATCAAGAACGTGGTGCCGGAGCTGTTTGCCGAGAACTTGATCAGGGGCCGGAGATTGTTTGCACGTAGCATCATGAAGGCGCAGTCGGCGAGTACATCGTTTACACCCGTCTTTGCCGCAGTTATTACTGACCTCAATACCAGGTTGGCGAGTTGGTATTGACTCGGCTCATCAGTCAGTTCCGAAGGGCATTCCAAGAGGAATGATAAGGTATGTGGTAACATCATCACCAACTTGTGGCACACTGAGACCGCCGTTATTAGACTGTGTGTCATTCTACTACAACTTTCATTGCACATCTGGTAAATCAAGGTGTGGCCCACAAAATCATTTCCCTTCAAATCCTTGTTCTTCTTCTTGAGCGGCCCACGTACAATGCCATTGAGATTGCGGTGGGCCTCACACGTGGGGTCGGAACAGGTCAAGTCCGACCTGCTCAGCCCCGCGGGCCAGGGCACACTCGCCAAGGCGTTCTACTTCCTCCTCCAGAAGCACCGCGAGAAGACGTTTGAGGAAGACAGCATCTTCATGGACGTAGACGAGCACATGAGCACCCTGGGTGAAAAGGCAATCGCTAGGCTATATGTCTCACCGCTCTCGAAGAAGCCGCGCTCACTCAGCGTTGACACAAATTCGATTAGTCTCGCATTCTCACGGATGATGGGCGGGGACATGGGACCTGGCACCGCACGCGCAGAGTACATTGGAAACGCGTCACCAACTCATCGCTCGCGCCCAACGTCTCCCGCCGGCCCTCGCGGACACCGCCCATGCCCAATCTCCACACCCTCGGCGGATTTCTTCCATCCGCGCAACCAACCGGAGAAGCTATCTCAGTCCATGCACGATTCTGGAAGGTCGACATACTATGATAGGCACTTGCACTCCGGAATAACCAACGCCCACTACACTCACCTCCCCGATCGTGGCTTCGGTGCCGGTGCCAACCCGCAGTACTAGCATTCCCTACCCGACTATCTTCCCATTCCTGCGCCACAGTCCCCCCCTGCAGTCTTGGCCCATCCGTCCCCCATCACTCCCCCAGGCCTGCGCTCATTTTTGCACATGTCTACGCCTGGTTCACCTTCTCCCACCGGCGCTTTCCTTGTGGAAAACTCGCCCCAAGCCAATGCTTCTGTCTTTGAGCGCTTCCGTGCGGTGTTGAACAAGAGCAAACTCAGTCACCGTGTGCAGTACATGATTGAAGTGCTCATGCAGGTCCGAAAAGACAAACATAAGGATAACCCAATATTGCCCGAGGGGTTGGATCTGGTGGAAGAAGACGACCAGATCACTCACCAGATTGGACTGGAAGAAGAGTTGCAGGTGCAAGAGGGCTTGAGTAAGCCGTTTCTTATTGGTTTCAGCTCTTCAACCACATCAGTTCGTCCAGCAGACATATTCAAGATCGATCCGAATTATCTGCAGAACGAAGAAAAATACAAAGCTATCAAGGCTGAAATTCTCGGCAACGACAACTCTGATGGAGATGAATCAGGCTCCGAAGAGAGCAAGAGCGAGGACAAAGGTACTTGCTTAAACAATAGTCAACCTGTATATGGGCTAATGCAACACCGACAGCCGTGGAAGCAAAGGGAGGTATTGAAGATCGTACGCAAACAAACTCCGTCAACCTTTGCCGCATCATCACGCGCCTCTTCGGCCATCTTCTCACCACTAACGTGGGCTCGTGGGTCACCTTGGAATGCATCAAAACCAATGATACTACCCGCAGTCGCATCTTTGTCAAGATCTTGATGCAGGAAGTGCTAGAGAGCATGGGTTTGGCGACGTTAAAGGTGCGTTTTGCGGATACTGAAGTCATTACCCTGCAGGAACTTGTTCCCTCTCGACAACCCGAAGAACACGGACAGACGGGCGCTCATCCTCGGCGTCGCGTTTCTCCCATCCGGGCTCGCCCTTGTGCTTGTCGCATATGTATGTGCTGCTGATACTGGCGCGCGCGAAACCTTTTCCAATGATACTGTCCAGGTGCGTGCACGCGCATCCCCACATGTCATATTGTGCCTTGCGTTTAGCGTAGGAAGGGCTCACGAGAATGTTTCACAGGCAGATTGCTCTCTCCACAGTCTTACCACTCGTGCTACGCACGACGTACCTGCGAGTCTTATCTTTTCTCAGCTACTTTGTTGGCAACATTGTTGGTTCATCCTTAAGGCCAAGAATCTATCATAATACTGCCGAACTTCTCAAATTGCAAGTGGAATCTGTATCAAAGGATCAATATAGTATATTTATTGCTGTGATATTGCGGATTTCAAACATTCCAAGGGAGTCGCTCTTGACCAGAGTGGTGTCTGCAGAATATTGTGTACATTGTACATAATAATAATGACAGAGCGATAGCGCATTGGAGTATTATATGGGAGGCTCTGATTCAGATATCGCCGTCTGAACCTTACTTCGAATCGTGTACCACGTCTCATGCTGCGCTAGGTTCTGCTTGTCCATCCCTTCCTTCACTTTTACATCTATGGAGTTTGAGAGCAACAGCGAGCCTTCATCTGTCTCATCTATAACTGACTTGTCTCATTCAGATGATGAAGACATCCAGGCGATCCTGGTGCCTGGCGAAAATGCAACCCTTGAAGACTATCAAGAAGTAATTCTACAGGATCATGATCGTCGTGTGTCCAACATTGAACTCTGTATCTAGGCACTCAAAATTGCTCAGCTTCAAGTCGGAAAGCTTCAGACTGCACTGCGAAAAACCCGCACTCTTGTCGGCACCTTGCAAAGCAATCAACGGTCTCACCGCAAAGGACCGAAGACAGTCGGAAAGCACGACGAAGAAATCTCGATGCTTGGCCGTAAATGTAGTGTCATGGTGGAGCCCTTCGTCGACCTCTCGGCATTCCAGGTTCCTCGTCCTGTCATGGAGGCAAATAGTCCCAATTGATATCTTTCGGAAATGAGCACCAAGTAAGGGGTTGTTGCAGATCTGTACGATCTCGTTCCTCCGAAACTGCACAAAATGATGCAGAAATACTCGCCTTTTGCCCAAAAGGTGAGTACATGATTTTTCATGTACAATTGTCTTCTAACATTGAGGCTAATGTAGTTCAGAACTGCTCTAAGTGGTTCACGCTCCTCGATCATCCATCGTTTGCGTGGCTCTGCGACAAAAATTTTCCCTTCATCTAAGGCGGACTATTTTCAAATTGATTTCAAGGGACGCGAAGACCTTCCCAAATTCCAAGCATATCTCAAGTTTGATGCAACAAAAAGCGGTTATCCGACATTTGCCCCTATATTGTATCCAAATCTGAAAAAGAATGACAAGAAGCTGTTTCAGAGTATGATTCTTGTCCGTGTAAGTCTCGATTTTTACTGTTAGATGGTCTCCGCAAACTCATCTGTGTGTCTTAGATCTTACGATTCACTCTTTTTGGCCCGGGGTCAGTAACGGCTGCAGGCGATCTGGCCCCAGTTTCTAAGGGCAGTGCACCAACAGTTTCTCAGCTATAGGGAGTTACGCATGTGTCCCCCGGGGCCATTGCATTTGCAGCGATCACGGTAAAGTTGCATGACGTGGAAACTCGGAAACGGTAGACTGACATTCTTGATTCTTTAGGCTAGATTCATTGTGTCCCCTGATATCAGATTTGAGCAGCAAGGTGCTCGCTTGAGGATCAATTACCAGAAGGATTTCAACAGATACAAGGAGATTCTAATCAAAGGTGCTCAGCGTCCCAATGTCAAGGCTATCTTTTCCTTTTTCAACGACCGACTCTTCTCAACCAAGCTTCCATCCAACTTGATGCACAATGATGACAACGAGGAGAGAGATGAGTTTGATGCTTCGGCATTTTTAGCAGGCATGGATGCCGAGGATGTTGACGACAATGATGACAACATGGGCATAGAAATCTCAGACACGACTAATATTCTCAGCTCTCTTGGTCTTAATGATTCCACACGAGCACCTGTCTTCACCGCTGTTTCTATGACTCCTCCAGCTGTGTCGAACACTGCTTTTATTGATGCAGCGATGGTGACAGTAGCATCCCTGCCCATTTCAACTTCTTCAACAACTTCAAATGTCATCTCTGCGGCGGCCACACCTGCTACAAGCACTCAAGCTCCAATGATCAGGGAGAGAAGGAAGAAGGTGAACACTGCTATAGAATCTGTCGAGGCCCCGAAGGTAAGGAATACTCACTTTCAGCGTCAGCGCTCGAAGGCTTGATGTGCTCAGACAAATTCTACATACCATCTTGATCACTGTCTTGTCATGTTATTCTGTTTAGCTTTCGATTGTTGTGACTTGATTTCTTGATTTCTTGATTTCTGTCATAGCTTGGTCTTATGGTTCTGTTTCTGTCGTCAACTCTTCTTGCTGTATGTTACAACCCCCACAGACTCTCAAACTTGTTGTTGCGTTCGTGCTGTTCAATAGATTAACAGGTGATTCCAAATATGACAGGCTCTCGAACACCTGGTAGAAATATCCTGAGGAGCTTGCCAAATCTCAGCAATTGTACAGAGTATTCTCTGTCTCGAAATCCTCTGCTGTATAGCTAGAGCCGAGTTGCCATACTATGTATGGCTCTCTGGTAGAGTGGTAATTATGTTTACGTATAGTTAGACTAGAGTACTGCAAGTGAAGCTGGTTCGAATCCCGGTATAAACATTACTATAGTAGTAGTGTAATAGTAGAACATGGACCCTAAATGATTATAATAGTTAAGCAGTAAATGACAATTAAAATACAAGATAAGATAAATACAAGAGAGAATAGGTAATTGAGATAAGATAGATACAACAGACAATAGCTAAACAATCCGAAGAGATGCACCACTGTATGTAGGGATGGTTTGATTCTGTAATAAATGATATTTTCTTTGCAACTATTATAGCATCGTTATAATGGCACGTGCAAGGCGCGTTGCAATGGTAACAACTTGGATTGCAGCTGTCATTGTAAGGTTCATGGTCATCATTATAATTGATGTTACAATGACAGGGCTGGTTCTGACAGGGTATATTGTAATGATATGAGGCGGCATCAAAACTTTGTTATAAGGATGTCTGTCTTTTTCTATAAGGCCTTCTGAGGTAGCGAGTCTATTAAGTCCTTATAAGGCCTTATCATGCTTTACAATCAAGGTTACGGTTTTCTGACATACCTAAGAACGAAGAGAATAGACTGAAGATCCTCAGCCTATTCTATGGGTCTTATATACTATATAGGGTATAAGGCAAGAGTCTATATGCTTTTCTAGGTATCCATTCCAGGAGAGCTGTGGTTGCTGTCTCTCTCAGCTAGTGCCTACTCTTGTACTTCTCCAGTTGCACCAATTTATCATGGTATGATGAGGTGCTTACCCATAAGCCCTAAGCCCATAGCATGTGAATGCCTATCTTATCAATCTGCTATACCCATGACCCTCCAATATATCCTCTACCAGTGTCTTGAAAAACCATCAGTCCAGTTGTTTCCAAAGGACATGCAAAATAACTTGATGTACACTCTATAGTGGAGCCACCTAGTATGTAATGCTTGAACCATTGGGTAGACCAGCCCCGATGGGCCCTGATTGGTTAAGTCATAACACTTTAGACATTTTAATTTTGACTACAAATTGATCAGAGTGCAAAGCTTGATGGATGGTTAGCAAAATATACCTTTAGGATTGTTCTAATCTTAGGTATTTAGACAGGTGACCAGAGTAATATTTAAGCAGCAATGAATATATAGTCAGGATCCAACATATCCAAGGATTTTAATATGGCATGATGCTAGAAGAACATACCAGTGCAAGGTTTGTGGCACAACTTCTCATGGTTGATGTTATCATGTGGTTGTCAAGATAATCAAGAGCAGAAAGCATAGAGTCTACATATCCAACTTGCTATTGGTGCATGGAACCAATGGACAAGAGAGATGCTATAAGGGAAAAGCCAAAGGTTGCTTCTTAGTCAGCAGGGCTTGGTGCTGGCAACTCTGCTCCTGGGCTCTGATCTGATTGCCCTCTTTGTTTCCTTACTCTTGTTGCACTGTCTTGCTCATTATCCACTATACCAAGCATGCTACCCTTCTATCTATCTGCAAGCACAATTCCCCAATCTAATTAGTAGGAACCTTCCCATCATTCTTAAAATCATTGTAGCATCTACCAAACCACACTTTACCTAGGTGATTAATTATGATTGCCTCTTCTTCACTTCATTTCGGCACTGCATTTCATTCTTCCAGCAGAATTCATTCTCTTCTCCTTTATTTCTGAAGTCTGTCAACCCAAATCAGTCTTCACACTGGTAGCATGTTATAAGAGTCTTTCATAGCTGCCTTATTGATCTCTTCATACTACTGTCTCCTCATTTGCTCAGCCCATCCCTGGTCTCATCAACTGATATGGCTTTCAAGAGCTGCATGCATCTGTAGTCTCCTCTCAGTGCATATCCTCATTCAATAACTGATTGAGAGAAAAATGAGATATAGTTTTCACCTGAGACAATACTGGGCACAGCATAATAAATGATGAGCTTGGCATGTGATCTCATCAGTATTCTTTTTGCTGGCCTGAAATACAATGGTACTCTGTTATGGTCTACTCAGGATATTATTTGGGAATTGGACATTAGAGCTTGTTGGTCTCCTAAGGCATGTGTTCAATTTTACTGCTCCACCTGCATATACAAATCCTCATAGACCTCATGCAATCTTATCTCATCATATGCTCTGCCCCTCTCCCAAACCTGCCCAGACCTCCATCTTCATAGAAGTGGCTTTCCCTGTCCATTTAGATAAGTGCACGTTATCCAACATCTCAGGAGACTCACCCTATTTTAGCTACCAGCCATGCCATTTACTAGTTATCCTCTAGCAACCACTTCTTTCATTTCATCTGCATTCACCTTTGCACTGTGTATTATGAGGTACCACTTTTACATAGAAGAGTTAGCTACATGATCTTTCTTGTTGTCTGTCAAACCATTGAACTGATCGCCATATGGTTTTGAGCTGAGTGATGGGTTTATCATGTGACTATCACTTGATCACATGTCAATAAGAAATTTGCAGTTTTGGGAAATTCTTTTAAGCCATCAAGCTATTCACACTAGAACACCAAAGACAGCCTGTTGAGGCTCATGCTCCTATTCAGCATGGAAATCCCTGCTCATTGGCCAGTTGCTTCAGCTAAAATGATTTGCATGCTCCAGCATGCATTGGTTCCCATATCTTTGAATTAGACACTGTAGAAAGTATGGAACTGAATTTCTTTGCTTTTCTGATAAACTGCCACTACAACTGTTAGCAAGATAGTGGTGGGATTAGGGAGTTTTTTCTCTCTGCATACCCACATATTTGATGCAGGCCAAATGTATATACAATGTTGAAGGCTTGATCATTGTCACTTATTTAGTTCTCTAACATATCTTTGTCCTCCACCTACAAACCACTTTTTTTCCTTTCATATGTAGTTGACATTTGGTCTTATAGACACTCTTGTATTATCAGCATCATATAATGAGCTCATTCTTAGCAACCTTAGGGGTACGCTATCCTGTTTATATTGGCATGCATCTTGAAGTGTGCTGTGCTGAAGGAGTTCTCCTAGCCTCCTTTGATCCTTCAAGAAAGCTATTGGGAATAAAAATGAGCAAGAGAATGGTCCAACTTGTGACAAGGATGAGTACAGGGTGTAAACATAGAATACTAACAAATGTCAGGCAGATCATGTGAATATAAGGAATAAAATACATGAAAAGCAGATGTGTATGTGATTGAATTCTTTCAAGGAAATCCATTGATTATATTGACTTGGCAATGACATTCATGATTAGAATAAAAAATGTTGAATTATCTAGTAAATGTAAGCCTACTTTGCCCACTTCAAGATTTTTAGTTCACAGGACAGTTTGCAATTGGGCTATGACTAATTCTATATACTTTCACAGCTATGGTTTTCATGTTAATGTTTATGAGTGTTTCTATTAGATGACTATGGTCTAGGTTGATAGATATTGATTCTAAGGACTTTGATGCATCAGGAAATGTGCAAATTGACTTATATGACTTATGTGACTTGACAAGTGAGAAAAGATAGAATAAGACATAATAAGACATAAAAGATAATAAGGGAAGTGACTTATAAATAACAGGTCTATGTTATCCAGACACTGTATAAGCTATAAAACACAAGAATAAGTCATAAGACACAAATATAAGCCATAAGGGAAGATGCCTTTTGGTGACTTGCCCAAGTCAGCCACCTTGAAATAAGCACACTGCTGTGTTATATAGCCTTCTGAGAGCATATCAAAAGCACAATAAATTTTTCAATAATAATATAATCAGATTTTATTATTATTTTAATATATATTATGACAACTAAAGCCTCCCAAATTAGCACCCTCTGCATGATAGCTCTACTTCACCACTATATAGCCTAGAGAGGATAAGAGATGTAGTATGTTGTAGAGCTGGTACCCTAATAGCACATCAGGCTCGAAGGTGTCTAAACATAGGGGTTGTTTGTCTGGTAGTGGTAAGCTCTAAAGGATTAGTTTATTAGTTCCTGTGTCATAAGTGACTCAGCACACCTAATTTCATGCTGAAGTGGCCAGACTGCATGCATGCACATGGAATAATCAGTTGCCATCCAGTGGCACTAAGACAGTCTATGCCTGTCAATCCACATCAAATAACAAAGTCAAAGATGCATAGGTACTCACCAACATTCATGTGAGCTGTCCGCACCATTGGGCCTAGGCACCAGAACCTTGATGCAATTTGTGGTGTTCTAGCACTTGAACTGCATCTTGAATTTGATCATGTACTAGACAGAAGAGTTGCCCTTGCAACTCTAAACAGTAGCCTTATTCTAGTGGACAAATAGCTTGACCACCTACAAAATGTGATAAGACAAGCTCAAACTCACCTGTGGGATAGAGGAGATTATGTGGCCTTTTTGAAGTGTGAGAGCCTGACATATCTGTAAAGCTTAACATCCCAAAGTGCAGCAGGAAGCTGGTAGAGGAGAGAAGAGATTACCAAGTGATGATAAGAGTGGAGAGAGAGGTTCTGACTTGACTTAGACTCTGTGCTGGCACTGCAAGGCCATGTGTCCTTTGCTGACCAATATTAGCTCCAACAACGGCCTTATCACCAAGGCCCTGCTACTATGAGTACTTCTCCAAGTCCTCATTATCTTCAGCTTCAAGCACCTTAGCTTGTACTCCATAATAACAAGGGCCTACGCTTTGTAGGAATTAGATTAGTGCAGTTTCCTCTTTGTCAACCTTGTGTCTGAAATACTGACCTCATCTAGTGCATCCCATTGCTCACTCAACTTGGCTGAGGCTATTACAATACACAAGGTTAGTGTGCCACTACGACAGTCTGGTTTTGCACATATAACAATGCGTGCTTATCAAGATGCAGTCTCACCAGCTAAGGGCCTGCCCCTGTGCCCATACCCATCACTGCCATCAAGCCTATGTCTAAGGTTCCAGTGGCAAGCCTCAAACCTGTCCCCACCTCCCTAGTGAGCATCCTTACTTTGATTGAAAACTTGCCCAGCCCTACTCCTGTGGCAACCTCAAAACCCACTACCATTGGCACCTGTCCCCATATACACCTGTAGTTACTTCTACTGCCTCCATCGCACCTCCTCCCTCCTACTCTGGTGGCCACTCACCTTAGCCCACTGCTGCCCACACGCCCACTCACACTCCCTTCTCCATGCTTGCTCTTGCCTCCATGCTCACTTCTGCCTGCCTCCACACTTGCTTCTGCCTGCCTCCATGCTCACTTCTGCCTGCTTCCATGCTTGCTTTTGCCTGCCTCTGCACTTGCTCCTGCCTCTGTGTCTGCTCCTGCCTCCTCAGTAACACCACCACAGCCCACCACACCTCCCACTCCCCAAACATGGATGCACCTTGCCACCACCAAGCTATATATCTTGGTGCACAGAAAACAGTGGGGCTCAGCAGTCCCACAGGAGTTATGTAACACATCTGAGGTGCCTGTGATGCCCATGATGCCTGCTGATGTGCTGTGGATTCGTGCCTGCTCCTACCTTTATGCCTGCTCCTGTCTCTGCAGTGGCACTACTGTAGACTGCCATGCCTCTCCTACCCCAAATATGTGTGCACCTCTCTGCTGCCAAGCTGTATGGCTTGGCACTTGAAACAGTGGGGCTTAGCAGTTCCACAGGATTTGCATAACACATTAGAGGTGCTTGTGATGCCCATGACACCTGTCAGTGTGCTGTGGATCCACATTCACATTGATATTGGGCATGGTGGGTGACCTATCTGCAACATCATTGAGTAGTGTGCAGCATCAGCAAACCTGTGACTAGTCCCAGCCAGTCCCAGAGCCTCAGGTGCTCCCAGATGCTTAGGTAATCTATGAATATCTGGTTAGATGTCTGTGTATGTCTAGATCTGGGAACATAAGGTGCTCTATCAATAAGCTAACTAGGAGGACATTATTGGAAGGCAGTGTATGTGATGTTAGTGCTGCTTCAGAGTTTTTTAATACAGCCTTAGACAAGAGTTGAGAGGAAAATACTATAGTAATGTATCAGACTGCCATTGGTGCAATCTGCTAGATGTTAGCTTGCTAATGATATTGAGATACTTCCCTGTATCATGGCTTTCAAATGATGTATCATATCCATCATTCTTTGATGAATGGATGCTAAAAATGCAAAAGTAAATGACACCTTACTGAGTTCAAGCATTCCAAAATCCTTTCAAGTCTTAAAAAGCTTGATATAAGCCAAGTGTTGATGTGGGGCATCATGGTTATATAGTAGAGTGGATAATTCTGGTATTAACATTGCTTTCAGCTGGTAAATGATTCAAGAGGTTCTAGGTTCAATATCTATGCAGTGCAGATTGATTTTTGCAGTTGTTTGATTGACAACAGTTATCTAATCATTTCCATATATAATGTATCTAGACATATATGTCCAGACACCAGCATGTCTGTCTAATTGGGGACTTGCTAGAGGCATCTGGGAGCCTAGGAGCATCTGTCCAGGTTGATACAGATACTTTCCAGCTTCCTAGTAAGACACTGTCTGGGGTACAGGTGGGCCTGTGGTCATGCACCAACCCAGATGGAGCTTTCCCCCAGGCAGCATTTGAAGATGTCTACCAAGCGTAAGTTGCCGATTCATTATAGTTATGCACTTGCAGCTTGATACAATTATGTCTATCGTACTAGCCTTTTGCATGTTAACCTTGACTTTTCTTCTTGTAATATGTAGACTACTTCTTCTTATCCTTCACATCAGTAAATGAGCAAAAAAGGTTGACTAACTTATAGAGCACTTACAAGCCTTGCGCAAAAGTCAAAAGGTTGTTAAGTTTATTAAGAGTAAAGCTTGTATAAGTCTGGATATCTAGGTCTCATTTTACAAGTGACAGTTTAAGGAGCATGTAAAGCATTAGCTACAACCACTTGCTCTACCTTACAGCAAGTGCAATTGGCTAGGTCATGATTTTCAAATACGGCTATAAGCTGCAAACATAAGCTCTAATGCAAGATGTGTAAGGAATGTGCTCTTACATGTTCCTAGTAAGGTTTGTAAGATAGTGCACTCATATGCAGTGCTTATACCAATTACACTACTTACACCATAATTGAATTCAAAATTCTCAATGTTTATATTTATATGCAATTATTTTTGGGGGATTATCAATCATGATAATTTTGTACATGACAATTGTTTACATAGATGAAAAGAGAATTTGGGAGCATGACAGGTCTTAATCATGAGTTCTACCTATGCATAGTCTTTGAGTTAGCAATATCAAATGAAATTCAAGAACAACAAACCTTCCATATGTGCTTCAGAGCTTCTCAGAGTCTTTGGAATCATACTCATCCTCAATACACATCACTTGGCCTGAACACTGGCCACTCAAGGCCTGGGCTTGGGCACTGGAATAAGGAATAGTCTTATTGTGGGGGTTATTAGCCTTTATAACTTGGTAAGCATGAGCAATCATTTTGCCCCAGGCTTTCCTAGACTTCGCTTGCAAGGAGATCATGTAGGCATGACATTATCTCCTTATTCATGGTGGGAGAAGTGTGTCTTGACATCTTTGGAATTGGGCTTCACAAAAGAGCCCGATGATTACATGAGCATTACGTGCTTGGCCTATAACAGAGATATATCAGTGAAAAGTTATCAAGAAAGTGATACATATGTTACCATGGCAGTGACAAGGGCTGCAGCTCTGATCAGCTTTTCCTTGCTTCTAGCTGACACTAGGATGGTGGTGATCAACTTAAGATAACTTATAAGAGAGCATAGGACAAATTTTGAGCAAAAAGGGCCTCAAAGTTCCTAAGAGATTAGATGAAATTGGCTTCATAGCATGGCACAGTGGTGCACAATGAGAGACCATACCAGTGATTTGTCCCATTCAGGTATCTATGTCTATGCTAGCATAAAGAAATGGATAAGATGTTGATGAGCATGTATCCATGCTAGGGTCTGAGGGAGGTATTTGGGAAGCTTTGGGAGATACCGAACAGCGCTAGACAAGCACCAAAGATGCCAACTTGCACCAAACATGGTCAGTTCCCACCCGACTGACCATAACCCACCAAAGGATGTTTGGCAGCACTTGGGTTAGTTTGCCCATACTTCACGTACTTACCATAACTGCATGGGAGTATTACAATAGGTGTTTACGAGATCGGAGCCAGTATTCTGTATTGGCCAATGTCCTCTATGAGTCAGTTGGTCCTTATCGCTTATCTTCCAGACTTCCACATGGTCAGTCAAATACGATCTTGCACCATTTTACTTGGCCACCTTGGTCGTATGTTACATCTTCTTTATTCTGATTAGCTCTCCAATGCCTATTCTGACTACCTACACTCAGGCAATGGATCCTGATAATGAGCATGCACCCGTTAATGAGCATGCATCTGCGCTAGGGTCCGTAGGAGGTATTTGGGAAGCTTTGGGGAGATACTGAACAGCGCTAGAGAAGTACCAAAGACACTGACTATTACCGAACATGGTCGGTCCCTACCTGACCAACAACAAGCCACTGAAGAACGTTCAGCAGCACTTGGGTCAGTTCGCCCACACTTCACGTACTTACTATGACCACATAGGAGTGTTATGATAGATGTTTAAGAGATTGGAGCCAGTTCTGTATCAGCCGATGTCCTCTGTGAGTTGGTCGGTCCTTATCGCTTATCTTCCCAACTTCCACATGGTCGGTCCAATGTGATCTTGCACCATTACTTAGCTACCCTGGTCGTACGCTACTTCTTTTTTATTGTCATTGGCTCACCAACACCGGGCAACGGATCCCAAACATTTGGGATTTTGACATCACTGATTACCTTTTACCTTATCACCTTCAGAACCCATATGGACATCTTACTTACCTTCTTATCTTCTCTGATCACTAAGGCTTGGCACCCATTTGACATCTACTCTCATTTCTTGTTTGATATTTTACTTAGGGGCTCTGTTTACTATAAAAACCTATATATAACTCTGGAATAAACCAGCTTTCGCACCCCACAGTTCAGAGCTCATTCGCCCTCGTCTCAACCATTGAAATTGTCTTCATCAACTCCTGAAAACTTGTCATCCTCATCATTCAGCCTTGTTCGCGTTCATACTCATCTCTTCGCTCGTACCCTTCGTCCTCCCTCATATATTGTTAGAGTCCCGTGTGGCTCTTAAAGCACATAGTTGTTGGTTGCGACACTATCTGGAAAAACCCCCCCTTGTATTAGCTCTGGATTATATCTAATAGTGTCTAAAAGTATCTAAAAGTGTTAATAGTATTTAAAAGTGTCTAATTTCCTAATTGGGAGCAACACATTGTGAGCATTGGATTGGTTACTAATTTTATGATATTAGCACTAATTCCATACTAAGAAGTCTTTAATTATTAGTAGGAAATAGTAAGTACTACTGCTCTATCAGTAAGAAGGTAAAGATGGGGCACATTCTATATTATTTCAGCATATTACTCTCCTTCACATATGCCTATACCATTATCTTGTAGCTCTTTTGATGACTTTCCAGCTGCTTTTATAAGGGATATAGAAAGAGAGAAATGTGCATTGATGCCCCCAGCCACTTTGTTGGCAGCTTAGCAGCTGCCACAAGAGGCTATGAAGACCTAGGTACCTTGTCCTTGCACACAAGATCATTAAAGTTGTCATTGTTAGCCAATACCTGCTATTGGTTATTATAGGACACAACATGTGGGTTGGACTTAGGGATATGCTATATGCAGCCTTATAAACCTTGTGTTACGAACTGCTCGTTCGGTAACCCCAAGAGTAGGAGGTTCTTCCCTAGGTCACTCGTGGAGGATGTGGGGAACGATGGTCTCGACTGTACGTGTAGCACAGGAGCCAGGAGTGTATTGCAGTGTAGCAATGAAAGAGTAGAAGGTCCCTGTATGTGAAGATACAGGGGAACGAAGGAGTACTGTAGGAAGACAGTACTGAACGAAGAGAATAGACTGAAGAACCTCAGCCTACTCTATGGGCCTTTTATACTACTTTAGGAAGTAGGGCGTGAGAATACCGTATATGTATCCGTAGGTATTCTGTAAGTCGTCTCTCTCAATAACGACTACTCTTGTGCTTCTCCGTTAGTCTCCTTCCAGCCAGGAATGACTAGGAGCTCAATGCCCGATGTGTGAGTAGTTTGTAAGGCGGCGTTCCATGCCCGCTACGCAATAGGCCCGTGATACTCGACCAACGATAAGGTGATCCATTGGGAGTAGATGACCAAGGTTACTATCTGTACCTTGTTGTACGCCTCACCTTGTGAGGCCGCTTGATATTTGTGATGATCGTGTCGGGATAGACCGCCGTTAAGGCCCGACAGAACGTGATCATGACAATACCCCCTTTCTACATCCTATTCGCCTGGTAGGACAATGCTTTCTGCGCTTTATCGCCACTCCATATACGATTTGCTTTCTTGATCCAAAAATTGATCTCCAGATGCGACTTCCGGGACATGACTTCGTTTTCTGGGAGGAAGACCGACTTACGTCGTTTGATCCTCTAGGAGTTTTCCATCTCCGTTGAGCTGTTTGTTTGTCGAGTCGTGAGGGTACCAAACCTCCGCTCTGTAGGATGTTCTTCCTTCACCCCTCGGTTGTTGTGATCTTTTCTGGGTTCTCAAACCAGGATGTCAGTCCGGCCGGCCTCCGGACAGGTGTCAAGAAAGGCGTATGAATGCGAGTGGTGTGTGGATGAATAGAAACTCTAGCATGTGGATTCCAATTCGTGTCATCAGGTTCTTCTTCTTCCTTCTCCGAGGGCCAAACCTCAGTGTTTCCAGGATAGTCGTTATCCTCGTGATTTCTGTTGTTTCTCTTGGCGTTCAGAGGATGGCGTCCACAGGCAAGTAGGTTGATCGCTTTACAAAGGCTTAGGCCTACTTCCCCAGACTACCATCTTAACGTCCCAAGCAGTATTGCTCCCATACGGTGAGCTCATCTCCGGTGAGGTTGCAGCCATAAATTCCAAGCAGTATTGCCCCCATACGGTGGGCTCATCTCCGGTGAGTTAGTTCGACGTCCAGAGTTTGTTTGATTCACTATGCATATTGGGTTTGAGGCAAGGATGTGAAGAGAATTAGACTTGAAGGGTGCCGCGAGGAGTAAGGAGGAGTCTGACTCCTTCTCCTGATCGGCCCGTTCGTTTGCACGAATGGACATTAAGACCACAGCTGATATATTGGTCGGGTTGTGAGATATATCCACAATGTAGTTTAAACGTCTTGCTGGACGTTCCGTAGTTTATCGTCATTGCGGACGATACCTAGTTTTACATCGTTACGGACGACAGTAGTTTTACATCGTTTCGGATGTATTAAGGTGCTCTGCGCTGCCTTGTAGTTTACTTCTAGGTCACTTGCGGACCTTCTTCATCATCAACATGGAATATCTGTGGGGAAAGATGTTTCTGCACGCCGGACCATTCATCGGTTATGTGCATAGGGCCCTAGACCAGACTTTATCCCGCAGGTTTCCACTGAGGCATGATGGGAACGGTTTATACTATATCAAACCGGATAACTTATACGTCTCAATATTAGGAGACCGCTCAGTTTAACGCCGTGAGGTAGGCAACTTGCAGTTTAACGCCGTGCTTTAGGCGAGCTATCGTCTGACTATGTCCCTCGAGTCACGATAGGCTTTTCCTTCCGAGGATGAAGGTAGTTTAACGTCATCTCGGACGTTGTCGACACATTCTCGTCAAGAATGATGTCGACCGATGATCCCTGTACTAAAAGGGACGAGTAGTTTAACATCTTCTCGGACGGTTGATGACCACGGTCTTGGTCAACAACCACAACTCCTATACGGTAAGGAGCACGTAGTTTAGTGTCATTGCGGACCGATTGATAGCATGGCGGTCAATCCACAACTCCTATATGGTAAGGAGCAAATAGTTTTCCGTCGTTTGCGGACACATTGGTGTCCAGGGGATTGGACATCAATGACAACCCCTAGGTCCAGGGGCACTAGTTTAACGTCGTCACGGACGCGCGGTATCTTGTCAAGATCGCCACGCACGATCCCTGTGCTTGAAGGGACAAGTAGTTTAGCATCGTTTCGGACGCGTGGGGATAACCTTGATTTCCACCATGCACAATCCCTAGAATGAAGGGATGATAGTTTTACATCATTTCGGATGCCCGTAGTTTACCGTCGTTGCGGACGTCGACGCCATTTCCATTGCAAAAATGGCCTCAAACAATCCCTATGTGGTAAGGGACAATAGTTTATCGTCATTGCGGACGAATGGACATCTGGTCGAGATATCCATTACAATCCTCATTCTTGAGAGGACAATAGTTTAACGTCATCGCAGACGTTGTTTTGCCACAAATATTGTGGAAAAACAATGCTTAGTTTAACGTCATCCCGGACGTTCCGTAGTTTATCGTCGTTGCGGACGATTGGGTGGAATAGACTTTTTGTGTGAGTGGCCCGCTCTTGTCGTTCTTCCGCTTTGTGGGCCAGAGAGAGTCGCATGACCTAGTCCCTTCCCACTAGATCTTTTGACTCGAGGCACGTGTCCTAGTTGCCTCCTGACTAGGTCTTGGAGCGGAATTTCTTGTACTTCGACTCCAGGACTAGACTGAGGGCTCCATGAAGAGATGCTTGCTCTTCCATGTCCCCAGACCCCTTGCTTGGATTTGAACCAAGACGACCCGATATTCTTTTACCGAAAAGCGAGTGAATATCGGAAGCGCTTCGACCTCTTACAGGCAGGGTTCTGCGACGCGGATCCTCCCGAAAAAATCCGCGCTTCACCAGAATACAACCACGCTCCTTGGGTCAATGATAGTTTTACATCATCTCGGACGAGGACTAGTTTAACGTCATTGCGGACCCTAGTAGTTTATAGTCATTGTGGACCAAGCCTTTGGTAGTTTTACATCGTTCCGGATGTATTTTATGGCCTCACATCATTATAGGAAGACTTGTGAAGTAGAGGTGGCCCGCTCTCTACATCATCTCATGCGCCAGCTGTAGGATCCCCTAATGCGGAAACGATCCTGTAAAACGGGAGATCCAAAGTGGGACGTCCCAAAACACCAGTCAGACCTTGACTGTGAGGGTTCACTTAACGAGTTGTGCATCATAATTTCTTGACTCGGACTTGCAACCAGTTATGTATGGGCACTTCGCTGTACCAAGGCAAAGAGCCGGCTTGTCGACACCTACGAGTAGAGTATATGTCATGTAGAGGGTTCCCTAATGCGGAAAAAACCCTGTAAAACTGAGGATCCAAATGGGACGCTCGATGCATTTGTCAGATTAACTCCTTGACAGCGAGGATGTGAAAGGTTCCGCCGTAGGTCGTACGTGGAATTATGCCCGCTGTTGTCCTTGATTCGTACCATCATTTGAACCTAGGACTAATGGTCAGGTACTTCCCCTGCCTTCTTATCTTTTCACAGTTTTAAGACATGCAGGTCTGATAGTTTAGACGTCATTCCGGACGCGGGGTAGTTTAACGTCTCTTTCGGACGAGGTCGTACAGTTTAACGTCTTGAGGGACGATCCTAGTTTTACGTTGTTGCGGACGATCGGTAGTTTAAGGTCATTTCGGACCCTCTGTGGGAAGGAGTTCCTCAACTTCCTTACCCCCTTTCTTGCCCTGCAGTTGATCCTTCTTAGTAATCATATGATCCTTGGTAGCCATCGCCTCCTTCGTCAGGTCGATAGTAGGGATCGGCATCGTCGTAATTTCCGGGGTCGTCTAGAGCGTCCCATGCATCGAGCTCGGATCGAGTCCAAGAGCGATTTCTTCTAGCCTCCGAATCAGTGCGGCGAGTTCTGCGGCTACTTCGGTTATTCTGTCCCTCGTCTGTACGAAATCGAGCACTAGGAGGAGGCGTTCCAGGCCGGTGTCGAACACTCCCGCCAGTAGTTGTTCCGTGGCGGAGGGTTGCCTAGGTCCCTCGACTCCTTCTTCCCTCGTTTCTTTGATAGACGGGTGGTTCCTCTTCGTCGGTACCCCCATGGGATAAGGGAGAATTTCGTACCCGGTGAGAGGAGGATGTCGTGTAATTGCTATGTGTTGTACGATTTTCCCGTGGCCTCGGTGAAGGGCGTTCCACGACTGTGTGCGGAGTCCTTCTTGGATTTGGTACAGCCGTGGGACGTTCTCTGGGACGTGGTACATTCCAGATGACAAGGCGGAAGGGGTCGGTTCTACTTGGTTGGACGGCGCCCAGTTCTCCGGTGAAGAGGAGAGCTGGAAGGAGCTCTCTGTTGACATACTGGGAGAATTCGTCGGGATGGATGAGGAGAGCTCGTGGTCGTCCATCGTTATGTTCATACCAAGAGGCGGTGTCAGGGTCTGTTTGGAGGGCGAGTCCTCTGATCTGGAGACTGGCACTAGCCAGTCGTCGAGGTATGTCGCTATGCTTATTCCCGGGTTGCCCTGCAGCGAAGTTAGCGAGTCGTTGTAGGGCCATGGCTGTGGCCATTTGTATTACCGCGGAGATAGTGCTTCGCTGGAGGAGCGTGTCCGCGTGTCGCTCCAATTCTCCGGCGTGAGGATCTGTACCAAGGGTAGTTCTTCCCATGGAGCGGGGAATCTGTCCACCAGTTGGTACTGGCGGAGGTGTAGCTCCCTGTATAACTGGTATCGACTCAGTTTCTCCATGGCTTGGGAGTTGAGCTGCTGTTCTTGCTCGTAGTCCTGAGGGACCTGCAGCTCCAATGCTCGTCGCGATTGTAGCAGGAGGTGGAACTCCCACTGGTACTTCGTCAGAGCCCGGTAGGTTTCTATCATCAGGGTTTTCATTCCGTGATGCATTTCGTGGGGCCCCCTGGGATGACGGTCGGCGAGTTCTCTCCCTTTCTTTGAACTTGGCGTAGTCCTCGGCGTCGTCATCTGAGAAGTTATTGAGGTGTGGAGTGAGGGTGACGATGGCAGGCTCTGGACGGTGAGGGCTGGTTCCTCTATCAATTCGTCCAGCATTGCTTGGGTGAGGACTGGTTCCTCTATCCACTCGTCCGATGTCTGGATTGGACACCATAAGGACGACATCGGGGGAGGAGTTTCTGGATGGTGATGAAGCATCGCGGTCTTCGTGAAGGAGCATTTGAGTGAAAGAGAAGGAGCTTGAGAGAAAAGTGGGGGAAGATGATCCATTAGGGCTTTCTGGTCGCTCTTTTATAGACTTCTCCTCTCCTTTTTCAGGGTGCTCCCGGACGGGGTTTGTCAGGGTATTGGTCATGAAACTCTTTCATAGCTTCTTCCGCTGTCCCTTTTAGGAGAGTGTAGGGTTCCCAGGTATTGTCTGCCTCGGGATATCCCACCCACTTGACCAAGTATTTGGTTCCCTGTCCTTGTTTCTTTGAGTCCACGATCATTTCTACTTCGTAATGTTCTTCATCGTTTAATACCTCCGGCAATGGTCTTGCGAAGTTTTCTCCGTGTGCCTCGGTTTCCCTATACTTGGTTAGCGTTGCGGCGTGGAACACCGGGTGGATCCTCCAGTGTTGGGGAATTTGAAGTCTGTATGCCAGGGTTCCTACTTTCGCCAATATTTTGAAGGGTCCATACCTCCTAGGAGCGAGCTTGAACTTTGGATGGGTCGTCCGGATATGGGTTCTTTCTAGCCATACTTGGTCTCCTTCTTTCCACTGAGGGAGTTTCCTGTAGAGATCCCGGTCTTTGGTGTAATTGCTGGCTATTTGTAGGCTGGCTGCGGCTTCTTCCTAGACTTCTGTGATCACCTTAACGCATTCAGCTACTGCGGGTACCTTTGTTTCCAGCGCAGTGTCAGCTGAATAAGGGGGATTGAACCTGTATAGCACTTCGAAAGGAGATTTTCCGGTGGCAGAATGTTTCCGTGTGTTGTGCGAGAATTCGGCAAACGGCAAAAGGTCCACCCAGTTGTCTTGGTGGTAATTGCAGAACGTTCTCAGGAACTGTTCAATCTCCTGGTTTACTCGTTCTGTTTCTCCATCCGTCTGGGGATGATAAGCCGTGCTGAGAGCAGCGGTGATTCCTAGCCGTTTCCAGAGTT
Organism: Heterobasidion irregulare TC 32-1; assembly: GCF_000320585.1. NCBI lineage: Eukaryota > Fungi > Basidiomycota > Agaricomycetes > Russulales > Bondarzewiaceae > Heterobasidion > Heterobasidion irregulare. Next base: position 1,723,586 of record NW_009258207.1, on the reverse strand, counting down.
CTCGGGTGAACTTGGCCGCAAATTGGGGGCCGCGATCAGATACTATTTTGGTCGGCAACCCATGTCGATTGAAAACGTTATTCTGGAAAAGCACGGTTGTTTCTTCTGCCGTGATCGTTTTCTTGCATGGGGTGATGACTATGCCTTTGGACAGACCTTGATCCACTACCACATTAATCGAGTCAAAACCCTTGCTTTCGGGTAAGTCCGTGACGAAGTCTGTCGAGATGAATCGCCAAGGGACGTTGGTAGTTTCCAAAGGGTGGATAGGAGGGTGCGTCTTGTGTGTCAAATTCTTGGTCAATTGACATACCGCACATCCATCCACGTATTCATGAACGAACTTTGTCATGTTTTGCCACCAATAGCGTTGTACCATCTCCAGTGTTTTGGTTCTCCCTGGGTGTCCTACTGCAGGTGCGTCGTGATGCGTTTTGACAATAAGTCTTCGTATGGCATCGTCTTTTGGGACGCATATATGGCCGTTTCGTCTGGTGATTCCGTCTTCGTGTGTCCAATGTCCTAATAAACCTCTCATTCCTTGTGGCCCTACTCGTAAGAGTTTGGCAAGGGCTACCTTTGTCAGGGCATCATGTTCCGATTTTGAGAGTCGGATGAGGGAGATGAGGTCCGAGGATACGATTTCTGTGGACTTAATATGCCTCGTCGGGGACGGTTCTACCAGTGTTTCGTCGGATTTGTTGAAAAGGTTGGCCGGGAGCAAGATTTGAGCCTTGTTGTCAGATTCCACCCCCTCGCTTAGATCTGGATGCCTGGACAGAGCATCGGAGTGATTTGTTGACCCTGCTTTATAGCTGAGTGTGAAGTCGAATCTGCTGAAATAGAGGCTCCAACGGGCGTGTCGTCGTGACAAGTCTCACGCTGTTTGGAAATGTTCCAGATTTTTGTGATCTGTTCAGATCTCAAATGGGTGTTGTGCGCCTTCGAGGTAATGGCTCCAGTGTTCCAACGCCTTTATGATGGCCAGGAGTTCGTGATCGTGGACGTCGTAATTGCGTTCTGCTAGTGAAAATGACCCGGAAAAGAATGCGACTGGGTGCCAGTCGCCGTCTTTTCCTTCTTGCAGGAGGGTAGCTCCATAAGCAATTAATGAGGCATCCGTTACTAGTCGATATGGATGCATGGGGTCCGGGTAGTTCAGAATGGGTTTGCTGATAAATGCCCTTTTCAATTGTTCGAAGGCTTCCTGGCACTTCGAAGTCCAATTCCATTTTGCATCTTTTTTGGTGAGGTCGTGCAGGGGGCGTGCGATAAGGGAGAACTTATCAATGAAACACCTGTAGAAATTTCCTAGACCTAAAAAGGAGCGAATGTCTCGGACGGTACGCGGGATTGGCCAATCTTGTATGGCGTCCACCTTCGAGTCTTCCATGGCGACATGGTCTTTTGAAATTGTGTATCCCAGATATTGGAGTTTTTCTTTATAAAACTCGCATTTTTCTGGTTTCAAGTAGAGGTCGTTGTCGTGTAAGATCTGGAAAACTTGGTTCAGGACTTGAATGTGCTCTGCCATGTTTTTGGAGAAGATGAGGATGTCGTCCATATATACAGTTATTTTTCGGGCTGTGATGAGTTCTCTGAAGATCATGTTCATCATGGCCTGGAAGGTGGCTGGTGAGTTGGTGAGGCCGAAGAACATCACCGTAGGTTCGTAGGAACCCAGCGGAGTGATGAAAGCTGCCTTCCACTCGTCGCCTTTTTTGATTCGTATATTGTTGTATCCCCATCGTACATCCAATTTGCTGAAAATGGTGGCCCCTTTGATCACGTCCAATAGTTCTTGGATCAGTGGAAGGGGGCACACATTTGGGATGGTGTACGAGTTCAAATGGCGATAGTCCTGTACCGGGCGCAGTTTTCCATCTTTCTTTCCTATAAAGAAAAATGGGGCTGCCGTTTGTGAGGTGGATCGACGGATGGTCCCCCGAGTGAGGTGTTCCTTGATGAATTTCCCTAGTTCATCATGTTTCTTTGGGCTCAAGGCGTAGATTTTTGGTACTTGAGGTTTGAAAGTCGGTTTCAGATCTATGGCGTGGTCCCAATAAGTGTGTTCTGGGAGTCGCTGCGACTTTTGTTCACTGAAAATGTCCAAAAATTCATGATGCGCCTTGGGAACTCTTTCCTTTAGATTGGTGACGACGATTTTGTCCTCCAAGTCCTGGTCGAAGCTGGCAAATCCTGACGGTTCGGGAGCCAGTTTCCGAATTACTGGTTCCTCTATGGCCTGTTTTCCTGAGGTTTTATCTGGGAGATCAGGTTCTCCCCTGTTTGGTGAAAGAGATGGCTTGGCTTGAGCTTTTCGTTTCTCTTCTGCATATTTCCTTATGTCCTGTAGGAGCCATTTCCTTTTGAGGTATGCTCGTAGTTGGATGCCAAACGTTCCGCTATGATCGCGGAGTCCTACATCTTCCGATAATCTTCGGAGATGTTCTAGGCGCTGTTTTTCGCGCTCGTTAATGCGTGGTTTGTGCCGTGGCTCCACGTCTGATAACCGCCTTTTATTTTGCGGTTCTTCCCTTGCCCTAGTAAACCCATGCGGTTGTTGGCATTTCTGGGGGCACCGATCAAAGTGCACTTCACGTCGCCTCCATTCAATGGAGGGATCATGGTATTTCAACCAATCTGTTCCTAGGATAAGGTCGTCCTTCCCTAGATTGGAGATAAACATCTGGACGCACTCAGTATGCGTTCGTCCATTGATGTCCCGAATGGTGAGGTTTACATCCAAGGCAGATCGGATGAGACCTGCTTTGTTAATGGTGTCATCGACGTTCCGGACACAAATGGGGTTGTTGAGTGTATAGGTGGGGAAACAATGTCTCCTGACCCAAGTTTCGTTTACTATAACCCCTTCGCATGCCGAATCGATGGTTGCCTTTGCTCTACCGTATTGACTCCTGTTTGATACTTTCATGTTCAGGCGTATGGGAGTGATGATATGGTCGTTCATTGCTCCGATACGAATACAAGTGCGGGCATCAAACTCAGGTCGTCCTTGACCTCTCTCCTTTGCTGGTGAGGGAGAGGTCAGGAAAAATGCTCCGCGTGTCCCAAGATTACTTCTCTGGCTTCATCTTCTCCTAATTCTCCGAGCACTGCTCCGATTCGAGCAGAATGACTGACGCTTCCGTCTCCCCGTCGTCCGTTAGGTAACATAGTGTGTTGCCCATGGTTCGTTTGGGGTCGTCCGGATGAGGTAGAGTGAGAACGTTCCATTGAAGGACCAGGTTGTGGTACCCGCTGGTCGTTGCGAGGAACATTCTCTGTCTCCATTCCTCGATATATTCCTGCTTGGTCTCCCATAGCGGGTGCGTCGTCTTCTCCCTCCAAATCAGCTGTGCGGTTTCTTCTCTCTGTCGTACCCATGCGTCTCTTCGAGTTTCCTCGAACTGGATGAACGCCTCTACGTGGTGACCAACAGTCAGCACTAGAGTGCCCTGGCTTTCCACAGTTAGAACAGGAGGTGGTTCGCTTGCCGTCAAATTTTCTCTTTTGACTTTCGGTGTTACGCTTTCTGGTAGCGTCAATGTCCATGTCGACCACCTGGTTGTTCATTCTGCGAGGGGCAGTTATGGAGTTATAACGGACGGCTGGTTGGGTATGGAAATGATTCAGATAATCGCTGCGAAAGGAGGTGGAGTTGGCAAGGATGGCCTTTTGAGCGGATCTGGCTCTGAGTCGTCCGTTTATTTCGCAGGCTGTGTTAATCCAGTCCTGAATGGTGTCCTTTGGTTGAACTTCCTTGTCATATATTTTATCCATGACGCGCGGGTCTAACCCACGTTGGAAGTAGGGGACTTGCTCCTTGTCGGAGATGTCGGCATCGGCAGCAATGAGAATGAATTGGTTGGAGTATTCATCAACCGTCATTCGTCCTTGGGAGAAGGCCATGAGTACGCTTCGCACTTTATCGGCCTTGCCTGTCTCCCTAAATTGGAGCTTGAACTTTGTTAAAAAGTCCCTCCAGGTTCCTAGATCAGTGGGGGGGTCCGCTCCTACTAATTTGAGAAGGAAGTTCTCGGCCCAAGCTCCTGCCATGCCATATCTCATGCATGAGAGCACCAGGGATATCTTGTCTTGATTGGTCTTGTACTGATCGGATTCTGCTGCGAAAAGAAGAAGGCATTGGAGCATGAATTTCTGGGATTCGATGCGGTTGCCTGTGTAGTTGTCTGGGAGTTTGACTTTTCCTCTTCCGGGTTGTACTGTTGCGGAAGGGGGGTCTGTAGAAGTCGAAGCTTGTCCCGACATTTCGGTGAGTGGTTCGTTTCGGGTGTTGATCGGTGTTTGGTCTGGTGAGTCGGAGTCTGATTCCAAGGTTGTTTCCTCTTGCTCCGAGTCTTCGGGGATTACCGGCGCCGGTTCCCTGTATTGTGGGGCTAGTTCCCACTGAGCTTCTGTTTCGTTCCAAATATCCTCTTCCTCTGTTCCATCTTCAAGGGTGAAGTAATAACGCCCGTTTCGGTATGAGCAGTTATCGTAATTCGGAGGGGCGTATCTGTTGTTGTCTTCGTAGACCCAGAAGTCCCCTTCACGCCGGATAGGGCGATTGTTGTGACGGAATCGGTTATTGATACGTCTAGTGCCGGGTGGATATTCCTGGCCTAGGTCTTGCTCCAGAGTGTGTGTAGTAACACTCTCTTAATGGGGGTCTATTATCCCCACCAAGGAAGGTTATGAGAGAGAGTGTGGCAGCAAGCTAGTGCGAGCAAGGTAGGGGCAGAAGAGTCTATTCTAGTGTTACGAACTGCTCGTTCGGTAACCCCAAGAGTAGGAGGTTCTTCCCTAGGTCACTCGTGGAGGATGTGGGGAACGATGGTCTCGACTGTACGTGTAGCACAGGAGCCAGGAGTGTATTGCAGTGTAGCAATGAAAGGGTAGAAGGTCCCTGTATGTGAAGATACAGGGGAACGAAGGAGTACTGTAGGAAGACAGTACTGAACGAAGAGAATAGACTGAAGAACCTCAGCCTACTCTATGGGCCTTTTATACTACTTTAGGAAGTAGGGCGTGAGAATACCGTATATGTATCCGTAGGTATTCTGTAAGTCGTCTCTCTCAATAACGACTACTCTTGTGCTTCTCCGTTAGTCTCCTTCCAGCCAGGAATGACTAGGAGCTCAATGCCCGATGTGTGAGTAGTTTGTAAGGCGGCGTTCCATGCCCGCTACGCAATAGGCCCGTGATACTCGACCAATGATAAGGTGATCCATTGGGAGTAGATGACCAAGGTTACTATCTGTACCTTGTTGTACGCCTCACCTTGTGAGGCCGCTTGATATTTGTGATGATCGTGTCAGGATAGACCGCCGTTAAGGCCCGACAGAACGTGATCATGACACCTTGTCTATTAGTATAGTGGCTAATACTGTCTTGTGCAGCACACAATCATTATCACTATTGATATTACAATTTTTAGCACTAATTATATTGTTCATTGCCTTAATATACAGAAGATGCTCAAACTTGGTGTTTTCCTCTAGCTGTTAGGCTGTGGAAAAGACAGTCATGTTGGTATGTGGTGCCAAAATGATATATTTGCCTGCCATATAGGAAATATATGCATTAAGCATATTAAGATCACCTCTAACGATCTTGTGCTTATTTATATATAGGCATGCCATACATATACTCTTGTCCCCACCTTCTACCTCACTAATGGCTATTTGGAAAACCCCTCTCTCTTATTGGATCTTGATTATTCATAATTATGTTTTGATCAAATTTGCAAATTCAGGTAGCATTGTCTATACTAGTAGAGTCCTATTGAATATTACACTCAATCATAGTTTTACACATTCTTAGTCCAAAGTGTGAAAGTGCCATAATTTATTTTTATCCAATATAAAGTGTATTATTGATTTTCCATTAGTTTATTATCTTCTTAGCTGGTGTTTAAACTAAATCCTAAAAGACCCGACTTTTTAGGTATTTATTGACCTATTTATTTATAAGATAGAGGAAAGATAAATGTTAAATAAAATCAGAGATATTGAGGTTGCCTATATTATGTCTACTTATTTAGATTACCAAGTTCATATCTTAGACTTTGTGGCTTAGTGGCTTAGAGCATCTGTCCTGGGTGCTTGCATACATGAGGTTGTTGGTTCAACTCTAGCAGAAGGCAGGTTTGTTATAAGGTATATTCTGTGTTTAGGTATTGAACTAGTGCTCTAATAGACATGACTTTATAAGAAGGCTATGAGAACTGTGATGCTTGATTTATTATTATTTTTCCGAAATTTGAAGTTATAATGAATCCTAATAATTCCTAATTTAGGAAAATTATGTCTAATTAGAACAGGTTTAGAGGGGGGGTAAGCTAAAAATATCTAATCCTAATCGTTCTTAATTATGCATAAATAGAACTAATTAGAGCTTAATACAAAGGGATGGTTTTCCAAATGCACTACTTTCTTGTTACTGACTGAATTGCCAACACAACCGACCGAATGTTTGGTCAGTGTCCGATGCAGTCCTGAAACCGTTCGGGTGCTATAATCTCACACTCCTCGCTGCTTCTCAGTGCGCCATTTATTTCTAAAGTCCTCACTAATGATTCCTTGTGTATCAGATACTAGCTCCAGCACCCTTGCATTAGAGGTTGTTTTGGTGTTGTGCTTGGCACTTAGAGCCACCTCTAGCGTATCACCATGCTAGGGTCTGAGAAAGGTATTTGGGAAGCTTTGAGGAGACACTGAACAGTGCTAGATAAGTACCAAAGATGCCAACTATTACTAAACATGGTCGGTCCCTACTTAACCAACCATAACCCACTAAAGGACATTTGGCAGCACTTGGCCCACACTTCACGTACTTACCATGACTACACAGGAGTGTTACAATAAGGTGTTTATGAGATCAGAGCCAGTATTCCAGGTCAGCCAATGTGCTCCGGGAGTCAGTCAGTCCTTATTGCTTATCTTCCTGACTTCTGCATGGTTGGTCAAATGTGATCTTGCACCATTACTTGGCCACCCTAGTTGTACATTACTTCTTCTTTATTGTCATTGGCTTGCCAACACCTGTTTCTGCTATCTACACTCAGGTGACGGATCCTAAACATTTGGGATTTTGCCATTGCTGATCACCTTTTACCTTATTACCTTTGGAACCCATATGGACATCCCACCTATCTTCTTATCTTCTCTGATCACTAGGGCTTGGCACTGTTATGATCACATTCTGTCAGGCCTTAACGGCGGTCTATACCGACACGATCATCACAAATATCAAGCGGCCTCATGAAGTTGAGGCATACAACAAGGTACAGATAATAACCTTGGTCATCCACTCCCAATGGATCACCTTATTGTTGGTCGAGTATCACGAGCCATATTGCGACGGGCATAGAATGCCGCCTTACAAACTACTCACACACTGGGCATTGAGCTCCTAGTCTTTCCTGGCCGGAAGGAGACGAACGGAGAAGCACAAGAGTAGTCGTTATTGAGAGAGACGACTTACAGAATACCTACGGATACATATACAGTATTCTCACGCCCTATTTCCTAAAGTAGTATAAAAGGCCCATAGAGTAGGCTGAGGATCTTTAGTCTATTCTCTTCGTTTCTCCTATATCTTCACATACAGGACTCTTCATTCCAGTACTGTCATTCTACAGTACTCTTCATTGCTACATCGCAATACATCTCTGGCTCCTGTGCTACACGTACAGTTGAGACCATCGTTCTACCCTCTCTCTACGAGTGACCTAGGGAAGAACCTCCTACTCTTGGGGTTATCGAACGAGCAGTTCGTAATAGGCACCCATTCAACACTTACTCTCATTTCATGTTCAATATTTTACTTAGGGGCTCTGTTTATTATAAAAACCTACATACAACTCTGGAATAAACCAGCTTTTGCACCCCACAGTTCAGAGCTCATTTGCACTTGTCTCAACCATTGAAATCATCTTCATCAACTCCCAAAAACTTGTCATCCTCGTTATTCAGCCTTGTTCACGTTTGTACTTGTCTCTTCACTCATATCCCTTGTCCTCCCTTGCATATTGTCAGAGTCCTGTGTGGCTCTTGAAGCACATAGTTGTTGGCTGTGACACTATCTTCTTGTTACCAACCAAATTGCCAACATGACCGACCGAACGTTTGGTCAGTGTTTGGTGTAGTCCCGAAACTGTCCGGGTGCTATAATCTCACACTCCTCACTGCTTCCCAGTGTGCCATCAATTTCTAAAGTTATCACTAACAATTCCTTGTGTATCAGATACTAGCTCCAGCACCACCTGCATTAGAGGTTGTTTTAGTGTTATGCTCAGCACTTAGAGCCACCTCTAGCATATCACTGTCAATTAACAATGCAGCTGCTTAGGTATTTCTCGAGGATGCCTACAAGGTCATCCACAACCACAGTATTAGCAGGGTTCTTGGACTTTGAATCCATCCTGGGGCTAACATTGACAAGATCTTCGAATTCACAGTTGGGAGGGCGAACATCAATCTGCTCTCCAAACTGGACAATGTGAGTTTTTATATTCCATGGTCACATGTTATGTGGCAGCTGACCACTCTCAATTGTTCTGTCCATTTTTAGGGATCCAGCATCCCTATAGCTTGGTACTATGGTCCCAACAAGATTGATGGTAGCAGGTGCAACTCTCACTGCATGCCGGAACGAGGCAGGCATATTGTTTTGAACCATGTTCATGTTTAATGTTGATGCTCCTCCGTTGGCGAGTGCTCCTCCTTTAAGTGTTTCATATCCAGGCTTGATCGTCATTCCCCTCCAGCACTTCTCACTGACCCCGTCGAGCCGGCATTAAGAATGCAGTATTGTCCTATATGTTTGCTATTTGTACCAACTCCTGACAATTTTTGATGTACGACTAGTTCTGAATCAACATATATTTGCGTTTGCGTTTATCATGATGGAACTGGGTCTCGATGTCCACCCAAAGCGAATTTTCATTGTATAGGTAACATTATCTCGCGTATAGCATGTAAATGCGCGCGAATGATCAGCCTGGGCCCTATATACACAGTCTGAGGACACATCACGCAACAATAGCATATCCAGGCAAAAATCTTCTCCGATGTGTACCAACCTCAGTGTCTCTACATACAGTCTGTAATATGCATGGCTCCTCGGCGTCTCTTTATCGGGCTCTTACCCTGTATTTCTGGGACATAATTAAGGAATCGGCCTGATATACATTCATTTACCAAGATTGAAGACAAAAAAAAGCATAGATATCAAAGAGAACTTTCGAATAACAGCTTCCGCGGCTTGCTCAGCGCCGGGGCGGGAGAAATCAACGCAGGCCTGTCATAGAGGTCAGGTCGATAAAGCAGGAATTAGCAAGCAAGAAACAGGACATACATGGACGTCCCGCAATTGGCAGCTGGGTTTCCCATGATGATGCTTTCAGACACACCGGCGATACTGTCCATCTTGCTACATGCTGACGCATCAAACAGGTGGTCCGTCGTCTTCTCAAACGACGAGAGCATCAGGACGCTGTCCTTCATTTTCGCCACACCGAAGCGGGTGATGCCCAGTACTTCGCCCTGTGCAATTGAAATGTGTTGTGGTTTGGCGAAGGTCGAATCGAAGAAAATCAGACAGACCTTATAGGTCATGATATCTCCAAGCAGCATGACATGCCGAGGATCGATGCTCATCCCATGCGACTGCATCGTGAACTGGATCTCGTCGATAATTGTTTGTCGCGCGGATTCGATACCTAGAACCTGTGCGGCCTCAATCACATGATTGGTCGTCACCTGTTCTCCAACAATGCCTGAAAAGTATTCTTTTAGGCTAAGTTATGTTTGCAGCAAGCGACTCGGTCAGACCTTCAGTCACCATGACCTTCTTCAAGCCACATCCCTCGACGAGTAGCTCGTTGTTGCCCTTCTTGCCGCGCTCGTTGTCACGCTCGATCTTATTGATAACCGCACGCGAGATCGTAGCAACACCCTGAGCAGGGAGAGTGAGGTGTGTTCGAAGGCTGTGAGTGGCAAGATCTACCTTTACTACAATGCTGGGTAGAGCTCGTTTGATTTCGCACATGCGGTAATATTTATCGAGCCCGTCGATGTATATTCTGAGACGATTTCGAAGAGGGAGAATAGTTATACTCTGCTGATCCATCAGATGCAGATTGTCATGTAAGTAGATGCTACACTGACCTCTTGCTTAATCTTGAGCTTCCGGGAGGCAACGATCGCCCACTTGACATCGTCAAGAGTCAATTCAAGCTAACATGTTGTTGATATTGAGCGTTCTCCGTTGCGATAAAGGGGACCACGAACCTGGAGCTTCTGCACGCTTTCCATGTCAATGAGGACACCAATGTACATGTACTCAGGTGCCCAAGCCTCTTCTATCACTGCTGCAACCTGCGGGGCAGACATAAGGCTACCTGAAAATGACACCTAGATGATGGCGATGCATTACAGCACTCACATCTCCCAGAAGCGTCTTTTCTAATCTTCCCTTCACGATCCGAGCCGAAGCCTCCGAGTCCGCTGTGACGAGCTTACAGCTGATGATAGGTGTGCTGATAATCTTGGCCGCATTGATGATCTCTTTTATTCGTGGTACGCCGAGTGTGACATTCATGGTTGCGACGCCAGCAAAATGGAACGTCTTGAGCGTCATCTGAGTGCCAGGCTCGCCGATAGACTGAGCGCCAACAGCGCCAACGGTGGATCCTATCGCGAGAAAGGCATAGGTCAATGTACGCTGGAGAGGAAAGAGGAGAATGGGTATACCAGGCTCGATTTTTGCTTTGGTGTACTTTATCCAAGCCATATAGAGAAATGTCGTCAGTTGCTCCTGCGTAATCCTGGATATCTTGTCAACAAAGGCTTCATCTACGTCTGCATGCTAACTAGTTTAGCGGACCAATAATCATGATTATCCAGCGGCTACGTTTACCTGACGCGCCTATCGACAAGTCGGTGTCCTCATCCCACTCGCTGTTGCGCTCCAGAGCCTCGAACATTCCGCGGCTCCTTCGTGCATCAACCAGGGGCTGAATAACATGATCTTGAATAAAGTTGCGGATAGTTGCAATGTAGACCGCCGTGCAATCGCGTAGGAACTTCGGCTGCGAAAGTTCTTGGTCCACGATTTCCATGATCTCGTACGGAAGCAAGCCACGCGCTGAGCGTGAAGTAGTAGCCTGTATCAAGGTTGTCGAAGGAAAAAACATGACCGCAAATAGGTTTGACGCACTCCGGCGTGTTTCCACGCTCGCACAAAATCAATTGGCTGCGAATCGCCCTCCAAACATGCTGGATCCAACCCATCGCCGCCAAATGTAAACTGCACCACGCCTCCAACCGCATTCCTCACTGACAGATCATAGTACGTTGTCAGGTCTTCCATGGCCTTCATCAGCCGTCGTTGCATATACCCTGTTTCCGCTGTCTTCACCGCAGTGTCAGTAAGGCCATCGCGTCCAGTCATAGCGTGGTGGAAGAACTCTGTCGGGGAGAGGCCCGAGTAGAATGAATTGCGAACGAACCCCTTGGATGGCGGCTCTCGCGACTTCTTCGGAAAGTGCGGAAGGGTGCGGTCCTGAAATCCATCAGGAATGCGCTGACCGGAGATAATTTGTTGCCCGACGCATGAGACCATCTGACAAACGTTGACGGTGGAGCCTGTGCATATCGTGAGTTGGAGCTACGTACAAAACAAGGGTTTGTATATTAAATAAACGGCAGCAGACCTTTCGAGCCGCATGTTGCCATGATTAGTGGCGCATTGTGTCGGCTTAACTCCTTCATACAAATGGCCGCGACATCGTCACGAACCTTGTTCAGTACTCCCGCGATCTCGCTCTCGAGAGTCTGCTCCTGGTTACATCCGGGCTTGTTGTTAAGCTTTCCCATCTTGGCAAGCGTGATTAAGTCCAAACATTTTGCATATGCAGTTTCGACAAGCTCGTCCTTTTTGTGGGAAAGAATGGGACCGGGGATGACATCGTTGATACCTAACGAAAAGCCAAAATTTGCTGCGAAGGATTTGAGTCAACTTCACTAGGATGAGAGAGTGGCACGCGCACCTAACCACCGTGCAGAGAGCTTAGCCAGCCGATTCATGGTCACTGCGGCCACTTCATGCCCATAATCTCTCAGGATGACACTGAACATCGACGTTTTCTTCCCACCTCCAACGATCGCTTTGTCCACCACACCACACATGATCTCGCTGTTGACAATAACCAACCAGCCGTCATTTGGAGATAGATCTGGCGCGACCGTATGCATCCTGATCGAGTAGCATTTTGCATTTGGCTTGATCATCTCCTTGCACCTGCTTTCGACGTTGACCAAGACGTTCGACCGCTTGTTTGGCCGCATGAGCACGTTGAACACTTGTTTACCCGTCCATAGCTGCACCGGCTTCCAGATGGTAGGTGGAGGAATATCGATATGGAGGTCAGCGTCAGCCAAGTAGGAGCAAATTTGTGTGAATTGACGCCGATCGAGAAAGTTATCACGTAGGCTGAGGAGATATGAAGCTGTGATGAAATCTTGGATTGCTGCAATTACAGGCTCGCCATTACGCGGAGTGACGGTGTTTTTTTTAACGCTCATGAGTTCGAGAGCCTCAGTGCGAGCTTCTTCCGTCTGAGGAATATCTACAGGCTGTAGGTCAATTCGGGAATATTAACGAGAACTGCAAAAGCGCGTACGCAGGTTCATCTCATCTCCGTCGAAGTCGGCGTTGTATGGTCCACATACGCACTCGTTGAGGCGGAACGTCCGCCATGGTCGAACTCTAACCTAGTGTCGGGACCCGGGGGTGAGGGCCACGAAAATAGTCATATCGATTCAATGACATACCCTGTGACACATGATGGAGATCTAGTAGCATGATAAGTATCAGCTTAGTCGTGGGTCTGAGTAACTGATATACCTTATGTAGACTTGGCTGGCGGTTGAACAGTGCCACGTCACCGTCGACAATATGTCGCTCAACAACGTCGCCATACCGCAGGCCATCTGCGATCGCATTCCGGTTCCCGAACTTGAGGTATTTTTTGAAACCGCTGTTGCTTGCTGTCACATAGTTCGCGCCCGGATGGACATCGCACCCATTCCGTACTGCCTGGCGGAGTTTCTCGATATTGAACATTGTAACGCGCTCTGGGTAGGTAAGGATCTTGGCAATCCGCTCGGGCACCGCGACTTCGTCGATACGCAAGTTAGGGTCAGGGGAAATCACGGTGCGACCGGAGAAGTCAACGCGCTTCCCTGACAGATTACCCCGAAAGCGACCCTGCTTCCCCTTGAGCCGCTGACAGAATCCACGAATGGGTTTCTGGCCCATTTGTGAAGGGACGCCGGGCATTTCCGAGTTGATGTACATAGCTACGGAAAGCTGCAAGAATTCCCATTGCTCCTACAGGCCGGTTAGATGACATTGTCTTCTGCACCGGAGGCAAGCGCACCATGAACTGCGCGGTAGGCGCACCCTTCGCGATACCTTGCTTGAGAAGGGCGTTCGTGAAGACAATCTCGGTCAACTTGACAGTGAGGTCATCCTCGTTTGAGGCACCGTCTTGGGCAACAGATGGACGTATGCAAACAGGAGGGACAGATATATACTGCCAGATATATTCCTCCGGTCGATTGTGTTCCGGGCGTAGGCCAAGGAGTTCACAATCCTGATAATGTCATCAGAATACATCCTGTATCGCCGCGAGCAACGTACCTCATCCGATATCCTTTTGAACAAGTCTAAGGCCTTGAGGGGATTTAGATCCTCGTGTACGGTTTTGTGAATGTACATCCCCAACTCTTTTTGGGCTGCAATCGCTGATGCAAACGTCCCCTTCCACTTCTCCAAATCATCTGCCGTCTTCTTTGCTCTAAATTTATCATGGATGACCTTCAGCGCCCCTGCCTTTTTTACAACGCCATTTATTGCGGAACAGAATGGGCAATAGATCTTCTTGCGTGCAGCAGTGTTCAATGCTTTGACAATTGCAAGACGATGTACATTCTCAAGGTTGGGACGGCGGAAGCGCTTGAGAAACGCACGGCGCTCAGATTCTTCGAGAAGCACTCGTGCACAAGTCTTACGTGGAAGCTAGAGCAGATTGTAGCGATATATAGATGAAACGCACCTTGCATATACATTGAAGGACGCCAATTGTATGCTTGAAGTAACCGATGTGAAAGACAGGGACGACGAGCTTGATGTACGCGTAGTGGCCGACACAGTCGACTGAGTTCAGTCCGCACGTCTCACAGAATGCAGATTTCTCCACCGTGCCCTGAGATGTACCTTCAGCTCAATTTACTGATACAATAGGATGTTCACGTACCAGCCGTCGATCTAACATTCCGTCCTTCGCCGGTGCACGCTCAGAGCTTGCTGTATACAAATCACGATGTGTGACCTGGAATTCCGAGATTTTGACAATATCCTGTGCATTGAATGTTGTGAACTGCAGATGTTTGCTTTTTAGAACTTATCAACACAAGCTTGCATCATTGACATCAACAGCACGTACATGACCTTAGGTACGGTGGCGGATACGGTTTCTTTCATGGTTACTAGCCGGCAAGAGATGGGGGGGTCAGTTCGGGTGAACTCGACATCTTCCATACGGCAAAGCGGAACATATTTAGGCTCCGCGCCAAAGTTATATCCCGTTTCGTTGAGAGTCACTCATTGCAGTTTGCTCGTATGTAGGTCACAGATATCAGGAACTTGAACGTGCAGCTAAGGATTGAAGGTATGCAGACTATAATCAAATCAATCTGCACTTGATTTCAATCTATCCTCCGACGCACCCGGTGGTCCATTCTGCTTCCATTCCAACCTGAAAACGCGTTTTCTTGTCTACCATCTCTCAATGGGATGTCTTCTTCACCCTTCCTCGTCATTCAGAAACTATGGATTCAGCTTCTGCGACAGGAAGCAATAGCTCGTGCGTGCTCTGAGATCATCCATGGAAGACAAATAGCGTGATAAGAGGCCCCATTGACAGGTGAGTCTGCTCCATCAGCTCCCTGAGCCTCCTGAGAGACGCCATCTTTCTAGTTACGTTCTTACAAGGTCCTCGCATTCGACAGCCACAATTAGTCGATGATCAACCCATCCCCCATCCATCTCTCGGGCTGACCTAAAAGTCTGGGATCAGTTTGCTTTCATCTGCGGCGCCTTAACGCCTCGTCTTTGGATTTGAGAAGCGGGTCCCGAAAGCATCATCATCCTGTAGGTTACTCTACGACCTCATAGTTCATGGCCATCCTCATGGTTCACAGCATAGCCACGGTTTCAAAGGATACTCATCTGCCATGCGCATACGTCAACCAGCTTGCAGATACAATGAGGGTCTCCATACCCCTTCGCTTGTTCCCAAAATTCACTTATGCCCAAATCTAAATCATTTCGCGCATTTTGCATCCACTCGTGCTATGCCCAGCCTCGCTTTTCACAGGAATCACTTCGCCATCTGAAACATCGAGAATCTGCATCTGTTAAAAAAACCCTGAGTGGTATAAGCGAGTCTTTAGGGTGATATGATCATGGCTCGCCCCTTATCCTTCACCTTGTGATTCTGCAAGACTCGTGCTGCGATGGCATACTGCATAGTAAAAGTCGGAATACCATACTTTGTTACATAGACTGGATCAAGTCTGCCTAGAGCTGCGTTTTAGACTTTTAAGACGGGCGATAGCTGTGATCACAGAATACCAGCTCCAACCCATCCAGCTCGGTGATGTCAGCGATGGAGGAAACCGTACTGACATTGACTGCAGCTTCGGCATGAAATGATTTGCTGTGGAAAATAGGGAACAGATAATCCGCGCGTATGTGGCACTGCGCTTTCTCGTAGGCACATTTCTCTCTGGTCACCTCTAGAGGTTAATCATCGAAGCGCAAGTGCTTGAAATATGTTTAACACATACTCTCGAAATGACTTGAAATCAGCTAAGACAAAAGTTAGGCCGGTCGCAAGGTCATTTCCAGCTGAAGTCATAGAGCAATGCATGATACCGAAACCGACAGATGCGCTCAAAGACTTCCTCTGTGCGTACGTGCTTTGCGACAATCTGTTGACGTAGACTAAAGATTTGTGCGTAGAATCTCGTTCGTAGCCTCCCATCTTATATAGAAGAGCCATAACGCACCCTTCTAGCGTGCGTGAAAGAGAGCTGTTGCGTGAGATGTAACACGTACCGTAAAGTGAAAGGGAAACACGTAGTCGAGATATACGGAGATGACGATCTCTGAGGCAACTGTATTCACAAGGCATGAGCACCAGTCAACTATTGATCATCACCGCGGGCTCGCCTGACGTATGGCGACGAGACGACTAGGTTATGCCCGACGCCAGCGTCCACGTGCGAAGCGTAACCTGCGACAAGCACAAAGGACTCACCAGCCCGCGCACGATGCCGCTCCCTGAACACTGTTACCAGCATGTACGACGCGCCTCATCTATGTGAATGTCCACGTAATCTTGGGCGTGTAAAAAACGGGGGTATGATCACCTCGGGAGGCGTTTCTCGGCTTCCATCTGTGATTTCGACAAGTATGCTGCGAAAGCCCGACGGGAAAGGATTGTGAGATGATCGTGGGGTCGATGAGCGGATCTTTGGGGGTAAGGGTTGGAAAATGTGTCAAGATTCGGTTGATTAGCTGCTTCTGGGAGAAAACGAGGAGATGAAGCGATGATGAGGAGAAAGGAAGAGGGTCGATGGTCTGGGCTGGGAACAGGCGCGGCGTGACAAAGGGCGTGACAAATTTTATTTGTCGTGTGTTTGGCGCACGACCTGGTCTGGCACAGCGCATTTCGCTTTCCTCAACTAGTACTGCCGGATCTCATCATCTAATTGCCAAACCCGAAATCATCCAGTTTCATGGAATATACACCAAGCTTAGCAATACCAATCTGCAGCTCGACTCTCGGCGACCTACTGATTGCCAAATTTTCGAAGATCAGGCTGCGCAAGTCGAGAAAACAAAGTATGTGTTCTTCGCCGTTCATGGCTTCGGAGAGACTGAAACTGTTATCTTTGCTAAAGGTAGATGCCTCCTGGTGCCTCACATCGTGTCTGACATAAATAGATCCATTGTACGTGATCGACCCTGCATTCTCAACGTGCGCCTGCCAAAATCGGTATCAACGCAAATTCTCGTGGCCTCTCACGATGTTGAAATGTTGCTACAGTCGCTCGCGTGGTGAGTTTCGGGTCGGTATGTTAAAAGGTCAGTCAAAGTCGCCGCCTTTCTGACTTAGCCCTATGAATACTATGTCAGCATCCTCACGTCCTTCTAGTCGAGATAGGATGAATCTTCAATTTGCCACTCATGGAAGGGCATAACGGAACTCTCCGGAGCATGATAGACTGATGCACGAGGCGAGTAGTGGACTCATGTAAGTCCGGAGTCATGAGCTGATTCCGAGACTGGATATTGGCTTTACAAATAGACTACAGTCCGTTTACATCCAGGAGTCTGTCGAGAAGTAAGTTACCGAGAACTGCAGGTGGGCATGAGGCTCACCACCTCGTGTTTTTTCAGGACTCACTCATCCTTCAACATCCACTCGATGGCGGGATTCTCATATGTCAATTACGACAATCTCTCATACCTCTCGAACCACGTCTTTCTACCACCAAAGTTACCACAAAAAGATGACATCAAGCAACCACATGTCGTTGCATTATCTCGCTTGGCTGGCGATATCGCCAAGGAATATAGAGATCGGTTAGATGCTACTCACCGTCGTTGCTGGGATCCCATCGTTAGGATGCTCGAACATATCTATCGATTCACGGATCTACCAAGCCTCGATAGATTGAAGGAGGATCTTGCATTGATGGCAGTTGATGGTAAGCTCATGTTTGGACTGCGTTGTTGCACAAGAAGTTGATCATCGGTTCATATAGACATCCTTGCACTGTATGTTCGAGCACAGAACGCTGCGATCATCGTTCGAAAGTACGCCGAAAAGACTGTGTTCGAGATTTTCGAAGTTTCGCCAGCGGCTGCAATGGTCATGGGGACGGAAGGGAAGTTGATTTGCTCCTATCCCGGGCCTGCAGTGGAAATTCCAAACGATGTATTCAATGATGGGGGATTCCAAGAGGAGCTTGCGTCGTTCATTATGCAGATGGACGCCGATAACTTGGATTCGGCGCCCACGACGACGAAGGCGGGTTCGAAGGTCGTCGAAGAGCGCGACACCCAGGACCCGCGATATATTTCCCAGCTTCTTGTCGGAATCTTGCGTGGGATGGGACAGGGAGCGACAGTGCGTCGCATCAGCAAGAGGATTGCCGACGATGTCCTCTGGAAGGATGCATACAAACCTTGGCGGAGGTCTGGTCTGTGGCTCATCATCCGTGTCGCAATTCAAACTTCCCTCGAGGACATCAATGACTATAAATCGTTCATTCTTTTTTTCCACTCGCACCTTCTTCATCTATGCCTTGGATTCGACTTCAGCAGTGACTTGATTTTCTGTATGAGGGCCAAGACGAGCCGCCGAGCCTACAAGCTGGGATCTTCTGCACTTGATTTTGTTCTGAAGGAAGTACAAGCAACAGGGAACGCAGTCGAGGTCATATTACAGGGCCGTTGGACTGCGATCCAGCGCGCACAAGAGCATTCTTCGTTTTGGGCTCCCGAGACTCTTGATATCGCTAGCGACACTGTTCTTTCGCTGAGAGATTCCGGTGGCTATCTTTCACAGGTCCTCAATCCTGATCCCCGTCGAATGTCGTCAACACAATTCAAGCCATCTCAGGCTCCGCGACTGGGAGCGCTTAGTGGTTTTCAATCATTGGAGGGTAATGGGTTGTCGAAGATGTTCAACGATGACCCGTACGTTGCTCAGGCGGACTTCGAAGAACTTGTAGACATCCATCTAGATTCGTGGCTGTCTCGAAACATTGATGATACTTCCACCGGTACTACATTGGCCTCATGCCTTACACAATATTTCGAGTTTGCTATGCAGCACTACTCCTCGAGCCCCGAAGATCTGTCTTTGATGATCCTGATTATCATGGAACTATGGGTTGCCATCGACAAGGTAGCTTTGGTGCATTGCCCACTCCTACAGGAATATTCCCCAGAAATCCCCATGACATTCATCGAGCCACTGCTTCTACGTCATTCTCGCCCGTTGCGGCGATCAGCAGCCGTAGAGACATACCTGCGTGGCCGTCACGAGCGCGTCACTTCCAAACAATCGATCTTCTCGGACAAGGTGGACAGGAAGACGTTCTCTGTTCGTTTCTTCGCCCAGTCATTAGACCTTCAGTCCCTCAAAGCACGAATCGAGCATCATGCAACGGAGCAACGGAAGAAAAAGTGTGAAGAACTTGCTTCACAAAATGCCTTGCATACACAACGTACCACAACGGCCTCATCGATGAGTCACACATATACTGTCAATGATACACACCGTCCGAGGAAGTGTCCGAAATGCAAATTGGAGAAATTGGCGAAAGCTATGACCATTGCAGTGCACGAATGGCCGCTTCCGGATACAGAGTTGCTCGCAGAAGCTGTAACTTTCGAATTGAATTGCCCAGAGATTTTCCAGTTGTGGAGGTCTTCAACGCTTCGAATCCTTTGGGATCTTGGCTTATCGAGTCGTGTTACGGGAGCATCTCCTCACGTCGTCCTGTGTATGTATCCTGGCCTTACCCAATGGGCCAAGCGATCTGTCCGGATCACACTTGCATCGTTAACGAAATCATTTTCACAATCTCATTACAAGACTACATCCATTCCTGCTAACGAATCTTCCGTCTGTGTCAACAACGGTTTACATTTCAGGCTCTACGATCAATCTCGGGGTGCTTGGGCTGCTGGGCCTTTCTCTGACTCTAACATTTCCCAGTATTGTACTATGAAGCTCCCCTCGGAAGGACCGTATCAAGGCTTACAATGTGCCATCGAAGGGACAGACCATACAACCAATAAAGTCTTGGCTAACCAAACTAACTGCCCGAAGGCGCTTAGCATTCACGAGCACATCGCCTTCGCTAGCTTGCGCAGCGGGCCTCTGCTACAGTGGATGAATATTGCTCGAGAGATCGTCTCCAATTCTCTTAATTTCAATCGTGAAGAGGTTCATTCGCTCTTTACTCAAGCTGCGTGGCAAATAGGACCTTTATCCCAAGATGGAGAACGCCGGAGATGGCACGAGGATCTTGAGAACAAAGAATTCGGGCTCGTGCTACTCAATGGACTGGGGAGCCTCTTGACGAGTGTTGAATCAAATTGGCTTGGAGGTGTCACAGCGAGAACCATCAGTATGTCTCTGATTTCGTTGATTATCACTGTTCTCACCGAATATCCCAAGTATTCCTTGCCAATCGCCTCTTGGCTTCCGCGAGTGACCCAGATATCCATCAGAAATCTTACATGCTATTGCGTCGGGCCCGCGCTATCACTGCTCAATGGACGCGCCAGCTGGCTTCGAAACTCCAAGATAGTCATGAAGAGAGCGAAGCTCTCGAATTACAACTGAGTACATGTGCCATGGCAGCAACTTGTCGCGCGACATTTGACGTGGATCCTCATCATCTCCGGTATTTGCTTGAGTCTGCAGATGATACTGCCATTGCGCTTGAATGCGCGATCATCGTTCACGACAACACTCCTTTGGCATTGCAAGCCGCCCCCCCAGATTTACTCAAGCTGCTCTATCGTGATCGACGACTGTCACATTATCTTGAGCGTTTCTTAGCACAGCGTGTTCGACAGGATCGACGAGGAATGGATAACGCAATTCTTTCTCTATGGACTGCATATATCCCTGCTGGTTGGCTGAAGATGTCTACACCAAACTCTCGATGGTTAGAGACTCAGACTACGACAAAGTATGCGAGTAACATGCCGCAAACCGTTCATCTCAACTTGCTTGAAGGGAGACTCCTGGTCGACGGAAAGCCATTGGGTCGCCTCCCTCGTGGCATTGTTCAGCATTCCACATATATCCGTATCTTTGGTCAGGTAGGTCCCTTCGATCAAAAACTGTTGAGTCCTTCCATTGATATATTTTCCCAGAAAATTCTGGATGTAGTTCCTTCAGATATGCCAGGGATGGAGTATGCAAGTCGTGCCTCTGTTCATGAACACCAGGCGAGCCTCGACAATGTCTCAATTGTTTGGAATCTAAACCAGTTTACAGGTCTACTTTGTCCTACACGCATCTGAGAATCGCCTTGTTATTCGATCCAAGCGGGAAAGCAGCGAAGATATTCTGGAGCTTATTCCACATACAAGGCTGTTCGGAGATCTACCGACGTTGCTGGTTGAGGGTCATGCTCACTGGTTCAATCTACGAACTGGTGATCTTGAATTGAGACCCCTTGACAACCTGTGGACCTCGTCCCCTACGAACTGGCACATTCGATTCTCAACCGATAGCTCAACAATGATATATGGTGAATCGTCCATGTTGCTTGTCGACACGTACAGCCCCACATTCGACATGATCTCTAAACGCCTGCAGCCGCTCGAGTCAGCGAAGTTCCTCACCATCATGTACGAGATGAACACAAACTGCGTCTCAGTACGACTTCCACGGCTGGGACTTTCATTCAGCTTAACAGCGGAAGGGGAACTCGAGTCTCAAAACCTTCCAGGTATGATTATCGATGATAATCAGTCCTGTGGGACGATGTTCGGCCTCCAAAACATACTGGTTTTAAGAGAACAAGGCAGCAATCCCGATCGGATATCCCAATCTCGACGTGTTCTCATCCCGCAAGGCAAAATCAATGTTGCGATCCAAGGAAACCATCCAGTTATCACCATTGATACAGGAACTTCGAACCGCGTCTTGTATCACCAATACAAGGTTGACAGTCATCTCGGTTATCTTGCAGGCAACGTGAATCTGGCTAGCAAGTTATTCAAAATCTACCTTCATGCAATCAGCAGCCA
The DNA here is from genome assembly GCF_000320585.1 of Heterobasidion irregulare TC 32-1. Lineage (NCBI taxonomy): Eukaryota > Fungi > Basidiomycota > Agaricomycetes > Russulales > Bondarzewiaceae > Heterobasidion > Heterobasidion irregulare. The sequence continues at coordinate 1,701,659 of NW_009258207.1, read as the reverse complement.
CTGTCTCCCAGACCCTTTGACAGGACGTACCGGAACGGAAGAATCACTGCAGGAATTGTGCTCGTCTGGCTGTCTATCTTTTCAGAGGTTCAGTTCGGTTGAGGCAAACCTGTTAGAACTAATCAGCTTGTTGACACCTAGCAGATCGTTCTACCCTCGTCATCTCAAGGTAATGCAAACAGTCAACTGGTCTAACCTTCCATCTCTCTCTCAGCACAGAGGATTTCATTCTGCTGCACATCTAATATCCGATTATGCAGAAAAACTGCACATATTCCAGACTTCAAATCTTGCTTTCGCAATGAGTGTCAGCGATGACCAGCGACACGGGTTCTTACAGGACCGTGCTGCACAACGGAGTTCGTGCTATTATTCTGCCGACAGTTCGACGCGCTTCACATCATTTATTTCCACCGATTCTTACTACCCTTCCCGGTCAGACATTATCGCTACAAATGGAACCAAGGATGAATCAGCCGTGTTCAGTACTTCACGGATGGTCATGATGTGGTCATTCGCCACCTCGCTCAAACCATACAGCTCCAAGCTACTTTCATCTCTGGGATCTGGGTCAGTTGCTTCTCAATCGATGAATCTATTAGATTTGTCCTACAACCGGAGCTGGTTACGACTAACCCTTTCCGATGCTTGGATTTCATTATACAATCTCTGTCGCAAGCGCACAGATTCTCGCAGGAAACAGTATAGGCTAACACTCAGTCTTTCTGCGATGACCTACGGCTCACCCCTCCTTCGAGAATTTGTTCCTATCCTATTAGCATTCGCGACTACTCCTGCTCTATGCCACATAGATCCCCCCTCGTATGCGTCTTATGACCTTTCGGACGGTTTCAAACCTAGCCGAGCCATAGTTCTCAAGAAAATCATATCCGCTGCTTTTTCGCTGGAGGATAGTCCATCGGCTCGTCTTTCGGCTGAATGGAAGGAGACCCCCGAAAGCTTACGGCTGCGACGTCGTATCCATCACAATTCTCAGGTTGTATCTCTGGCCGAATCCCTTGTCAATGATCTGATGGAACAATGGCCTTGCGATGATCCTCAACTGCCACCGAGTAATGGTGCATACCACAGCTGGTTCAAAATTTCAGCATGCATGGCCGGGATCCGTCAACTATTCCACTCCTGCTTCAAGAACCGGCAACTCCGCCTCCATATTGAACGAGTCGAAGAGATCATTTTGGCTGGTCGGACAAGCCCATTTGCAGCAGACATAGCGGTGTACACGTTTATCCCCTGTCGTCAGCACCAAAGAGTGTCCCCTGATGCCTTCGTTACCATTCATGGACTCCTCGACCGTATACTTGCGCCAGATGTGGAACCCCTACCGAGCATGTTCTGGGGAGCCTCGCAGGCATCTGGACAACCTGATAACATTGCAGACCCTAGCTATTTACAGAAGCTCATCGCCAAATTTCGAAATGATCGGGGTGATAAACTTCATCACCAATATGGGCGAGAGTTAGAGGATAGCTTAAAGGATCTCCGTGTGCAATCCTCCCTGAATTTTCCTAGTTCAATTCCTTCCGCGACACTACAAGAGCTTTTTCAATATCGCGACCAATGCGATCACCGTGTGGGAGTCATATTTCGTATGATCTGTCAGTCTTTGTCACCATCGCACTCGATACCAAGCGAGCAAATCCTACACAGGGCAGGACTTTGGCCAGTCATCATACCCCGCTCAATCTTGAGCATGCTTGCGTTTCCGCATCGGGACAAACTCAATAGTCGATGGAAAGCAGTGATCATCACCTTCGCTCAGGCGATCATTGAGTACCAACGTTCTGCACGTCTAGTTCATTTTGCTTTGGCTATGGCTGTTGATGCATTCTACAAAGAATTGGCGAATACTCTGTTTGATCAGCAAAATGCGTTGGACTATCCTGACTGGTTGCTTATCCAGGTGCGTACTTACTTCTCGTCAATGAGTCACCAATCACTCAAGTCCCCATTTCAATTTTCAGATCGAAGGTGACTTTCTCATCCGACCAATCCAGGCTCTCGTAGCCAAGGAAATGATGCTGCCTTCCTCGAGCAAAAGCACTGTCCTCCAGCTGAATATGGGAGAAGGAAAGTCGTCTGTGATTGTGCCAATAGTCGCAGCCGCGCTAGCAAACACAAGGGCTCTGGTTCGCGTTGTCGTCCTGAAACCGCTAGCAAACCAGATGTTCAATCTTCTTCTCGAGCGGTTGTGCGGTCTTGTTAACCGTCGCATCTACTGTATGCCGTTCTCACGGGATGTCAAGATGGGATCTCACGAAGTTCAACTGTTCTCGATCCTCTACGAGCAATGTCTTCGTGAGGGTGGAGTACTAGTTGTGCAGCCAGAGCACATCTTATCATTCAAATTGATGGGAGTCGATTGTCAACTTCGTTCAAAAGATCCGGACCACCGCAAACTGGCGCCTAAGGTTAGACAATTTCAGACTTGGATGAATGATGTAGTGCGAGATATTCTAGATGAAAGCGATGAAGTCCTCCATGTCCGGTACCAGCTTGTATACACGATCGGAGATCAAAGGCCCCTCGAGGATCACCCCAATCGCTGGACGAGTATTCAACAAATTTTTTCCTTAATACAAAAGTACGCCTACAATTTACAGCAGCAATTTCCTGGAGGAGTAGAACTCGTGCGGAATTCTTCGGCCGCAAGTTTTCCTATCATTCGAATTTTAGGCGACAATGCCGCAAATGCTCTCACTTCATGGATCGCGGAGGCTGTCATCTCTCGGGGATTTTCTACTTTGACATTCGCGTTACTGCCTCAGACAGTTCGTGAAGCCGCTCTTCGCTTTATCACTGAGAAATCTTGTCAAGCTCAGGATGATTGCATGCTTCGAAGCTACTGCAGTGGCGTCTTTTGGAAAGGCCTTCTATTGTTGCGCGGTTTGCTGGCTCATGGGATCATTATCCATGTGCTCAAGGAGAAGCGCTGGAGGGTCGATTATGGACTTGATCCAGATCGTTCCATGTTAGCTGTGCCCTACCGTGCAAAGGTGAGCCAAGAAAGTCACCTGAACTGTGCAGTCGATATCTCATATTTAATCTAACAACAGGATACACCAAGTATCAGATCAGAGTTCGGCCATCCTGATGTCGCTGTGGCCTTGACATGCCTCAGCTACTATTACGGTGGTTTGACCGAAGCACAACTGCATCAGTGCTTTGATCTTCTCTTCAAACTTGATAATCCGACTCTGGAGTACGACGAGTGGATCCACCACAATCAAGATATTCCTATGGCTCTCCGCCAGGTAGATGGCATTAACACTCAAGATGGAGAGCAGTTCAGATGTTTTTTATTCCCTCTATTTCACAAGAATCACGCCGTCATTGACTTTTTTCTCTCTCAAATCGTCTTCCCAAAAGAGGCCAAAGAGTTTCCGCAGAAAATGGCAACATCCGGGTGGGACCTTGTAGAGTCGAAGAAGTATGTCACTACAGGATTTAGCGGAACGAACGACAGCCGATATCTCCTACCAACCTCCATCATGCAGCGGGATCCTATTGGACAACTCAGCACGAATGCCCGGGTGCTAATGCACCTCTTACGGCCGGAAAATGGTCACTATATTTGTACCGAAGGTGACTCGGGTCGTATGTCAACCAGAGGCTTCCTGGAGCGTTTGGTAGTTGAGGATAGAGATGTCCGGGTGCTATTGGACGTTGGAGCACAGATGCTAGAGCTCCAGAATGACGAATTGGCTAAAAACTGGCTATCACTGAGACCAGATGTCCCCGCAGCTATATTCTTCAATGACCAAGACGACCTAGTTGTCATCACTCAGGATGGCTCACTCGAATCATTCATCTCATCACCCTTCAACATGCAATTGGACAAGTGCCTCGTATATCTGGATGACGCTCATACGAGGGGAACGGACCTCAAACTACCATCTAGTTCCCGCGCTGCCGTAACATTGGGCCCAAAGGTCACGAAAGATCGTCTAATACAAGGTGAGCACTGCCGATCGCCTGATTTTGCTTCTCCCTTTTGGGGCTTATCCCAGTCATCGAAGGCTGCATGCGGATGCGCAAAATCGGAAACGGGCACTCGGTCATGTTCTGCGCACCTCTCGAAGTTGACATGCGCATCCGCGCAGTCTCCGGTCTAGGTCCGACTGACAGAATCAGGGTTCGCGACATCTTGCTCTGGACTATGGAGGAAACATGTGACGAAATACAGAGGTATATCCCTCATTGGACACAGCAAGGCCTTGACCACCAGGACCGAATGGCTGCGAATATTGGATTCTCATCGTCTGGGGATATTGAGAAGCTTAGGTCTGCCTGGTGCCAGCCGGAGGCTCGTAGTCTGGAGGAGATGTATGGCTTCTCTCCGACGGACAAGTCATCCGAAATATACCACATCACTTCGAAATTTCCTGCATTACGCGAGCGCTTGGAGTTCCTTGGGGTTTCATCGATATCGGACACGAGCATAGAGGAAGAGCAAGAGCGAGAAGTCAGCCATGAGCTCGAGAGAGAGCAGCAAGTTCAAAGACCGCCAAATGCGGTGGCCGCCACTCACAGACTGCATCAGGATGTCGTCGCTTTCGTCAAAACCGGGATCATACCTAATGGTTCCACAGAGTTCTGTTCTCTTTCGAAGCTCTTAGGCGTCAATGGTTCAAGGGCCCAATCTTGTCTATCACAACTGATGGCGACCAGAGACTTCCTGACCACGATTGAGTCATCGACAAGAAAATCAACACTCTCCGAACTTTCAGAATACTTACGCCCAGTGAACTGGATTGTGTCTAGCACTCGAAGTGGTGCAATGGTCCTTGTCGTCTTGAGTCCATACGAGGTCCAACTTCTACTTCCGGATATCCGCCGGAGTACCATCGTTCACCTTCATCAGTACACACCTCGCGTCACCAAAGCGATGAAAGAATTTTCGGACCTCCAATTTTATTGCATCCCTTCTCTTCCAGATACTTGGACTCCGCCACCGCCTGTCATCAGATCAATGCTGAACATGGTAGCAGGTCAATTATACTTGGACAGCTATGAGGCGTACACACGATTCTGTGCACTACTGGGTGTCTACACAAAAAAGCCGGTGGGAGAGAGTGAGATCCAGAGCGATGGATTCATCAAGCCAAATGATCGTCGTGGCATGATGTTGGACATCTGCCTGTTCGAGGAGAGTCCAGTGACGCGAATGAAAGAGCTCGTGGGACTAAGGAGGAAGGGAATGGAGTATCGTACCACTCACATAGGTAAAATCTTGAACGCGCGATTGCTTTCGGAAGATGATTTTGCGTCATAGGTTCCTGTGGCCCGGTGAGTTTAATCAGCATTCATATTTATCTAGATCTCACGCTGATCATGGATAGCACGCTGATATGGATATCAAGTGAACTAGTGTAACTCATGAGCAAAGGCTCACTTCTAGTATCAAGCTTGTCTATGATATTGATTATTAGAAGGACTGAAAAACGGACCTTGCCTACAGATTCATTAGTAGCCAGATCATTTGGCTAATGGCACACCTGAACTCACCATATCTCTGTTAACACTTGTGGTGCAAGCCATCATACTACTTCTACGTCCATTTCAAATGAGTGATCCCGTGTTCGTATTAAGTCTTTGAGTTAGCTTTTGGGTCTGCGTTTGGGTGTATGTTGATACAATAGATATGCACTTGTCTACCTTCTTTGTTTAAAGAGTTATTGAGATCACGGAGATGCGGAGTCTCGAGCGTCTCAGGCCCTTAATAACGTCATAAATGCATGTCTGAGAATGCAGGTTGAAAGTTTTCGGAGATTTGTCAAGTACTGTTCTGGAGCTCTTGGACTCTCACAGTCATTCTGGACGTGATATCAACAAGGGTATCAGCTAAATATGTCACAGATATCAGTTGAAGTTGACACACTACTGGTGCAGTGGTGCATGGAACACACGCCAAGTATACAAAGTCCAGCATGCACTATGTATTTATTGGCATGCTTGGACACATCTGCAAGAAATGAGGCTGCATCAGCAAACTCATAACCGGTCCTAGCCAGTATCAGAGCCCTAGATGCTCCCAAATGCTCAGGTCATCTGGGGATATCTGGCTAGATGTCTGTGTATGCCCAGATCTGGACAGATAAGGTGCTTTATCAAGAAGCTGACTAGGGGGACATTTTTGGAAGGCTGTGTATGTAATGCCAGTGCTGCTTCAGAGTTTTTTGATACAGCCTTAGATAAGAGCTGAGAAGAAAATCTCCTAGTAATGTATCGGATTGTCATTGGTGTTAACAGTTAGATATCAGCTTGTTAGTGGTATTGAGATACTTCCCTGCATCATAGCTTTCAAATGATGTATTATATACCATAATTCTTCCATAAATAGGTGCTAAAAATGTGAAAATAAATGACACCTCACTGAGTTCAGGCATTCCAAAATTATTTCTAATTCTCAAAAAGCTCAATATGTATTAGTTGTTGATGAAGTATATTATGGCTATATAGTGGAGTGGATATAGTGGAGTGGATAATTCTGGTCTTAACATTGCTTTTAGCTGATAGATGATTCAAGAGATTCTGGGTTCAATTCCTGTCTGGTGCAGATTGATTTTTGCAGTCATTCTACTGACAACAATTATCCAACCATTTCCAAATATGGTGCATCTGGACATAGCTGTTCAGACACCGTTGTCTCTGTCTAATTGGGCACTTGCTAAAGGTATCTAGGGGCCTAGGAGTGTCTGTCCAGGTTGGTACAGACACCTCCCAGTTTGCTGATGTGATCATGCGTGTTCAAATATGTCAGCAAAGAAAACACATGTGTGAAGCTATACTACACTGAGCAAAATGAAAGGGAACTTACAAACTTATCCATAACCATAATGGGAACCTATTCTGTGATGGTCCAACACATGAGCAATCTATGATTGCAAAGCCGAGTATGAGTTTTGGACATTGATATGACCAGGTGGCCCATATTGTGCCAGGGACAAGGCAGAAAAATGAGTTTATTTGGAAACAGTCAGAATAGCCAGAGACACATAGCAGGACTTCTGCTTTTTTGAAATTTGTATACTCTTATTGCCTTGCCAAAGACATTAAAGTTGGCGGGGTTACAAAACCTTGTTTTGACCAAACATGGCCCTCAATTAGTGTTGCAGGAATTCTGTTGTGTAATTTTCAAATCATAATTGACAGCTATAAATTACTGTAATTTTTGTAATTTTCAAAGGACCCTGGGCACCCCAAGTGCACATTTGGGTCACTTTGGATTTTTGTGGGTTTGCACAATAGCAGAAAGGCCTCAGGTTGCCTAGATATGCTGCTGTCTCAATGTTGTCGATTATGGCAATGGGCCATGTAGAAATATGGGCTAGAAGGTGATATCTCAGCATCTATTAGAACACTAGAAAGGCTATACAACATCTACCTAGAAGGTAATATCTATTCCAAAGTATTGTAAGTGTCAATCTGAGAGTATGTAATAGAAGTGGGCTTATCTCAGCATCTATTAGAACACTGAGGGAAGCCTGCACTGGCCACGCTCATAGTACGAGCGCAGTGGCTAAGAACTGTATAGGATCTCAGTAATACCCAAGCCAATGAGAAGTGAGTTAAGTAATATGTAAGAAATAGGTGATTTGCCTTAATTCAACACACCCCCTCAAATCTCCTAAAGTCCGATTAGCTCTGCCATCTTCTCAACCTTTTGACGAGCCAAGGGTTTGGTAAACCCATCAGCTGCCATTTCCCTTATGGGGCAATATCGCAGCTCAATCAGGTTTTTTTTGATGATGTCATGGATGAAATGATATCGGATATTAATGTGTTTTGTGCAGGAGTGGAAAGCATCATTCTTGGTGAGGGAGATAGCAAATAGATTATTGCCAAATAGAATGGTTGGCACAGTCAAGGGGGAGAGTAAATTACTCAGAAGCATGTGAATCCATAGTGCTTCTTTTGTCGCATGAGCAAGTGCAGCATACTCGGCTTTGGTGCTCGACTGAGCAACAATGGTCTGTTTCTTAGAAGACCAAGAAACGGAACCACCATCAAACAGAAAAACATATCCCGAGATTGAGCATCAGTGTTCCTGACCTCCATAATCTGCATCCGAGAATCCTTCAATACCTTGCTGTTCCTTTCCAAATGTCAACCACAGCTCCCATGTTCCCTTCAAATACCTCAACAGTCACTTTGTGGCTTCCCAATGAGCACGTCCTGAATTTTGCATGAATTGCGAAAGGTATGATACCGCAAAACAAATGTCTGGTCAAGCAGCAATAGCGGCATACATAGCCAATCCAATGAGTTCCTGATAGGAGACATTACACATTTTGGCATACTGCTGCAGTGTAGATGGGGACTGTAATGCAGAGAGATGGGTGTTTGGATCCATAGGAGTAGACAGTGGATCGGCAGATTTGAGATTAAAACGTGATACTGAGAAGCCAATGGATCTCGCCCAAGTCAGTTATCTCAAAGGCATTATTCAGAGCAGCTTTCATAGCCAGGATTCCATCAATGGTATCGGAGAAGATTGACAGATCATCCACAGAGACTGAAATAATGGAGATTCCGGCCGAGTCTGGCTTGTAAAACACCCCATGTTCAACAGGACATACCACAAATCCCATTTTGAGGAATGCATGGCTGAGTTTTTGATACCATCAATGACTGGGCCATTTTAGACCATAGATAGTCTTAAAAAGATGACAGACCTTGGCCTGGAGACTGGGAGAGATGTACACAGGAGGCTGCTTTATGTAGATCACCTTTTCAAGGTCCCCATTGAGGAAAGTGTTTTTGACATCCATCTGGTGGATCTCCCAGTCAAATTGGGCAGCAAGAGTGAGCAGAATTTGGATAGTTGTGAGTTTTGCAACCAGTGTGAAGGTGTCACCATAGTCGAGTCTGGGGACTTGAGTGAAGCCTTGCGCAACGAGGCGTGCCTTGTATTTGACAATCTCACCTGATGCGCCCCATTTGAGCTTGAAAACCCACTTGGAACCAATGACGTTTGCATTGGGCGGCCTGTCAACGAGAGTCCAGGTTTTGAGCTTGTACATGCAAGCAAGCTCATCTTTGATCACGGCGTCCCAACTTGGCCAGTCTGGTTGTTGCTGGGCTTCTTCAACATTGTGTGGCTCCAATCCCTCCATCATCTCTGCTCCCATGGCCTACTCAATGCCTTCCTATTTTCTCCTTACTATCTCCACCTCCTCAAGCTCTATTTGTTCCTTGTCAACATCCTTCACGAACACCTCCAGTGCTCCAGCTTATAGCACGTTAGCCACAGCACCCACAGACGTGTCATCAGCCTTGAGAGTGGCGCGCATGCTGCATGGAACAACTGGCATGTGCACGCTGCTGGTCATTGTTCCTTCTCCACACTCAAGACTCCGGATGTAATTGGAGGGTTTGGGAGTACAGCGGGGATGCGTCGTTTTGATGCTGGGGGGGGGGGGGGGGGGAGTCAGAGTGCTTGGCAATGAGTTCAGGTATGTTTGCGTTGTTTGCAGCACTAGTGTCTGGCTGTGCTTGAGCTGTGTCATTGTACTGACTGTCTGAGGGATTTTCAGGTCTTTCCTGCTCATTCTTGAGCTGCGATGCGTTAGCGGTGCTCAATGACGATGCATCCAGGGTCTGAGGTGCACTTGCATGGCCTGCGGCCTGCACGGGCTTTTCTGGCGCTTGTACATTCGCGTTCGGGTTGTCGATCTTGTCAACAATGACTTCTGGTAAAGGTGAGTCGTCCCGGCAAATGTTGTGCTCAACGCTGATCCTCTATTTTGTTGGCCAATACACCAAGATGCCTTTGCTTTCAGCGTTATGGCCAACAAAGTGTCCTTTGTCAGCTTGTGCATCAAGCTTGCTCTACCCCTCGATTTTCACCCACACCCGGTATCCTATACGTAGAGATTGCTCAGATCCAGCTTTGTGCTGTGGACTTTCTCATATGGTGTCATACCTGCCAAGCTCCTTGACCCAGTCCGATTCCAGAGCCAGACAGCGTGTGATATGGCCGCGCTCCACAGAGACTTCAGGAGGCCTGACGCTATCAACAGTGCACAGCCACGTTTGACAATGGTATGTAGAAAATGTTCTGCTTTTCCATTTTGGGCTAACGAATCATGAACAGTCTTTTCATGGATTGTTCCATCATTTTTGAGGTGTGTTTTAAATTCATTTGAGGTGTACTCCCCTCCGCAATCCATGTGTAATGTGCCAACCTGAGTGACTCCATGATGGCCTTTTAAGAAAGCCTCATGCTGCACATAGTAACAAAAAGCCTTGCTCTTAGACCGTAAGAGTTTGAGGACAATCTCCTGCAAGTAGTCATCCATGATGGGCATTGTGTACCAATAACCAGTGAGAGAGTTTATGGGTGCTGGACCCCATAAGTTGGAGTGTAGTAACTAGCCATAGTGGGATGCTCATGCACGCATACATTCCTTTAGGAATGAGATCCGCATCATCTTGGCCTGTACATAGGCTATGCATAGCTCATGGTCGATGGAGTGGTTGTCGAGGGTGATACCTTTGACTAGGCCATTAGTTATGAGTTTCTTTGCCGATTCAAGTGAGATGTGATTGAGTCTTTGGTGTAGCTCCTTTGCTGATAGCATGAGGTTGGCGGAAGCTTCTTCCTCTTCCCCCTTGCATATTATCAGGGGAGAAGTCTCGGCCAGTTGTGCAGAACTTAAAAGTGTGTGATTGACCACTTTGTACAGGTTATTTGTGCGAGGGATGCGCACAACAATGCGATTCGAAGGATCACTGATCTGGCAGATCCCATGTCATAAGTGGATGGAGTAACCAGCTTTGTCAATGTGACTAGCCGAAATCAGGGTGATGGTGATGGATGGTGCATATAACACATTAAATAGGCAGACAGTGGTATTCCTGTTCCCATTTGGAAGTAGTATGGTGATGGTACCATGTCCAGTAGCCATGAAGGTGCATTTATCGGCAGCATGAATTATTTTTGGCAGGATGCTGACAATCAGAGAATTCCTTGCGATAGGGAGACATATGGTGGCTCACACCAGTGTTAAGACATTGTATGCAAGTTGTGGGCGAAGCTGTAGGGTCTGCAAGCAAAGCAGTGATGAGCGCGCCACCTCTCTAAGTGCCGGGACCCCGTTTTTTGCTATTTTACAAGCGCTGACCTCAGGGAATACCCCAGACACCGCCGGGTGGCCCCGCAGCCCAGAGCAATTCCCTCTGATGCCCACTACGACCTCAGCATTACAGTATCTGATGTGGTCTTATCTCATACCCCTCAGTCATCGCCTCGCATCATCTCACTCAGCCCCCATGCATATCGCACAATGACCTCGAGCCTGCTGCACCCGCAAGGACCTTGCCAAGCTCTTGCCATATGCCTTGCAAGCATCAACCACACGGACTGCACCGCGAGCAGCTCCGCGATATGATATTACAGAGAGCTTTATTGCATGCGCTTATTGGGTAGTACAGGTCCTGTGATCCATTGCTCTTCCATCTTCCTAGAGTTTGCCTCATCTCACCACTACACATCTTTACTAAATATCGCTTTGTCTCTCGACCGCGGCACAACAGAACCTCGCGGTCTGCAAGTACCTCTGCATGTGGTTTTTCTTTATCTTTCTATGTTATGGTCTTGACGTGATATCAGTTTACTTTACCTTACGAGTTCGCATTTACTATACTCACTTTGACTTACTATAAATACCTGCCTACAACACTGCAATACACCAGTTTCAAACACCCCTCTGTTTAGAGCTCAACTTCGCACGAAGATCTCGCTCATATTGCATCGCCCCGATATCGCACTCGCTCGATTTAGCACTCGTCGCCTTCATCACCGCTATTGTCAGGGCCTTCGTCGCTGCCCTTGAAGTTGCCTCAGTCACTCGCGCCTTGGCCCACAGTCCACCACTTCGTCTCACATGAGAGTATTCTCGCGTGACCTTGCATCACCTCGCTAGATATCTCGATAGCTCGTAGTACGTATATCGCGCCCCATCTCACAACTTATAAGGGTCCCTCGATATTTGTAGTGAAGTCAGCTCCCCGCCTACCCTGTGTTTAGTGGTGTGTTTTGTGTTGTGTTTTCGCACGCAGAGCCATCACAAGCGCATCAACGTGTCTCATGCCCCATCTTGCAACTTACAAGGGTCTCTCGATATTAGTAGTAAAGTCAGCTCCCCACCTACCCTGTGTTTAGTAGTGTGTTTTGTGTTGTGTTTTTGCATGCAGAGCCATTACAAGTGCATCAGCAGTTAAAGTCAAAAGATGCCAAGAACCCAAATTTGGGGTCATCCTCCTCAACAAAAGCTATGTTTCCCGAGCCTGCATTATGCGCTTTCTTGTGTTCACCTGGTCGATGCATGCTTGCTAGCCACTGTCCTTCCTTCCCTCCACCAGGTCGGAAGCAGTCAGCAGCAATGTGGTTGGTTAGTCCATAGTTGTTACACTTCTTGCCACTCAATGACTCATTGGCCTTCTTTCCCCTCTTCCCCTTTCCTTTCTTGAAACCCCCTTGCGAGTAAAGGGCCATCTTGTTAAATGGGGCCTTTTTTTTGAGTCAGGTTTGGATGGATCTTCAATCATACTCCTGTGTGATATGTTGGAGTGTTCTATGAGGGATAAGTTTCTGCGAGCTAAGCGATGCAGAAGTAGTGATCACTGATATCACGGACTGGTAGGATTTTGGAAGGGAGGATAGGATTATGGCAACAAAATCATCATTGCTGAGAGCATAGCCCATTCTGGTAAGTTGGTTTTGAAGTCTGAAAAGGCTATCGAGATGAGTGTGCATGTCACTATTTTCGATGCATTGAGTGTCGTGGATACGGTGTCAAACATCAATTTTAACCATCTTCCCCCGCTTTTCCGCAAGATCACAGAGTGCTGTCCAGACTTCTTTGGTGGTCATTTTCTCCTTGATTCAATTAAGGATAGAGTCAGGAATAGTAGAGTAGATTTGCTGCTTAATGGCAGCCTCGCGCTGATTGTACTTATCAACTTTTTCGATTACTTTATCATATGCATTGATGACCTCAGTTTTTGCATCTGCTGGAGGAAGGGCTGGCTCCGTTGGTTGCTGAGAAGCACCAGCCAGATGTTGTGACAAGCCAACCTTTGATTCAATGGCTGTCTTTACTCTATCTTTGTAGATTGGCCAGTTTGACAGATCTTTTGAGAGCTTTGTGATAGTTGTGACGGTAATTGAGTTGGTGAGCGACATGGCAGGGTCTGTAGGGCCCATAACCTGTAAAAATATGGGCTAGAAGGTAATATCTCAGCGTCTATTAGAACACTAGAAAGGCTATACAACATCTACCTAAAAGGTAATATCTATTCCAAAGTATGGTAAGTGTCAATTTGAGAGTATGTAATAGAAGTGGGCTCACCTCAGCATCTATTAGAACACTGAGGGAAGCCTGCACTGGCCACACTCGTAGTACAAGTATGGTGGCTGAGAACTGTATAGGATCTCAGTAATACCCAAGCCAATGAGAAGTGAGTTAAGTAATATGTAAGAAATAGGTTATTTGCCTTAATTCAACAGGCCACTGCTGTTAACTTCCGTGATCCATATAATGATACACCAGTAAAGGCTCTGATACAAGTGTGGAGGCCTCCAACCTGGAGGCCCCAAATTTCTCGTCCTTTGCCCATCTCTGCCATGTTTCCTACGGGAATATGATGAAAGGATGGAGCTTACTTGCATGAACATGAGTGTACCTTGGCACCAGCTTCCCACTACACCGCAGCCTTTGAAAGGTCACATCAACTAAAAGCCAAATGCTAGGGAAAGTGCAGGATTCTAACATCCTTGCTGCGCACATCTGCTGTCTGGTCCTAAATCATGCACCCACCGGCAAATATAGAGTGCGGTTCTTCCCACACAAAGAGACCAACTGCACATAGTGTAATGCACTGCAAACATGCCTGCACATTATCTTTAGGTGCACACACTATCAACGACCCCCCTCCCTCACAGAGGCATGGTTTTGAGCAGTGGTCAACCCTGTCCCACTAATAGTCAAATTCCTCAAGGACAATCCATCTGCTTTCATGTTCCCAGATGCTCTGCTCAATGCGGAGGACTTAATGGCTATGCTGTTGAATGCTTGAGACTGTACACTCATCTCACTACCCACCAGAATCCGCTTACTGGCAGACATGCATTAATCCTCTCACTGAGGGGATTCACCCGGGCCTTAATTGAGCCATTCACAGCCTAGATTACTAAACCTATCGGCCTTATGCCCCTTACTTACACACCGCCACTGGCTTGCACTGCACGGAATATAAATACTTGACCGAAAAAAAAAAGATACAATTGCGGAAGTGGCGGTAAATTATAGTAGATTATCAGAAATCATGTAATTTACTTAAAATTCCCTGCTACTTTTGTTTTGTAAATTACAGAAAGTTTCAAACAGTAAATTTGGGTCTCAGACTAAGCACTGTAAATTACCAGTCACTTTCGGGACAAATCAGAATTCCCGCAACACTACTCTCAATCAACGGAGTATGAGCGAATTATGTGTGATCATGTGATTTCAGTTGCTCCTCACACCCAGCCCATCAGCTGTGATGTCTGTCCCGATCAGCTCGAATCCAACTGACACGCACCGCATAATCTGTCGGACTATCGATGAGTGGCTTGACCTCTATGGAATGAGCCCCCCTAAGCCGAATCGCGTCCGTGCTTTCGATAAAGTACCACCAACACTCCAGTGCGTAGTGATCTCTTATCTCCATCTTTCCGCAGGAAGTATTCATATAGGCCCTATAGGCCCCTTGCAGATGACCCTCACCGTTGTCTCTTTGAACGACAATGCCAGGGGTATAACGATAGAGCTAGTCAAAGCATTGACAGTGTGGCCAAGGTGATACAATCACACAACATGCACGAAATACAATCTCTCGAGGTTTCGGAGAATTGAAAGGCAAGTGTACAGCAATTTCCCAGATCAGAGCTTATAATGTGATATTTACTACAGGATGCTGTCTCAAATGAGTCTATGAACGCTACGACAGCGCTGTTACGGACAGTGCTGTGTCAGCATGTAGACAGGGTGCACAGTGCGTGGCCCAGCATCCCTGTACTATTGTATAGGCCGAGGTCACATTTTGCGACTATACCTTATCCAAAGCCAAATCTAACTCTCCACGAGTTGCAGGATTCGCACATGACTTTGTACAGTGTTGAGTGGACCATCTTCAAGATTTTGTGCAAGGGAAATGGTGGCGTGACCGGATACAGCGCGTTCGGCCCAAAACTTGTCTATGATGCTCTCTTACCAACAATCTATCATCAGATTCAAGGCTGCAGAGTATTCAGGTCTGTTGTAGGAGTATTTTGTGAACACAACCTTACGATGTCGTCTTCAGGTCAGCTCCTACTGTATTTCCATCTTACTCCGCCGATTATGGCTCTTCTGTCTGTCTTGACGTTGTCTGTCAACCCTCAGTGAACAACCATCTCAACCATCTCCCTGATGGATATGTACCGATCCTATTTGCCGCTCATCATATCGATACTCCATGCATTTGAAATATCAGAGATATCGTACGTTCGTCCGGGACCACCGGAGCTCATGCCAGACAGAAGGCGAGGCCTCGTAAAGCTGGCGAAAAAATATCAGCCTTCGTTACAACTGCTTGTTATGCACTTGACGAAGAAATATCGAATCGATGATTATCAATTGCGCTCCGACTGGAATGTAAGCAATCGCCCACGCTGTTCAAGGAAGCAATCAACTAACATGCCATACCAGCCAATCATTGGCAAGAAAGATCCTGCATGGTCGAGACCTCATACTCCGGAGAAGTATTTTCCCTTCGGCATGAATTACTCCCAAATCGATTGCATCATCTACACCTTCTTCCCGCGCTATGAAGTCACATCCTTTGGGCGGGTGGAGTGGGGATTTTGTTGCTACGAGACATGTGATTCGTGAACCACTGACAGAATCGACCCATTGCATCGCGTTCATTTGGTCAACACTTTTCTCAGATTCAACGCCATACTGCTGAGCTTGCCAAGATTTTCCAGGATGCCTCGTTTTCATTAGGGGATACAGGACGTCTCTGATGCCTTCATACAGACCTCCAAGGATCTGGATACGTGTGTAAAGAGAGAGATGATAAGGCGGTGGCATCGGTACTCAATCTGAGTTAAACGTATGGCAAAGTGCTCACCTATGGAGACAACCCAGAACACGGTGATAGCAAACCATACTATCCGCTGACTGTATTCGATGATCTTGATCATTTGTTTGTCGAGAACGTTTTCCTACGCGTTCAAGATATTTACTTCTTCGCACCAGCTCCTGATATATCTGAGGCGCGCATGCACGAACACGGATATTTCTACTGCCTCCTACAACCTTATCAGTAACTTGAAAATTTTGACCTCGAAAAAGTACTGCTCACACTCTCAATGAATGCGAATATGAACCACATACACACATATTAAAAGATACATTGTACATATTTTGATATAAAGCAATTACAGCCCGTTTGGCATCTTGAGAGAATCACTACGTTCTGCCTGATCACCGAGGCTTTGCGTGTGATGCTTGACGTCTGCCCTTCCGCTCATCTCATGAGATTCGGCCTCTATATCGATGAAAACCTGTAGCAGTTGATATCATCAGTCTAATAAATAACTTCAAAGATACCGCTTGGGGCTTGCCTCTGTGCGCATCTGTGATGGTACAGAAAATGATAAATCGGTTGGCTGCTGCTCAGACAACATCATAAGCGTGAGAGCGACGCTAAGTCTCATAAACGCGTACGGTATTCCTCTTCGAGGCAGATTTCAATTGAGAGCTGCCGATGATACTGCCATTGCTCGAGTCATACTGCCACCCCTGACGGGAGTTGAGGCTGGACATCAAGGAATTGGTATAGAGCTTGGCGAGTGGAAGGTTGATCATAACGTGACTAACACAGTGTATGTCAGTGATCATCAGGAGGTATGGATGGAGGCGTGGATCTGCTCACTGCGCAGTTTGCTGAAGCAAGGGTGTTGGATTGTCGTGAGATATGTTTCTCAATCCAGGAAGAAGAAGAACGCACGAGGGAAAGATACAGTGTTAGATCCAAGATAGCGAATAAAGAGGTGAGTAGACCTGTCTGGACGGTGACTGGGAGTATAAGAGACGGTTATCAAACTTCGGGATCAAGTAAGATCGGAAAGACGCAAAGAGACTCACGGCGGATGATTTTGTTGACGGTGTCATCCGTTGACGAGAATCCGGTTCGCCGGTGCCGCTGTAAAAAAAAAAAGCCCGTCAGCCATGTTCACAGATGGCACCGATGTGAAGACCTACTAGATAGGAAACCAGAATAACACTGATGATCGTATCAGTTAGTGCGGAAGATGCCAACCAAACAATCACGATGGGACGATAGCGGGCGACTGCTGTGATCGACGACTGATCTACGAGGTTGACGATGGACAATACAGTGGCTCCAGCTGAACATCATATGTAGGCTCGAGTGGACGGGGACGATTGCTTTTTCGAAACTTACTGCAAGATATGATGGATGGGACGATCACCGCAATCATCCACCACCTTCTACCCGTAAGAACTTTCACTCTCCAAGCGTAGAACAGTTGAACCATGGTCGCGATGATACCCTTCCGTAAAGATGAGTCTAATAGTTTTTACCTGACGAGAAACGCACGATGGTCATGGGATCTGCATCGGGAAAGGCTCCGTGAGTGAGAAGGAAGCCTACAGCTCGAAAAGTCCTACTCACTCATAGTGTTCACTGGACCGGTGAAACATCGACATCAGAAATTTTCCAGATGGGACTGAATGGGCAACTTACGCCAAGTGGAAACGCCTGCCGCCGGCATGTTTCCTACGAGTCCATTCGCGGTCAATTGTATCGATCCATGTGAGACCACGTAGACGTACCGAAATTGTTGACGAGACGGTCATAGCTGTACGATATTGGAAGGACAGAGTTGGACGTTTCCACCACGATGAGCAGGGCAACCTGAGCAGAAAGGTCCATTATCGGCTGGTCCGTCTTGGCAAATGTAGGTGCCGCACCACAATCTTGATCCACATACGATCACTGGTAAGATATACGAAGTTAACATCGGCCCCCTTGATGTGCAGTCGCAGATGACTGACCGTTTGTAGGTTTGGAAGTACACAAAAGTCTGTGCGAGGAAGATACCGTATAGGATCAGATTGAAGAATGTTCCGAGGAGCATTGGCCCTTGGCTAGTAGACCGTCGTCAGAAAAGGCGACAGTCCGAATGCGCACGCTTACATTGTCCTCGCAAAGTTAGGTGTGGTAGCATCGGACATACCTCGCGACAGGATTGGCTGCTTGGTGAGATTCGCGGATAAGAAGGCGGGAAAGAACTGTGGGCGAGAAAAGAGAACAGAGCGTTCCTGGCTGGGGGGAGACCGCCCCACACTAAATATGCTCGCGTGGTTGGTGCTCCAAAGGTTTAATCAGAAACGAGACAAAGTTAGAACCTTGTAGGCAAGATCACTAGCGCACGGCTGTGTACCGTTAGATCACGAAGGGCAAGAAGAAAAAGTGATCAACTGGACGAATTTGACGTTTCAAAGGAGACCTTCGGGAGAGCCCGCTGGCATTGCTTCATCCTGTGAGCTCCGTATACATGCGCACACAGGCTCTTCTTCGTTTCCATTGGTGGGAAAGGGTGAGAGCGTCTACCGCAATTAGAATAGTCTAACGTTAGCCTGATGACTCTGCGAAGTCCGTGGATGTGGCTACCGGAGAATCCGTGATTGTGAGCGTGATGTTCTCAGTCAAACAGATAGATACCGATGGAATTTTCGAGAGAGACCTCAGTGAGTTGATGCGTTTTCAGAGGAGACTTGAAAAAGCAGGAGGATATATTGGAGCTGAACTCGATTGGCTGCTAAACGTCGGAGTTTCTATTCGCTTTTCACACTCCGCTTACACATTGTCGTCGATTGTTCTGCATTCTGATCCCTGTGTCAATCATGATACAGCGCCTGTTGGGTTTGGTGGGCCATGCTGTCGTCCTTCAATTCGACGCAGCCGAAGCACAGGTGAGCGCCTTTATCTGATGGAACTTTTCTTTCGATGTTAACTCCTCGTGTTTCCAGTGACTCTATCGCTATTGTATTCAAACAGCACCGGCTAAGGCATTCTTTTACTGTTATGGCGCAGAGTTTGCGAAGACTAAAAATGGCCGTCTCGAGATATCTGAGGATCATATCAATGTCTGCGTACTGCTGTCCTAATCAACTCGTGTATATCATAAAGAGGATCATAACCGTTCAGATTCACCACCCGTCACGTCTCCCCCAATCTTACCGCGCTACATGTCGACCTTATGGTTGACTGTAGCTGTCCTTCTGGTATCTTTGCTCCCGCATCTCTGGTATCAGCGAAAGGGAAAACACCCCTACAGCTCCCTTCCCTTTCCTCCTGGTCCCAAGCGCCTCCCATTCATAGGTAATCTGTTCAACCTACCCAGAGGCCACGATGCGTCTGTATATCGGGATTGGTCGAGAGAGTTCGGTGAGTCAACGATCTCAAATCCATTACTTGGATGATCTCAACTCTCGCTGCTCAGGCTCTGAGATCGTTCACCTCGACGTGATTGGGATGCATGCTATCGTCGTAAACTCAGCAAGGGCAGCACGTGAAATCTTCGAGAAGAGGTCCTTGTTGTATTCTGACAGGTTCAATCATGTGTATCTTCTTTGAGGATAAGTGTTGACGTGCTTGGTATCGCAGACCTTCCTTTCTGGTACTAAATAAGATGTAATGCTGGGTCGAGCTTGGTGTTGTAAACGTTCCACTAATGTTTGTCGCTTACGACCCTCAGGCTCGGCTTTCGTTGGGCCCTGGGCTTCATGCCATACGGTCGGAAATGGAGAAACGCGAGAAAGGCGTTCCACAGTTGCTTCAACTCGACTGCATCTCTGCGCTACCATCGCCTCGAACTACAAGCATCACAAGAGCTCCTGCGTCGTCTTCTGGATACTCCTCAAGCTTTTGTCGAACATGTGCGACAGTAAGCGAGCACATCATCGACGATCTCTCTCTCGGCTATTTTACTGCGATCTCACCACTGTCTCACAGCATGGCGGTAGATCTCATCCTTGAGATCACGTACGGCTCCAACATGAGATCAATGGGAGATACGGGTGACGATTATGTTATCATCGCGGAGAAGACACTGGATGCTATGCTCATTGGCAGCACACCGCACGCTGTCCTCCTCGATTCGTTCCCAATTTGTGCGCTTGCTCCTCTTCAAAAAACGTTGTCGCGATTGAGGATCGATGTTCTGTAGTGTCTAGGCTTCCAGCGTGGTTTCCGGGTGCAGGCATCAAGCGAGAAGCGACTAGGTGGAGGCCATTCGTCGAAGCTATGATGGACGTTCCGTATCGCAAGATGAAGGAGACAGTGGTAGGCACCATATCTCTGTACGTCGAATACTGTTGACAACGTACTTGTATAATTATAGAGAGATGGCACAGCACCTCCCTCTGTAGCGTCATCAATGGCTTTCGAACTTGAAAGTAAAGGTGTCCCGGAAGATATAATCAAGCAGACAACAGCATCTATGTATCTTGGTGAGTCTCTCCCTATCACTCTTCAATGGTTTCCTGGCACTCATTGCGACTTAGGGGGGGTGGACACTGTGAGTCGCAATCATGTTATGCCAGTGCATTCGTTAAGGAGGATTCTCATAGACAGTCTCCGCTCTGTCATCTTTCTTCCTGGCTATGGTCCTGTATCCAGAAGCTCAGGACAAAGCACAGAAAGAAATCGATACCGTCGTTGGCAACGAGCGATTGCCTGAATTTTCTGGCGAAGCCTCGTTACCGTACGTTGGGGCTCTTGTAAAGGAGGTTTTGCGATGGCGCCCAGTTTTGCCCCTGGGTAAGTCACACAGTTTGAGGGATGATGTGGGACCGTGCCTGACGAGATTCTTCTTTAGCAATTCCTCATCGTGCCTCATCAGACGATGAATATGAAGGATACTACATTCCCGCCGGGTCTCTCGTCATCGGGAACACCTGGTTCGTACTTTGCGTGTCTTTCTCACTGTCTCTAGTCTGATCTAGGTCGTGATGCCAGGGCAATTATGCATGACGAAAGCGTCTTCCCAGACCCAGACTGCTTCGATCCTGGACACTTTCTAGGCGCGAACGACACTTCCCCTGACTTTGCGTTTGGCTTCGGCCGACGAGTATGTCCGGGCCGATTCATGGCGTACTCGTTGCTGTGGGCGATGATAGCTTCCGTGCTCGCCACGTTCACCATCAGCAAGGCCGTCGATGAAGACGGGAATGAGATCGAAGTCTCCGACGACTATACGGAGGGCATGGCAACGTGAGTGGTTCTGCGCACCTGACATAGTCTTCAAGACGGTTTACGCAACATTTTCTTCTTAACTTCCCAGGTTTCCCCTTCCGTTTGAGTGTCGTATTGAGCCCAGATCATTAGCGGCTGCGAGTCTCGTACGGTCGACCGTGCTCTAGAGACTAGGTAGTAGGGACAAGGAAAGTTCGTGATGCTGGATAGTCCTGTAGCTGTAGGCTCTGCATAGCAACCCGTGCAGCTTCTACCATTGCTCTCGCTTTTTGATCCCGCGACGCTGATCCTATTTTTGGCAACTTCGCAACACCGCAAGCTCTTCTAGATCGCGCACAGATGCTGTGATGTTCCTTCCGAAATAGTGACTGACGGTGATGTCTTTGATTGTTCAACTCTTCTGTTTCGTCGTGGGCACAGTTGTTGTGGTTCGGTACCGGGTGCCTTTGCTCCTGCGAGCGTGCAGGGTCGTTAGTCAGGCTATTGTTCTGCCATCAGCGTCATGAAGGCGTGTGCCGTGCTGCCGGTATTACCCCCGCAATTAAATTTGAGCTCCACTGGAAATTGATAACATTCAGCTTGTTCCCACGACTTCACGTACCAGGATGATACCAGCTGATTGTCGGTTCAGGCCAGATCTCGAATTGCAGGCGCTCGCGCAAGGCGATAGAAGGCGCGCGGGAATATTTATAGCAACGGCGCCAGCGTGTGGAAGCATCAGACGCACACAACTGCATGCGCAGCGCCCAACGAGACCTCTCTTCAAGCACCGCTCCTCGATCATAGGATCGCTTTTGGGCCATTCCCCGCGTCTTCCCGCTGCAACAGGGATCCCATTTGACCGCTGAAATCAACTAAGCCCAAAATTGGTCCCTCACCGATGCTCTCCCTGTCCTGGGTGTTGTTGGCTTCATCTCTCGCTGTGATTCGTCCCGTGTCGAGCGCATTGTACACGGACTCTGCCGACCTTAGTGCGGCAGAATACGATTACGTGGTCGTTGGAGGTCTGTTGGTTCTTCAGATCACCCTGAGCGCTGTTGATTCCTCCTCTCCTCTGTTTTACAGCTGGGGTAGGCGGTGGGGTCGTCGCGAGCCGTCTTTCCGAAGAGGGCGGCAACAGTGTTTTGTTAATCGAGGCTGGAGTCAGGTTCGTCGCCGGCTTCGTGCACCTGCTGGGCGCGAGGGCCTCACTGACGCCGCGCTGCAGCAACTCCGGACTCGAGGCAGTCGCAGTTCCGTATCTCTGCCTCACACTGTTCCCTGACACGTCGTTGAATTGGAACTACACCACTACCCCCCAAGAAGGCTTGAATGGGCGCGAAATACCTTACCCTCGGGGACGACTTCTGGGAGGGTCTTCGTCTATCAGTGCGTCTCCACTGTCAAAGTTTTATTGACTGTCTCTGAGGCACCGAATGACTTCGCAGATGATATGGTATGGACTCGTGGATCCGTGGACGACTATGGCCGCTATGCGCGCATCTCCGGAGACCCTGGATGGTCATGGGATGCTCTTCGACCTTTCAGGGAGGGTGTTAGTAATACAATTTGATTCATGAAACAGTGATCCTGAGATATCCTCACCCACACCTATTCACACAGATCGAGCAAGTGGTTCCTCCCGCAGACGGGCATGACACAAGGGGTCAGATCGACGAATTCGCTCACGGTCATCATGGACCTCTCGGCATCAGCGTCACGGGGTTTCCCACTAACATTGACCTTATGGTGATCAACACCACGCGTGAGCTGCGTGAGTTCCCATTCGTGCGCGACATGAATGCAGGGCATCCGCTCGGGATTGGTGGGTGGTAACGCAAGCGATGGTATCATTGATCAGTTGACAGTGATACATTTAAATTTACCAAGGATGGGCGCAATATTCTATACGAAACGGGTCGAGGGATAGTTCTGCAACGGCATACATTCACCCTGCGCTCGCTGCGCGCTCT
Source organism: Heterobasidion irregulare TC 32-1 (assembly GCF_000320585.1). NCBI lineage: Eukaryota > Fungi > Basidiomycota > Agaricomycetes > Russulales > Bondarzewiaceae > Heterobasidion > Heterobasidion irregulare. Next base: position 1,678,368 of record NW_009258207.1, on the reverse strand, counting down.
AATCTCGACGTCTTGATCAATGTGCAGGCAACCAAGCTTGTGCAGACTGGGACAGAAGATGGTCTTCCTGTGTTCCGGGGTGTGCAATTTGCAAATTCGGCGAACAGTGCGTCTCTTGTTGTAGGTCCTTGCGACACATCTCAGAGTCGTTTGGGCAGGCAGTGTGCGTACTGTTACTGCGCGCAAGGAAGTTATCGTGTCTACAGGGGCCGTGGCGACGCCTCAGCTGCTTCTACTCTCTGGCATTGGCAACGCGACCTACCTCTCCTCCGTCGGCATCACACCCATCGTCGATCTGCCAGATGTGGGACAAAACTTGCAGGACCACCCACTGCTGCCGAATATTTTCACGGTGAATACGACAGCGCTGACGCACGATGATATCACGCGCAACGCAACGTTGCAAGCGGAATACCTCTCCCTTTGGAATGCGACCCGCAAAGGCCAGTTCGCCACATCCATCACCAACCACATCGGATGGTTCCGGATTCCGTCCAATGCGAGCATCTTTGAGACGCAGGAGGATCCGTCGGCGGGGCCTACTGCACCTCATTACGAGTTTGTGTTTCTTGTATGTTGCTTCTGTATCTCTCCTTTCTATCTAGTCTGACCTTTCCCTCAGACTGCATTCTCATCTGCAGTCCAGGCATTGCCATCAGAGGGGCACTTCATGACAATCGCTTCAGTGCTTGTGAGTCCGGCTGCTCGTATGTGTTTTGTTGAATATTCGTCTGCATGCACTGGGCCTCATGCGATTTGATATCAGGTGGTTCTATCACGTTAGCTTCTACAGACCCTTTCGACAACCCTATCGTCGATCCCGGCCTACTCTCGACCGACATGGACATGTTCACGATCCGCGAGTCCATCAAGGCGGCGCGGCGCGTAGTCACGGCGAGCACCTGGGATGGATACGTCGTGCAGCCATTCGGGGCGTTTGGGGATGCGAACACGGACGCGGAGATCGATGCGTACGCGCGCGCGCAGACGGCGACAATCTGGCACCCGACGTGCACGGCGAGGATGGCGGCGTGGAACGCAACGGACGGGGTGGTGAACCCGGATCTGACCGTCAAGGGGACGCGCGGGTTGCGCATCGTGGATGCTAGCGTGTTCGTGAGTGTGGCTGCCCTCGGATCTGAGTGTACGATGCGGGTGGGCTGACTTGTTCTCTTTATATCTACAGCCATACATCCCTGCGGCACACCCACAGGCGGCGGTGTATGTCTTTGCGGAGCGCGCGGCGAGCTTGATCAAGGCTGCTGCGCGTAGGTAGCGCTACTTTGGTCATCGGCTTCAGAGCGTTCAAGCCTGCGCATGTTTATGATGTGTTCAATGAACTTGATTTGCTATGTTGAAGCACTTCCATCATATTTTCTTCCCCGTGAAATACTTATCTTTTGCGCCCCTATCTCTTCTCAGTATTTTCGATATATGGCTAGCGTATCTTTAATTCAGCCATCGTGTTCTGTGCTTGGAATTAGCGCCCGCCCTAGAGTCTTCCGCTGACCCACATTGTATGATTCGAAGTTGGAAGCTACACGATCAATAGGGGCCATTGGTGACGTGAGGATTCATGCGACGATGAAGCTGGATAAGGCCGTCGGGTGTCAAGCATACGGATTCCATCAACCGTGTGGATTGGAAACGGGGAGCGGACCGGAGTGGAGAAGGAGTCGGAGTTCGATGCGGAAGCTGTTCGCTGGGTCCGGCAATTCAGATTGAACCCGCCCCAGCAAACGAGTCTCCTGCTCCCTCTTCGAAGAATGGACACTCACACTTCTCTTCACACCATCGCCATCATCCATCACTCCTCCATCCTTCGCCTCTCCATCGGGCGCCGCGCTGGAGAAAGCTGAGCAAGCACCGAGCGCTTTCATGATAAACCCCCGTTGTCACTATTGGCTAGGCCGCACTGATGTATCGGCTATAGCCTATCTGCGCACCGACCACCCCATCTCCGTCGCTCTTATAGACCCTTCTGCCATCGTTCTCTGACTCGCGTCTGCAGAGCACATTCGATTGTCACCGTTCAGCAAGGACAAGAATCGACACATCACAGCACCCGCGACCATGCCAATTGTTCAAGCAGGTAGCGTCTTCAATTTTGCATGTAGATTGCAGACTGATCAGATTGTCGATCTCATTAGATGATATCTCGGGTAAAACATTTGACTATGTTATCGTCGGTGAGCACATCGCCTCATCAAAAGTGAGGAATGCGGTGGCGCTAAACAGATTGCCGTCCTTGTTCAGGTGGAGGGGTGCGTCACGTTCATTTAGTGGTCTCCTTGTAATGATGCGAAAAAATGCAGACCGCGGGCCTTGTCGTCGCTGCCAGGCTCTCCGAAGACCCCAATGTGTCCGTGCTAGTCCTCGAAGCTGGCCCAGCGAATATCGATGATGCGCTGCTCCGTACGTATTCGCCGAAACTGTGCATAATTGTCCCTGAAAGACTCCAATGCTATAAGGCCGACCTGCATCGATCGGCGCGACGTTTGGCCAAGAACAGTACGATTGGTCGTTCAAGACTGTGCGTCTCGCAGATACACACTACGATGACCACACATAATTGAGCGCGGCCTTGCAGATTCCCCAAACCCATAGCAACGACAAGGAGTACTTTTGGTTCCGGTACGTTTGGTCCAGAATGCCCCATTTGATGGGAATCGGGGATTCATCCGCTCGCATGCAGGGGCCGAACTCTTGGCGGAAGCTCTGCTGTCAATTTCTTCGCCTGGAACAAACCACCCGCGGATCATATTGATGGCGCGTCGTCCCTGCAATTTCATCACCACATTTGCGCTCATAGAGTTCGTGTTTCTGTAGATCTCGAGCGTCTCGGGAACCCCGGATGGAACTGGGCCAATTTCCAAAAGTACATCGCCAGAGCAGAAGGGTATGATATTTCATCTTCTTAGATATACTCCCTCTGACGCCAGTAACGTAGATTCGTTCCGCCGACCTTCGAGGAGATCAAGGAGCACGAGCTGATTGGAGCTGAAACTTGGAAGCTCGGAGGAGAAGGTATGTGCACACTGCTACATGCGTGTGCCACCCGATGCATTGCTGAGTTGTGTGTCGTAGGTCCGATCGACCTTGCTATACCCAAGCGCTTCCTCGCTGGGGATCTGGACGCCATTCACGTCAGCCATATGCGCCGTTTGTCTGTTTTCGTTGCCTGACCGCCGTGACAGACTGTCCTGAACGCCGGCATCCCGCGCGCTGCAGCTCCAGTATGTGACGTATACCTCGTGTCTTACGAGCACCTATTGACGTGGATCTACCTCTAGCTCAATGGAGACGTGCGTTTCCATTTTTTGAGGATGTGATTTTTTGTTAAGTGACTATATAGTTGACGGGGTTGTCCTTCGCCCCGAGCACCATCAATCCTGTTACGTTTTCTAGATCATATGCTACAACGGTACGTCTTCAGTCGTCTGTGTCGTCTTGGCTCTACCCTATCCTCATAAACTTCTAGGGATACTGGCTGCCGAACCAGAACCGTCCGAACCTATCACTCGTTGTCAATGCTACAGCGACCAAAATCATTACTGAAGGCGAGAGCCCATCGTTGGAGGCCACTGGCGTCCAATTTGTCATCAAGGGGGCAAACAATGTTCATAAAGTCGTGCATGCTGGGAAGGAGGTGATACTGTCTGCTGGGTGAGTCTCCTTCAAGTTGCATACGGTCGCAAGCGGTGCAACGAGAATAACTTCTATCATGATCAGATCTATCAAGACTCCTCACTTGCTCGAGCTGTCGGGTATTGGGAACAAGAAAATTCTGGACAAGGTCGGTATCCCGGTCAAGATCGACTTGCCCGGAGTCGGCGAGAATGTTCAGGAGCATTGTTTCATCTCTATCACGTTTGGTGCGTTCGCTGTCTTCTCGAGAACGGATTTGCATGATTTGATATGGTATATGCCCAGAGCTCCGAGACGACGTCCCCTACGAGACATTCGACGTTCTCCGAGACCCCGCTCGCGCAGCAAAGGAGCTCGAACTCTAGTACGTGATTATGTTGAAGTCACCGAGTCACCGAAGTTCATCGCAGGGTGGCTGAGTGCTCGATATCCAGCGCGAAAGGCGAGGGCTTACACACATACACGCCCCACGGCTATATATTCGCACCGCTCGAAACGCTCTCATCCCGCGGAGAGGAAATTCATGACGCGCAGAGGGCGAAGGTGAAAGCGAATGCCGAGAAATACCCACCCGGCATCCGCGCGCAGTATGAGGTGATGTCCCAGCGTCTGGACAGGCGCTCCCCTGGCTGCGAGATAATGTTCTATTCTGCGCTGTCGTCATTTCCTAGTATGTGATTTCTTCACCCACAGCCGGAAACAGTTACGCTCGAACTAATGTTTGCTGTAGATCCGCCTGAAGATGGGAAGAAGTATTTCTCTTACCATACATCCATGAATCATCAGTGGTCCAGGGGAAATATTGTGCGTATCCCATCTCTGTGATTCGCGCGAGATCCAAATGCTGATGCGATTCGTTCCTCTAGCACATCACTTCCGAAGATCCCTTGGCACAGCCTGCCATTGACCCGCACTACTTTGAGGAAGACATCGGTCAGAGGTCCTTCACTCTAGTTTTCGTGGCGCGCTTACGTCGGATGCAGACTTGAAGACCTTCGTTGAAGATGTCAAATTCATTAGGAAGCTGCCGACGTTCTCTCCTCACAAGGAAGTGATCGGTGAGCAAATACCTTGTTTGAGTACTCGAGCTGTGACGTTGAGATTACGTTGATATTTGACAGTCAAGGAGATCAACCCTGGTCCTGACGTCACCACTGACGAGCAGATCGGCGGTGTGTACTTTGTTTCTTCGTTTCCGCATATACCTGCAGATCATTTCTCATCGTTCTTGACAGATTGGATCAAGAACTACATGTCCACCACGTTCCGTAAGCAACCACTCACCTGTCTTCGCATGAAAAGGAAAGTTGTTCATGATAGTCTGTGCAGACACTGCAGGCTCTGCATCGATGCTTCCGAAGGACAAAGACGGGGTTGTGGACCCCAGGCTGAAGGTGCGTGCTTTTTCAATGGACAATTCGGCCCGCTGAGGGATGTCACGATGCAAGGTATATGGGACGAGCAATCTCCGCGTCGTCGATTTGTCCGTGGTCCCCCTCCTCTTTGCGGCCCACTCTCAATGTGCGTGAAAAAACTGCCTACCTGCCTTCTGCAGTGAGGACTGACCTTGTGTTATACAGCTGTTGTTTACGGGCTAGCTGAGCAAGGTAAGGGAACATAGTGACTGTGGCTGTTCTGTAGATACTGACTACAGTTCGTCTAGCCGCGGCCATCATCAAGGGCGAGATCTAAAAAGACAAACTGTATATGTCCAGAATTTAAGATGACCTTTCTATCGCCCTTCGATATCAGGGGATTCAACGCGCCAACCTGAAGTATTGAGTCAACCAAACCTCGTCTTGTCGAACCATCACCGAGATCAGAAAAGGGCGCAGCGATATATCCATGACAGTAATAATCTCGTGACTGGACTGGAACACAGAGAATGAGTGACGAGGACTTTCGCGATGTGAGGAGACAGATAGTCAGAGGTCTGAGACAGCGCGTGACACTATGACTCGGTGGTTCGTTCGGCTGTCAGCGTATTCACTGACACGTGGTTGGGTTGGCGTTCAGCCATAGACTCGTCGGTTCGCAGGCGCTCAAATGCCTTGATGTTGTCGCAAGCCTCCTCGGACTGTGTGCACTTGAACTGCGGCGTCGCAAGCCAAAGTAACGTTTGGCCCTGAACAAGATGGAGGCATTGCAAATGATCAATTGCAGGAAGAGGGCTAGATTGTTCGAGACGCACCTAAATTATCTCCCCTTGCCATATAGGTTTAATTGCGATGAGAGAGGTTCGTGCTTTCGAACCCGTAGTGATTGGGCCAGCGCCTTCCAAACGATCAACCTAGCACGTCCTAGACCAGGCGACATACCTGAGCTAAAGCCTTGTGGGACCTTCGCGAAATGTTGGGCTGCGTACCTTGGGAGCCTGTGCAATTTTGTGAGCCTGTTCCCCGTGGAATCCTTTCGAGGATGTGAGCGGCCGCCGTGGATGCGGATCCTGAGCGACGAGTCTGAAACCAATGCTGTAAACGATAGGAGGCGTCTGATGGATTCGTATGCCTCCTTTGCGAAGCGACAGTCATGTAGAGATTATGGCGGCGTACAATGATTGATCGGTAAGTATAGCTAGTTAGAGAGTCTCCAAGCGCTCGACGAAGAATGTTTCATTGAATGAAGGGTGAGGCTTACACGCACCGACGTCTCCCGAAAGCCATCATGCAGCTAGAGCAAAAATGACTGCTGTCTTCTTTGACTAGCTGTCCATGCCGAGTGCTCCTACGGCGCTTTCCCATTTTGACACGCTGAGAGCTCTGTAGGTGAGCAATGCGCTGCGAACAAACGTGTGAAGGACATAAACTTACAAGTCGGCAACGTTCTCACTCGGCATAACATATATATGGGCACAGCCATTTGTTAATCCCACCCCGTCGACCTCGAACTCCCGTGCCCTGCGGATGGTGCGTAAATTTGTGAACGGGGAAGTAGTGTTTCCGGGCTCCTTGGCACCCTCCCAGATATCCCTCAACTGTGTTGAAAATAGAATGACGAGCAGCCGTCCTTTCTGCGTCGGGAGGATGATCGTGGCGCTCATTCTGGGAAAGTAACGCATAATCTCTGGCCAACGTGAGCGGGCCATATTGGAATAGGTCTGTGAGAAGGTAGCGAGGATCATCTCTTCGATATGCACGCCGATGGACGGATTCTCGTCCCCGTATCCGTCTCCGTCTTCGGTAATAGCCATGCGGCCGGAGAACGACTTTCCGCCCGGTACTTGCAGGCCAGGAGCAAAGATCACAAATGGAACTGATAGGGGCCTGGAATTCGGGTTCTTCTTCCGAGGACAGGAGTTGGGGTCAAACTGAAAGATCATGTTGTCCTCATCATCGTTCATCTGGGAACCCGGTTGGAACGGGAAAGTATCGAGATACTGGTCCTGAATAATGATGCCGCGCGACTAGATAGATATCAAATTGATATGAAGTCGGGTATACCAGTTTGCGAGGAGAAGAGCACGTACAAAAACGGCTCGCAAGAGCTGAGCGCGATCCCCTGCCTCGCTGTCTCCTGATTCGCTGATTGCCTTCTCTATCTGAGAGAGCAGGTCACACTCCCTCACACAGATCTCTTGTCCAATCGTCTCTCAGATACGTTCGAAGAACTGAAAGGCGGCGCAGGCCTCGTCGTAGCGAGCGAACTTATAGTAAACTTTGGCACGTCGAAAAAGTCATCTAGTAGTCAGCACCTTGGGGGAATCTGGCACCGTGTACTCTTGGGAGAGAGCAAGGTTGTTATCCTGAAAGGCGGTGCAGATATCTCCCCAGAGCATATAGCTCTGGGCGCGGTTGGAGATGATCGCACACTTCAATTCCAAAGAGGTCGCGGGCCCGGCATATTCGAGAGCATTTGTGTAGAGCTAAGGGGTTGTCAGCCGACAGAGTGGAGCGAAGGGAGAGTGGTTGTGTACTTGGATTGCAGCTTTGTACATACCTGCGCGAAACTCCACATTAGCCCTCTCCTTCAACTTTACAACGGAATCTCCTGCGCTCATAATAGCGTAGACATGGACACAGACGGCGTGAAAGCATGTGCAGGAAGGTTTGGAGGCTATTTTCGCAAGCAGACACGAAAGGTGGACGGCTGAGCTGTGAGGAATAGGAGGGAATGGGAAGCGGTTAAAAGTCATTCAGGGGTACCTGAGCCAAATATGTAATCCGAAACTTACAGTTACGAGTTCGACGCTCGGACCTGCTCGGGACTCTAGTGCTTCCTAGGCACTACCTTTCGCTCATGGGATCCCTCAAGTGTCAATGATGGTTATCGAGGCCAACTCGGGATCGACACACAACAAGCTAGGGCAGAACGTGTACATCCGGATTTCAGAAACCGTTCAAGCATCAACGTTCTACTACGATTTGATATCATCATCAACAGGGTCATCAGCGAGTCGGTGAGGTACTTCATGGCACCGTGGCAGGTAGCGTTGAGCTGGATTGGCTACAGTACTTATGTCGTGAAGAAGTCGAAGCGGTCCATCAGCAAAAGTGACAAAACGTGGGATGGCTTTGGACGGATTGGGGGGTTATATAATCTCGAGAGCCTGCAGGCAAGGTCATATATGGCATTGCATTTGCCACGCTCTCCTTGGTGGTTCGGCGCAATCGTTGCGTTAGATTGCAATCTGGAGGCCCCAATGCCAATGTAATATATTCCTGGCCTTTATAATATATTCTTATACATACACACTGGCCTCAAAACTCGCCATAACCCTCCTCTGCAAGCACTCGCTCATCCTGCTCCCTTCCATTGTCTTCAGGCAATGGGTCAGGATTATTGTCCTCCTCCTCCTTCTCCTTCTCCTCCTCCTCCTCCTCTACCAAAGGGCCTTCTTCTCCCTCCTCTTCTTTAGATTCCTCTTCCAAATTGTCATCCTCAGCACCACCTTGCTCATCGACTGCCGCATTGGAGGGCTCCTCCGGCACTTGTGCAGCTTGCCCATCTTGGAGAAGGCTGGCATTGAGGTGCCATGTGTCCTTGTGACTAATGCCACTGCCATGGAAGCGCATGAACATGCCGTGCTCCACAAACCTAGAAGGAATTGAGAAATATAAGTAGGAAATGATATGAAACTTACATGTTAATATAATACCTCTCCCAATCTTCATCATTCTTTGCTGGCTGTTGAGCAATGGATGGCCTAAGTTGCTCAGAGATGTGTCCACATGCAAATGCAGGAATCACATGTACACTGCGGATGATTTGCTTGGGATCTAAGAAGCCAAACATGGCAAGATCATCTTCAGGGATAAAGGCAACACTGTGCAGCTGCTTGCAATCCCACCCACCTGGTGCATTAGTGTCAAGGCTGAACCAGCAAACCCACAAGAAATCCATTTGCTTGGGCTCAGAGGAATGACCATGGTGGTGCACCATGCAATGGAAGATGCCAATAACATGCACATACTAGTACAGATACATTGGGTTGTCAGAAGTGTTATCCTCTTGTGAGAGGGCCATTATATCTGCTTGTGTTTGTGGATTAATTGAGTCTTGCTGTCGTCACATGTCGTATGAGATGTAGTTGATCTATAGCATGCTGTGTTGATACAGCCAGTTGTTGACAATAGTGATGTTGTCACAGTCCTTATCTGAGAGCTCATGTTTGTCACCATCATAAGCGAGCCCTAGTACACATGCCAGGAGATGATCCTTGAGGCAAAGCAGGAACTCCTATGGCAATGATATGAGCAGGCAATCAATCAGGTTGACAATCATTACTCACCTTGAGTGCAGGGTCTCTAGGGTGGTTGTGAATCCAAGACCATGCATTCAGGTGCTTCCTTGTTAATATGGGAATGTGGTAATGGGTGGTGGAGTTGGACAAAGGCAGCCTTTCAGGCCACTTGTGCTTCTGCCTGTGTGCGTGTGCTAGCTTGCACCTATGATGTTCATCTGACCACTTTGTGACTTTGCGGAGGGGGCATTCACAAGCATCATGCCTTGCTAGCTGCTAAACAAAGTTGTTCTTCTTTGTATGGTTGTGGTAATATTTGACCACCTTATGTGCGAGCTTACCCTGTGTAAGAGATAATCAACTAATACTATTTATGTGAAGAAGCAGTAATTCTTACCACTTGCATGCTATACAAGTCTGTTGTTCTAAAGCAGAGGATCATGCCAATGTAGTCACCAAGGGCATGGTATTTGTAGGTTACCAGGTTAAAGATTTTGCACAGTTTTTCTGAAGTGAATGTTGTTGCACTTATGTTCTTTCCTAATTTGAGACCCTTCTTGATCATTGCAGCCTTGCATCTTCTTCATGTGGCTATCTTATAAGGGAGTTCTCTTATGTCATACACCATGTAGGTCTTCTTAACAAACCATCACATTGTGGCACCAAGCATAAGTGTGGCAGTGGCAAAGAACCCTAGGGAGGTGCCTGTATGAAGGTGCAGCTTTGTGTACACATTCCAGGTTGCGAGGTTGGACAGGAGGTTGGCTATAATGGCATCATGGCATGCAGGCAAAAGGCCTTTGAATACTGGCATAGCACACTGTGAAAGGTTATACCAATATGTGCCATGATTTTCTGAGTCAGGGGAAGTACTTGCCTGTAACAAGTCTTCAAAATCTTGTGCAGCAAGCTTCCACATGGCCAAGGCATTCCTATGAAAGCATTGTATTGTGCTACAACCAAACATGGGTACTGCTTAATAGCTATAATATATATACTATTAGATTTGAATCAAATAAAAAGAATAGATATAATATACTATTGATTCAATTTTTGAATGGCATTATCTGCTGCTGCTTGAAGCGCTTGCATCAGATAAGTGAAGGTAGCTTTCCATACACCTAGCTTGACCTTATGCAGGAGGTCAATGACAAACATTGAATGAAGGTCAAACCCAAAGCATACTAGCTTTGTGGAGAAGGCCATTCTATAAATAATTGTTAGCTAGTTGTCTAAATAGATAGTGGAGAAACTTACCTTTGTTGGTATGAGTGAGCATTTGCTGAGCACCATCTTCAGCCTGTCTGCCTTGAGTGGCACACCAAACTTGTAGACCAGTTAGTAGGCAGTTTCAATATTTTGCTGGTATTGGATATTATCATTGCAGTCCTTATGGCGGGTCTTGATATCAGACTTCATGCCCATATGGACAACTTTCTTCTTCTTGACAAGGCATCAAGGATATGGGCACTTGGCAAAATACTTGATACTCGCAAGTATGACCCTGGATATAGGTAAATTACTAGAAGGGCAAAAGACATGATGATAGGCTTACTTTTTGGGGTAGTCCATGGAGTAAGTAAAGAATTGTGGAAACACACAATGCATGATACTATTGCCACATCAAACAATAATTCCATGAGTGTATGCCTCTATGAAATTGTTGTCAAGGAGGAGGATCCATATCACGTGTATAAACTCATGTTTGTAGTGTGTGAGAGTCTCTGCTGTTGTGCTCTTGCCAAAAAATGAGTGGTAAAAATCTTGAATAATGTCTAGAAGCTGGAAAATACACACATTAGAAATGTATCACACTAGCAAAATGCAAACTCACTAAGGGGATGTATGCTAGATGATGGCATGTATATGCCATGGGTTTTACATGGGTGTACTTTGATTGGGAGCCAAAAAACAAGTAGAACAGCTAGAGCGACACTATGCCAAAATTTGCAAGGTGCATCGTATTTGACCAAAGTGTAAGCAGCATGATGATGTGCTCCAACTTGTTGTCAGGCTTACACAGGAGTTTCTATATTTTCTCAGCGGCCTCAAGCATCGAGTGTGAGCAATATATTTCCAAGTAGATGCACTCGGGCTTTGAGTTCTTGAACAGCTTCTAAAACTGCTGAAATGGGGTAGCATGAAGTGTGGAGAAGGTAGTGGAATCTAAATAGACAGTCTTGATAATGTCAATGATATTGTAGTGTCAGATACCCTTAACTTCAAATTCTGGTGCCTGGTCTTTGGGAGTCTTCACCTTGTTAGCAGGGAGGTGGATCTTGATAGATGATTGATGCCAGCCCTTGCCCTCATTGAAGGGGCTCAAAGAATCGGTGATGTAGCTGTTTATGTGCTTGTTCTCCCAAGCAGTGTTAAACTTTGTGAAGTCCTTGATGCTGAATCCATCCCTCATGGAATCCCTGAGAGAATGCACTAAGTGATCTATCTTGCTTGTGGATTTTGTTGTAGACTTTGTGTATTGCTAGCACATCATAATTGCGGCAACTATATTAGTAAATAAAGCATACCAGGGTTCCACTGATGCTACACCCTAAGGTAGCACCAGATCCACCTTGGGGAATGCTGCGGAGTCACAGACTTTATTGAGTGAATTTTTAGGTTTTGGGTTATGCATTAGACATTGCTTGTACTAGTGGAATAACACCAAATTCATTGGGTTTTGTTTCAAAGATGAGTTCCAGCACTGGTGCCAGCTCAGCCTCAGGCTCAGGCAGAGGAGGGATTGGTAGTACAGACTCTGGGCCAGGATGGGTAGGAAGAGGATGCTATTTCAAAGGAATATAGGAGAGGGGGGTAGTGGAGCCAGGCAGGAAATCATCAAATCACTTTGGGAAGCATATTCCACATCCAAAGTGCATAGAGTGTGTAGTAGGATGCAGAAGCAGGGGTGGAAGTTCTGATAATAAAGCTTCTGGGATAGGGATTGAGTCCAAAATGTCTTACTGATACGCAAAAAAAAATGTGAATATTGTTCAATATATAGTGAGCATGCATAAAGGCCACAACACTTATCTCTACTGTCAACTCTTCATATTGTACTAGCATCTGAGCTCTCTTCCTTGACCATGTTTCTGCCTCCTCTGCTGCCTCTTCCTCTTGAGCATGTTTTTGCTAAAAAGTAACATATTAAATCTCTTGATAGCTTTTGCAGCTCTATTAATGCATCTTGAGAGCACGCTGATCATGGAAGCTTCAGGGACATGTAAGGCATTGAAAAGCCATCACATGAAGAAAAAGTGTGAATAAGATTAGGATTTTCATGCTTGCCAAGAGTGTGTGAGCCTCATTGAGCAGTAAAAGCAACAAAAAAAGTCCAACTCTGTGAAAAGTCTCCTGACTCAAGCATGTGACCAATCAATGTGTTGCAACTTGACTGTTTAGTCATTGCTTTTGCCTTCACTACATAATACTATCACCATGCCATATTAACCCCTTCCCTCTGATGATTCTGACTCAGATGTGCAACCTTCAAGGTATGTCTTGAACCCAGACACAGTGGTATTGAAACATGCTATGGAAAATACATGCCATGCACTAAAAAGCATGGCACAGTGCAAGGGAAAGAAGAAGGACAAGACAAGGTGAGCTAAGGCTTCTTCCATACCTATCAACTGTCCTTCTCCATTATCAACAGACATGACAACCAAGATATTTACAAGAGCGCCACATGATGGATTTCATGTGAGATTACTCTATATGATGATCTCCATGATGTTTTCTGCATTGGTATGCATATACAACTCAGGTGTGCTAGCACATCAAACTCGGATGATGTGACCAATGGCAGAGTTTCTGCTCATAATCTTCATGTGCAAGTTCTCCACTATCTATGTCATTTGTCATTTCTCACATGTTAGACAGGCAAAAGGACCAGAAAAAGCTTTACTTGAAGATCCTCAAACAGGTTCTTGACCTTGTTCCTGGTTTCTCTGTCAAGGTTGAGTCTGAAGGTAATAAAGACTCTTTTCATGCATTGCTTGATATGATGAGTGCATACAGGTGAATATATGTACACTTATCATATCTAGTTAGATAATCAAAAGCAGCTCCAACACGCGTGTGGTAGACATGACACACATAAAGGAGTTTGTCACTGAGTAAGTGGCACTTATTCTGATCATGCAGCCATTGAAACTGGCACTTGTGCTGGCCAACAAATATGATCATGGGTTTTCACATCTGATGCTCATATATATTTTGTGCCCCAACAAGTATCTTGCTAGCTTTGACAAGGATTTCACTGGGTACTAATGTTAATTCCTCACTTGATAGCAACTTACCCTTGCTCTCTCTCTGCAGCACCTGGAACAAGCTCAAGAACAATGAGATTAAGGTTTTGGCCAAGCATTGGCCTGCCTTCATATACGAGGACTACCAGTATGACCCAAGCAACTGTGAGAAGGGATTATTCCATGGTCACCTCCTTATCTATGTAAGTCTCTATCTGTCCCATTCTCAAATTGCTGATATCTTCTCCTATTGCACAGGCATGGCATGCTATATACATAGGCCTGTTAGCAGCAAGGCTAGGCCCTAGCAGCAAGATAGCTCGCAATGGTAGGCCCTGTGGCAGCTTATCTAAGAGTTTCATGCACAATGGGGAAGATAGCACCACATGCCAATCACACAAGCACAAGACCCTCATGTTGAGGAGGACAACAAGAATGAGCATGATAACCATGATGATGACAACCACAATGACATAGTGCCACAATCACACAAGCACACAGCTACGTGTGCTCAGTACAATGACAATAGTAGCCACACCTTGAAAGCATGCAAGGCCAAGATGAACACTAGCACTATATTGACTTCCAAGAGTAAGGGAAAGGTCTTAGACAGTCATTCTTGCTGTTCAATCCTGGGGGGTTATATTGTTCTCTTGTGCTCTGCTTCAATCTCTTGTGCTCTGTGCTCCATATGGCTCTGCGGCACACTCTTGTTTTGGCTTTTTGTAGTTTATCTTCCACATTACTGACTCATGTATATTTCTTCCTGTCACCATCTGGAAAACCACCCCTTTGTATTAAGCTCTAATTAGTTCTATTTATGCATAATTAAGAATGATTAGGATTAGACATTTTTAGCTTACCCCCCTCTAAACCTGTTCTAATTAGACATAATTTTCCTAAATTAGGAATTATTAGGATTGATTATAACTTCAAATTTCGGAAAAATCATAATAAATCAAGCATCACAGTTCTCATAGCCTTCTTATAAAGTCATGTCTATTAGAGCACTAGTTCAATACCTAAACACAGAATATACCTGATAACAAACTTGCCTTCTGCCAAAGTTGAACCAACAACCTCATGTATGCAAGCACCCAGGACAGATGCTCTAAGCCACTAAGCCACAAGGTCTAATATATAAACTTGGTAATCTAAATAAGTAGACATAATATAGGCAACCTCAACATCTCTGATTTTATTTAACATTTATCTTTCCTCTATCTTATAAATAAATAGGTCAATAAATACCTAAAAAGTCAGGTCTTTCAGGATTTAGTTTAAACACCAGCTAAGAAGATAATAAACTAATGGAAAATCGATAATACACTTTATATAGGATAAAAATAAATTATGGTACTTATACAATTTGGACTGAGAATGTGTATAACTATGATTGAGTGTAATATTCAATAGGACTCTACTAGTATAGACAATGCTACCTGAATTTGCAGATTTGATCAAAAACATGATTATAAATAATCAAGATCCAATAAGAGAAAGGGGTCTCCCAAACAGCCACTAGTGAGGTAGAGGGTGGGGATAAGAGTATATGTATGGCATGCCTATATATAAATAAGCACAAGATTGTTGGAGGTGATCTTAATATGCTTAATGCATATATTTTTTATATGGTAGGCAAATATATCATTCTGGCACCACATACCAATATGACTGTCTTTTCCACAGCCTAATAGCTAGAGGAAAACACCAAGTTTGAGCATCTTCTGTATATTAAGGCAATGAACAATACAATTAGTGCTAAAAATTGTAATATCAATAGTGATAATGATTGTGTGCTGCACAAGGCAGTATTAGCCACCATACTAATAGACATGGTCTATAAGGCTGCATATAGCATATCCCTAAGTCCAACCCACATGTTATGTCCTATAATAACCAATAGCAGGCATTGGCTAACAATGACAACTTTAATGATCTTGTGTGCAAGGACAAGGTACCTAGGTCTTCATAGCCTCTTGTGGCAGCTGCTAAGCTGCCAACAAAGTGGCTGGGGGGATCAATGCATATTTCTCTCTTTCTATATCCCTTATAAAAGCAGCTAGAAAGTCAGCAAAAGAGCTACAAGATAATGGTATAGGCATATATGAAGGAGAGTAATATGCTGAAATAGTATAGAATGTGCCACATCTTTACCTTCTCACTAATAGAGCAGTAGTACTTACTATTTCCTACTAATAATTAAAGACTTCTTAGTATGGAATTAGTGCTAATATCATAAAATTAGTAACCAATCCAATGCTCACAATATGTTGCTCCCAATTAGGAAATTAGACACCTTTAGATACTATTAACACTTTTAGATACTTTTAGACACTATTAGATATAATCTGGAGCTAATACAAGGGGGTGTTTTTCCAGATGCACCCCTTATATTGTGAGTGGCTGGCAATGGATCGTCATGCTGATCAGAAAGTCTGTTGTGATCGGCTTTACTAGTGCTTAGATGCAACCTGGCTAAGGCATCAGCTTGCTATTTAGGTAACTTATTTGAAAATACCTGATTCAATCAATCCATGGTAGTCTGCATTTGCTCTCGTCGCGATACGCTCGCATATAGACCCACCTGATTCCTTGCATGAACCACCTTCTCGTGGACTGGGTCAAGGAAATTGTTGTCTCTGTTGTCGAAGCCATTCTTGTCTCCATGAGCATTGTTATTGCATTCTTTGTCGTGGACATCGCCCTCCTGGTGATCGTCTTCGTCTTCATGACCATTTTCATTTTCATTGTCATTGTCATTGTCACTGTCACTGTCATTGTCACTGTCATTGTCATTGTTATTGTCATTGTCATTGTCATTGTCATTGTCATTGTCATTGTCATTGTCATTGTCATTGTCATTGTCATTGTCATTGTCATTGTCATTGTCATTGTCATTGTCATTGTCTTGTCGATCTCTGGACCGGGTCTCCCTGTCCTGTTGCGCGTGTGCATCGCTTGCCCGTTTGCCTCCATTCTCATCGCTAACATAGTCATCGCGGGCCTGGATTCTACCCCTGTCTTCATTTTCTCTGCTCCCATCCTCGTTGCCAACATAGTTGTCGCAGGTCCCACCTTTGTTACTCTTGCTCTTGTTCTCAATCAGGTGCCATCGTCATCGTCATCATAGTCGTGCTTGTGGTTGTGGTTGTGGTTGTGGTCATGGTCGTGGTCGTGGTCATGGTCATGGTTGCGGTCGTGGTCGTGGTCATGGTCATGGTCGATATCCGCGCTTTTGCGTGATCTGTCGTCTTTTTCTTCTTCTTCCTCGTAGATCCTGCCGTCAGTGCCGTTGTCGTGATCTTCACTGTGATCATAATACTGGCTTCCACTCCCGTCTTCGCTTTCTCCGCTCTCACTTCAGTGAAAACATCGACAATAGCAGTGGGCCCCTTTCCCATAGCGTAAGCATCATAAAGGCATGTCTTTGTAGGGAGGAGAGTGCCAAAGCAGCCCTTAAATTGCTAAGAATCGGAGACTCCCCGCTTGGATCCAGTGAGCTAGGTCGATCCACGCCGGTCATAGGTATGTGATCTACTATGCATGACAGATACGCATAGGACAAGGTGCAATCAGACGCACTCGCCATAGCTGGAGACGCAGTTGGATATGGAATGTGAGCAACGATGACCAGACCATCGGCATCGTACAGTATTCCAAATATCATGAAGCATGGGGGTAGGGAGGAAGAAGAAACAAACGGGAGAGGAACCTTAGTTTGAACATTTTGCTCGCAACGAAGACACCAGTTCAAAAGATGCGTGTCCAAGCTCGATTGTATGATCTGAGAGAGATGACGAATTTTCTGATCCATCGATGTCGGAGGGATTGTGGAAGATGTTGGACGAGAAGATATGTGCGAAGGCCACAGAGAAGGCCCCTTCATTCCTACGAGAAGTGCAGGCTCGAAAAGGTTCGCCTTCATGAGTTCTACAGGAGAGGGCGTTGGATTGAAAGAGTCCATCAGAAGCCCAAATGCGTCCGATGAAGATTCACTGGTTCCTTGGAGCGGCGGTGGGAAGTCCAGTCGAAGCTTACTGTACATGATGAGTTGAGATCAATCTTGCATGAGAAAGAACTCACGGAACTAGCACGCAGCCTGGGGTTGTTAGAAAAAAACTTGTGATCGCAAATGCAGCATTATCCTCGTCTCCTGGGTATGTAACGATCTCGAGGAAGAATGGAAAAGCGTACAAAGAATTCTTGGATAATGGTGAGTCTCCTTCACCTCGACGAATGGCCGATAGAGGGGCACGGAGCAGAAAGTCGGGAGCAAATGACGAAAGATCGTCGTGAGTAGACGCAATTTGGCCTTCTGAAAGCCAGGTTATGTGTGTATCGATGGATTCCAACCAAGGCATCAAGGCGGTTGAGTGCAGCCATTCCTGCAGGTTCCACGCTGTGCGCTTTCCAATTGGCTTCCAAAAAACGTCACTTTATTCGTAAAACACTTCGACATCGCGACATACCTTCCATTTCTCCGGTATGCCTAGCGAGTGGAGCGAGGCAGATACCCATTGCCTTTTGAATTTTGAGATGAATTCGAGTTGATTCGAGCATGCAGCCGCAATGTCCGGGTCCACAAGGTCAGGTCCTTCAACATATGTCCACCCTCTATTCAGAAAACAAGGATATTGTATCATTAGTTCACAAGAGGTGGGCCACCGGGGAAAAGGAATACGATTCGTTAGTGCCGAACCGAGCTGCCCCAGCTCGAAAACACAGCTCTTCTAAGCTGAGTTGATACGGTGCGTCGATATCTGAAAAAGCAGCCGCCATGCTCGACGCTCGTCAAGAGGAGGAAGATGATGTGATTCTGGTTTCAGCCGCGGTCTCACTGCTGACGATCAGTCATATGTGACTCTGTGTGATCGAGGTCACAGCTCTAAGATCACGGTCACAGAGTCGTCCAACCTCTTCACATCAAGTTACTCTCATCAGCTCTGATGCCCGCCTCGGTCAACCAACATCCAACCGATGGACACCGCGTGATTTGTTTGACTGTTGAGGACTGGAGGCATCTCTATGGAATGAGCCCTATCAAGCCGGGTAGCGTCCGTGCTCTAGATAAAGTGCCACCAACACTTCAGTACGTAACGACTTTCCGTCTTTGTCTATTCGCGAAAAGCAAACACACAGACGCTTTAGGCCCCTGGCAGATGGTCCCCACCGCTGGCTGTTTGAACGAAAACGCCAGGTTGGGTATGACGGAAGAGCTGGGCTAAGCATTAATAGCGTGGTCGAAGTGATACAATCACACGACATACACGAAATGCAACCTCTCGAGGTCCCGGAGGATTGGAAGGTAAGTATACATCAATCATCCTAGATTTTAGATTATAATATGACACGTTTTACAGAACGCTGTCTCAAACGAGACTCTGAAACCTACGATTGCGCTGTTACAGAGGTCGCTGTGCCAGTATGTAGACAATGGGCACAGTGCGTGGCCCAGCTTCCCTGTGCTATTGTATAGACCGAGGTCCTATTTTGCGACCATACCTTATCCAAAGCCAAATACGACTCTGCACGAGTTGCGGGATCCGCACATGACTTTGTACAGCGTCGAGTGGACCATCTTCAAGATTTTGTGCAAGGCAAATAGTCGTGTTACTGGATACATCACTCTCGATTCTATACTTTTCTACGATGCTCTATTACCTGCTATCTGTCATCAAATTCGAGGCTGCAGAGTACTGAGGTTTGTTTTATGTGCACGTTGGTCTGTCAAGAAGGCTTTACTGAGCCATTTCTAGATCCACTCCTATCACCTTTCCATCTTACTCTGCCGACTATGGCTCTTCGACTTGCCTAGATTTCATCTGTCAACCGTCCAGCAATAACCTTCCCAATGGCCTGCCTGGTGAATATGTACCGGTCCTTTTTGCCGCTCATCATGTGGACACTCTTCACGCATTCGAACTATCAGAGATCTCATATGTTCGTCCGGGACCACCAGAGCTCATGCCAGACAGAAGGCCAGGCCTCGTAAAGCTAGCTAAAGTTTTTCAGCCTTCGTTGCAGCTGCTTGTCATGCACTTGACGAAGAAATATCGAATTGATGATTATCATTGGCGCCCTGAGTGGAATGTAAGTAATTGCCCACGCTGTTCAAGGAAGTAATCAGCTGACGCTCTGTCTCAGCCGATCATCAGCAAGAAGGATCCGGCATGGTTGAGACCTCATGTTCCGGAGAAGTATTTTTTCTTCGGCATGAATTACTCCCAAACCGATTGCATCATCTACACCTTCTTCCCGCGCTATGAAGTCATATCCTCCGGGCGGGTGGAGTGGGGATTTTGTTGCTACGAGGCATATTACCCGTGGCCTATTGGCAGCACCAACTCTTTGCATCGCGTTCATTTGATTAACACATTTCTCAGAATCCAACGCCACACTGCTGAGCTTGCCGAGATTTTCAAGGATGTTTCTCGTTCATTAGGGCATATAAAGCATATTTGATGCTAGCTAGTGGTTGCATACCTCACCCGTAGGAACTATCGCAATAATCTATCTTTGTTATCACGCGAGAACCTAATGCCAAGCTACTCGTTTTGACTCCATCTATCGTCCTTCAAAGACTACGCGGCAATTTGAAAGATAGATAACTTAAAAGAGGAGTCAGTTTTAAATTTGAGGAGACACGTTGACATTTCAGCGCATGATGGATCGATAGGAACGTGGGCTTTCATAGATCCTTATGATAGTAATGGGCTATACCACATGCGACGACTCTGTCCCACTACTCTCATCCTCCATCACCAAGTTGATCCAGAGACATCCGCCGATGCTTTCGACAGCCGATCTAGAACAGTGAACAATCTAATTTTTCTAGCATGAATTATTTAAGAAATGTGCTAATATCATGATATTCAGTGACCATCTTCGCATGAAACCCCCGCGCGCGCCAGATATCTATGACCAAGGCGACAAAAAGGGCGCAGAATTTGCTACTAGGGAGAAATCTTATGAAAATCCCGAAAAATTTGGCTACCCACGTAAAGAGAGAGCGGATAAAGCGGTGGATGAATATTGGGACCATATAAACATTCATTCTGGGGCAATGGAGTGGCAGCGAGCGCACGGAGTTTTATGGCGCGTTTCACGTGCACCTACTTCTGAAGGGAACAAGTCAGTTATAACCGCCAGGTATGTAGCTCTGAGCTATTCAAGAACGTCATTTCTGAGAGTTTTTCGCGATTCAGTAGTGTGCGGCAGTCAGACCTCACCAGCCAATATGGTTGGAAATTCATCAATCTCAAAGACTCGGCCTCCGCAGTGGCGCAGGATGAAAACGCACCTCAACATGTCACATCTTACACGTCTGTTCGCGATCGATCGCAGCGAATTTTGAAGGATGTGAATGAAAAGGCATTGGTAATTTCTGAGTCTTGGCCAGTGTGCAATACGATCTCTCCCGCCTGATAGTACGCTAAATCCTCCCCTAGAATATGACGGACGCCGATTTAGACGTTATGGAGATCCAAAATGTCACACGAGCCGTACTCAAGGCCCACATCGCGATGCTGGAAACGAAACTCGGCAGGAATCTCATTCGCATTGACACAATCGACGAAACCCATAATCCAGTGACCGAAGAGGATGCTATGGGTCTGGACGTGATCACGCTCGAATTGTGGGATAACGCAATGCCAAAGGAAGACGCCAAAGAGCCGCAGCTATATATCGAGTTCAACATGCTCTATACCCTGCTGTGGCCCGAGGGGTTTCGATCTGCTTCGGAGCTTGCTGTTGAACGTGTCATTGGCGTAATCATTGCGCCCCATCTCGAGCTCAAAGATTGTGAAACTTTGTCGTGCGTGCGACAGTGCCATTTTCATTTGTCGACACTGACAAGAGGTGATATTAGAGGACAATCTGCCAGGTTGTCTCTGATCCTTGGGTGTTTTAGCTCTTTTACTTCTGCCGATATATGCACAAAGATGCTCTTCAAGCCTCCAGCCGGTACCGATGACAATACCCCCCAAGGATACGACGATTTGAGTGTTTTGCAACCTGTTATACTTGGTGCTGAAGCGAAGCGGACACTCGGCAAACACATTGCGGAAGAAGAGGAACTCGATTCAACCCAACCCAATGTCAAAACGAATGCAAAAAGGAAGATCACAAACATACCAATGCATCGCGCCTCGGCTCAGCTGGCGTTCTTATTCCAACCAACCCTCAAAATTTTCATAGGCCATCTCTGCGAGCTAGCAGAGTCGGGTTCAGAAGATTATTTGAGAGAGAAGATAGAGGGCTGGGATTCATTGCCTCTCGAGGCAAGGCTGAAGGCGAAAGTAGTATGGTTCGATTGGACTACGGTGACGGTACGTGTCAGATGGTTTTCAAACACTGCGTCCCAGGCTGAGTGCGATCACAAGATCCCGGAATGGATGTTCTGCTATGGAATCGGATACGACTTCGCTGGATTTACGGTTTACAGCTTCCATCCTGCACTCTCCATAGAGAATGGAAGGCCCCACTGGGAATTTCACTGTTGCGAGATGGTAACTGGCTTCGATGAAGTGTTTCTGCATTATGATGCGCAGGACCGTGTTCATGCCGTGAAGACCTTACTAGCGATGCGAAGGCACTCCCACTTCCTTGCTCAAACCCTCAGAGGTCCTAATCAATTACGTTACCCGGAGGAATTCATAAAGGTGGCGAAGGAAATGAGCTCGGAGGATGAAGCAAAGAAGCGGACACAGGCGGAGACAAGGAAACAGAACCGAGAGAAGAAATCTCAGAGTGAGGGCAAAAGCCCGTCAACGAAAGCTGCGTCTTCAAAGGCCGAGGAAGTCATTCTAAATGAGGAGGGGAAGGAAGGTTCTTCACGATCAAAGGGAAAGCAGGTTTCACGGTCGCGCTCCTCGAGAGAAAATATGAAGCTCAGAACTATTCAAGAGGATGAAGAGGAGGCGAAGAAGGATTTCAACAGGAAAATAACCAAGCGAGATAGGGGAGGATCTGCGGAGGGCATTACGGGCCAGGGAGTGGGAAGGAGCAGGGGATCTACCTCGAACCCAAGAGGGCTACAAAGCTGAACGAACACAGCGAATACATTTCCACGAGCAAGGACAACGTGCCGGAAGGGTACGAGGCCCCGAAAACCTGGAAATCCAGCATGAACTATAAAGAGGACAGCGAAGGAGAGTCAGAAACCGGCGATGCATCGAGTGAAAGAACAAAAGAAGGCGATCCTAGCGGAGAATCGAGCGTTGAAGCGTAAAAATCGTATACGTACTTGTCTTTAGACAGATCATATCAATCCGTATGCATGCAGAGCCAAAGACGAAATGGCGACTAACAACAGTTTGTTGAAATGAAGACATCTGTGTCGGGACTATACACCGCGTCGTTGTCCACTGCTGGTCGTCGCAAAAATCTGTCATTGAGAGAAAAGGGATGAGCCTATCATAGAGGACCTGTTCTGAGCGTCATTACTGTCGTGCTTTGGAGGAGTCTCTGGTAGGTCGTTGCGCCGCGGTCGGTCGGTCGCCTTCAACAGCGCAGAGCGGAAGAAAATGATTGTGACCCGCTTCGGAGTCACTCCGCTTGCCGATGCTCTCACATTCTGACTCTCAACAGAAATCTCATATGTGTACCTGAGCTTGCCATCTGCGAAAAAAACCACAAAATCTTCCGTGTACAATCTTCGCAAGGCACTCGTCCGACAGCTATCATACGCTGTCCTTGCTACAGAATTCTAATTTGTTCGAATAGCGCGTCAGTACTATGCTGCCGGCTGAGACGAGCATCGAGTTCGATCTATCCACCGTGACTGCATTCCTTATTCCGCCCTCAAAAAGCTCTCGCCCGAGGACCGATCGAGGTTTCTCGTATTGGCTCAGGTCCCTTAATCTCTTCCAATCGACCCTCACCATGCTTTCCCGCACGTTCCTTCCCTACCTCGTGGATATGGTCCAGCCTCACCCGCCGCAGCTTGCACACGCTGTAGAAGAACGTTAGCGTGCCGCAAACCACAGTGCATACGCCCGTCACGATGAGCGTCGCCCGACTGGTGTCCGTAAAACGTCCACCTTGTGCCCCGATCACATTCGCCAGTGTCGTGATCACTCCTGCGAGTCCGTGTAGAAATCCCGGCCTGTTTTGAAAGGTAGGCGCGTGCTCAGCGACCAAGTGGCAGACACATCGAGGCTTACTGACAGAAATATGCCGTTGAGGAGCCAAATGTAATTTGCGCTCCACTTCCACCACAGCCAAACCATCCCGAATACACCAGCTCCGCAGCATATCCATGCTAAGATATACCTGCGCAATTGCCATCCAAGCGTTCAGCCTGATGTCAGTTAAAGAAATCGAGTTAACTCACAGAGGTACGTTGTGCACAGCGTGTAATACGTAGGCCTCGATTTGTTGAATGCCATCTACTCCATCATCCACCTTAATGCTCTGCAAACTCGCAAAGGTTCCTGGAAACAGGACAAATCCGGCGAGGAGTAACCAGGTAAAGAAACACGCCAGCAGGTTGTCGACGCGCGGTATGGTGTCCAGTGCGAGGAGCATCCTCATATATTGTGTCTGGACTAGTGCCAGATGTGGTGATGACATCCGAATGTATGGTGAGCCATCAGACGCGTCTTGTTGCGTATGGTGGTGAATTATTGTCATGATAGGCTTGGAATGCTGGAGAGAATGACCGAGAGCTAACATTAATGAGAAATGAGTAAGTGAGTGCCTTAGGATGAAAGTCGAAACTGCGAAGGATGCATCTGCACATATAGGCACGAGGGGTAGGCAGAAACGAAATTTCGTGCACCTTGATCCATATTGGCATCCTGAGTGTTCGTCGCCGTAGCCATTGGGGCAGTGGAAATGCCAGACTCTGTCGAAAATGAAACGAACACAGCGCAGGACGGAAGAGGTCTGGAGGAGGAGCATGTACTGAACACTCCGACTCTCGCTTAAGTTGCAGGCTTCTAGCACGGCTCGACTTCATCAAAGAGTATGAAAGCCGCCTTGGCACGAGAGACGCTTACGGAGGCATCTCTTTCAGTGTTATGAACCACGGTCAAACAGAAGGATGTCGAAACCTCAGGCTTGAGAGCCCAGAACATCAAGTGCCCCATGCCCAGAATGACTATATGATTGAGAACGGAAGAATGTGAGATAAATTTCACCGTCGACTATGTGCAATCTTGTAAGACGAAGCCCGCCAACGTATGACAGGCGGAGCGAAGAGTAAGCTTTCGCAAGGCCTAGGATGGTGCGCTCGTAAGTCGATAGAGTGAAGGAGCGACGTGGGGATCGTGAGATTGTGCTTGTACCAGACTATGGTAAGAAAGGAATACTGAACATCGTACTGGAATTTGGAGAGATGAGGACTGTCTACGGGACGGAGAAACCAGCGACATGGATTCGCGCTCATCATCACACGGCTCGCAAATCACGGAGAGCATTCTTTGCTTCTGCACTGGTGATACAGCTCCCAATGTGGACAGCAGGGGTGTGTGAATACTGAAGCCTCAGAATGAGCGTCAAAACGAAGCGAGGGTCCTGATGTGATGTAACCGAGCGATAGAACCGGCGAGGAAGATGTGCAGGCTCAATACGATCTCTTGGGCACGACGAACATGGATGCTTACCATGTCTATTGAGATGCGCATTCTAGCCATTCCAGTTCGGCCATCTGAGCTTCAGAATGTTCGACAAACCCCTCATACGCAGCATCCTTCGTCTCATGCAGTTACTTCGACTGTGCTTGGAGTTTCAGGAACTATTGCCGTCCAATCGGAGGATATAGAGTGAAGCTAGCCAGGAAGGAACAGACGATGGCAGACGAAAGCAAGAGATTAGAGCACCGTAGAGATGGAGAGATCAAAACATGATTTAGCAGGGCCTTGAGACGTAATCGCGGAAAGCCGGGGAACGAACACCGCACATTGCCCCCAAATATCCCCAAGGGATATTCGGGGTATATTAGCAATATACCTGGAATATACCTGGAATATACTCGTCAGGGAATATCCCTCAAATATCCCCCAGTCAATCCCAACTGGGAGATGACTCATCCATTTCGACGGTCACCTGATGAGTGCGCGTCGTCGGACAGCGTCGAGATTTCTCTTAAGTGCTCCCTTCGTCTTACTCTCTAGGAGCCTCCAGTGTGCACATATTTTGGTGAGTCTTTCTCCCACTGAAACATGTTTCCATATGCTCTATAGTTCCGGTTTTCTCATATAATCAGATCTAATGCCTGAAAATGCGGGATCAGAGCGCATATATGCGTCCATTTAGGGCGGGCCGGAGTGGGACTGAAGGAGATTGCAAGCACAGCCTACGACGTGTGTGCGGCAAGAATTGTCAGAACGGTGGGTATTGCGGGTGTGAGCGTGAACGTTGGATGGATGAGATCAAGGGTAAGCACAGGCTGAGCTTGGTGGCGTTGGCGTGGGTGCTAGCATCTGTGTTTCTCATGCGCATGGTGGCTCGGATTAGCCTCAGAGTCTGCGGTGCGCGCGCAAGTGCCAATGTCGTCGGGGCAGCAGCAGCAGCAGCAACATCAGTGAGGCCAGTGTTCATCTGGGCTCTCCGTGTCACAGTGCTAACCCCCCGCACGGCAGTACTGACCCCCGCACTACACCGCATTCTTTCCATTCCCCTCGCTCCCTGCACTCGCCAACCTTATCAAGCTGCAACCCTTCCTGGTGACCTTGTCTCTTCCCGCACTGATCTTCTCAGCCTTGATACGCATGCTCACCCCGCTTCTCCGCAGGATGCGCCTCTACGTTGCCGGCACCGATGCACTCGCCAGCGGCTGCGTTTGTGCGCGTGGCGTGCTACCAGATGTGCTCATGTTCGACAGCGCGGTGCCGCAGCCCGACGCACCCCCCAAAATGTACTCCTCGAATTCGAGGCCACGCGCGGACGCACCGCTCCCGCCACCGCAATAGATTCTTGCGTCAAGGTGCTGGTCGTCCCATCCCTGATGCGCGCCGTGGCTGCTTGCGTATGCGGGGGAACATCTAGCCGGGATTCGCACCTCTCGCCTCTTCAAGTATATTTTGTAGATCTTTCAAGCCTTAGAATTGTCGTGTAGCCTTCAATAGCATGTATTAGTTTTATGATTTGTTAATATATTTATTTCTCTATCTATGGAGCGCATATAAAGTGATTGGAATGATATCGAGCTCGAATAAACCCACAATATACTGTGAATATACTCAGTACCCAGGTATATTCACGGTATATTCAAGACATTACCTTGAATCGACCGTGAATATCCCCGGAGGGGAGGTGGGTATATTCGCGGTTGATTCCGGGTATATTGCTAATATACCACAGATATCCCCTGGGGATTATTAGGGACGATGTGCGGTGGAATGGTCAGGCCAGTCAGGGCCAATAGGACCCCTGAAAATAGGGGGGTATGCCTGAGTCACATTTTTGGTAAATCCTGAAAAAAGTTCAGACAAGTGAGCCAAATGTTGCTCAAAATATTCGGATTTGCCTCTGGTTTCTGGGCCAATATCCATAATTTTGCTGGATGGAGGCATCAGGCATCCCGGATGTCCAAAATGTTCGGATTACTGGGATCAGGCCTCAAAAGAGCCAATTTTTTGCCGGATAACATAGATCAGGCCTTTAAAGACACAATTTGGTTAGAATCTACATTAGAAAGTCATTTTTGAACTGATAATATACAAGAGAGCATATGTGAGAGTGTCTGTGAGCTATCCTATGAACTTTCCTTATTAGCAATATCTTGATTTGCCGCTGCATGCTTTCATCAGCGCCTCAATGTCTGTAACTCCTTCACTGCTACAGCAAGGTTCCGAGCATACTTATTTAGGTGTGTGTAGGTAACCAGCAATACTTCATTGAGTTAAAGATGTTGGCCATCTTGGTCAAAGGTTGGGGCACTTGGCATTAGACACAAAAGTGTGTCCGATGTGAAGTGCTCGTACTGGTAAGCTTGTAGTACCACCAAACACATGTGGATAGCTCAGAATGTTGAGGAATAAGACTGCTCGTATAGTTGAGCAGAAATATAAGACACAGCACCAATACTTATTGAGCTCTGTTGCCAGGCATGCG
The DNA here is from genome assembly GCF_000320585.1 of Heterobasidion irregulare TC 32-1. Classification (NCBI taxonomy): domain Eukaryota; kingdom Fungi; phylum Basidiomycota; class Agaricomycetes; order Russulales; family Bondarzewiaceae; genus Heterobasidion; species Heterobasidion irregulare. The sequence continues at coordinate 1,650,726 of NW_009258207.1, read as the reverse complement.
CTGCTGATTTGCCTCTGCCTTGTGAATAGATGGAGAAGACTGCCAATAAATGTAAGGGAGCTTGTTAGTGAGAGATAAATTATAATAGAACTGTCTTCTCACCCTTTGCGATGTAGAGACGTCCCTTGCTCAACATCTGGAAAACCACCCCTTTGTATTAAGCTCTAATTAGTTCTATTTATGCATAATTAAGAATGATTAGGATTAGACATTTTTAGCTTACCCCCCTCTAAACCTGTTCTAATTAGACATAATTTTCCTAAATTAGGAATTATTAGGATTGATTATAACTTCAAATTTCGGAAAAATCATAATAAATCAAGCATCACAGTTCTCATAGCCTTCTTATAAAGTCATGTCTATTAGAGCACTAGTTCAATACCTAAACACAGAATATACCTGATAACAAACTTGCCTTCTGCCAAAGTTGAACCAACAACCTCATGTATGCAAGCACCCAGGACAGATGCTCTAAGCCACTAAGCCACAAGGTCTAATATATAAACTTGGTAATCTAAATAAGTAGACATAATATAGGCAACCTCAACATCTCTGATTTTATTTAACATTTATCTTTCCTCTATCTTATAAATAAATAGGTCAATAAATACCTAAAAAGTCAGGTCTTTCAGGATTTAGTTTAAACACCAGCTAAGAAGATAATAAACTAATGGAAAATCGATAATACACTTTATATAGGATAAAAATAAATTATGGTACTTATACAATTTGGACTGAGAATGTGTATAACTATGATTGAGTGTAATATTCAATAGGACTCTACTAGTATAGACAATGCTACCTGAATTTGCAGATTTGATCAAAAACATGATTATAAATAATCAAGATCCAATAAGAGAAAGGGGTCTCCCAAACAGCCACTAGTGAGGTAGAGGGTGGGGATAAGAGTATATGTATGGCATGCCTATATATAAATAAGCACAAGATTGTTGGAGGTGATCTTAATATGCTTAATGCATATATTTTTTATATGGTAGGCAAATATATCATTCTGGCACCACATACCAATATGACTGTCTTTTCCACAGCCTAATAGCTAGAGGAAAACACCAAGTTTGAGCATCTTCTGTATATTAAGGCAATGAACAATACAATTAGTGCTAAAAATTGTAATATCAATAGTGATAATGATTGTGTGCTGCACAAGGCAGTATTAGCCACCATACTAATAGACATGGTCTATAAGGCTGCATATAGCATATCCCTAAGTCCAACCCACATGTTATGTCCTATAATAACCAATAGCAGGCATTGGCTAACAATGACAACTTTAATGATCTTGTGTGCAAGGACAAGGTACCTAGGTCTTCATAGCCTCTTGTGGCAGCTGCTAAGCTGCCAACAAAGTGGCTGGGGGGATCAATGCATATTTCTCTCTTTCTATATCCCTTATAAAAGCAGCTAGAAAGTCAGCAAAAGAGCTACAAGATAATGGTATAGGCATATATGAAGGAGAGTAATATGCTGAAATAGTATAGAATGTGCCACATCTTTACCTTCTCACTAATAGAGCAGTAGTACTTACTATTTCCTACTAATAATTAAAGACTTCTTAGTATGGAATTAGTGCTAATATCATAAAATTAGTAACCAATCCAATGCTCACAATATGTTGCTCCCAATTAGGAAATTAGACACCTTTAGATACTATTAACACTTTTAGATACTTTTAGACACTATTAGATATAATCTGGAGCTAATACAAGGGGGTGTTTTTCCAGATGTAGCTAAGTTGGCAGGTTCAGGATTTGATGAGCAGAATTGTGCACTGCCCATCTTGTGTTCTGCACACAGAAAAATTCCTTAATGCAGGTTCTGTGTTGAGAAGCTCATGGGCTCTTTTCTTGGTGCGTGCTTCTCTTTCCTACCTTACTTTGACTTTATATCTGACCGGAGCTGTGTGCACTCAATCTTGTATTCACTATCTGGCAATGGCTCTTGTCTAAGGACTTTTTCAGACCACAAGCAGCTGTTCATGATCCAGATCCACCATGAAGTGCCCAGCAAGAATACCATCAGCAAAACTATCTGAGTATGGCCATGGATGACCACGGATAACCAGTGCTGATCAGGCCATAATCGCCGTTGAACCTTGTCGTACCTATAATGGGTGATGAGCTATCTAAATCATGGTAACTTGACATACTATGGCCAATCCTGCAATTCTGGCCAGGATGGCCATATTCCTCGTGTCTCGTCACTCCTTGCCAGGTCTGGCCACATCCTACATACCGTACGATACATGACTATTATAGAAAGAATGACAATGCATTTCAGTTCCCACAAGAGTGAAGACATATTATCATGGATGGTATTTATGAAGACGGATTAGAAGAGCGCTTAGCGAACTAGTATGCATGATATACTATTACTGTGCGACTACTGTACTCCACCTTTTACTTCCCATTCATATTCCTCCCCGCTGTCGCCAGCCTCGTAGATCTTTGTGCCACTGCCTACTGAGCCCCTGCTCTTGTCTTCCTCCTCTGTGAAGTGCCTGTGACCGCAGCTGTCTTCTTGCGGGGCCGTGAGCTCGCGTTCTCAACATCTAGACCTTCTCCGCTGCTGGGCGACATACGTTTTGTGATCCCGTTAGATTGCGCCGGGCAATTCTCAACTATGGCAGGGTGATTGGTCTCAGGATGTGTCATGTGATCCGAATGGTCCATGCTTGCACTTGAGATAGATGTGGTAGGTACAGAGTCAGCCAGGCCACTCAAAACTGTTGCCGTGGGGTCTGGCACAACATGCAGAGGAGGTGTATGCATTGGTGGAGGGTGAGAGTCCACACTAATCCCTCCTGCTAATCCAGGTTGAGGAACAAGCGGCTCTGTATTGATGTGCAAAACGTAAGCGCAGCTTCGATAGAGAAGTTCAATGCTTACCAGGCAAATGATTGGACATTGCAAGGAGGGCCGGATCTATGGGCGGCTCGGCAGGTGCATCAAACAGAGGTGAAGATGGCTGGATGGGCCATTCAGAGTCCTCCATTATGGCTGGAGTTGAGCTATTGCTTGTACTGACATTGAAGTCTGGTAAGGTTAATGTAAGAGCCATTATCTATGTTGACTTGCCTACCAGCCTGAGCATTGGAACTCATGTTGTAAGTTTGATGCCTGGGCCATTTGTCGTGCTGCACAATTCTTGATCATTTGTAGCCAGTCGTCATCATCATCGTCATCATTGAAACCTTGCAAAAGGGCAGCAGCGCCGGACATTCCTTCCGGGTGACCATATAGTTCTCTACAACAAATGGGTATGAGTATCTTCTAGCATACAGTGAAATTTGCCTACTGGTTCATCCACTGTAGTGTCTCATGTGCCCAGCCATTTACCTCATCACCGATTGTTGAGTTGAATATCTTGATCACCATGTAATACAGAACGGAGTAGTCAAACTCGGCGACCACCCCCTTGCTGCTACTTGCATTCCATGTCATTGTACTGTTCATTGCAAAGTATACCTGTGTTTGATTGCAAGAGTGAGTGTGCATGGTGATCGATAGGAGAATGAGTAATATACCTGAACTACAAAGTATGCAATAAGTTCCGGCGTGGTACATGTGATTCGATGTTTATTTGCATTGCCGCTGCCACCTGGCTGAACTTTGGCAGTAGCAGATACATTTGGTCCAATGAGGATATGCCGTGCAACCTGGAGAGAACTTCACATGGGGAGAGCACAAAGAATGATGGAACTTACTCTAAGCAGTAATGGCCCTCAAAAGAGTCCCTCTTCAACTGTATCAGATGTGTAGTCTTCAGGCCTCTCATAAACGAAGGATGGCATGAACCGTGGGCTGACAACAAGACGGCCGTCCAGCAATTTTTCATGGGTACTACAGCCTCGTACTGTTATTTGATACCTGAAGATAAGCGAGAGAAATTGGCTGACATACCTGATTGGATCATCCTTGAAGAGGCGAGCGTATCATGCCAGTATGAGCTGTTTTGTGTACTGTATATGATTGAAGCCTCGCTGGGCCTTCGTATCGTAAAGGTCAGTCACACTGGGGGACCAATCCGGTATATATATCTTGATGGCTTCTTTGAGTGAATGAGCATCAGTTGCTTGGCCGTTGTTGGCACGCTCATTCATCTGAATGTCCAATGGTGATAAAATTTAGCATGAGGAAGGAAAAATGAGTAGAACAGATTGTACTTACCTCTTTAGCAAGTTTGAGCAATACATCTAAGTCCGGCATGTTGTCATAACATTCACGAAGACCTGGGATGATATCTAGGATCGTGTTAAAGATCCTCCAATCATTGTGATATGCATGGACATCTCTAGAAAACGGAGGTCAGTTTATTGGCATAGTAAGGGGGGAAGTTCACAAAAGTAATACCCATTCCTTGATTTTGCAAGGTCAGCAATGGCGTCAGCCTCATAGTCGTACTCAAGGTCTTCGTCAGACAGGTGTTCTATGATAGTGTTCCCATTGAGGAAAACCATTTGAATGTTGCAGTACAAATCCACCACCCATCGCAAATTGCGGGCGGGTTCAAGAAAAGCTTTCAGACTGTCGTTCAAACTGAGGCATCATTGGGTATCAGTAACAGCTCGGCCTCAGATGCAATGACACTTACACAGGACTTTTGTTTTCTGTTGTGGGTGGGTCATCAGACAGCGAGGCATCGTTATGATACGCTCCTGATGCATGTGAGCTGACCATCAACAAGGGCAGGGCAGTATTGTTGATTTGGGAGAGGAGGACAAGAGAGGACAAATCACACTGGATTAGAGTTCAAAAATTCATTGAATTGTGCCAAACAAAACACAAATACCAGACTCACCTCATGGTGGGCTGGATGTTCGAGTTCAACAGATTGCCGGTGACTGACCAGTCTGAATTCAGCCTTTTGTTTTCTACTTACAATCCTTGCCTTTGTGTGAATGGCAGCATGCGCAGGTTGTGGCACCTCTTGCCACATACCGTGGTCACTTAGTGCACATCTGAGCTGGTGTCCTAAGTTCGCAGAACTTGCTAGTGTGGCAAGTGTCAACCGTAAACGGTCATGGAAGACACAGCCCAGGAAGTATGTCAAGAAGCGAAGCGAAGGAGATGTGAATGAGGATCGGGGGATGCCCAATAACATAGAGGATGATGGGGGGGACTTACTGGTAATTACATTATCAAGTCCTTGCTTTATCGATGTTCGACACAGCACCTTGAGTTCCAGAGGCTGAATCATAATGTGCAGGAAGATTCAACTTCGGCTAGAACAACAGAGTCAGACGTGAATATACCACCAATCCAGGAAATGCAGAGAAACACACCGCTGGTCTTCTTGAGTCGCTCGGGGCGTTGTGTACGATTTCCAAAGCACCTCAGTGACTTCTTGCTGTCAATGGCAACCCCCCTAGCCCACATCCCTACTCGTCAGATTTTATCAAACCCCATGTCATCCAACAGAAACTCACCTCATAAATCAATTGTGCTGGATGACCCATCTGACGAGGGGCGGCGCATACAGCCAGTTGCCTGGATTGAGACAATGCCAAATGGATATAGGATATTTTGCTTGTATCCTTCGCCCCCCTCATCAAATCCTGAAGCCGGATTATCTCTAGACTCGGTTTGTGACTCACCAGGACTCGCCCTTCCTCTGCCGGCACCTGTTCCTTTGGTGGCGGCTCTTGCCCGAGCCGCTGTGCCAGCGTCTGTTTGTGACTCACCAATACTTCCAGACATTGAAACGACACCTACCCCTTCATCAGCAGCTCCCGCACAAGCTGCAGTACTGGCATCCTCCACTCCGCCATTTGCGAATTGGTCTTCTAAGCTCCTGCTGGGCTGGCACTTTTCTGGTTCCACAGTGAAGTCAGTGGGAGAGTTTGACAGGCTGGTGGAGATACTATCACATCCAGAATTTGATTTGAAAGAACTCTTGGGTGTCTCCTTCACTTGCGAGACAAAAAGATTGGCCAAACATTTAGCGAATCCTGAGAGTAAATTGCAAAACCAAGATGGCTGGCATTGTGCCTCAGTTGATATCCGCCTTCCCCCTGTCGGCAAACAGACTGTGAAACCTGAGAGCGAATCTCTGGTGTTTATGGTCAGTGGCATCTACCATAGACGCCTGGTCGACATCATCCAGGCCACCTACGCTGCTCCAGTATCTCACACATTCCATATGACACTGTTCCGCCAATACTGGCGCCCCACTTCTGATGCTCCACCTATCTTGTTGTATTCAGAGGTCTATTCATCACCAGGCATGATCGAGGCGCACCTAGAAATCACAAGCATGCCACGGATGGGACTGGACAACACTCATGAGCGCATCGTAGCGCCGCTGATGGTTTGGTCCGACTCTACCCACCTGGCCAGCTTCGGCACAGCTTCATTATTGCTGTTTTATCTCCTGTTTGGCTCACAGTCAAAATATACACGCGCAAGGCCAACATCGAAGTCAGCACATCATCTGGCATATATCCCCACTGTAAATTTCCATTGGCATGTGCTTAAGCGAGATCTTACTCACCCTGCATTTCTAGATACCCGACACAATCCAGGAGGCCTACATGAAGGTCTTCGGAAAGGCAGCCACGTCAGCAATGCTCAGGCACTGCAAACGTGACCTGATCCATGCAATTTGGTTGCTATTACTCGATGCCAATTTCATGGAAGCTTATGAGCATGGTATGCTCATTAAGTGTGGGGATGGCATTGTCCGTCGCATCTTCCCCTGGTTTCTGACCTATTCTGCCGATTATCCTGAGAAGTGCTTCTTCTGCTATTCAAAATGAAGATCCAGACTCACTGTGTTTTGTTGTTAGGGTTCTGCTTGCAAGCATTCGCTCACTCGCAAAATGCTTGTGCCCACGATGTCTGGTGGAAAAAAACCAGGTGTACAAAATAGGCTCCAAGCTTGATATGCGTCTGCACAAGAAGATGGCACGCCAAGATGACGCCCCACGCCGACATGCTGTGGAAGTTGCACGCAAGATTATTTACAAACAAGGCTATGGCATTGAGAGCACAGCTGTCGATGCACTCCTCGCTGATAAGTCATGGGTGCCCACCTGGGTTAGTCAATTGTATTGCACACCGGACCGGGTCACTAATCTACGCATTGATACATGGCAGAATGCATTTTCGATGAAGCTATCCAAGTATGGATTTAACTTCTACGACCTATTTGTTGTCGACCTCCTGCATGAGTTTGAGCTAGGGGTTTGGAAAGCCATTTTTACTCATCTGCTGCGCATCCTATGGGCCGCTGCAGGGACAAAATACAGGAATTGAACAGACGGTGAGTGCTAACTGGCAATCTTGAGACCAAGACAACAACTGAATCGGTATGGTCTTCATAGGTACCGGCAAGTCTCTTCGTTTGGGTGGGACATAATCCGGCTGTAGCATACAAATGTGTCGGCCATAAAGAAACTTGCAGCACGGGATTATGAAGATATGTTACAGGTAACAATCATGTTTGGCATCCCTGAGAATTGGAGGGCTAATGCTGAATGGATGGCAGTGTGCCATTCCTTGTTTTGAGGGCCTACTTGAGGAGCCGCACAACCGGATTGTGATGGATTTACTATTTGAGCTTGTGACATGGCATGCGCTGGCTAAACTTCACCTCCATACAGACACTACACTGAGAATATTTGAGCAGGTCACCACGTCACTGGGGGCCCTCATACGCAAATTTGTCCTCATCACATGCGTGCACTTCGACACCAAGGAACTGCCCTCTGAAGAGGCTGCACGTTGTCGCGCTCGCACATTGTTAGGCATCAAATAGTGATGGTAGAATGGAGGGCAGAATATCTGACTAGAAGAAAGAAAAGAGAAACAACCTGGAAGGGACAGGACATTTAATTCCGATTTTCTACATATTTTTCGAGTATTTTACCACTTAAACTTGATTTCCTATCCCTTTTCATACTTATAATTCGCTTTTGGGACAGATTCCAGAGCCTAGGGTCTATTTCAGAAAGGGCTAGACCATGGCAAGACAATAAGGAATGGAAAGAAAGCAGTGGAATCTGGTAGAATAGAAGGGAGCTTTAGTAGAAGGATGGAGAATGTTTAGGAAAGGGGCAAGGTCTAGGGCATTCCAAGCTGAAAGGAGGGGAAGGTTCTGAGCAGTTCTGAAGGAAGCTGAAGGAATATTCTACCACATTCTGAGCCTTTCTTTTACTTTCCTTTCTGTTCCTCTGCTTTCCTCCTAATTCTTTTTATTTCTACAGCATTCTTTGTGACTCACAATGACTCTACTCAGCCTGTATATACTAGGAAGGAGATTCCCACTTGAAATAGTATATAAGGAGGCTGAATGTCCTGCTTCAGGCAGAGACCATCTCTCCCTCTTACTTTTACTCAGTCAGTCAGTGCCAGTCAATAAGTTCTTTGAGTGATATCAGTTGGAGATAAGCTGCAAGACTTGTAGGGATACTAGACGAACTAGTAGCTCGCCTTCAATCTGTGTAGCACCTCAGCAACTTGAATCACAAAGTTCTTAAGCCTCTCCTCATTATTCTCAGCATTTACGGAGTATTGTCTTTGTTAGTGGTCCGGCACCACTTCAGAAATTCGCTAAATAGCTCAAGATATTCTCATCGTTGCCTATAACTGTGACCAACATCTGTGTATCGTGCCAACACCAGAAGGTATCATCTAGAACAGCAATCAAACGAACACTAGGTACATCCGGAAAAACAGGAAACCCCGATCGTATCTAGGGGAGAAACCATTCCTCTCCGCGACATAATTGGAGCCCACCGCGAGGGGGGTATTGTTGCCGACATTCTAGGCTATATACCTTCACATCGTTGAGGTATTTTCACACAGAAACTATTATTTTATCGAATATTCTTTGGTCACTAGTCAGTCATCAATACATTCATCATGTCTCAAGGCTTGCAACCTCCCACAATGGGTGGTGGTCATAACATCACTACAGCACCTACCAACCCCATCATCAATACCGCAGAATCCATTCTTACCCTACCTCTTGTTGGAAACAAGAAAGCACCGAAGAAGTTCACTGGAGATTACAGAGAAGTCTCAAGGTTTATCAGACACTTTGAAAGGTTGTGCCAACAACATGACATCACTTCAGACCAAGACAAGTGCGAGACTATTAGACTCTACTGCTCTACAAGTGTTGTTGAGTTCATTGAAGGATTGAAGTCATTTATTGATGGACAGTGGGATGCATTGAAGAAGGATCTAGAGAAGTACTATGATGCTGCTCTCTATACTCAGCGTTTCAAGAAGAAGGATCTTACAGAGTTTGTGAAGAAGACCAAGTACAAGCGTATGGGAGACCTAGCAGCATGGTGGAGATATGCTAGAGATTATATCAAGATTGGTGGATGGTTAAAAGGAAAAGGTAAGATTACTGAAGATGAATTGAATACTTACTTCTGGGCAGGTATTGGACGTGGTCTGCGGTCTAGGATTGAAGCAAGACTGCTTGCATCTCAGCCCACTAGGGATAACTCTAAACCCTATCTTATGAAGGAGGTATCAGATATTGCGGAAAAAATTCTGCAGAGAGAAAAATTCGACGAGTATGTGGAATCGGATGACAGTGATGAATTTGGAACAGATTGGTCTGGCGATTCAGAATCTTCAACAGAAGAGAGCACAGATGAGGATATCAGGGTAGTCGAGGCAAGGAAAGCCAAAGCAGAGAGGAAGAAGAAGGAAAGTAGGAAGAAGGTTAGATATGAGAGGGAGCATCAAAGTCGCATGAAGGAACCAAGAAGTGGGGAAGAGCGCAGACCAAAAAGAAGAGGTACACCACCTCCTTCTGCTGCGAAACTAAGACAGAGTGAACAACAGGACGAGATTGAAGAACTCATCAAGCAAATGAGCAAGATGAACATCAATGATCCAACTTATGGCTTAGTCTATTATAGGGCATTAAAGCTTGATCCAACAGTTGCGGCAGTCGTGCGGGCTCCTAGATTAGATACACCTCCACCATCAATCTTGCCAGATCGTAGAGCTCCTGCTAGAGAAGCACCACCCCATATGATGTCAGGAATTTCTCAGCCAAATTTCCCACCTGCTAGACCACCAATCTCTGAAATGATTTGCTTTGGCTGTGGTGAAAAGGGCCATGGAATTTCAAACTGTGCTAAAGTTGCAGAACTAATCAAGGATGGAATGCTTGCTAGGGATAATGGAGGAAGACTTACTCATGGAAATGGAGCAAGAATCCAAAGATTCAATGGGGAATTCATTATTCAAGCTGCTGAACGTGAAAGGAATCGATCAACTAGAAGTAATCTGATCACCATTGATGGAGGTTCAAGCACACCCAATCATCATTCCTATCACACAGCAAGGTTCACTTCAGATCTGGATTCAGAATCTGATTCAGACGCAGGTTCAGAGGATGAAATCTATATGGTACAGCAGACAGAAGGCAGCTTATGGGATGTATATCCAGTCGAAAGGACAGAGAAGACTCTGCACAAGAAAAGAAAAATGGAGTTTGACGGAGTATACCCACCACCCAGAAATAAATCTCAAGCTAAAGAGAAACAGAAAGAAAAGGAAGAAATTCCTAGGCCGATCGAAGTAACTAGAATTCCTGGAGAAAAGGTTGGTCATCCTCAGAGGTGGAAAGGTAAGGAACCTGAAAGAAGAGGAGTGCAATGGGAAGAAACAAGAGGAAGGAAGGAAGAAGAAGAAGAAGAAGAGGAAGAGTTACCTTCAATTAAAGTGCACCGCGATAGTGATGGAGCAAGAAGAACTCAACAAACTGAGGGACCAGGAAGTCGGGCAAGTATGCCTGAGAATGTGCTACCACCAAGAATGATGGAGCCAAAACGTAGAAAGGTGGAGATCACACCAATAGAAGAACCAATGAGGTTTGATCCCAACAATGATGACGATTTTATTATGGAAGATGCTACACAAGGTACTACAAAAGAGGACAAAACCAAGAGAAATCCTGCTAAGAAGAGGACACCTCGGCAGTCGGTGATTTCCACTATCGTAGACCCTATGGCAGTGCTCGGACAAATCTTGCGGTCACCAGTTCAGTTGCCTGTCGGAGATATTTTAGGCTCGTCAAAAGAACTGGCTAATCTGCTTACCAAAAATCTGCGGCCGGTTACATCTTCGGAGGTAGAAGGAAAGTCTCTGATGGCCAAAAGGGATCAACAGGAAAATTCAAAAGGAAAGGAAAGAAATACCTTGGAGAATGAATCGACAGATGATCAGTCGCATAGACCATTGATCAAAATACCAGTTGAGATCAATGGCATAATTCTTGAAGGAATATTTGACACTGGTTCGAACATCAACATAATCAGTAAAGATGCTTGGCAACGAGCTGCGCGTTGGCCGATGAATATGAAACGAGGGATAACAATGAAAGATGCAAACGGAGGTGAAGGTTACTTACCGGGAATGCTAGCAAATGTTCCGCTCCGATGCGGGAATATTCAAACGCGTGCCGATTTATTTGTGGCGCCGCATGTGTCGTTTGAGCTCCTGCTTGGTAGGGCCTGGCAAGAAACTAATCTAGTGGCTCTAGACGAATTACGAGATGGTACTTACCTTTTGTTCAAAGATCCAGGTGATCCGGACGAAATTTTACACCAGTATTTTGTGGGACCGCGTCGGGGCCCGAGTGTGAGTACCACTGGTATAAATGGAGCTGCCAAGAATAATAAGATAGGACAAGTCAATAAAGTGGATGCAGGGAAGGGAATAGAAGTAGGGGACTCACCGAGTGATAACAACTCGAGAACGGATCGAGAAGGGTCGAGTATGGGCGAGAATCAGCTAGAAAAGGCTGGAAAGGAAGAAAAAGAGTTAGCAAGGGCAGAGGAACAAAAGAAAGTATCACAGGACCGGATGGAGGGACGCGTCACCGTAGGAGCGAGAATTGAAGAGAAACGCCTAGAAATAAAAGCAAAAGGTATAAGTAACAGGATAGCTAAAGAAGAGGACGTACCGGCATCCCTTTCCACTATGTCTGGCACCGCAGAGATACGCCTTGACTACATACCGCTCGTTGAGACGGTCGCAAACCTACCGCTCCCAACGTGGGATGGAGGCGTGAGGCAGACAGCGCTTCAGGCTATTCAGCAAGCGCTCACGGAAATTGGATACCTACGGCGTACTCACCAGCTCACTGACCAGATTTTGACCTCACCTTATTCTATCGCTCTTGATGCCGGTATTGAGAACGGATATATCTATCATTCCTCGATCATGCTACATGTTGCTCAGCTGTCTTCGCATCCCGGGGAACCTTTGTCGTTACGGATCGGCCATTCGTTCGTCAAGACGTATTTTGGATTGTCGGGAGGGGTGTCGGAAAGGGTTGAGTACCCTACGCTTCGAAGCCAGGTACTGTTCTTCAATACGGAAAATCCTGTGAATAGAATTGTGAGCGGACAGCTTACTGAAGAAGAAACGCACCTACAGGGTAATAATACGGCGCCGACAGGCATTCACGCACCTCCGGTCATTGAAGCGATAGAAATCGACTCACCAGCTCCAACTCTACAGTTACCGGAAGACAACGAACTTGAGGACCAGGAGCGCGAAGGACCTATGGTTGGACCAGTGTCAGTACAGGCAAATGAAGGGATAGGGTCGGTGCGTTTTCAGAGGCTGCTTGAGAGGATCGAGGCGATTAGAAGGGAAAGGGAAGGAAGGGTTTTGAATGAAAGGGATGGAGACTGGATGGAAGGTGACGAGAGGCGTCAGAATATAGGTCAGGGGGACGGACCTTTCAACGATGGAACCATTGATCCTGGACTGCTCATGGCAGAAATCTCAGAGCCTCCTTTTCATCGGCTTGTCGACTCCTATAACTCCACTCCTGCTCCGAACAACTCTCGCGAGGCATCGGTCTTGCTCTTGGAATGCGCACCAGCTAGCATGCAGAGAGAGCCGGTAGCGACGAGGGAAGGATTCCTGGAAAACAGATCAGTAGGACAGAGGGAAGAAGAAGGGACTCACAGCTCAGACGACAGGCAGGCAGCCGCGTTTGTTATGGCGCGTGGGGAGTACGCTTCAGTGGATTTGAGAGATCAGTATGGAAGGCAGGCCGCGTTTATCCCTTCATTAGCGGCACCTGAAGTGCTTTCAGCCGGTGACGACCAGCCTCAGTTCGTCCGTAGGGGAAGCTTTGTCGAGGTGGCCAGTACGGGTGAAGTGGTAGCAAGGCTTGACGAGGCACCGAGCAGTTTCCCTGATGCGGGGTACCTATCCGACATCGCTCACACACATCCCGTTACTTTCTTTGAACTTGCGGATCAAACGGTTGTCGGCTACTCACCTAATATGGTGCCGAACATCCCTATCTTTCCTTTTATCCCTGGCGCTTCGTACTTGCCGGCTCTAGCTCATGCAACAATCGCAGTGGTTGTCTTCTGGAGAAGAAGGATCCAGCGCTTGGTCCTGCGAGTAAAAAAGAACTTTGAAGAACGGGAGGAGGAGGCGTCAGAGGAGGAAATAATAGAGAAGGACTCAGAGGTCCAGAGGGAATTAAAGCACCCGTGTGTTATCCATCTTCTTGATACACCTGGAAGTCACTCGGATTTTGCAAGTTTGCTGGTGCATCCACGAGACTGGAGCCCACTCTTCACGGTGGAAGAGGGCGCATTCTTCAGGACGACCATCGATTACTTCAGGCTCGTTGGAAGGTGGGATTTTGCTGAGGCTCTGCATACGCTGCTAGGACTCCATTTTGCAGATGACGACATTATACGGTGGCTAGTCAACAGCAACCTCGCGGATCCACAGCGCAGCACTCACCAAGATCTTTACGACAATTCCTTTCGGCGCGCAGAAGCGAAGGTCCACGCGCTCATCCTGCGTGAGGATCCCTGGTATGCATACCCTGGGGAAAATTCTTCAGAGGTTAGTGAGATTGATTAGGGTGCGAGTGTTCTGTTATTTCATGCTATGCCTCGTTCTTATTTTCTTTTTACATGCAGCATCCGAGTTTCATTTTTTCTATCACCCAAACCTTGTTTCTTCATGCTTGATCGAATTTTGGTTACACTCATATGTGAGTTTCCTATATGTTCAAATTCCTGAGGACCATAGTATTCAGCTCGGACCTATTGAGGGCACATCTCGAAATTTCTCAGTAGCACTTCCATATTTTGTCTGCTCAGTCATTTTATGCCTTCCTTTCTGCTTCAGTATGTGTCTTCCTTACAATGATTCTGATATGATAGTGGACTGCTTGATGCTTTTGGCTTATGCATTCGGTCTGTGTGTACGATACAACGATTCTGCACGTTTTGAGAATGGGCGATTTATGCTCGCATTGATCGGATTGGGTGGCGCGCTTCTTTTGAGCCTACAGGGCATTCATTTTTCATTTACAGCAGGCTTGTATGCTTGGTTTTTACGGGTCTGGAGATGCCCGCATATTGTAGAGCAATGTGAACGCGTCTACAGCTATGTCGACGAGAAATCAAGCTCACCAAAAGCTCAGTCCAAGGAGCCGGAACCGGTCCGAGTGGCACACGTGAACGTAGTGGCGGCAAATCGGAATATGCCGAGCCAGCCTGAGAATCAGTTCTCGGGTACAATGTATAAGCGAGTCGATCAAAAGGTGAAGCCAGTGGCTGGAACATTTCCGGAGTTTGCCCGAGTCACGAGGCAATTCCCGGAAGATCCCTTGCTTAGTCTGCCGGTTTTGACTCCTAATCCTCCGGAATTCAAGCCAACAGAAAGGATTTCAGAGGAGGGAATGAAGATGTTGCTTATTAATGAGGAAGGATGGCTTTGGCCAGAAGAAATCAAGTTATTTCAACATATTATGGTGTTAAATCAAGAGGCGTTGGCATTCAAAGAAGAGCAGAGAGGGACTTTCAAGGAATCATATTTCTCTCCATATATTATTCCAGTTGAACCTCATACACCATGGATTCATAAAAATATTCCCATTCCTCCAGGAATCAAGGACAAGGTTATCAAGTTACTCAAAGACAAAATAAAGGCAGGAGTGTATGAACACAGTCAATCGGCATATCGGTCAAGATGGTTCTGCGTCTTGAAGAAGAATGGAAAACTCAGGATTGTTCATGATCTTCAGCCATTAAACAAGGTTACTATTCGGGATGCAGGACTTCCTCCAATTGTCGATGACTTTGTAGAACCTTTTGCGGCAAGAGCTTGTACTACAGTTTTTGATTTATTCTGGGGTTTTGACGGAAGAAAAGTGCATACAGATAGCAGGGACCTGACAGCCTTTTTGACTCCTTTAGGTGCTCTCAGGCTAACTTCGATGCCAATGGGATTTACCAACTCGGTTGCAGAATTTCAGAATAGCATGGTTTTTATTCTGCAAGACGAAATACCTGATAAAGCAAACATTTTTGTAGATGATTTAGGGATTTCAGGACCAGAAACTACCTATCCTGATGAGAACGGTAACCCAGAAGTTCTAAAAGAAAATCCAGGAATCAGGAGATTTATTTGGGAGCATGCAGTTGATGTTCATAGGATTATGCATCGAATGAAGCACGCGGGCGGTACCTTTTCACCAAACAAAGCGCTGTTACGCTAGAGGTGGCTCTAAGTGCCGAGCACAACACTAAAACAACCTCTAAGGCAGGGGTGCTGGAGCTAGTATCTGATACACAAGGAATTGTAAGTGATGACTTTAGAAATTGAAGGCGTACTGAGAAGCAATCGGGGAGTGTGAGATTATAGCGCCCGAACGGTTTCGGGACTGCGCCGAACACCGACCGAACGTTCGGTCGGTCGTGTCGGCGATGCGGTCGGTAATGAGAAGGTAGTGTCGCGACCGACAACTACGTGCTTCAAGAGCCACACGGGACTCTGACAATATACGAGGGAGGACGGGGGGGTACGAGCGAAGAGACGAGTACGAACGCGAATGAGGCCGAACGACGAGGATGACAAGTTTTTCGGAAGTCGACGAAGACGATTTCGATGGTTGAGACGAGTGCGAATGAGCTCTGAACTGTGGGGTGCGAAAGCTGGTTTATTCCAGAGTTGTATGTAGGTTTTTATAGTAAACAGAGCCCCTAAGTAAAATATTAAACAAGAAATGAGAGTAGATGTCGAATGGGCGCCAAGCCCCAGCGATCAGAGAAGATAAGAAGGTAGGTGAGATGTCCATATGGGTTCCGAAGGTGATAAGGTAAAAGGTAATCAGTGATGTCGAAATCCCGAACGTTCGGGATCCGTCGCCCGAGCGTAGGTAGCAGGAACAGGCGTTGGAGAGCCAATGAAAAATAAAGAAGAGGTATCGTACGACCAGGGTGGCCAAGCAATGGTGCAAGATCGCGTTTGACCGACCATGCGGAAGTCGGGAAGATAAACGATAAGGACCGACCGACTCACGGAGGACATCGGCCGATACGGAATACTGGCTCCGATCTCGTAAACACTTATCGTAACACTCCTATGCGGTCATGGTAAGTACGTGAAGTGTGGGCGAACTGACCCAAGTGCTGCCGAACGTCCTTCGGTGGCTTGTCGTCGGTCGGGTAGGGACCGACCGTGTTCGGTAATAGTCGGCGTCTTCGGTACTTGTCGAGCGCTGTTCGGTATCTCCCCAAAGCTTCACGAATACCTCCCTCGGACCCTAGCGCGGGTGCATGCTCATCATCTCCTCCCTACTGAAATCCTGACTGTCCTCAGTCAGTGGTCGTCGGCTATGAGTCGGAGCGGGAAAAAAATGGTGTAGAAAATGTGGTGGCGTGGATGTGGGAAAGAGTTGGTAACAAGCGATAGCGTGGAAAGAATAGCTGTGGCGTGGAAAATGGAGCGGTGTGGCAAGTTTCGTGGGAAAAAGATCGGCTATGAGCGGTGGCGTGGAAAGGAGTGGGTGCGTGGGAGGGATGTGGCACAGGTGAATAATCGGCAAAGAGATGTCGTAGAAAGAACCGGGTCGGCGCGCAAGAGAGACCGGAGCTGAGTCGGCAAAGTCCTGTGGCGTGGCAACTGATTAGGTGAGGAAGTGGCTAAAGCCTAGCGTGTCCCAACTAGACGGTGGCGTGAGAGCGTGTCGGCAAGGCGCGGTGGCGCGTATCGCAATTACTGCCGCGCGCAGTGGCTCGTGGCTTTGTCAGGTGACCACAGTCACGTGCCGATCGTTGATTCTCCAGCGACCAAGTCCCTCATCGCCGCTTGCCTACCGCTCAATTCCTTTGTCTCTTCCGACATGTCAGCCCTCCTCTCCGCCCTGAAGACGAAACTCGGAGAGTATATGCTCTCCCTTCCGGA
The DNA here is from genome assembly GCF_000320585.1 of Heterobasidion irregulare TC 32-1. Classification (NCBI taxonomy): domain Eukaryota; kingdom Fungi; phylum Basidiomycota; class Agaricomycetes; order Russulales; family Bondarzewiaceae; genus Heterobasidion; species Heterobasidion irregulare. The sequence goes on along the minus strand of NW_009258207.1, from coordinate 1,633,501 downwards.
TGGTGCCGCCGAATACGAGGACTACGAGGCCTGGGCGCGAGGTTTCGCCAAGCGAGTGGTAAGTCGGCTCTTTTCTCTTGTCCCTGCTGCTCGCTGACGTCTTTTCAGGCTGTTTTAGATCGCTCAGCGCGTGGGCAAGACCTTCCCGAACTCGCCGACTGGATCGCCGAGGCCGAGCATGGCCTCGACCACATGGCCACCGATGACTGGCTGGCCTGGGGAACGCGTATCCTACCGCAACGGGCGGCGCACTTTGCGACGCAGCAACAGCGACAAGCGGCCGAAGCACAGGCCCTGGAGGAGGAATCGGCACGGGTCGCCATTGCCGAACGCGAGGCTGAGGAGGCTGAGGCAGCGCGGGCTGCTGCTGCCTTGCGTATCGCCGAAGATGATCGTCAGCGGCGCCGGGAGGCCTTGGTGGAGGCCATGTTCGATGGATCGATGGATCCGGAAGAAGGGGACCGTCAAATGGCCGCCCTAGAAGCAGAGTCCATCCTACCCTTCCCCCTTTTTCTTCGCTCTCCCTCTCCTTCCGCTCCCGTCGTGTCCTCTTCCCATCCCGCTCCTTCCGTCGCCGACTCGCTTTCTCGTCCCGGGTCTCCAATCGCCGATCCTGAACTCGCCTCCGCGACCGCCGCTATGAACCGAATGAGCGTGGATCTGGTCGCGTCCACCGCCCCGACCGATGCGAAGGGCAAGAAATCGGCCGCTGCTGTTATCGTCGAGTTCGCGCGCCAACAGACGCCGACTGCTGGGCGGGTTGTGCTTCCTCTAGGTCCTGGCACAGGCCGAATGTCGACGGTTCGTCCCCCGATGGAACGGAACGGCGCTGGTAAGGTTCTTGAGGATCCTCCTGGACTACTTCCTGGTGATGTCTTGGTACGTCCCCTCCCTCTTGCCGCCTCGTCCTGATACTGATCTTCTTTCGTTTCTAGGCTGACTATGCCTGTCATCGCTGCGCCGACAACTTCACCACCAGGGCGTTCCGTTGCTACCTGAGGCCCGGCCAAGTATCGTGTATCAAATGCGCCGGGGAGCGGAAGGGTTGCAGTTTCCAGCCTGGGTGGACATCAAAAGACAAGGGAAAGGGGGCGTCGAAGGGGAAGGGGAAGTCTACCGGGAAGGCGAAGTCGGCTAGTAAGGCGAAGTCGATCGAAAAGTCGGTGGAGGAGGGGCCATCCCGCCCAACAAAGAGACGTAGGGTGGAGGTGCTTGTTCCCGAACGGTCGGTCGGGGACAGCATCGCGCAAAACAAAGGTAAGTTGTCGTTCGGTAAAGTTTTGGAGGGGCTCATCGCGATTTGTACAGCCGCTCGGACCAGGAAGCCGGTGAAGCGCCTGCCGGTGACCACCCAGGCTGTCCCTTCCTCTTCTCATCCTCCTCGCTCCCGTCCGTCCGTCATTCCCTCCCTTTCCAACTCTTCCCGTCTGTTGCCGACCGTTGCGCAAGGCATCGCTTCTGAGATTCGGTACCGGATTGCCGTTGCCGAGGGTTCGCGTGCCTTTCTGGCGCGTTCGATCGCGATGTGGCAGGCCGAGCTAGAGTCCCTCGAAGCGCGTTCGGGTCCTGCGACTTCGGACATGGTGATGGTCGAGGATTCGTCGCAGTCGGAAGGTTCGGCGATGTCCGAGTCGGGGGATTTTGTACCCAGTGAATGAATTCAGGCCCTTGTACAGTAGTTAGAATGTAAATAAAAGAAAAAAAAACTGTCCTGGATGAAATGTGACGTTCGGCGAAGACTAGAGGTGTCGTCTCGGGAAATCGGTCGGCGAAATGACTGTGTGTGAATGTACTTGTAAGCGAAGCGTTCGGCAGAAATGAAGACAATAAACTGGAATCTTAGGGGAAGCCTCAGTATGTCATCACAGGCATAAAACCCTATGGTTTTGCGCAAATCGGAAGAAGTCTTCAATGCGGCTTGGTACTTGAAGGAGTGATGGGGAAAATGAGTGCCGACTATTCGGTCGGCGATCGGTCGGCAGCAAAAGTACTAAGAGATGTGGAAATGCTTGGGTGTCAGTCCATGTCTGTGACGAATAGGTGAAATAAGGAATGGGTATATCTGTGCATCCTCCTCCCTACTGAAATCATGACTGTCCCCAGTCACCGACCAAAGAGAGCGAAGGGTGGGAGGGTGGGTCTAGTCAGAAGTCGCCGACCCCGCATCGTCGTCTTCTGCTGATCGGATGGAGCTGGTGTCAGTATTCTCCTCGTCGGCATCGTCGTCTTCGGCATCGTCGTTGCTCGATCGGGATTCTTCCATGGCCCGAAGGCGTTCTTGTGAGATGTCGAGGAGGGCTTCAATGTCGGCGAGCTTCAGAGACCTGCGAGCAAAATAAGGAATAATGCGGAATGCCGCCACTGGCCGGTCAAAGACCGATCCGTCGAGTTCGGCCAAAATATACGCCCCTCCCCGATTCCTAGAAATTACTAGCAATGGCCCTAAATACCGTGGACGCATCTTCCGATTGAGTGCCTTCTCTATGGCTGTGTTGCGCATCAGGACAAGCGAGCCTCGGTGGAAATTGAAGTCGCGAAGGGTGGCCGAATGCTGTTGTTCGAATCGGATGGCGGCCTGGACACGGGCGCCGACTACTGAGCTGCGAAGGTGGGCGAGGTCTGATCGGCGTTTCTGCAAGGCTATGGCACGTCGGGCGATGAGGTCGGTGGTGCTGAGGGTTGTGGTCGGCGGTGGCAGGAGGTAGGTGGCTTCGGCGATGTCGAGGGGGAGAAGGGGATGGGTTCCGGTCGCTGCGAAGTATGGCGAGCAACCCATTCGGCGCCGAACGGTAATGCGATCAGCCCAGAATACGAAATGAGCTGCACGATTCCACTTGGCCTGATCTCCATCAACGGTTTTGAACAGAGCCTGCCGAACGTCGAAGTGAGGTTGTTCGGCGATGCCGTTGGCGCGGGAATTGTAGCCCGAAATACGGATGTGCCGAACGTGGTACTTTTTCGCTAACTGGTCGAGCGCCTTGACGAATGCTGGTCCGTTGTCGGAGACGATCTCTACCAGTGTTCCCCATCGGCACATGATATCCTCGAAGATCCAGTCGGCGAGGGCTGAGCTTGTTTCGCGTCGGAGCATGCGGAATTCGGGGTAGTGCGATACCGAACAGCGGCCTTGAACGAGATACTTGAAACCACCAGCGGTCGGCATATGCATAGTGTCCATATACATCTTTGCGAAAAGTGGTGCAGGCGTGGCGACGGTCGGGGGAATGAGGACGTTGCGAGTCTGGCGAATCTGGCAAAGGTGACATGTCCGAACAAACCAGGAAATGTCTTGCCTCATGTGCGGCCACCAGAAGCGTTCGGCGACCAAGGCGGTCGTGGCGTAGAATCCCTTGTGAGCAACGTCGTCGTGGGCGGCAGTGAGAATTGTGATCCGACTAGAGGGGGCTGCAACGATCTTGTGTCGACCGTGCGAGTCTTTTCTCCATAGCTTGTCGGCTGCGATGAAGAACTCAGTGCAATATCGCAGGAAGGTGGCATATTCGGAGTCGGAGAGAGAAGGGGGCCGAACCAATGTTCGGTGCCAGTTGCGGACCAACCATAGGCGTTCCTCGGCTTCCAAAGCTTTCTGCGATCTTGGGATATCCGAATAGTCGATGGTCGGGCCTTCGTCGTCGGAGTCGGTATCGGTCGAGGGGTCGCCTACGAGCGAGGAGGTGAAGATGGCGGTGGTCGAAGTTGAGTTGGAGGTGGGGAACGTGTTGTTGATCTGATGGAGGAAGCCATAGAGATTGTCGATCCAGTCGTCAAAGTCGTCTTCGGGTTCGGGTCGATCGGAGGGTTGTGGTGGTCGTCGGGAGAGTCCATCGGGGCCGTGAGAGGTGCCGGGGACGTGGACAAGTGTGAAATGGAAGGTGAGGATGGAGACGATCCACCGATTGATGCTAGCGCTGGGTTCAAGATCCGGGTTAGTGAGCATGCCCTTGATGTAGCGTGCGTCTACTTCGACTATCAGGTTCCGAACGCCGATGAGGTACATTTTGAGCGATCGGAGGGCGCGAAAGAGGCCGTAGAGTTCGAGCTTGGGTTGGGAGAATCGCGATTCGCGGTCGTTAAGGGTGATGGAGCCGAATCGGGCATAGTACCGAACCCGGGGATTGTCGAGCGCACATTGACAGAGGTGGAAGCCGACCGCGATTTGTGAGGTATCGACGGCGAGGATGACGTTGGCTGCCGACCCATAGTCGATCGGCCGAAGGGCTGGCGATTCGAGAAGCGCCGACCGGAGGTCGTCCTGGGCCGCTATCTGGTCTGGGCCGAACACGAATGGAAAATCTTTGCGTGTTAACATTGTCAGTGCATGCGCCCTGTGTGCAAAATTCCGAATGAAGATCCGAACGACACCGATCGTCCCCAAAAATGCCCGAACATCTGAGAGATCCCTGCAAGGTCCCCACTTCATAATTGACTCTACCCTAGATTCGTCGGGTAATCTTCCTTCGTACGTGCAGCGATGGCCGACCACCGTGATTTCAGCTGCGCAGAGTGTCGCCTTGTGTCCCGAAAATGTTCCTCCGCTGTACTTCATCCGCTGAACCACCCGATTGAGGCCTTGAAAGTGTTCCCACACAAATCGTCGTATGCCGGGGTTGTCGGGGTGCGTCTCGAACCCGCCGTTCGGAAGTTCGTATCGGGTCGGTGGGCCCCGAATCGGGACATCGTCGATGAACGGAATGGTGGTGTCTGGAATTTCTGGCTGGAGGATGTGGGTGACGTCGTCGTGGAAGATCGGGACCGAATTTGTCCATCCCATGGGCAGGGTGACGAGTCGGTGGGCGCCGAATGGGGTCTGGAACGTGGTGAAGTCGCGAGATGATTCGGCGAGCCCTCGTTCGTCATAGCCGACATAGAGATCCAGAATGCCGCCACAAGCGCGAGCTGCAAACTGTTCAGCGATCTGATCGGTATATGGGGGCACACCTGAATGCTGGATGGTGACGGCGTTCAAGGGTTCGAGGCTGTGAACGATTCGGAGTTTGGTGCCAGTGGAGGTGCTATTCGTCTTCTTGACGACTGTAAACCAGCGCGATCGGTAGGACGAATTCGACGGCTCATAGACTCCAGCGGCGATCTTGGTTTTGATAAGTCGGCACACTTCGTCGTAGATGCCTGGTGGAATCGGAATGTTGCGTTGAACCCAGGGCTTGTGTTCGACCACCGGCATATTGACTGGAGGAAAGAAATCCTCGCGGAAACGTCCGCGTTCCGAATCGTCCCAGGCAAATCCCATCTCTTGTAGACACATGAAATGGTGCATGAGCTGTCGTTCGGCCGGCCAAAGGAAGTCGTCCGAGTGGACTTTGTCGATGAGGTCGCGTCGTTCGGCTGTGTATCTGCCGGTCGGCGTGAAGGGTGGGGGGTTCGGTGTCAGCGTCGGAAGGGCAGCGAGAGGGTCACCGAGGATGTTCCGAACGATTCGGAACTGTTCGGGGAGGTCGGCCAAGACTGGTCGTGTTTTCTGTGCGACCGGTTTGTACTTGCGCTTGGCGGCGAAAATGGCGACCGGGTCGGCGATATTAGTGGAATGGAGAGAACCGGGAACGAATGAGGAGAATAAGGACAACATATCGGAATCGAGATTGTTTTTGAGATGATTTTCGGGCCCCAAATCGGAGGCCATAATGTACTTGAGACAGAGATCGCGATGAGAGGGAAATGGAGAATGGAAATCTGAGGACGCTTCGATAAGTGGGAAATTGGGGGTATCGTGATCGGTGGAAATGATCAGTGCAACTTCTCCTTGATCTCGGATCAATTCATCGAGTCGCGAAAACCCGCTTGTCTTCGGTGAAGGACTCGAGGGGGTCCTCGTCTGATCGTCGGAATGGTGGCTCGTCGTCCCGTGTTCGGGTCGCTGATGGTGATCGTCTGGTCTTCGTTTGAATAATTTTTGACGATACTTTCGGTGAGGATGTCGAATGGCCGACCGAGGAGAACGTCATAGGCGGGGTTCCGAATGATGTGGACTTGGAGGTACAGGGTGATGTCGCCGATGAGGAATGGCACGTTGCGTGCCAGGCCCAAGGATCGGTCGATTTCGCCGTTCGCCGACTGCATATTGAGGACGATTTCGGGGTCGTAGATGAGCGCCAGTTCGTTGCAAATGCCTTCCGACATGGCAATGACTTGTGAACCCGGGTCGATGACGCATTCGACTTCCTGCTGATGATCGACGAGGGGAACAATAGACCTTAGGGCAGACGATTCTTTAGCAACTATCAATGGCTGAGGAACCTGACCGGGCTGTAGATTCTTCAGGTACGTTTCGTACATGTCGGGGATGATGATCGCGCCCGGCGGGGGTGTTTCCGGTTGGTGCAGGACATTGACGAAGGAGGAGACGGTCGGTCGAGTCGGTGGTTCGAGGTCGTCGATGGCATAGGGTAGATCGGCATCTTGGTAGAAGGTCCGAACATTGCTGGCGTCTCTGGCAGGCGATCGGCGTGCCGACGTGGCTTCCCTGACCTGTGAACGGACTTCGGCGGAGAGAGAGAGTAGTTCGCGCTGGGTAAGCGTCACCTGAGTGGCCATTGCCCTGTTGTAGACCTCAGCTGCTACCTTCTCGTCGTAGATCGGCGCCGTGGTTTTGTAGGCCGGAGCGTCCTTCTTTGCCGATGGTATCTTCGCCGGGGCTCCCATGTTGCGGTCGTGTGGCGGTGCATAGGTGGCGTCCTGGGCTTTGGCATATGGGTGGATCGGAGCATCGTCCTTGGCTGGTACCGGGGGCGGTCGCTGAGTCGGGGTGGTCGGTCGGGGTTCGGGTTCGGGAGTTTCGGTCCTCGCTCGTCGTTCGGGGGCCGGTGAAGGGGTAGGTGCCGAACGTCCTGCCTGCGCCATTTCGCGTGCCCTTGCGCCCCGCGTTCGGAGCGCGAATAGTTCGCGTTCGAGGCTCGCGATTCGCTGGACGTCGGTGAGTTGGTAAGTCGGGGTGACATCCAGCAATGAGGGTGAATCGTGACGGGAGGCTATCGTCATCGGGTGAGTCGGCACCGCGTTTACCGTAAACATCATCTGTCCGGTCGCCAACTGGCCTGGATTCCTGCGATGCCATTCGTCAACTCGGTCCTTCAGGTTACTACCCGTGATTTCTCTCGGTACGAATGCCCCACTTGACAATACCACCTTCCCCTCGATATTCCTCTTGCATTTGCCGATCCGAATGTATTCGGTGACCTCGGGACAGGCGCGCATGAAGTGTTCGGGACTGCCGCAGAACATGCAGTTGTCGCCGCCTTGTCCTGGCTGTCGGGATGGTCGATCGGCTGGCCTGGTCGTCCCCTGAGCTGTGATGGCCTTGACAAAGGTGTCGGTGAGCCGTTCGAACATGGTCGCCAGGTCTTCGGCCTTGATCGCGTTGGTGGGCGGCGCGGCGGGGGCTGCTCGAGAGATGTCGGTAGGGATCGTGCTGTAGGCGGACGTGGTGCCGTGCAAGACGAATCGGGCCGCGTCGTGGATGTCTTGGAGGTTGTATGGGTCGTCTGGGAAATGATCGGGGAACTTGAGTTGTAGACGTTGAGAGATTCTTGCCCATAGCTCCGGTTGGAATCCTCTAGCGAAGGCGCGTCCTTGTTCGGCGACCGAGATCCGTGCCTTGCTGAGGAGGAATACCGTGATCGCCAGGAATCGCCGATGATAGTCGCCGAGTTCGCTGAGAGACAAGATGCCGACCCTGCTCGTTTTGCCGACTAGCTTGTCCATATCCGATACCGACCATTTGCGTTCTTCCTCCGATCCGGGGTATAGCCTGTAGACCTCTTCGCAGAACTCCTTGAAGGTCTTCGTGGCGTCGGTGAAAGTGGTGAGCGATTCCCAAAGCTCACAGGTGTCGACATCTAGGAATCGGCAAGCGTGTTTCTTTCTTTCTTGTTCGTCCACTACCGCAGACCGAACGAAGTGGAAGTCCAGATCGGAGAAATATCGTCTCAATTCGCGGGGTTGATGGGGGTCAAAGGTCGGGGCCGTTCGATCTCCACGAGCGGGCATGGATGGGGTCGCCATAGTGAGAAAGTCAAAGGTGGGGGAGAAGGTATTGTTTTCTAAGGTGATCGGGGATGGAGTCGCTGGTTCGAAGGAGCGTTCTAGTGAAGTCGGTCGGATGGTCGGCGTCCAGAAGACGGGGCTGCGTGGGATTAACGGAGAGATGGAGTCGTGGAGAGATGGGATAGGAGACGGGGGTGATTGTTCTAAGAGTGCAAGGTCGAGGATAGGGGAAATCGGTGGGAGTAACGATCGGTTCGGCGACGAAGGTGGGGTTAAGAAGAAAGTGGAGTCGGGTGGTGGTGAGAGCGATGGCGAGGATTCGAGATCAAGGTAGTGATGGTGGGATAAGTGTTCTGGGACTATATCGGCGTCTCCGAACAAACTTCGGTCGGCAGATGTTTCCTGAGTATTGAAGCTATCGATAACTGTTTGTCGTTCTTCGCGCTCCGCTGTTGGTCGGGACGAGCGACGTAGATTCCTTGAGGTAATTTTGAATACTAACCCCTCGCGGTGGGCTCCAAAATGTTACGCTAGAGGTGGCTCTAAGTGCCGAGCACAACACTAAAACAACCTCTAAGGCAGGGGTGCTGGAGCTAGTATCTGATACACAAGGAATTGTAAGTGATGACTTTAGAAATTGAAGGCGTACTGAGAAGCAATCGGGGAGTGTGAGATTATAGCGCCCGAACGGTTTCGGGACTGCGCCGAACACCGACCGAACGTTCGGTCGGTCGTGTCGGCGATGCGGTCGGTAATGAGAAGGTAGTGTCGCGACCGACAACTACGTGCTTCAAGAGCCACACGGGACTCTGACAATATACGAGGGAGGACGGGGGGGTACGAGCGAAGAGACGAGTACGAACGCGAATGAGGCCGAACGACGAGGATGACAAGTTTTTCGGAAGTCGACGAAGACGATTTCGATGGTTGAGACGAGTGCGAATGAGCTCTGAACTGTGGGGTGCGAAAGCTGGTTTATTCCAGAGTTGTATGTAGGTTTTTATAGTAAACAGAGCCCCTAAGTAAAATATTAAACAAGAAATGAGAGTAGATGTCGAATGGGCGCCAAGCCCCAGCGATCAGAGAAGATAAGAAGGTAGGTGAGATGTCCATATGGGTTCCGAAGGTGATAAGGTAAAAGGTAATCAGTGATGTCGAAATCCCGAACGTTCGGGATCCGTCGCCCGAGCGTAGGTAGCAGGAACAGGCGTTGGAGAGCCAATGAAAAATAAAGAAGAGGTATCGTACGACCAGGGTGGCCAAGCAATGGTGCAAGATCGCGTTTGACCGACCATGCGGAAGTCGGGAAGATAAACGATAAGGACCGACCGACTCACGGAGGACATCGGCCGATACGGAATACTGGCTCCGATCTCGTAAACACTTATCGTAACACTCCTATGCGGTCATGGTAAGTACGTGAAGTGTGGGCGAACTGACCCAAGTGCTGCCGAACGTCCTTCGGTGGCTTGTCGTCGGTCGGGTAGGGACCGACCGTGTTCGGTAATAGTCGGCGTCTTCGGTACTTGTCGAGCGCTGTTCGGTATCTCCCCAAAGCTTCACGAATACCTCCCTCGGACCCTAGCGCGGGTGCATGCTCATCAGCGCAAATTTGCAGAAAGGAAGTGGTCATTGTCGGACAGAAGTGTACTCCTGATGGGAGGAAACCAGAAGACAAGAAAGTGGAGAAAATTCTTAAATGGCCAACGCTGGCCACAGTAAAGGAAGTGCGCGGCTTTCTAGGACTATGCGGTACCGTCAGGATTTGGATTCCAAATTACTCACAGATAGCTAGGCCGCTTACAGAACTTGTGCGAAAGAACACAGATTTTATTTGGGATGACAGGAGGGAAAAAGCTTTCAATATGCTCAAGCAACTCGTATCTTCAGCGCCAGCGCTCAGACCAATTGACTATGAGTCATTAAATCCAATCATCTTATCAGTTGACTCCAGCTATGTAGCTGTAGGTTTCATTCTCTCTCAGCTTGATGATCAAGGAAGAAGAAGACCCGCTCGGTACGGATCGCTACCAATGAGCGAAGTTGAGTCTAGATATTCTCAGCCCAAACTGGAATTATTTGGACTATACAGAGCACTCAGACACTATAGGCTATACATCATAGGGGTCAAGAATCTTTATGTGGAGGTGGATGCAAAATACATCAAAGGGATGTTAAACTCGCCAGACTTACAACCAAATGCAGCTATTAATAGATGGATTCAAGGAATCTTGCTCTTTGATTTCACACTGGTCCATGTTCCAGCAGAAAGGTTCAAGGCGGAGGATGCCCTATCAAGAAGAAGGTTAGGAGAAGATGAAGAAGCAGAATTCGACGATGATAGCTGGTTAGAGTCTATTACTTATCATGTCGGCGGAGTAGGGAAAGAATACCCAACAGGAGCCATTCAAAAGACAAGAAGCTATCAAGTAGAAGACCTTCCATCTACATTTGCAGCAGCTATCTCTCAGGAAAAGAATCTACAGGACATATTCAAATTTCTGCAGACACTTCAATATCCGGAATATGTTAAATCCACCCAAGACGATAGGAGGTTTATACAGAAAGCTACCAAATTTTTTATTCAGAAAAGCAATATGTTCAAAAGGAATGGAGATAAGCCACCCTTAAAAGTTATCTTTGACAAAAATCAACGGTTAGATATTCTGACAAGAGCGCATGAAGGATTAGGGCACAGAGGAGAACAAGCGGTGTTTGAAACTATCCGGATCAGGTTCTTTTGGCCGCATATGTTCAATGACGTGCGTCACCATGTGCGATCTTGTCATGAATGCCAAATCAGAAGCACTAGAAGAGTTGAAGTGCCTTTGACAATATCGACACCTAGTACGGTCTGGAGTAAGATTTATGTTGACATAATGCTCATGCCGCTTGCTAAAGGATACAGATATATTGTAGCAGCCAGAGACGATTTATCTAGAGCCTCAGAAGGACGGGCCTTGCGTAGGGCAGACTCTAAGACACTGATGAAATTCTTCTGGGAACAAATCTATTGTCGTTATGGAGCAGTCGGCGAAGTCGTCACAGATAATGGATCAGAAGTCAAAGGAGCATTCAAGCTTCTTTTGGAACGAATGGGAATCCCTCAAATCACTATCTCACCCTATAACTCTAAAGCCAATGGAGTCGTTGAAAGAGGGCACTTTATTATCAGAGAATCAATTGTCAAGGCCTGCGAAGGAAACATTGCGAAGTGGCCAGAAAAGGTACAAGAAGCATTCTTCGCTGATAAGATCACAATCAGCAAAGTCACAGGATTCTCGCCATACTATCTTTTACATGGGGTTCACCCAGTTCTGCCCTTTGACTTAACAGAATCTACATTTTTGGTGAAAGGCTTCAAAAGTGGTATGTCAAGAGCAGATCTTTTAACTTTGAGGATGCGGCAAATCCAGAAGCGGCAGACAGATTTGGATAGAGCAGCAGCCCAGCTGACAAAGTTTAGGATCAGATCAAAAGAGAAGTTTGAGAAGAAGTTCCAAAAGCGGATGCAATTTGGACCATTTGATCCGGGTGACTTGGTTTTGGTGCGACACACAGAAATAGAAAAGAGTCTAGACAGGAAGGCCAAGCCAAGATACAGAGGGCCTTATCAAATAGTACGACGTAATCAAGGCGGCGCCTACATTCTTAGCGAATTAAGCGGGGAAATTATGAGGGAAAAATATGCAGCATTTAGGATTCTACCATATATTGCCAGAGATAGGAAGGCGCAAAGAATCATGCAGTCTAGATACAGAGGAGGGAGCACCGAACCTAAAGACAGCAGCTCAGAAGAGGAAGACTAAAAATAGAAAAGAAGCTGGAAGAACGGTGATAAAGAAGACGTGGATTAACATGAGCCTGATGCCAAGGAATTAAAAAAGGAAGCTCGGAAAATCAGGACACACAAGCGCACATAGGAATGAACGGAGAAAGAAACAGGGAAGTTGTAAAACAAAGTTCCTCGTTCCACTCGCCATCATCTTCACCCTCAGTAACACGTCGTCTATCTCATCTGCCATGAAACCTTTACTTAAGATTGGTCAGGGAATCAATATCTATCCCTATAGCGCTATACCGGTAACTACCGGACAGAGCTCGACGACAGGGACGATCTGTATCATGGAGCACATGGAAGGGGACCCATCAACTCTATGTTCAGCGGCGCCCACCTTAACACGTGGATTGATTAATCTGTTCAATGTGCCTGGAGGATTAAGGATAGAAAAGAAGGTATGGATTTTGGAGAAAGCAGGACTGGATGCGGTATGGGAAGGGAGGCAGTTGCTGACCAGATGTGAAGAAGAGGATGCATGGATGGAGGTGAATATTCAGCAGTATCTGGGAACAGACCCGATGGTGAGCTTGTTTAGAGGATCAGTGCGGAGCGAAGAACCAGGAAAAGTTAACTGGTGGGCAGACCATATTCTGGTGCCTAGCGTAGCAGCAGATGTTATGGGCATCCTCACTTATTCATTCAGAATGCCAGACATTACCCTATTTTTTGCTCGTCCTTACTTACAGTTTGTGCCAAGGCTTGGCGAGATAGCTGACAGCTCATTTGAGCACACTGCGTTCATTTCCAGACTTCAGCGTGACGAGAAGGAGACCAAGGAATGGCAGTATAACAGATAATCTTTCTTATTTCTCTTAAATCTCTTCTACTATAACTATGGGGAGCAGACAATTTTCATACCACTTTTGCTTTTTGTCATTTTATTATCAGTTTACTTTTACTCAGGAACTTATGAAGATACAGCTGACGGTTTCAGCATTTAGGAGCATATGTGGTGGCGACACAAGGTTGATACCGGAAAATCTAGAGCGGTCGCGGCTTTAAGGGTTCAAAAGCTTGGCTATGGACAAATTACAAGAAGGGAGCATAATCTATGGGAATATATTAAGGCTAACTAAGCGTGTCAAGTATCAACCATCATGTCGACTAACCACAGTGATCAGTTGTCGTGGTGGAATACTCTCCCTCGATCATTATTCCGCAAGCGGAGCACCATCTTTCCTCAGCCACCAGTGGACTTCCAGCCACTTATAGTTCCATCTCACCCACGGCCGGATTTGATTGATGTTGCATCAGTATTTCCTCCCCCACGCTCATTCTCATCTATTTTATCTGAACCTATACACCGTGTCGACCTCGCATTACTCGCACCATCCATCACTGTTCCAGAAACACCAGTTAATGTGCCTGGTACCATAGCAATTACCCCCGTGGAGCCTGGAATTCGGATGCCACCAATGCAGGCAGGAGGAATAATGATGGGAGTAACAGTGATTACAGAGCGAGATGGAGTATGGTTGGAGGAAGGAGTGTCGATTGACGTTATCGAAAAGAAGGAAAACGGAGTATTTGACTATCAGTCAATTGTCCTGGGGCAGAGAATCTGGAGGGATGATAGGATTGTGGTCTTTTCAGGAAAAGCAAGTGGCAAGCAGATCGTCGTTATCGCCTCTACTCATCGGATCAACTCACCCTCTCCCATGGGATACGCTCTGTATCATAACTTTGGCGAGTACATTCGTGCTCTTTTTATTGCCGATCGTGAACGGGAAGTAACATCTACTGAGGATGTGGAGGAAATCACCAGATGGGCATTAGGAGGAGCAGGGGCTCAGATATTTCGTCGCTTTCGTCATGCCTAATCTTGTTTTACGGTATGCTCCATAAACATTCTTACAGTCTATCCTTTCTTCCCTTTTGAGTTTCTATGGACATGCCTTTGGTATCACGATTCAACAATCTTTTTAACATTCATTAGCACTTCCAAGTTTCTTTTTTTGAAATCATGGAATCACGTAGCCTAAAAAGAATATACCGTCAACCGGGGACGGTTGAATGCTAGTGCCCCGCGGATGTCGCGCTCGCACATTGTTAGGCATCAAATAGTGATGGTAGAATGGAGGGCAGAATATCTGACTAGAAGAAAGAAAAGAGAAACAACCTGGAAGGGACAGGACATTTAATTCCGATTTTCTACATATTTTTCGAGTATTTTACCACTTAAACTTGATTTCCTATCCCTTTTCATACTTATAATTCGCTTTTGGGACAGATTCCAGAGCCTAGGGTCTATTTCAGAAAGGGCTAGACCATGGCAAGACAATAAGGAATGGAAAGAAAGCAGTGGAATCTGGTAGAATAGAAGGGAGCTTTAGTAGAAGGATGGAGAATGTTTAGGAAAGGGGCAAGGTCTAGGGCATTCCAAGCTGAAAGGAGGGGAAGGTTCTGAGCAGTTCTGAAGGAAGCTGAAGGAATATTCTACCACATTCTGAGCCTTTCTTTTACTTTCCTTTCTGTTCCTCTGCTTTCCTCCTAATTCTTTTTATTTCTACAGCATTCTTTGTGACTCACAATGACTCTACTCAGCCTGTATATACTAGGAAGGAGATTCCCACTTGAAATAGTATATAAGGAGGCTGAATGTCCTGCTTCAGGCAGAGACCATCTCTCCCTCTTACTTTTACTCAGTCAGTCAGTGCCAGTCAATAAGTTCTTTGAGTGATATCAGTTGGAGATAAGCTGCAAGACTTGTAGGGATACTAGACGAACTAGTAGCTCGCCTTCAATCTGTGTAGCACCTCAGCAACTTGAATCACAAAGTTCTTAAGCCTCTCCTCATTATTCTCAGCATTTACGGAGTATTGTCTTTGTTAGTGGTCCGGCACCACTTCAGAAATTCGCTAAATAGCTCAAGATATTCTCATCGTTGCCTATAACTGTGACCAACATCTGTGTATCGTGCCAACACCAGAAGGTATCATCTAGAACAGCAATCAAACGAACACTAGGTACATCCGGAAAAACAGGAAACCCCGATCGTATCTAGGGGAGAAACCATTCCTCTCCGCGACAACGTGGTCACCAAGAGGCTGCAATTGCACAGAAAGCAGCAAGGACTCCTAGCGATTGCCCAACAGTGCGACAGCCTACGGGTCCTAAGCTCAAGGTGCTGAACCTGGCAACCTACAAGATGCATACACTTGGTGATTATCCTGCAACAATATGATGATTGGGAACAACAGACTCATATACTATGCACATTGTGAGTACTAAAACTGTCTATATCCAACCTTGATCCTAGTATAATTGTCATGACTTCAGGGAGAGGTTGCCCATAAGTTCTCAAAAAGGGCCTATGATCAAACTAATAAGCACAACTTTGTTGGGCAACTTGCTTAAGGGGAAGCTCGCGGACGAGTCATCACTGACTCCAGGACAAATCTAGGCCTTGACAAGCCACAGGTCAAGATTGATCGGCGCCGGAAGGTTCAACATGCCGAGGAACCTCTCCCCTATACTCTCCCTACTGCCCATCACCACATCTCGGAATCCACATGCAATTGGCACAGAATTTCACAGTGGATGACGGAGCATGCTGGCGATCGCGCCATGCTGGTATGTTTTAAACATTGTTAACACGAGGTATACTCATTGGTACCCAGGACTTTTGTACCTGCTTAACGGACCACCTATTGGCACGGTTCATGGGTCTCACATACGATGGCGATGAGCATTCTTTCGCTGATGAACAGCTCCTCCAACTAGAAATCATGCAAAACAGGATGTATGAGCACAATGTGCTTCGAATCAATTACACAAGCTACGATGTGCGCCGGTTGCAACATTCCATCAACCCTCAAACACACCCGGATATCATGGTCCTGTCCCATGATGATGTAGGGCCCAATGCACACCTCCATCCATATTGGTATGCACATGTCCTAAGTATATTTCATGTGATGGCACGGTATATTGGACCGAAGAGCCAGTTATCAGAGATGCAACGCATGGACTTTTTATGGGTACGATGGTATGGGTTGGACCCGGACATGTGTACGGGTTGGCATGCTAGGCGACTTCCTGCCGTAGGTTTTGTTCCTGAAACTGATCCTGACGTGTTTGGCTTCCTCAATCCGCAAGAGGTATTGAGGGGTGCTCACCTAATTCCTGCTTTCCATCACAGCCTTGCCGAGGGCCTTTTGCATGCAAATTCATGCGCACGCCGGGCAAATGAGGACCAAGACTGGAACCTGTTCTATCCCAACATATAAGTGCTATAGTTCATATGTTGGCATCAGCTGACGGATCTCCTATGTGTAGTTTCGTAGACCGAGGCATGTTCATGCGGTACCGAGGTGGTGGAGTCGGGCACCTGGTCACTCAAAGTTGGGATCGCATTTTGCAAAGTGAAGCACGACCTTCAATGGAAGATGACATGGTGGACAAAAGCACACTAGTCCTAACTGCTGCTGGAGGATTGGGCAATGCTGACGAGACTGCGGAGGTAGACAAGGATGACGATGAGGGCGAGGAAGAGCACGCAGAGGAAAGCGCAGCAGAAGAGGAGGCAGAGGAGGAAGTTGACATGATCTAGGGAGTCGCAGATGATTCGTGTGTGCACGATGACAAGATCCTTGCACGGGAAAACTATGCTACATTGTGAATAAACCAGTTTGTATTGGTTTCCGTCTGAATGCATGGCTCATAGTATAATACAATTTGAAAGAAAATATTATATTTGGGAGGTCTTTGACAAAATGGACTCGAGCGCTGTCGATTCATACTCTGGAGTTGCTTACAGCTCGACGGATCATCCAAACATCTTTGATGTTCTGGATTGCTGTCAGGGTCTTAGAAATACTCATCAGTTGTCGTCAGTCACGGAATGTGGCACTGCAATGGCTGGCGAGTGCTGATCACGGCTTGTGGAGCCTGCAAGTGCTGATGTGCCTCAAAGCCAACTGCCATGCCTGGTGAGAGATGGCAAGCTGGAGTCGCCCCTGGTCAGCCCTGATCATACCCCGCAACCCATGGCAACACGTGAGTGCACCACCATTGTCGACCACTTTTGGACACTTTTGCTGATGACAGCCGGCGTGCACTGCCTAGGGGCTGGGACTTTATTTTTCACACCTGTTGTTCTGCAACGACAGACATAGGGCTTTATGTATTATTATGATAGCATGTATGCCATAGAATTATAAAGAGTTACAAGGTATCTTGATCCTCAATCAACTGCTTAGTCAGAAGGAATCTGATATGACAATGTTAATCCTGCTGAGACTGGCCAGACTGACCAGATCTCGTCAGACTGGCCAAATCTCATTAGACTGTCCAAATCTCGCCATAATGGCCATTTTCATGTTACCCTTCTCGACACTTACAAGACCGGTGGCACCTGGCGAGGCTGTGTCACTACCCCTGCTTACATAGCCTTCCTAGGCTGTGTCCGGCCATGGAAGATCCGCGCGCTTTTCCTGATGAGCCGACTCTGTGACAGGAGAAGCGTTACTGGGTGGGGAACGTTTACGAGATATCAAATGAAATCCGGAACCAGGAATCGGTTGTTTCTTTGAAACTCATCATGCCTGCCTCGATACACTTGAGTACCTCTTTCCAGCAACGCGTCGTCTCTCATACTATCAATGAATGGCACGACTTTTACGGAATGAGTCCAATCGAACCGAAGAGCATTCGTTTTTATGACAAGACCCCACCCACGCTCAAGTACGTATCACAAAAAATCTGCAGTCACTCAGCAGCGCTCAGCAAACAAAATCTTGTTTTTGATGTAGGCCTCTTGCAGATGGTCCACATTTCTGGTTATTTGACAAAGAAAACCCGATCGGTTATGACGGACGAGCTGGCCTAAGCATCGACCGGATTGTCAAGTTGATACAATCGCACAATTCATATGATATACAACCGCTCTTGATTCCAGAAGATTGGAAGGTATGTGTGCACTCATTTTATCATACCGAAAGCCAGTCTGATTTCCATTCAATCAGAACGGCGATCCCAACGCGAATGTACCCCCTGTCATCGTAACCTTGCAGAACTCCTTGTGCCACTATATAGATCATTTGCACACAATTTGGGACGAAACGCCCGTCGAATTCTACAAGCCACGATCATACTTCTCGACTATACCCTATCCGTTTCCCAACGTCACTCTACATGAATTGCGAGACCCGAAGGATATGCTATACAGCGTCGAGTGGACGATCCTCAAGATCTTATCAAAGGCGCATATGGGAATGGTACAATACAGCACACTCGGTGTAAAAACTTTCTATAATGCTCTTCTCCCTGCTATCTGTCATCAAATTCGGGGCTGTGAAGTGCTCAGGTCGGTCGTCTGTATCTCCTGTACCCCAAATGAGATCTGATTACGCTGGTTTGAAGGTCAACTACTATCACATTTCCGCGCTATTCTGCCGAATATGGATCTTCTACATGCTTAGATTTTGTATGTCGACCATCCATCGACAACCTCCCGCGTGGTCTGCCTAGTGGGTTTGTGCCGGTTCTTTTCGCTGCGCATCATCTAGATGCTCTACATCCGTTTACGAACGAAGAATTATCATGGAGTAAACCAGGGCCAACGGAGAAGATGCCGGACCGATCGCAAGGGGTAGTGAAGCTTGCACGCATCTTCCAACCTTCGTTACAGCTTCTCGTCATGTACTTGACGAAGATATATCGTGTCGGCAATCTACAGTGGAAACCGCAGTGGAATGTAAGTAGTGATTTTGTGTCTTCAATAGCTCCCTGTGTCTCACACACCGCTTGGCAGCCGGTCATTGCAAAAGGAGAGCCTTTATGGCACAGGCCGCATGTGCCGGAGAATTTTTTCTTCTACGGAATGAATTATTCCCAAGTCGCGTGCATCATCTACACTTTCTTCCCGCGCTATCAGGTGACCTCTTCCGGACGTGTTGAATGGGGATTCTGCTGTTACGAGGCATACACTCCTTGGCCCATTGGTGGCGGTGACTTGACGCAGCGCATTCATTTAGTGAACACGATTCTCAGGATTCAACGCCACACCGCCGAGCTTGTGGAGCTTTTCAAGACAATCTCTCTATCTTTGGGATGCTCTGAATCGATTTACAGGAGTGTTGACATTATCACTGAAAGGGGCTAGTGTCTGGTTCTTCGAAATTTGATTATTCGATATCCTTTGTAAACCCATGACATTACTGACGGAAACAATGTACACTGACACTGAGGTGGGTGGCGTGTAGGGTGAATCATCATTGACAAACCTGGGCCTGAAGGTGTCAGAAATTGATTTTTCATGTGCTCGCCGCTGTGCGTGTGCATACCCACAATGTCGGTAACTTTTTCGTGTGCAGGCTATCCCTGCCGTTTAATAGGGTATTTTTGGGGACCGAACTCGGTCAAGGCGCAGGACCCTTTCAATTTCTGGCGTCTGGGATCAAAGCCTGCCCCTTTGGCAAATGGCCATCCTTCAATTTCTTAGTCCAGCGACAGATAGCTGTGCCTTCGCTATACAATGACGCAGAGAACGTTATGGCTCATGCAAAGAAGCCTACCATGAGGTTGTTGACTAACAATCGATAAGCCTTAGGTTCGTCATCTTCCAGCTATCCTTATACCATACCAACACTTACTCCACGAGTAAATGATGTCTCTCTCTATTCCCATGAAGAACGACGAGAGCAAGAGCTGGATTCCGTGAGTACTTAGAAATTGCAGTTTAAGCAGAAATTCTCACTGACACAACAAAGGTCCAAGAATTCTCCTACGAACATGGTGTCAGCGGTCCCGGATGCACTGATAGGACTCGACGGAGCTCCACAAACCGTTGAACGGCCTGTTGAAGGAAACCCAAGCGACAAAGATCCGCTCTTCACTGATCCAGAGAAATCTGGAATTGCGATCACACCCGGAACAAGACGAGTACTGGAAACGTATAAACACCGACTCTGGAGCAAAGGCGTGGCAGATGATGCATGGAGTCCATTGGCGCATCGCGCGTGCATACAAGGGAACGAGCAAGTCCGTGATTACTGCAAGGTAAGCCGTTGTCATGCTTCATCAATTAACAGCAGCTCATACATGATCCAAATAACGATGCAAATAGCAACGTGCGCCAGGAGGATTTAGTCAAACAGTATTCCTGGCAATTTATCACCTACAACGATAAGACTCCAATAAGGATGTCGATCGGGCAACTCCCTCCTCCGAACTCATCGTTCAAAGACGTCATCCGATACGCAAGAAGGATTCTCACAACTGTGATTAATCACACCCTGCTCATACCTAATACGTGGCCGGTGCGTGATAATACCTGTTAAGCTGAATATTCGGCGTTGTCTGAGTACTCACATTCGGCTTACAGACAATATCAGATGAGGATATAAACGTAGAAGATGTCCATCTGGTTTTACGAGCCATGTTGAGGGCTCATATCGAGAAGTTGGAGAAACAACTCGGCGCAGACGTCATCTCAATTACAGGGATCGAAGACTCTGTTAATTTCCCGTCGTCTGAGAGCGACAGTTTGCGTGGGAAGACGATCACGCTAGGACTATGGGACAATCCTAGACCTGATAAGAATATGCGAGGCCAGCAGCTGGATGCCGCTTTCAACGCGCTGTATGTCTTGTTGTGGCCCGGCAGCTATACAGCGGCGTCAGAACTTGCTGTTGAACGAGTAATCGGTGCACTCGTCGCACCGAATTTCGGGGTTAACGAGTGTGAAACTCTCTCGTGTGTGCCATCTTGCTCATACCAGTATATTGACCCTGATGAGCTATGCTTTTAGGGGACAGTCTGTACGGACATCCTTGATCCTTGGGTGTTTCGGATCGTATGCGTCGGCCGATATCTGCACCAAGATGATATACCATCCACCGAAGGACGTTTTTGACAAATCATCCCCTCCTCTCGACTTGACCGTACTCCAGCCGGTGGTTTTTGGTGCAGATGCCAAGGTACGCCTAAGAAGCAATGCAGCAAAGAAGAGGAAGGAAGACGACCTAGAAGACGAATCAGAGGGTGACGACGATCATACAGAACCTACTAGCCAGGCGCCTATGCTTCGACATGGTACAAGCAGTCCTATGCATCGCGTTTCTGCCCAATTGGCCTTTCTTTTCCAGCCAACCATGAAGATATTCATTGCACATCTTTCAGAGATAGAAGAGAAGAAGGTTGAAGGGAATCTACGGTTGACAATACCGAATTGGGAGTCATTGCCTCTCGAAGATAAGCTGAAAGAAAAAGTGAAGGCGGTCAATTGGACTAATCTGAAGGTATGTTTTGTTCGTTCATCTGCATATCGCTGATTTTACAAACATGGCAAGATTCCCGAATGGATGTTTGTCTTCGGCATCGGATACGACTCCAATGGCTTCATAATATACACTTTTTATCCGGTCCTATTCGTGGACGGCAATCAGCCTCGCTGGGAGTTTCTATGTTTCCAGACGTCGACTTACTTCGACAACGTATTTCAGCATTATGATGCTAAAATGCGGATCGCAGCTTTGAAAACACTATTGGCGATGAGGAGGCATTCACACTTCCTTGCTCAATCCCTCAGAGCTGGCGATCACCAATTGCATCTTCCAGAGGAGTTCATCTTGGTGGTTAGGCGAATGGCCAAAGAAGACGAGGCCATCCGGTTGAGTCAGGTGGAGGCTGCCAAGCAACGTGATAAAGACAAAAAATCCCAGAGGGATGGTGGGTTGGAGACCGAATCTGTCCCTACGACTTCAAGGCAGCGGAGGGCCCCAAGACAAAAGGAAGAAGAGAAGGAGTACAGGCCGAGTGCAAGCTTGGGCTCGCTTCAGGGGTCGACGAGGCTCACAAGGTCTGATGGAAAGGGGAAGGTAAAGGCTGCGTAGGTTTGCTGAACGGCTATCTGATGTAACACGTTAGGCATGATTGGCGTCGAAACATGTGTTCTCTCCACCGTATTCCTATTGACAAACAAAAGTGGGCCATAATCTCTTCAGAGGAGTCGCACATGCAACATGAGCTCTTGATATATGTGATGCACGCATGCAGGAACGCCGATATTTCCACTGCCTCTTACGACCTTATCAGTAACTTGAACATGATCTACCTCGAAATATGTACTGCTCGCACTCTCGATGAGTACAAATATGAACCACATACACAAAAATTAAAAGATAAATTGTACATATTGTGATATAAAGTAATTACAGCCCGTTTGGCACCTTGAGCGAATCACTACGTTCTGCCTGATCACCGAGGCTTTCCGTGTGATGCTTGACGTCTGCCCTCCCGCTCATCTCATGAGATTCGGCCTCTATATCGATGAAAACCTGTAGCAGTTGATATCAATAGTCTATTCAGTGATTTCAGTGATATCGTCTGTGCTTGCCTCTGTGCGCATCTGTGATGGTGCTGAAAATGATAAATCGTTTGGCCGCTGCACAGACAACATCATAAGCGTGGGAACGATGCTGAGTCTCATAAACGCGTACGGTCTTCCTCTTTGAGGCAGATTTGAATTGAGAGCTGCCAATGATGCTGCCATTGCTTGAATCATACTGCCGCCCCTGACGGGAGTCGAGGCTGGACATCAAGGAATTGGTATAGAGCTTGGCGAGTGGAAGGTTGATCATAACGTGACTAACACAGTGTATGTCAGTGATTATCAGGAGGTATGGATGGAGGCGTGGATCTGCTCACTGCGCAGTTTGCTGAAGCAAGGGCGTTGGATTGTCGTGAGATAAGTTTCTCAATCCAGGAAGAAGAAGAACGCACGAGGGAAAGATACAGTGTTAGATCCAAGATAGCGAATACAGAGGTGAGTAAACCTGTCTGGACAGTGACTGGGAGCATGAGACGGTGATCAAATGTCAGGATTAAGTAAGACCGGTAAGATGCAAAGAGACTCACGGCGGATGATTTTGTTGACGGTGTCATCCGTTGACGAGAATCCGGTTCTCTGGTTCCGCTGTAAAAAAAACCCATCAGCGATATTCACAGACGGCACCGATGTGAAGACCTACTAATTGTGAACCAGAATAACACTGATGACCGTATCAGTTAGTGCTGAAGATGCCAACCAGACAATCACGATGGGACGATAGCGGGCAACTGCTGTGATCGACGACTGATCGACGAGGTTGACGATGGACAATACAGTCGCCCCAGCTGAACATCGTGTGTAGGCTCAAGCGGACGTGGACGATTGCTTTTTCGGTACTTACTGCAAGATATGATGGATGGGACGATCACCGCAATCATCCACCACCTTCTACCCGTAAGAACTTTCACTCTCCAAGCGTAGAACAGTTGAACCATGGTCGCGATGATACCCTTCCGTAAAGATGAGTCTAATAGTTTTTACCTGACGAGAAACGCACGATGGTCATGGGATCTGCATCGGGAAAGGCTCCGTGAGTGAGAAGGAAGCCTACAGCTCGAAAAGTCCTACTCACTCATAGTGTTCACTGGACCGGTGAAACATCGACATCAGAAATTTTCCAGATGGGACTGAATGGGCAACTTACGCCAAGTGGAAACGCCTGCCGCCGGCATGTTTCCTACGAGTCCATTCGCGGTCAATTGTATCGATCCATGTGAGACCACGTAGACGTACCGAAATTGTTGACGAGACGGTCATAGCTGTACGATATTGGAAGGACAGAGTTGGACGTTTCCACCACGATGAGCAGGGCAACCTGAGCAGAAAGGTCCATTATCGGCTGGTCCGTCTTGGCAAATGTAGGTGCCGCACCACAATCTTGATCCACATACGATCACTGGTAAGATATACGAAGTTAACATCGGCCCCCTTGATGTGCAGTCGCAGATGACTGACCGTTTGTAGGTTTGGAAGTACACAAAAGTCTGTGCGAGGAAGATACCGTATAGGATCAGATTGAAGAATGTTCCGAGGAGCATTGGCCCTTGGCTAGTAGACCGTCGTCAGAAAAGGCGACAGTCCGAATGCGCACGCTTACATTGTCCTCGCAAAGTTAGGTGTGGTAGCATCGGACATACCTCGCGACAGGATTGGCTGCTTGGTGAGATTCGCGGATAAGAAGGCGGGAAAGAACTGTGGGCGAGAAAAGAGAACAGAGCGTTCCTGGCTGGGGGGAGACCGCCCCACACTAAATATGCTCGCGTGGTTGGTGCTCCAAAGGTTTAATCAGAAACGAGACAAAGTTAGAACCTTGTAGGCAAGATCACTAGCGCACGGCTGTGTACCGTTAGATCACGAAGGGCAAGAAGAAAAAGTGATCAACTGGACGAATTTGACGTTTCAAAGGAGACCTTCGGGAGAGCCCGCTGGCATTGCTTCATCCTGTGAGCTCCGTATACATGCGCACACAGGCTCTTCTTCGTTTCCATTGGTGGGAAAGGGTGAGAGCGTCTACCGCAATTAGAATAGTCTAACGTTAGCCTGATGACTCTGCGAAGTCCGTGGATGTGGCTACCGGAGAATCCGTGATTGTGAGCGTGATGTTCTCAGTCAAACAGATAGATACCGATGGAATTTTCGAGAGAGACCTCAGTGAGTTGATGCGTTTTCAGAGGAGACTTGAAAAAGCAGGAGGATATATTGGAGCTGAACTCGATTGGCTGCTAAACGTCGGAGTTTCTATTCGCTTTTCACACTCCGCTTACACATTGTCGTCGATTGTTCTGCATTCTGATCCCTGTGTCAATCATGATACAGCGCCTGTTGGGTTTGGTGGGCCATGCTGTCGTCCTTCAATTCGACGCAGCCGAAGCACAGGTGAGCGCCTTTATCTGATGGAACTTTTCTTTCGATGTTAACTCCTCGTGTTTCCAGTGACTCTATCGCTATTGTATTCAAACAGCACCGGCTAAGGCATTCTTTTACTGTTATGGCGCAGAGTTTGCGAAGACTAAAAATGGCCGTCTCGAGATATCTGAGGATCATATCAATGTCTGCGTACTGCTGTCCTAATCAACTCGTGTATATCATAAAGAGGATCATAACCGTTCAGATTCACCACCCGTCACGTCTCCCCCAATCTTACCGCGCTACATGTCGACCTTATGGTTGACTGTAGCTGTCCTTCTGGTATCTTTGCTCCCGCATCTCTGGTATCAGCGAAAGGGAAAACACCCCTACAGCTCCCTTCCCTTTCCTCCTGGTCCCAAGCGCCTCCCATTCATAGGTAATCTGTTCAACCTACCCAGAGGCCACGATGCGTCTGTATATCGGGATTGGTCGAGAGAGTTCGGTGAGTCAACGATCTCAAATCCATTACTTGGATGATCTCAACTCTCGCTGCTCAGGCTCTGAGATCGTTCACCTCGACGTGATTGGGATGCATGCCATCGTCGTAAACTCAGCAAAGGCAGCGCGCGAAATCTTCGAGAAGAGGTCCTTGTTGTATTCTGACAGGTTCAATCATGTGCATCTTTTTTGAGAATAACTATTGACGTGCTTGGTATCGCAGACCTTCCTTTCTGGTACTAAATAAGATGTAATGCTGGGTCGGGATTGGTGTTGTAAACGTTCCACTAATGTTTGTCGCTTACGACCCTCAGGCTCGGTTTTCGTTGGGCGCTGGGCTTCATGCCATACGGTCGGAAATGGAGGAACACGAGAAAGGCGTTCCACAGTTGCTTCAACTCGACTGCATCTCTGCGCTACCATCGCCTCGATCTACAAGCATCACACGAGCTCCTGCGTCGTCTTCTAGACACTCCGCAAGCCTTCGTCGAACACGTGCGACAGTAAGCGAGCACATTATCGACGATCTCTCTCTCGGCTATCTCACTGCGATCTCACCTCTGTCTTGCAGCGTGGTGGTAGATCTCATCCTTGAGATCGCGTACGGCTCCAACATGAGATCAATGGGAGATACGGGTGATGATTATGTTATCATCGCGGAGAAGACACTCGATGCCATGCTCATTGGTAGCACACCGCACGCCGTCCTTCTCGATTTGTTTCCAATTCGTGAGCTCGCTCTTCTTTAAAATACGTTGTCGCGATTGAGGATCGCTGTCCAGCTCTCTCTTCGAAGAATGGACACACCGACTTCTCTTCACACTATCACCATCATCCATCACTCCTCCATCCTTCGCCTCCTCTATCGGGCGCCGCGCTGGAGAAGGTCGAGCAAGCACCGAGCGCTTTCATGGGAAACCACCGTCGTCACCATTGGCTAGGCCGCACTGATGTATCGGCTATAGCCTATCTGCGCACCGACCACCCCATCTCCGTCGCTCTTATAGACCCTTCTGCCATCGTTCTCTGACTCGCGTCTGCAGAGCACATTCGATTGTCACCGTTCAGCAAGGACAAGAATCGACACATCACAGCACCCGCGACCATGCCAATTGTTCAAGCAGGTAGCGTCTTCAATTTTGCATGTAGATTGCAGACTGATCAGATTGTCGATCTCATTAGATGATATCTCGGGTAAAACATTCGACTATATTATCGTCGGTGAGCACATTGCCTCATCGGAAGCGAGGAATGCAGTGGCGCTGAACACATCGCCGTCCTCGTTCAGGTGGAGGGGTGTGTCGCGTTACTTTCTTAGGAAGTGGCTTCTTTTGAATGATGCGAACAAATGCAGACTGCGGGCCTTGTCGTCGCTGCCAGGCTCTCCGAAGACCCCAATGTGTCCGTACTAGTCCTTGAAGCTGGCCCAGCGAACATCGATGATGCGCTGCTCTGTACGTGCTCGCCGAAACTGTGAATTATTGTCTCTCAAAAACTAAGACATTCATAAGGCCGCCCTGCATCGATCGGAGCGACGTTTGGCCAAGAGCAGTACGATTGGTCGTTCAAAACCGTGCGTCTCGCAGACACACATCTCGATTACTGCACAGGATTGAGCGCAGCCTAGTAGGTTCCCCAAACCCATAGCAACAACAAGGAGTACTTTTGGTTCAGGTACGTCTGCCGCGTCCCATTTCATGAGAATCGGGGCTTGATGCGCTCGCATGCAGTGGCCGAACTCTCGGGGGGAGCTCTGCTGTCAATTTCTTCGCCTGGAACAAACCACCCGCGGACCATATCGATGGTGCATCCTTGCAGTCATATAGCCGCACTGCGCTCATAGAGCCCGTATTTCCCCAGATCTTGAGCGTCTCGGGAACCCCGGATGGAACTGGGCCAACTTACAAAAGTACATCGCCAGAGCAGAAGGGTTCGATATTGATATTTCATACCCTCAGATATGCTTCCTCCGACACCAGTAACGTAGATTCGTTCCGCCGACCCCCGAGGAGATCAAGGAGCACGAGCTGATTGGAGCTGAAAATTGGAAGCTCAGAGAAAAAGGTGTGTGCACACTGCTACATGCGTGTGCCACCCGATGCATTGCTGAGTTGTGCGTCATAGGTCCGATCGACCTTGCTATACCCAAGCGCTTCCTCTCTGGGGATCTGGACGCCGTTCACGTCAGCCATATACGCCGTTTATCTGTTTTCGTTGCCTGACCACCGTGACAGACTGTCCTGAACGCCGGTATCCCGCGCGCCGCAGCTCCAGTATGTGATATACTGCTCGTGTCTTACGAGCACCCATTGACGTGGATCTACCTCTAGCTCAATGGAGATGTGCGTTTCCTTGCTTTCAGGATTTGATTTTTTGCTCACATGATTATTTACATGACTATATAGTTGGCGGGCTTATCCTTCGCCCCGAGCACCATCAATCCCGTTACGTTCTCTAGATCATTTGCTACAACGGTACGTCTTCAGTCTTCCCCGTGTCGATTTAGCTCTCCCATATCCTCATGAACGTCTACCATATCTTCATGAACGTCTAGGGATACTGGCTGCCGAACCAGAATCGTCACAACCTGTCACTCATTGTCAATGCTACAGCGACCAAAATCATTACTGAAGGCGAGAGCCCATCGTTGGAGGCCACTGGCGTCCAATTTGTCATCAAGGGGGCAAACAATGTTCATAAAGTCGTGCATGCTGGGAAGGAGGTGATACTGTCTGCCGGGTGAGTCCATGTCAAGTTGCATACGGTTGTAAGTGGGGCAACGAGAATAACTACGCTTATGATCAGGTCTATCAAGACTCCTCACTTGCTCGAGCTGTCGGGTATCGGGGACGAGAAAATTCTGGACAAGGTCGGTATCCCGGTCAAGATCGACTTGCCCGGAGTCGGCGAGAATGTTCAGGAGCATTGTATCATCTCTATCACGTTTGGTGCGTACGCGGTCTTCCTGAGAACCAATTTGCATGATTTGATCTGGCTTATGCCCAGAGCTCCGAGACGATGTCTCTTACGAGATATTCGACGTTCTCCCAGACCCCGCTCGCGCAGCAAAGGAGCTCAAGCTCTAGTACGTGACTGTGTTGAAGTCACCCAGTCACCGACATTCATCGCAGGGTGCTCGATATCTAGCGCGAAAGGCGAGGGCTTGCACACATACACGCCCCATTGCTACATATTCGCGCCGCTTGAGACGCTCTCGTCCCGCGGAGAGGAAATTTGATGTCCCGGCGTTTGGACAGGCGCTCCCCTGGCTGCGAGATAATGTTCTACTCTGCGCTGTCGTCATTCCCTAGTATGTGATTTCTCCACTCTCAGCCGG
This sequence comes from Heterobasidion irregulare TC 32-1, assembly GCF_000320585.1. NCBI lineage: Eukaryota > Fungi > Basidiomycota > Agaricomycetes > Russulales > Bondarzewiaceae > Heterobasidion > Heterobasidion irregulare. Next base: position 1,605,145 of record NW_009258207.1, on the reverse strand, counting down.
AACCAGTTCCACTCGAACTAATGTTTGCTGTAGACCCGCCTGAAGATGGAAAGAAGTATTTCTCTTACCACACATCCATGAACCATCAGTGGTCTAGAGGAAACATTATACTTATCCCATCTCTGTAATTCGGGCAAGGTTCAAATGCTGACACGAATCGTTTCTCTTACCTTTGCTAGCACATCACTTCCGAAGATCCCTTGGCGCAGCCTGCCATTGACCCACACTACTTTGAGGAAGACATCCGTCAGAGGTCCTTCACTACAGTTTTCGTGGCGTGCTATGCTTGCGTCGGAGGCAGACTTGAGGACCTTCGTTGTAGATGTCAAGTTCATAAGGAAGCTGCCGACGTTATCTCCTCACAAGGAAGTGATTGGTGAGCAGATACCTTGTTTGAGTATTCAAGAAGTGAGGTTAAGACTGCGTCAGAATTTCACAGTCAAGGAGATCAACCCCAGCCCCACCGTCACCACTGACGAACAGATCGGCGGTGCGTGGTTTTTCGCGCCACCTACGCATATGCACGCAGACTATTTCTTATCGATCTTGACAGACTGGATCAAGAACTACATGTCCACCACGTTCCGTAAGCAACCACTCACCTGTCTACGCATGAAAATTGTTTGCGATAGGCTGCGCAGACACTGCAGGCTCCGCGTCAATGCCGCCGAAGGACAAAGACGGAGTTGTGGACCCCAGGCTGAAGGTGCGTGCTGTCTTCTATCGACAATTCAGCTCGCTGAGAGATATCACGATGCAAGGTATATGGAACGAGCAACCTCCGCGTCGTCGATTTGTCTGTGGTCCCCCTCCTCTTTACGGCCCACTCTCAGTGTGAGTGAAGCTGTCTATCTGTCTTCTGTCGTGAGGACTGACCTTGTGTGCTCCAGCTGTTGTTTACGAGCTAGCTAAGCAAGGTAAGGGAAACTATTGACTGTGGCTGTTCTGTCAATACTGACCACAGTTCGTCTAGCCGCGGCCATCATCAAGGGCGAGATCTAAAAAGACAAACTGTATGGGATGTAAGATAGCAGAACGAACCTGTGTCTGACTATGTCCAGAATTTAAGATGACCTTTCTATCGCCCTTCGATATCAGGGGATTCAACGCGCCAACCTGAAGTATTGAGTCAACCAAACCTCGTCTTGTCGAACCATCACCGAGATCAGAAAAGGGCGCAGCGATATATCCATGACAGTAATAATCTCGTGACTGGACTGGAACACAGAGAATGAGTGACGAGGACTTTCGCGATGTGAGGAGACAGATAGTCAGAGGTCTGAGACAGCGCGTGACACTATGACTCGGTGGTTCGTTCGGCTGTCAGCGTATTCACTGACACGTGGTTGGGTTGGCGTTCAGCCATAGACTCGTCGGTTCGCAGGCGCTCAAATGCCTTGATGTTGTCGCAAGCCTCCTTGGACTGTGTGCACTTGAACTGCGGCGTCGCAAGCCAAAGTAACGTTTGGCCCTGAACAAGATGGAGGCATTGCAAATGATCAATTACAGGAAGAGGGCTAGATTGTTCGAGACGCACCTAAATTATCTCCCCTTGCCATATAGGTTTAATTGCGATGAGAGAGGTTCGTGCTTTCGAACCCGTAGTGATTGGGCCAGCGCCTTCCAAACGATCAACCTAGCACGTCCTAGACCAGGCGACATACCTGAGCTAAAGCCTTGTGGGACCTTCGCGAAATGTTGGGCTGCGTACCTTGGGAGCCTGTGCAATTTTGTGAGCCTGTTCCCCATGGAATCCTTTCGAGGATGTGAGCGGCCGCCGTGGATGCGGATCCTGAGCGACGAGTCCGAAACTACTGCTGTAAACGATAGGAGGCGTCTGATGGATTCGTATGCCTCCTTTGCGAAGCGACAGTCATGTAGAGATTATGGCGGCGTACAATGATTGATCGGTAAGTATAGCTGGTTAGAGAGTCTCCAAGCGCTCGACGAAGAATGTTTCATTGAATGAAGGGTGAGGCTTACACGCACCGACGTCTCCCGAAAGCCATCATGCAGCTAGAGCAAAAATGACTGCTGTCTTCTTTGACTAGCTGTCCATGCCGAGTGCTCCTACGGCGCTTTCCCATTTTGACACGCTGAGAGCTCTGCAGGTGAGCAATGCGCTGCGAACAAACGTGTGAAGGACATAAACTTACAAGTCGGCAACGTTCTCGCTCGGCATAACATATATATGGATACAGCCATTTGTCAATCTCACCGCGCCGACCTCGAACTCCCGTGCCCTGCGGATGGTGCGTAAATTTGTGAACGGGGAAGTAGTGTTTCCGGGCTCCTTGGCACCCTCCCAGATATCCCTCAACTGTGTTGAAAATAGAATGACGAGCAGCCGTCCTTTCTGCGTCGGGAGGATGATCGTGGCGCTCATTCTGGGAAAGTACGGCATAATCTCTGGCCAACGTGAGCGGGTCATGTTGGAATAGGTGTGCGAGAAGGAAGCGAGGATCATCTCTTCGATATGCACGCCGATGGACGGATTCTCGTCCCCGTATCCGTCTCCGTCTTCGGTAATAGCCATGCGGCCGGAGAACGACTTTCCGCCCGGTACTTGCAGGCCAGGAGCAAAGATCACAAATGGAACTGATAGGGGCCTGGAGGTCGGATTCTTCTTCCGCGGATAGGAGTTGGGGCCGAACTGAAGGATCATGTTGTCCTCATCGTCGTTCATCTGGGAACCCGGTTGGTACGGGAAGGTAGCGAGATACTGATCCTGGATAATGATGCCGCACGACTAGATAATTATCGATTTGATATCAAGTCAGGTATACCAGTTTGCAAAGAGAAGAACACGTACAAAAACGGCTCGCAAGAGCTGGACGCGATCTCCTGCCTCGCTGCCTCCTGGTTCGCTGATCGCCTTCTCTATCTGAGAGAGCAAATCACGCTCCCTCACACTGATCTCTTGTCCAATCTCCTCTCGGACACGTTCAAAGGACTCAAAGGCGGCGCGCGCTTCGTCGTAGCGAGCGAACTTATAGTGTAGTTTGGCACGTCGAAAAAGACATCTAGTAGTCAGCACCTTGGGGGAATCTGGCACCGTGTACTCTTGGGAGAGAGCAAGGTTGTTATCTCGAAAGGCGGTGCAGATATCTCCCCAGAGCATGTAGCTTTGAGCACGGTTGGAGATGATCGCACGCTTCAATTCCAGAGAGGTCGTGGGCCCGGCACATTCGAGAGCCTTTGTGTAGAGCTAGGGGATTGTCAGCCGACAAAGTGGAGCGAGGGTAGAGTGATTGCGTACTTGGATTGCAGTCTTGTACATGCCCGCGCGAAACTCCACATTAGCCCTCTCCTTCAACTTTAGAACGGAATCTCCTGCGCTCATGATAGCGCAGACGTGGACACAGACGGCGTGAAAGCATGTGCAGGAAGGGTTGAGAGGTTATTTTAGCAGAAGACACGAAAGGTAGACGGCTAAGTGAGGAATGGGAAGCGGTTGAAAATCATTTAGGGGTACCTGAGCCAAATATGTAATTTGAAACTTACGAGTCCGACGCTCGGACCTGTAACAGTGCTTTCGACTAGGCACTACCGTTCGCTCATGCGATCCCTCAAGTGTCAATCGAGGCCAACTCGGGATCGACATCACAAGCTAGAGCAGAGCGTGTACTCATGCCCGCGAAAAGTGTCTGAACGGCAATTGCCGAGCTGCTACAATGGCACTTTTGAACATGGCTGTATATTAGCTGTGTGTCTAACAAAAATATGACAATTTTTGAAAATATACTGGTGTATAATGTATAATATCAACATTCCATGTGTTAAAGTACTTGAAAAAATGAATCATTTTAAAGCTTTTGTGGTGAGATCTTTCTGTTATGATCACGTTCTATCGGGCCTATACGGCGGTCTATACCGATACGATCATCACAAATATCACGCGGCCTCACAGGTTGAGGCGTACTCCAAGGTACAGATATTAACCTTGGTCATCCACTCCCAATGGATCATCAATCATTGGTCGAGTATCACGGGCCTTTGTATTAGCGGGCATGGAACGCCGCCTTATAAATTACTCACACGCAGGGCATGAACCTCCTAATCTCTCCTGGCCGGAAGGAGACCAACGGAGAAGCACAAGAGTAGTCGTTATTGAGAGAGACGACTTAGAGAATACCTACAGATATATATTCGGTATTCTCACGCCCTACTTCCCAAAGTAGTATAAAAGGCCCATAGAATAGGCTGACGATCTTCAGTCTATTCTCTTCGTTCCCCTGTATCTTCACATACAGGGATCTTCGTTCAGTACTGTCTTCCTACAGTATTCCTTCGCTCACTGCAGTCTACCTACTGCAGCCTTCATTGCTACCTCGCAATACACTTCTGGCTCCTGTGCTACACGTACAGTCGAGACCACCGTTCCACACACCCTCCACGAGTGACCTAGGGAAGAACCTCCTACTCTTGGGGTTACCGACGAGCAGTCGTAACACTAGAATAGACTCTTCTGCCCCTACCTTGCTCGCACTAGCTTGCTGCCACACTCTCTCTCATAACCTTGCTCAGTGGGGATATAGACCCCCATTGAGAAAGCGTTACTGCACACACTCTGGAGCAAGACCTAGGCCAGGAATACCCACCCGGCACTAGACGTATCAATAATCAACTCCGTCACAACAATCGCCCTATCCGGCGCGAAGGGGACTTCTGGGTCTACGAAGACAATAACAGAACTGCCCCTCCGAATTACGATAACTGCTCATACCGAAACGGGCGTTATTACTTCACACTTGAAGACGGAACAGAAGAAGAGGATATTTGGAACGAAATAGAAGCTCAGTGGGAACTAGCCCCACCATACAGGGAACCGGCGCCGGTAATTCCCGAAGACTCGGAGCAAGAGGAAACAACCTCGGAATCAGACTCCGACTCACCAGACCAAACACCGATCAACACCCGAAACGAACCACTCGCCGAAATGTCGGGACAAGCTTCGACTTCTACAAACACCCCTTCCGCAACAGTACAACCCGGAAGAGGAAAAGTCAAACTCCCAGACAATTACACAGGCGACCGCATTGAATCCCAGAAATTCATGCTCCAATGCCTCCTTCTTTTCGCAGCAGAATCCGATCGGTACAAGACCGATCAAGACAAGATATCCCTTGTGCTCTCATGCATGAGATATGGCACGGCAGGAGCTTGGGCGGAGAACTTTCTCCTCAAATCAGTAGGAGCGGACCCACCTACCGATCTAGGCACCTGGAAGGACTTTTTAGCCAAGTTCAAATTACAGTTCAGGGAGACGGGCAAGACCGACAAGGCGCGAAGCGCACTTATGGCCTTCTCCCAAGGACGAATGACGGTTGATGAATACTCCAACCAATTCATTCTCATCGCCGCCGATGCCGACATCTCCGATAAAGAGCAAGTCCCTTACTTCCAACGCGGGCTAGACCCGCGCGTCATGGACAAAATATACGACAAGGAAGTTCAGCCAAAGGATACGATTCAGGACTGGATCAATACAGCCTGCGAAATAGATGGACGACTTCGAGCCAGAACAGCTCAAAAAGCCATCCTCGCCAACTCCACCTCCTTTCGAAGCGATTATCTGAATCGTTTTCATAACCAAGTCTCTCCCCGCTACAACTCCACAAACGCCCCTCGCAGAATGAACAACCAAGTTGTTGACATGGACATTGACGCAACACGCAAGCGCAATGCCCTTAGCCAAAAGCGGAAATATGATGGCAAGCGAGCCACCTCTTGTTCAAATTGCGGAAAGACAGGACATTCTAGCGCTAACTGCTGGTCGGCCCGCAGAGGCGTTCCACCAGTTCGAGGAAACTCGAAGAGACGCTTGGGTACGACAGGGAGAGGAAACCGCGCGGTCGATCTTGAAGGAGAAGACGACGCATCCGCTATGGGAGACCAAGCGGGAATATATCGAGGAATGGAGACAGAGGATGTTCATCGCAACAACCAGCGGGTACCACAACCTGGTCCTTCGATGGAACGTCCTCACTCTACCCCATCCGGACGACCCCAGACGAACCATGGGCAGCGCGCTATGCTACCTAACGGACGACGGGGAGACGGAGGCGTCAGTCATTCTGCTCGAATCGGAGCAGTGCTCGGAGAATTAGGAGAAGATGAAGCCAGAGAAGTAATCTTGGGACACGCGGAGCGTTTTTCCTGACCTCTCCCTCACCAGCGAAGGAGAGAGGTCAAGGACGACCCGAGTTTGATGCCCGCACTTGTATTTGTATCGGAGCAATGAACGACCGTATCATCACCCCCATACGCCTGAACGTGAAAGTATCAAACAGGAGTCAAAACGCTGGAGCAAAGGCAACCATCGACTCGGCATGCGAAGGGGTCATAGTAAACGAAACCTGGGTCAAAAGACATCGTTTCCCCACCTATACACTCAACAACCCCATTCGCGTCCGGAACGTCGATGACACCATTAATAAAGCAGGTCTCATCCGATCCGCCTTGGATGTGAACCTCACCATTCGGGACATCAGAGGACGAACGCACACTGAGCGCGTCCAGATGTTTATCTCCAATCTAGGGAAAGACGACCTTATCCTAGGAACAGATTGGCTGAAATACCACGATCCCTCCATCGAATGGAGGCGACGTGAAGTGCACTTTGATCGGTGCCCCCAGAAATGCCAGCAACCATATGGGTTCACTAGGGCAAGGGAAGAACCGCCATACAGTAGGCGGTTATCAGACGTGGAGCCACGGCACAAACCACGCATCAATGAGCGCGAAAAACAGCGCCTCGAACATCTCCGAAGACTATCGGAAGATGTAGGACTCCGCGACCACAGCGGAACGTTTGGCGTCCGACTACGAGCATACCTCAAAAGGAAATGGCTCCTAAAGGACATAAGGAAATACGCAGAAGAGAAATGAAAGGCTCAAGACAAGCCATCTCTTTCACCAAACGGGGGAGAACCTGATCTCCCAGACAAACCCTCAGGAAAACAGGCCACCCGGGACCCAGTTATTCGGAAACTGGCCCCCGAACCGTCAGGATTTGCCAGTTTCGACCAAGACCTGGAAGACGAAATTATCGTCACCAATCTAAAGGAAAGAGTTCCCAAGGCGCATCACGAATTTTTGGACATCTTTAGCGAACGAAAGTCGCAGCGACTCCCAGAACACACTTACTGGGACCATGCCATCGACTTGAAACCAACCTTCAAACCTCAAGTGCCCAAAATCTACGCCCTGAGCCCAGAGAAACACGACGAATTAGGAAAATTCATCAAGGAACATCTGGAGAGAGGAACCATCCGTCGATCCACCTCGCAAACAGCAGCCCCATTTTTCTTTATAGGAAAAAAGGATGGAAAACTACGCCCGGTACAGGACTATCGCCACTTAAATTCGCACACCATCCCGAATGTGTGCCCCCTTCCACTAATCCAGGAACTACTGGATGTGATAAAAGGGGCCATCATTTTTAGCAAATTGGACGTGCGATGGGGATACAACAATATACGCATCAAAGAAGGAGATGAGTGGAAGGCGAGCTTCATCACCCCGTTAGGTTCTTACGAACCTACGGTGATGTTCTTCGGCCTAACCAACTCGCCAGCCACCTTCCAAGCTATGATGAACATGATCTTCAGGGAGCTCATCACAGCCCGGAAGATAACCGTATATATGGACGACATCCTCGTCTTCTCCAAAACCATGGCGGAACATGTTAAAATCCTAAACCAAGTTTTCCAAATCCTACGCGACAACGATCTATATTTGAAACCCGAAAAATGTGAGTTTTACAAGGAAAAGCTCCAATATCTGGGATATACAATTTCAAAAGACCATGTCGCCATGGAGGACTCAAAGGTGGACGCAATAAAAGATTGGCCAACCCCACGCACAGTCCGCGACATTCGCTCCTTCTTGGGCCTAGGGAATTTTTACAGGCGCTTCATTGACAAATTCTCACTCATCGCGCGCCCCCTACACGACCTTACCAAAAAGGACGAGAAATGGAACTGGACTGCAAAATGCCAAGAAGCTTTCGAACGGTTAAAGAAAGCTTTTATCAGTAAACCCGTCTTGAACTATCCAGATCCCATGCATCCATATCGATTAGTAACGGACGCATCGCTAATCGCCTATGGAGCTACCCTTCTACAAGAAGGAAAAGATGGCGACTGGCACCCAGTCGCTTTCCTCTCTGGATCGTTTTCACCAGCAGAGCGGAATTACGATGTTCACGACCGGGAACTCTTGGCTATAATAAAAGCGTTGGAACACTGGAATCACTACCTCGAAGGAGCACGACATCCCTTCGAGATTTGGACAGATCACAAAAACCTGGAACATTTCCAAACGGCGCGAGACCTATCACGACGACACGCCCGTTGGAGCCTTTATTTGAGCAGATTCGACTTTACACTCAGCTATAAAGCAGGATCAACAAATCACTCCGATGCTCTGTCCAGGCGTCCAGACCTAAGTGAGGGGGTAGAATCTGACAACAAATCTCAAATTTTACTCCCGGCCAAGCTTTTCAACAAATCCGACGAAACATTGGTAGAACCGTCCCCGACACGGCATATAAAGTCCACGGAAATCGCCTCCTCAAACCTCATTTCCCTCATCCGACACTCGAAATCGGAACATGATGCCTTAACAAGGGTAGCCCTCGCAAAGCTCTTACGAGTAGGACCACAAGGGATGAGAGGATTATTGGGACATTGGACACATGAAGACGGAATCACCAGACGCAACGGCCACATATGCGTCCCCAAAGACGACGTCATCCGAAGACTCATCGTCAAAACACATCACGACGCACCCGCGGTAGGACACCCGGGTAGAGCAAAAACATTGGAAATGGTACAACGACACTACTGGTGGCAAAACATGACTAAATTCGTCCACGAATATGTGGATGGATGTGCCATATGCCAGTCTACGAAGAACTTGACACACAAGACACACCCACCGATCCACCCTCTGGAAACCACCAACGTTCCTTGGCGATTCATCTCGACAGATTTCGTCACGGACCTACCCGAAAGCAAAGGTTTCGACTCAATTAACGTGGTAGTGGATCAAGGTCTGTCGAAAGGCATAGTCATCACCCCATGCAAGAAAACGATCACGGCAGAAGAAACAACCGTGCTTTTCCAAAATAACGTTTTCAATCGACATGGACTGCCGACCAAAATAGTGTCCGATCGGGGCCCTCAATTTGCGGCCAAATTCACCCGAGAACTCTGGAAACGGCTAGGAATCACCGCCGCTCTCAGCACGGCGTATCATCCCCAAACAGATGGAGAGACGGAACGGGTAAACCAGGAGATCGAGCAATTCCTGAGAACGTTCTGCAACTACCATCAGGACAATTGGGTAGACCTTTTGCCGTTCGCTGAATTCTCACACAACACACGGAAACACTCGGCCACCGGGAAATCCCCTTTCGAAGTGCTATACGGTTTCAATCCCCCCTATTCAGCTGACACGGCGCTGGAGACAAAGGTACCTGCGGTAGCTGAACGCATTAGGACGATCACAGAAGTTCAGGAAGAAGCCGCTGCCAGCTTACAAATAGCCAGCAATTACGCCAAAGACCGGGATCTTCACAGGAAACTTCCCCAATGGGAGGAAGGAGACCAAGTATGGTTAGAAGGAACCCATATTCGGACAACCCATCCTAAATTCAAGCTCGCCCCTAGGCGATATGGCCCCTTCAAGATACTGGGAAAAGTAGGAACCCTGGCGTACAAGCTCCAAATTCCTCCGCATTGGAAAATCCATCCGGTGTTCCACGCCGCCGTGCTCACTAAATATAGAGAAACCGAAGCCCACGGAGAAAACTTCGCGCGACCAATACCGGAGGTATTGAATGATGAAGAACATTACGAAGTAGAAATGATCGTGGATTCAAAACGACAAGGACGGGGAACCAAGTACTTGGTCAAATGGATGGGATATCCCGAAGCAGACAACACCTGGGAGCCCTACACTCTCCTAAAGGGAACGGCGGAAGAAGCCATGAAAGATTTCCATGACCAATACCCTGACAAACCTCGTCCGGGAACAGCCTGAGAGGAGAGACGAAAGATTATAAAAGGAGCGACAAGAGGACTCCAACAAGAACATCTTCTCACCTTCTTTCCCTCTCAAACACTTTCCCCATTCGAATGCTCCTCCACGACGACCACGATGCTTCGTCTCCATCCAGAAACTCCTCCCCCGATGTCGTCCTTATGGTCGCCAATCCAGATGTCGAACGAGTGGAAAGAGGAACAAGTCCTCACCGACCAGATGCTGGACGAATTGATAGAGGAACAAGTCCTCAACAACCAGGATCTACCGGGGTCCTCCTCACCCCTCATACCAACAACTTCTCCGACGACGACACCGAAGACTATGCCAAGTTCAAGGAAAGGGAAAGAACCCGAAGACCCTCACCGGAGAGGGCCTCACGAGGTGCACCACGGCATGAAAGTTCTGATGACCGAAACCAGTCGAGCCTTGGCCCATTACCAGTGGGAGTTCCACCTCCTAGTGAAGGCACGCGTCCTAGTGGAGTTGCAGGTCCCTCGGGATTTCGAGCAAGAACGGCAGCTCAACTCCCAGGCCATGGAGAAGCTGAACCAATACCAGTTCTATCAGAAACTGCACCTCCGCCAGTACCAACTAGTGAACCGATTCCCAGCTCCATGGGAGGACCTCCCCCTCGTACAGATCCTCACGCCGGAGAACTGGAGCGACACGCGGACGCGCTCCTCCAGCGGAACACCATCTCCGCGGTAATACAAATGGCCACAGCCATGGCCCTCCAAAGACTCGCTAACTTCTCGGCAGGACAACCCGGGAATGAACATAGCGACGTACCTCGACGACTGGCTAGTGCCAGCCTCCAGATCAGGGCGCTCGCCCTCCAAACCGACCCGGACACAGCCTCCTGGTACGCCCACAATGACGGGCGACCCCGAGCCCTCCTCATCCACCCTGACGAGTTCTCCCAATACGTCAACCGAGAGCTCCTTCCAGCTCTCCTCTTTGGAGGAGAACTGGGAAACGTCCAGCCAAGCAGGACCGACCCTTTCCGAGTTGTCACTTGGAACGTACCACGTCCCGGAGAACATCCCACGCCTGCACCAAATCCAAGGAGGGTTCCGCGTACGGTCGTGGAGCGCCCTCCACCGAGACAACGAGAGGTTCCTACAGCGTATAACCATACCGCGACTCCCCCCTCTCACCGGATACGAGGTCTTCCCCTATCCCAAGGAAATACCGACGAGGAGGAACCGCCCGTCTATCGAAGAAATGAGGGAAGGCGGAGTCGGGGAAACCAGGCAACCCTCGGACGCGGAACAACTGCTGGCCGGAGTGTTCGACACCGGCCTAGATCGCCTCCTCCTAGTGCTCGACTTCGTACGAACGAAAGAGAGGATAACCGAAGTAGCCGCAGAACTCGCCGCATTGATTCGGAGGCTCGAAGAAATAGCTCTTGGACTAGATCCGAGCTCGATGCATGGGATGCTCTAGATGATCCAGGAAACTACGACGAGGCGGACCCCTACTATCGCCCTGACGAAGGGGGCGGGGATTATCAAGGACCTTTCGATTATTAAACGGACTAATAACAGGGCACAAGGGAAAGAAAGGGGGTAAGGAAGTTGAGGAACTCTTTCCCCCGACACAAAATAGCATCCGAAACGATGTAAAACTACAATCGTCCGCAACGACGTAAAACTAGGATCGTCCCTCAAGACGTTAAACTGTACGACCTCGTCCGAAAGAGACGTTAAACTACCGCGCGTCCGGAATGACGTCTAAACTATCGGACCTGCATGTCTTAAAACTGTGAAAAGATAAGAAGGCAGGGGAAGTACCTGACCAATTAGTTCTTAGGTTCCAATGATGGTAGGAATCAAGGGACAACAGCGGGTATAATTCCACGTACGACCTACGGCGGAATCCTTTCACATCCTCGCTGTCAAGGAGTTAATCTGACAGATGCAACGAGCGTCCCATTTGGATCCTCAGTTTTACAGGGTTTTTTTCCGCATTAGGGAACCCTCTACATGACATATATCTACTTGAAGGTGTCAACAAGCCGGCTCTTCGCCTTGGTACAGCGAAGGACCCATACATAACGGTCTGCAATCCGTGGTCGAGAAAATTATGATGCATAACTCGTCAAGTGACCCTCACAGTCAAGGTCTGACTGGTGTTTTGGGACGTCCCACTTTGGATCTCCCGTTTTACAGGATCGTTTCCGCATTAGGGGATCCTACAGCTGGCGCATGAGATGATGTAGAGAGCGGGCCGCCTCTACCTCACAAGTCTTCCTAAATGATGCGAGGCCACAAATAACATCCGGAACGATGTAAAACTACCAAAGGCTTGGTCCGCAATGACTATAAACTACTAGGGTCCGCAATGACGTTAAACTAGTCTTCGTCCGAAACGACGGAAAACTATCCCTCGTCCGAGATGACGTTAAACTACCATTGACCAAAGGAGCGTGGTTGCATTCTGGCGAAGCGCGGAAGGACTCGCGTCACAGAACCCTGCCTATAAAAGGTCGAAGCGCTTCCGATATTCACTCGCTTTTCGGTAAAAGAATATCGGGTCGACTTGGTTCAAATCCAAGCGAGGGGTCTGGGGACATGGAAGAGCAAGCATCTCTTCATGGAGCGCTCAGTCTAGTCCTGGAGTCGAAGTACAAGAAATTCCGCTCCAAGACCTAGTCAGGAGGCAACTAGGACACGTGCCTCGAGTCAAAGATCTAGTGGGAAGGGACTAGATCACGCGACTCTCGTCTGGCCCACATAGCGGAAGAACGACAAGAGCGGGCCACTCATCCAAAGTCTATTCCGCCACTCGTCCGCGACGACGTAAAACTAGGTCTCGTCCGCAACGACGATAAACTACGAAGTGTCCGGGATGACGTTAAACTAAGCATTGTTTTTCCACAATATTTGTGGCGAAACAACGTCCGCGATGACGTTAAACTATTGTCCCTTTTCCACATAGGGATTGTTCGAGGCCAATGGCATCGACGTCCGCAATGACGGTAAACTACGGGCGTCCGAAATGACGATAAAACTACCGTCCCTTCAAGTATAGGGATTGTGCGTGGCGATCTTGACAAGATACCGCGCGTCCGAAACGACGTTAAACTAGTGCCCCTGAACCTAGGGGTTGTCATTGACGTCCAACCCCCTGGACACCAATGCGTCCGCAATGACGTTAAACTACTTGCTCCCGATCGCATGGGAGTTGTGATTCATCACTCTGGTGCTGAATCGTCCGCAATGACACAAAACTATTTGCTCCTTACCGTATAGGAGTTGTGGATTGACCGCCATGGTGTCAATCGGTCCGCAATGACATTAAACTACGTGCTCCTTACCGAATAGGAGTTGTGGTTGTTGACCAAGACCGTGGTCACCAATCGTCCGCAACGACGTTAAACTACTCGTCCCTTTTAGCACAGGGATCATCATCAACGTCGTCCTTGACGAGAACGACGCTGATAACGTCCGAGACGACGTTAAACTACCCTCATCCTCGGAGGAAAAGCCTATCGTGACTCGAGGGACATAGTCAGACGATAGTCCGCCTAATGCACGGCGTTAAACTGCAGGTCCGCCTACCTCACGGCGTTAAACTGAGCGGCCTCATAACCTTGAGGCGTTACAAGTTATCCGGTTTGATATAGTATAAACCGTCCATCATGCCTCAGTGGAATCTGGAGCGGGTAAAGTCTGGTCTATGGCCCTATGCACATCACCGATGGAAATTCCGGCGTGCAGAAACATCTTTCCCCACAGATATTCCATGATGATGATGAAGGGCGTCCGCAAAGACGTTAAACTACGGATCGTCCGAAACGACGATAAACTACGGACCGTCCCGCATGACGTTAAACTGCCAGTCGTGGATATATCTCGCAACCCGACAAATATATCAGCTGTGGTCTTAATGTCCATTTCGTGCAAGCGAACGGGCCGATCTGGGGAAGGAGTCAGACTCCTCCTTGCCCCTCGCGGCACCCTTCAAGTCTAATTCTCTTCACATCCTTGCCTCAAACCCAATACGCATAGTGAATCAAACAAACTCTGGACGTCGAACTAACTCACCGGAGATGAGCCCACCGTATGGGGGCGATACTGCTTGGGATTTATGGCTGCAACCTCACCGGAGATGAGCTCACCGTATGGGAGCGATACTGCTTGGGACGTTAAGATGGTAGTCTGGGGGAGTAGGCCTAAGCCTTTGTAAAGCGATCAACCTACTTGCCCGTGGACGCCATCCTCTGAACGCCAAGAGGAACAACATTTATCACGAGGATAACGACTATCCTGGAAACACTGAGGTTTGGCCCTCGGAGAAGGAAGAAGAAGAACCTGATGACACGAATCGGAACCCACACGCTCGAATTTCTACACATCCACACACCACTCGCAATGGAGCGGCGATGGAGCGCACAGCGCTGTCCTACCAGGCGAATAGGACGTAGAAAGGGGGTATTGTTATGATCACGTTCTATCGGGCCTATACGGCGGTCTATACCGATACGATCATCACAAATATCACGCGGCCTCACAGGTTGAGGCGTACTCCAAGGTACAGATATTAACCTTGGTCATCCACTCCCAATGGATCATCAATCATTGGTCGAGTATCACGGGCCTTTGTATTAGCGGGCATGGAACGCCGCCTTATAAATTACTCACACGCAGGGCATGAACCTCCTAATCTCTCCTGGCCGGAAGGAGACCAACGGAGAAGCACAAGAGTAGTCGTTATTGAGAGAGACGACTTAGAGAATACCTACAGATATATATTCGGTATTCTCACGCCCTACTTCCCAAAGTAGTATAAAAGGCCCATAGAATAGGCTGACGATCTTCAGTCTATTCTCTTCGTTCCCCTGTATCTTCACATACAGGGATCTTCGTTCAGTACTGTCTTCCTACAGTATTCCTTCGCTCACTGCAGTCTACCTACTGCAGCCTTCATTGCTACCTCGCAATACACTTCTGGCTCCTGTGCTACACGTACAGTCGAGACCACCGTTCCACACACCCTCCACGAGTGACCTAGGGAAGAACCTCCTACTCTTGGGGTTACCGACGAGCAGTCGTAACACTTTCTCTATGTAGCAGAAAACAGACCCTCCTGGAAAGAGTGGTCAACCAAAGATGATTCTGAATAACTAAAAATCTAAGAATATTTGACAGGCTTCTCCATATATGTTTTTTATTATGCATAGAATATGAAGCCAGGAGAAGCTGATTATGTTGATTGTTTTCTCCAAGAACATATACAACAATATAATAATCAGGGCCTTGAATGATTACAGACCACCACTGCTATGAATGTCACTAGAAATCATGGATATTGTTCCATGATGACTCTATTGGTATAGATGGTATGTATTCAAATATTACTGACCCTCAACAGGTCTGCTCTGCACTGACTGATCAGATGGTAAACTTGTCATGGGTATATATCAAGATACTATTTGTTGATACAGCATTCTCTCACTTTCTTATGAGATATGTAGCTGAGATGTTATACAGATAAGTCTCTCAAATATCCTTCAATTTTTGGTAATCCAGAATCTTCTTTGGTTGACCACTCTTTCCAGGAGGGTCTGTTTGCTGCTACATAGAGAAAGATCTCACCACAAAAGCTTTAAACTGACTCATTTTTTCAAATACTTTGACAAATGGAATGTTGATATCATACATTATACACCAGTATATTTTCAAAATTTGTCATATTTTTGTTAGACATACAGCTAACATACAGCCATGCTCAAAAATGCCATTGTAGCAGCTCGGCAATTGCCGTTCAGACACTTTTCGCGGGCACGAGTACATCCGGATTTCAGAAGCAGTTCAACTGTCAACGTTCTACTACGATTTGATATCATCATCAACAGGGTCATCAGCGAGTCGGTGGGATACTTCATTGCGCCGTGGGAGGTAGCGTTGAGCTGGATCGGTTATGTCGTGGAGAAGTCGAAGCGATCTCAGACTCAGTGGCATCTAATCTTATCAAGTCTTATCTTGACCCATTTTTCACTCGCCAGGGTCCATGATCTGCTCTGCTCAAAGTTACTTCCTTCATACCACAGCCTGGCCGGCAGATTGCATAAGGCCACCTTTATTTTACGGGGCTTATAGAACAGTACATGAATACCCAAAGAATATACCAGCAACGACCAGAATTCAGATGGCGAGTCCGTCACACGTAGTATGTGTCCAACACCCAATTTCCTTCAAAGCTACATCTCACTGCGATGTAGCACACGATCAACGAAACGAAAGTAAACTCTCCTAACTCACCATTAGATCCTCGAAAGCTTCTTCAATCATTGGCTAACAACGACCTTGCATTCAGTATCTTGCCGATGTGCGTGGTAAGATACTCCATTCCTTTCCGCCGCAACCCTGTGAGCTCTTTCAGATTCCTCAGCGTGCTCTCTTCGAGGCAAAGATCGAGAATTGCGCTATGTCGGTCCTCTGGCTTGATGAATCCGTCAATCTCAATCTGACCCTCACTGACTAGCTCCTCTGTGCAGACACCCAGAGATGCGCACAAGTGCGGGTAGGTCTCATGAGTGTCTATGAATAACTGCCCTGCCCATAGATTGATCATTGATTGAATGATAAGCGGTGGCGGAGTCCAAGAATCTGGAAGAGCAGGAATGCAATGAAATTTGGGGTTTGCGAAGCCCTTCATCGCTTGTGTGAGTTGAATCATTATCCATTTTGATCTAGATCTCATACTGATCATGGATAGCATGCCGACGTGGATCTCAAGTGAACCAGTGTATCTCACGAGTAGAGGCTCTCTTGATCATTGGTGCACAGGTATTAGTCAGTATTGTTTCAAAATCGACGGATGTGGAGCATGCATAACTTCCTGATTCTATACTTGTTAGAATCATGCTTGTTCATGATCTGGGTTATTAAAATGACTGAGAAAAAGACCTTGCCGGCAGATTCACTTATAGCCAGATCATTTGGCTGATGGCACACCATCTCAACTCGCCATATCTCCTGCTTCATTCCGTCAGCACTTGTGGTGCAAGCCATCGTACCAGTTCTACGTTCGTTCAAATGAATGGTCCCTGTGGTGCATGGTATTTTACGCTAACAGCATTTGGATCAAGTCTTCAAGTCAACTTTTGAATCAGCATTTTATATGTTAATGTGATAGATACGCGCATGTCTGCTATCTATCATCAAATTCGAAGTTGCAGAGTAGTGAGGTTTGCCCTATGTGCATTTTGGGCGACCGGATACAGTGCGCTCGGACGAAAGCTATTTTTTGATGCCCTATTGCCTGCATCTCTCATCAAAGTCGAGGTTGTAGAGTACTAAGGTCTATCCGATGTGTATTCTCGAAGCACGGCCTTACGATGTTATCTTCAGGTCAACTCTCATCGTCTTTCCGTCTTACTCCACCAATTATGGCTCTTCTGCCTGCCTCGATTTTGTCTGTCAATCCGCGATGAACAATCTTCCCAATGGTCTCCCTGATGAGTATGTACCAGTCCTATTTGCTGCCCATCACGTGGACACACTCCATTTATTCGAACTTGAGATCTCGTACGTTCGTCCAGGACCACCGGAGCTCATCCCAGACAAAACATCAGGCTTAATACAATTGGTGAATCCAATTCTATCGGGATACAGGTACTATATATGTCATACACCCTTGTATTGTGAGTGGCCAGCAATGGATCGTCATGCTGATCAAAAAGTTTGTTTCATCGCGTGCACAGATGCGACCTGGCCAAGCAGTCAGCTTGATGCATAGATGATTTATTCGAAAATACCTGAATTAACCAATCCGGGATGGTAGTCTGCATTTGTTCGCGTCGCGATACGCTCGCATATAGACCCACCCGATTCCCTGCATGGACCAACGTCTCGTGGACTGGGTCATAGACGTCGTCAACTCCTTTGTCGGAGTCCTCTCCGTCAGCGTTGTTATTGTATTCTCGGTTGTCAATATCGCCCTTTTGATGATCGTCTTGATGATCGTCTCCAATTTCATCGCCATCGTCTCGTCGGTCTCTGGGCCGGGTCTCACTGTCATGTTGTGCGTGTGTATCACTTGCCCTTTTGCTTCTACCCTCGTCGTTGCCAACATAGTCGTTGCGGGCCCCGCCTTTGTTACTCTCGCTACTGTTCTCACTGGAATCGCCATCGTCATGATCATGATCGTGGTCGCGATTGTGGTCGACACCCGCCTTGTTGCGCGATTTGTCGTCTTCTTCTTCCTCATCGTTGCTACCGTCAGTGCTATTTCCGTGATCTTCATCGTAACCATAGTCCTGGCTTCCACCCCCGTCTTCGCTTTCTCTGCTTCCATCTCCGTCGCCTACATAGTCGTTGCGGGTCCTGCCTTTGTTACTCTTGCTATTGTTCTCGCTGGAATCGCCATCGTCATGATCACCATGGTCGTGGTCGCAGTCGTGGTCGATATCCGCATTGTTGCGTGATTTGTCGTCTTCTTCTTCCTCATCGTTGCTGCTGTCAGTACTGCTTCCGAGATCTTCATCGTAACCATAGTCCTGGCTTCCACCCCCGTCTTCGCTTTCTCTACTCCCGCGAGAGGCAGTGAGAAAATCGACGATAGCGGTGGGCCATTCAACCCTTTCCCATAGCGTAAGCATCATGAAGGCATGTCTTTGTAGTGAGAAGAGGGCCAAAGCAGCCCTAAAATTGCTAAGGATCGGAGACTCTCCGCTTGGATCCAGTGAGCTAGGTCGATCCGCGCCGGTCATAGGTATGCGATCTACTATACATGAAAGATACGCATAGGACGGGGTGCAATCGGACGTAGTCGCCATAGCTGGAGACGCAGTTGGATATGGAATGTGAGCAACGATGACCAGACCATCGGCATCGTACAGTATTCCAAATATCATGAAGCATGGGGGTAGGGAGGAAGAAGAAACAAACGGGAGAGGAACCTTAGTTTGAACATTTTGCTCGCAACGAAGACACCAGTTCAAAAGATGCGTGTCCAAGCTCGATTGTATGATCTGAGAGAGATGACGAATTTTCTGATCCATCGATGTCGGAGGGATTGTGGAAGATGTTGGACGAGAAGATATGTGCGAAGGCCACAGAGAAGGCCCCTTCATTCCTACGAGAAGTGCAGGCTCGAAAAGGTTCGCCTTCATGAGTTCTACAGGAGAGGGCGTTGGATTGAAAGAGTCCATCAGAAGCCCAAATGCGTCCGATGAAGATTCACTGGTTCCTTGGAGCGGCGGTGGGAAGTCCAGTCGAAGCTTACTGTACATGATGAGTTGAGATCAATCTTGCATGAGAAAGAACTCACGGAACTAGCACGCAGCCTGGGGTTGTTAGAAAAAAACTTGTGATCGCAAATGCAGCATTATCCTCGTCTCCTGGGTATGTAACGATCTCGAGGAAGAATGGAAAAGCGTACAAAGAATTCTTGGATAATGGTGAGTCTCCTTCACCTCGACGAATGGCCGATAGAGGGGCACGGAGCAGAAAGTCGGGAGCAAATGACGAAAGATCGTCGTGAGTAGACGCAATTTGGCCTTCTGAAAGCCAGGTTATGTGTGTATCGATGGATTCCAACCAAGGCATCAAGGCGGTTGAGTGCAGCCATTCCTGCAGGTTCCACGCTGTGCGCTTTCCAATTGGCTTCCAAAAAACGTCACTTTATTCGTAAAACACTTCGACATCGCGACATACCTTCCATTTCTCCGGTATGCCTAGCGAGTGGAGCGAGGCAGATACCCATTGCCTTTTGAATTTTGAGATGAATTCGAGTTGATTCGAGCATGCAGCCGCAATGTCCGGGTCCACAAGGTCAGGTCCTTCAACATATGTCCACCCTCTATTCAGAAAACAAGGATATTGTATCATTAGTTCACAAGAGGTGGGCCACCGGGGAAAAGGAATACGATTCGTTAGTGCCGAACCGAGCTGCCCCAGCTCGAAAACACAGCTCTTCTAAGCTGAGTTGATACGGTGCGTCGATATCTGAAAAAGCAGCCGCCATGCTCGACGCTCGTCAAGAGGAGGAAGATGATGTGATTCTGGTTTCAGCCGCGGTCTCACTGCTGACGATCAGTCATATGTGACTCTGGGTGACTCTAGGGTCACGGTCACGGAGTGGCCCAACCCGTTCACTTTACTCTCATCCTCATCAGCCGTGATGCCTGCCCCGATCATCCAACATCTAACTGATAACCACCGCGTAATTTGTTTGACTATCGAAGACTGGCGTAATATCTATGGAATGAGTCCCATCAAGCCGGATAGCGTCCGTGCTCTGGATAAAGTGCCACCAACACTTCAGTACGTAACGACTTTCCGTCTTTGTCTATTCGCGAAAAGCAAACACACAGACGCTTTAGGCCCCTGGCAGATGGTCCCCACCGCTGGCTGTTTGAAAGAAAACTCCAGGTTGGGTATGATGGAAGAGCTGGGCTAAGTATCGACAGCGTGGTCGATGTTATACAATCACATGACATACACGAAATGCAGCCTCTTGAGATCCCGGTGGATTGGAAGGCAAGTATACATGAATCATCCCAGATTAGAGATTTTAAAAGTTATTCTCGAGACAGGACAGCGTCTCAGATGAGAGTATAAACACTACGATTACGCTGTTACAGACGTCGCTGTGCCAATTCGTGGACAATGTGCACAATGCATGGTCCAGCATTCCTGTACTATTGTATAGGCCGAGGTCGCATTTTGCGACCATACCTTATCCAAAGCCAAATGTAACTCTACACGAGTTGCGGGATCCGCGCATGACTTTGTACAGCGTCGAGTGGACCATCTTCAAGATTTTGTGCAAGGGAAATAGTCGCGTGACTGGATATAGCGTGCTCGATCCACCACTTTTTTACGATACTCTATTGCCAGCTATCTGTCATCAAATTCGAGGCTGCAACGTACTGAGGTCTGTCTTACGAGCATTCTCGTTTGTAAACAAGACCTTACTGAGCTAGTTCTAGATCAATTCCTATCACCTTTCCAACATACTCTGCCGATCATGGCTCGTCGACATGCCTAGATTTTGTTTGTCAACCGTCCACCAATAACCTTCCCAATGGCCTGCCTGGTGAATATATACCGGCCCTATTTGCTGCCCATCATGTAGACATTCTCCACGCATTCGAACTATCAGAGATCTCGTACGTTCGTCCAGGACCATCGGAGCTTATGCCAGACAGAAACCCGGGCCTCGTAAAGCTAGTCAAGGTTTTCCAGCCTTCGTTGCAGCTGCTTGTCATGTATCTGACGAAAAAATATCGAATCGATAATTATCGATGGCATCCTGAGTGGAATGTAAGTGGCCCCCTTGCCATTCGAAGAAGCAATCGACTGACGCGCCGACTCAGCCAATCATTGGCAAGAAAGATCCTGCATGGTCGAGGCCTCATGTGCCGGAGAAATATTTTTTCTTTGGCATGAATTACTCCCAAACCGAATGCATCATCTACACATTCTTTCCGCGCTATGAAGTCACATCCTCCGGACGAGTGGAGTGGGGATTCTGCTGCTACGAGGCATATCATCCGTGGCCCATTGGCAGCACCAATCCATTGCATCGCGTTCATCTAATCAACACTTTTCTTAGAATTCAACGCCATACCGCCGAGCTTGCCGAGATTTTCAAGGATGTCTCCCGTTCATTAGGGACTACAAGATGTGTCTGATGCCAGCTAGTTATTGCATGCCTCATCCGTCGGAAGTATCACAAGAACCTGTCTTTGCTATGACGCGAGAATCTGATTCTCAGCTACTTGTTTCCCTTTCAACTATCATTCTTCCAAGGCCATACGGCACTTTTGAAAATAGATGGACCAGGAATCAATCTTGAGTTTGAGCAGGCACGTTGACGCTTCACCGGCTGAGTTAAGTATGATGGATCGATAGGAACGTGGGCTTTCATAGATCCTCAAGATAGCGATGGGCCATACCACATGCAACGACTCTGTCCTCGTTGCTCTCATTCTCCATCCCTAAGTTGTTTCAGAGATATCCGCCGATGCTTTCAATATCTGAGCTAGAAGAGTGAGTAATCTCACATGAGTCATCTAGGAAATGCGCTGAACTCTTGATTCTTAGTGAAAATCTTCGCATAACAAACCCGCGCCCACCAAACATCCCAGACCAAGACAATAAACCAAGCGCAGACTTTGCTACTAGGGAAAAGCTTTATGAAAATCCCGAAAAATACGGCTACACACGTAAAGAGAGATTGGATAAGGCGGTGGATGAGTATTGGGAGAATATCAACGTCCATTCTGGAGCAATTGAGTGGCAAAGGACCCACGGAGTTTTATGGCGCGTTTCACGTGCACCTACTTCTGAAGGGAACAAGTCAGTTATAACCGCCAGGTATGTAGCTCTGAGCTATTCAAGAACGTCATTTCTGAGAGTTTTTCGCGATTCAGCAACGTGCAGCAGTCAGACCTCACCAGCCAATATGGCTGGAAATTCATCAACCTCAAAGATACAGTCTCCGCAGTGGCATAGGATGAAGATGCACCTGAACGTATCACGTCTTACACGTCTGTTCGTGATCGATCGCAGCGGATTTTGAAGGATGTGAATGAAAAGGCATTGGTAATTTCTGAGTCTTGGCCAGTGTGCAATACGATCTCTCCCGCCTGATAGTACGCTAAATCCTCCCCTAGAATATGACGGACGCCGATTTAGACGTTATGGAGATCCAAAATGTCACACGAGCCGTACTCAAGGCCCACATCGCGATGCTGGAAACGAAACTCGGCAGGAATCTCATTCGCATTGACACAATCGACGAAACCCATAATCCAGTGACCGAAGAGGATGCTATGGGTCTGGACGTGATCACGCTCGAATTGTGGGATAACGCAATGCCAAAGGAAGACGCCAAAGAGCCGCAGCTATATATCGAGTTCAACATGCTCTATACCCTGCTGTGGCCCGGGGGGTTTCGATCTGCTTCGGAGCTTGCTGTTGAACGTGTCATTGGCGTAATCATTGCGCCCTATCTCGAGCTCAAAGATTGTGAAACTTTATCGTGCGTGCGACAGTGCCATTTTCATTTGTCGACACTGACAAGAGGTGATATTAGAGGACAATCTGTCAGGTTGTCTCTGATCCTTGGGTGTTTTGGCTATTTTACTTCTGCCGATATATGCACAAAGATGCTTTTCAAGCCTCCTGTTGGCGCCGATGGCAAAGCCCTTCAAGAATACGACGATTTGAGCGTTTTGCAACCTGTTATACTTGGTGCCGAAGCAAAGCGGACGCTCGGAAACCACGCCACGGAAGAAGAGAAACTCAATTCAACCCAACCCAATGTCAAAGCGAATTCAAAAAGGAAGATAAAAAACACACCAATGCATCGCGCCTCGGCTCAGCTGGCGTTCTTATTCCAACCGACCCTCAAAATTTTCATAGGCCATCTCTGCGAGCTAGCAGAGTCGGGTTCAGAAGATTATTTGAGAGAGAAGATAGAGGGCTGGGACTCGTTGCCTCTCGAGGCGAGGCTG
The DNA here is from genome assembly GCF_000320585.1 of Heterobasidion irregulare TC 32-1. NCBI lineage: Eukaryota > Fungi > Basidiomycota > Agaricomycetes > Russulales > Bondarzewiaceae > Heterobasidion > Heterobasidion irregulare. The sequence goes on along the minus strand of NW_009258207.1, from coordinate 1,581,618 downwards.
AGGGAGAAAGTGGGATGGGCCGAATGGACCAAGGTGACGGTACGTGTCAGACGCTTATCAAAAACTGCGTCCTATTCTGAGTGCGATCACAAGATCCCGGAATGGATGTTCTGTTATGGGATCGGATACGACTTCGCTGGCTTTACGGTTTACAGCTTCCACCCTGCACTCTTCGTAGAGAACGGTAAGCCTCATTGGGAATTTCACTGTTGCGAGATGGTAACTGGCTTCGAGGAAGTGTTTCTGCATTTTGATGCAAAGCGCCGTGTTCATGCTGTGAAGACCTTGCTGGCCATGCGAAGGCATTCTCACTTCCTTGCTCAAACCCTCAGAGGTCCTAATCAATTGCTTTTCCCGGAGGAATTTATAAAGGTAGCGAAGGAAATGAGCATGGAGGACGAAGCAAAGAAGTGGACACAGGCGGAGACAAGGAAACAGAACCGAGAGAAGAAATCTCAGAGTGAGGGCAAAAGCCCGTCAACGAAAGCTGCGTCTTCAAAGGCCGAGGAAGTCATTTTAAATGAGGAGGGGAAGGGAGGTTCTTCACGATCAAAGGGAAAGCAGACTTCAGGATCGCGCTCCTCGAGAGAGAACGCGAAGCTCGGAACTATTCAAGAAGACGAAGAGGAGGCGAAAAAGGATGTGAACAGAAAAGCACCCAAGCGAGATGGGGGGGGGGGGATCTGCGGAGGTCCCTACGGGCCAAGGAGTGGGAAGGAGCAGGGGATCTACCTCGAAGGCCAAAAAGGCCAAAAAGCTGGACGAACACGGCGACTACATCTCCACGAGCAAGGACAACGTGCCGGAGGGGTATGAGTCCCCGAAACCAGGAAAGTCAGTAAAAGTTATAAAGAGGACAGCGAAGGAGAGTCAGGGAGCGGTGACACATCTAAGTGAAGGAAAGGAAGAAGGCGATCCTAGCAGAGAGTTGAGCGTTGAAGCGTAAAAATCGTATACATACTTGTCTTTAGACAGATCATATCGATCCATATGCATGCAGACCCAAAGACGAGATGGCGACTAACAACGATTTCTTGAAATGAAGGCATCTGTGTCGAGAGTATTCACCGCGCCTTTGTCCACTGCTGGTCGTCGCGAAAATCTGTGATTGAAGGAAAAGCGATGCGCCTATCATAGAGGACCTTTTCTGCGCGTCATCACTGTCGTGCTTTGGAGGAGTCTCTGGTAGGTCGTTGCGCCGCGGTCGGTCGGTCGCCTTCAACAGCGCGGAACGGAAGAAAATGATTGTAACCAGCTTCGGAGTCACTCTGCTTTCCGATGCTCTCACATTCTGACTCTCAACAGAAATCTCATATATGTACCTGAGCTTGACATCTACGAAAAAATCCACAAAATCTTCCGTGTACGATTCACAAGGCACTCGTCTGACAACTGTCACACGCTGTCCCTGCTACAGAATTCGAAATTGTTCGAACCTGTCTTACGCTCAACAGCGCGTCAGGACCACACTGCCAGCTGAGATGAGCATCGAGTTCGATTTACCCACCGTGGATGCATTCCTTATTCCTCCTTCAAAAAGCTCTCACTCGCGGACCGATCGAGGTTTCTCGTATTGGCTCGTGTCCCTTACTCTCTTCCAACCGACCCTCACCATGCTTTCCTGCACGCTCCTTCCCCACCTCATGGATATGGTCCAGCCTCACTCGCCGCAGCTTGCACACGCTGTAGAAGAACGTCAGAATGCCGCAAACCACAGTGCATACGCCCGTCACGATGAGCGTCGCCTGACTAGTGTCCGTGAAACGTTCACCTTGCGCCCCGATCACATTCGCCAGCGTTGTGATCACTCCTGCAAGTCCGTGTAGAAATTCCGGCCTATTTTGCAAAAGTAGACGCGTGCTCAGTGACCATGTGGCAGGCACATCGAAGCTTACTGACAGGAATATGCTGTTGAGGAGCCAAATTTAATTTGCGCTCCACTTCCACCACAGCCAAACCGTCCCGAATACACCAGCTCCGCAGCATATCCATGCTAAAATATACCTGCGTAATCGCCATCGAAGCGCTCAGCCTTACGTCAGCTAAAGAACTCGAGCTAACTCACAGAGATAGGTTGTGCACAGCGTGTGACACGTAGGCCTCGATCTGTTGATGCCGTCGACCCCGTCATCCACTTTGATACTCTGCAAGCTCGCAAAGGTTCCTTGAAAAAGGACGAATTCGGCGAGGAGTAAACAGGTGAAGAAACACTCCAGCAGGTTGTCGACGCGCGGGATGGCATCAAGTGCGAGGAGCATCCTCATATATTGCGTCTGGACTGGCGCCGGATGTGGTGATGGCATCCGGACGTATGGAGAGCTATCGGGCGCGTCCTGTTGTATATGGTGGTGAATTATTGTCATGATAGACTTGAAATGCTGGAGAGAATGAGAGTGGCCATGACCGAGAGCTAATATCAATGAGAGGTGAGTGGATGAGTGCTTTAGGATGAAAGTCAATACTGTGAGGGATGCGTCCGCACATGTAGGCGTTGACATTTATCCGCACCAGGGGTAGGCAGAAGCGAAACTTCGTGTACCTTGATCCATATTGGCATCCTGAGTATCCGTCGCCGTAGCCATTGGGGCAGTGGAAACGCCAGACTGCCGAAAATAAAGCGAATACAGTGCAAGACGACAGAGGTCAGGAAGAGGAGCATGTACCGAAGCACTCCGACTTTCGCTTAAGTTTCAGGCTTCTAGCACGGCTCGACTTCAAAGAGTATAAAGCCGCCTTGGCACGAGAGAAGCTTGCGGAGACATATTCTTCCAATGTCTCTTTCAGCGTCATGAACAACGGACAAACAGAAGGACGCCAAAACCTCAGGCTTGAGAGTCCGGAACATGAAATTTCTCATCCCAGAATGATTATATGATTGAGAACGAAAGAAAGTGAGATCAATGTCACCATCGTCCATACGCAATCTTGTAAGACGAAGCTCGCCGACGTACGACAGGCAGAGCGGGGAGTAAGCTCTCAGAAAGCCCATGTGGGGAAGGAGGGAAATTTGGATCGTGAGAGTATGCTTATATCAGACTATGGTAAGAGAGAAATACTAAATGTCGTACTGGAATTTGGCAACAGGGGACTGTCTAGTCTAGGATAGAGGAACCAGTGACACGGATTCGCGCTCATCATCATACGGCTCGCATATCATGGAGAGCATTCTTTGCTTCTGCACTATTGATGCAGCTCCCAGCGCGGACAGCAGAGGTGCGTGAATACTCAGGCCTCAGGGTGAGGGCCAAAACGAAGCCGAAGGAGTGAAACAGCCCCCAGATGCGATGGAACCGAGCGATAGAAGCAACGAACAAGATGTGCAGGCTTGATACAATCTGTTGGACACGACGAACATGGAAGCTCACCAGATCCATTTGAGGTGCGCATTTCAGCCATTCGAGTTCGGCCATCTGAGCTCGACAGACCTCTCATACGCGGCCTCCTTCGTCTCATGCAGTTACTTGACTGTGCTTGAGGTTTCAGGGGATACAGAGTGAAGCAAGTGATGGCAAGATATTGTTTTCTCGAGGCTAGCCAGTCAGGGGCGGGCGATGACAGACAAAAGCAAGAAGGCAGAACACGGTAGAGATGGAGAGATCAGAACTGGATTCAGCATTGAGGCGTCGCCGCGAAAAGCCGGGGAAAGAACGGCCAAGCGTCAATCGGCGCGGGCGTTAAGTCGGCAATGTCCGAAACCTCCGGCTCCAACATCGAGTTCACATTCCGCGGGCTGAGGCAATGGTCCCATCATCTTCAGACTTCAAAGACTATGGTAGGCTTTCTCTTTCGAGCTGTCACAATTCATATGCGACATCTGACTCACTAGTCCCAGAAGGTTTATCAGGCTCCACCACTCGTTTTTATTGCCTTCTGACGAAATGATGATCTCCGTGGATATGAACTCGGTTGGGCTGACTGGGCGGGATTTATTTGTGGGATAGATGTCTGGTGTATCCATGTTAGGCCTCGGCTGGCCTTGAGTATGGATACACATAAGCTAGCGACGCCACTCGCATTCCGACGAAGCCTTTGAGTCTTGTTCCCAGTGAGCAATCTACTTCGTCTGCTTCCTTCGTTTTCTGACGTCGATCTTGATGACATGGATTGTCTTCTCGGCTGTACAGGGTATCGCTGGATATGGTACGCCACGAGGATGCTTTTGAAAATCTGCCTCGACCTTGTTTAGTGCTTCCAGGATGCCGCTCCGAGCACCTTTTGTTCACACTTCAGAGGTGCGATGTTTGTGCCGCCCTGGTCTCCTTTCATATCTTTGCTTCTGACTTCACGGATAAACAGCAGTCAATTACGACACTTCCTTAAAGTTACGTTACGAAACATCTTTCCAATCGCCCATGTGCGCATCTGAGTGTGCGCCTTGTCTGCTTTTGTTAATATGATTGTAAGCCGATTCGCCGTATTCTGTTCAATTTACATCAGATAAGGCAAAGAACCACGTGGGTCTTTGATTACAGCCAACCGCCCATGTTGCGGACATATCGTCATTCGACACCTATATACCATGGGACATACAACCCACTCTAATCTTTCGTACACACCTAGATATTATCTCTGCAAGACGCTTCAACTAGACTTCTCCCCGCATTCGTCACTGTCGCCGCCTTCCTCGTTCTTGTTAACAGTCTCTTTAGCATTCAATAGGTCCATCAGGGCCTTTTGAAATGAATACTGCTGGGACTCTCCGTGATACGGTGGAATCCGGGCCTGGTTTATCTTTCCAGGACTTCCTTGACTTCTACCATTCGACAAATTTCCTTCCTTGTTCATGCCACTAGTTTTGTTTCGGCTCTCATTTACTCCTCTTGCGACTTTCTTCGACTTCTTTTCACTGATTGCCGTGTTGTTGGTGGTGTTTGGAGCGGGAGACGCAGCAGGAGATGGTGTGGCATTGTTTGTCATTTCCACTATACGGTATAGTGAGGGCTGTCGCGTCAAAGGTTTGGGCGGTCGTCTCTGCTGGGAAGCCTGAGTGGGCTCTGGTGCTTGATTTGGTGAATCGGTAAAAACGTTAGCCATAGAGGTCTGGCGTGTGAGGGCTGCGGCCGCGTTTTTTAAAGTCAGGGGACTTGGTTAGCATGAGGATCCGACTGGCGTACCTCGGCGCTGATTTGTGTTGGAAGCGGAGGGTTGCGGCTGCATGTTTATTGCTACGATGTTGACAGTGTATAGATGCCGGTTCAGTGGACGCGTAGAAGCGGATTGTAAGCCGGCGTAGAAGCGGATTGTAAGCCGGCGTTTTATGCTTTGGTGGTGCAGAAGAGAGACGTGCTGAACAATTGTCAGGATCCTGCAAACTCCGTCTGTGTCGATGCCGCGCAAGGCAAAAAGGGCGCCACTATACGGAACTGCCACCACGACCACTTTTGTCAAGGGCTGGGAATTATCGAAAACGCTTGTCAGCTTTGGAGTCACTTAGAAACTCAGATGAGTCTTGCCAGTCTATATCTTGCTCATGTCTCTTTTTGATGATAGTATAACGCCGCACTATGAGTTTGGACTGAGGAGAAAATGGTCAACGTCCAAACGTTCAGGGCTTCTAAAGATAAGTAATCGGTGATCGATTGCTGCCCAACTCCATATGATTTCTAGGCACTTAGGCGCCCCATTTTCCACATATCGAGCCATCATCTTTCCAACCTGGCTCTTCTATTCGAACTCTGGGTGCATGGCAAATTATGTGCATCACTTTTGAACGTCATTAGCGCGTGGCATCATCATGGTCCTACGGTAAATGGCCATGTGTCTATATTCAGAGAAGTATTGATTTAAAGACTCTACGCTACAATTCTCTCAGTATACTTCTCTTTTGAAGGACGTACATGCACACACACTCAGATACTATAATCAAACAGCCACCAAGCAATAAAAAAGTTCAGGACCACAGCTGTATCACCTACCTCACGAACGTCCGTTATAAGCTTCTCCGCCTTCGCCTTCATGCTTCATTCCAGAATGCATGGGATCATAGCCTCGTCTACGTTCGGCTGAGGGTCTCAGTATGGAATCGGGGTCGACCAAATTCTGTTCGAAGTTTGCCGAGCGCCATTCTGATTCTATCCTTTAAGATCTGTGCGTGTGAACCAACATCGGCTGGTTTGGTGCGCCATACACAGCTCAGACAAGATGCCGCGCTCCGTCGTCTCTCGCATAGAAGACCCATCGAGTCCGTCATATCCACTATTTTGAGCATAACCACGTACCCTAATCGTTCACGTTAGATGATAATCTGGAAGAAATCGTGGATCTGTTAGCATACACTAACACAGACCAGTGGGTCAATTCGATGGTGGGAGGAGATCAGACCCTACTACCGGAAATGTTTCGTGCCATGGTGCGAGCGGCGCTGCTCGACGGTGAGGTGCACGTCGTTGAGGATGGTATAGATGAAACTGGTAGAGCAGAGGTTTGTTCAGTTGGAAGATGGTTCGGGACGTACAGGAAATGCTGGGATACGTCAGTCTTCTCATGCCCTGATTTTACAAGTGTGTTACCGTCAGCTGAAGATCTGGGTCTGTGCTCACATTTTTTTCGTGCAGGGAAGCACAGCGTGCCTTGGGATTTGACAAGTTCCTAGGCCACGTATCGCCCAGGAGCAAGAAATCGCTGAAAGAAGTCGTAAGGAATCGTACCAAACGATTGATCATTACTGACCTTCCTGTGCAGTACTCGTTCTCATACAACGAGTTGTTTTATCAAGTCCTGAGAAAAGAGGTACATCTCTCGAATGAGAGTCTTCAGCAGTGTTTATCCTTCGCAAGATTTCAGCATCACCTCTCATGTCCAACTTGGAAGAAGGAAGGAAGTTGCTGGGCCATGGCGATGGACGCCATACACGGACAAAAAGGATTCGGAAGAGCAATCGTCGATACCATGTACCAGAAGGTAGATGCTCGGCGTGCATGGGAGACCTGACGTCACTGACGCAGATCGTGGTAACTACAGGCCATCGCTGATAACATGGTCATCACAGGGGGAACATCCGGCCAAGAATACGTACGTCTGCGGATAGGCCTGACGGATACGCAGCCTGCTAACTCGTTGTGATAGTAAAGATATACCAGAAGATGAGATTCAGGATGCGAGGAAGCCAAGAACTAGAATCTCCTACAGAAGGTTTCATGATCGAATGTCTATCGCGCGGTCTTAGGTCCTCCGAGACATAGACAGAGCGACGATTATGAAAGCCTGAATCAGGGATATTGAGAGAATCAGAAGCAGAAAAAGGAAGGATCCGTCGACAATTGGCATATTATTGTGAAACACGAACAGTGTCGTACTTGACCAAGGGAAATGAGGTCGGCTATTGAGAATTGCCTTTGAGGAATGAGATACATTCTCCGAGAGTGGACTGCCAAACGCTGTAGGCTCACGATGTGCAGTCGTAAAAGATGGCGAACGAAATTGACACATCCCCAGCATCTCAATCATCTTGGACACGTTGATGATTTGACGCACCTTTCTTTGAACAGTTTGCATCTGTTACCAACACCATCACAAGTGTCTTTGGGTTGAATGGAAGGCGATTTACTGCCAGTAGCAAGGTCGTGGTTAGCGTGACAGGCGTGTGCACTTGATGTGCGAGGTACCACCTCTTAGGCGGGTGAAACAAGACGAAATAGAATCTCCGGCAGGATACATTCCGCACTATGATATTGTCTTGACCTACCTCATGACACCTCAAGCCCATTTGATGAAGCGCATTTTCTGTTCAAGTGCAGATGAATTATTCCGGGTCGAAGAGGCTAGTAAAAATCACTTACAGTAGATTCAGAATCAATAGATTAGAGATGGATATTCCTGAAGGTCTGCTTCGAACTGCAATGGGTAATGGTTCCGAGGATTCCTCGTACACTAGAAGCTATTGTTGAGAAAGAACGCATGGTTATCGATGTAGAGTAAGTGTTACGGACCTAATAGAAAGTAAAGCGAGCCTAAAATCGTGTGTGCGCATGATGGACTTCAGAAAGAACGGGGTTAATTCCTGTAGCAAGCCGACAATCAAGTTTTACAATCAGTTTCGGACATCATAGCCATAATTTAGTGGATTCAACCTACCTGCTTTACCTAAACATCCTCGCCAGCTGCTTTGGTTATGGATTCGACGACAGCCCTTGCCTCTGCAACCCAAGCACCGAATATACCCCCTTCAATCGCGAGGCATCCTATCCCAAAACCACCCTTCTCGCTCGCTCCAACCGCATTCTTCACCACCAGACAGTCGTACCCTCTCTCAGTCGCTTCACGAACCGTACTGCCAACACATACCTCCTCCGTGACCCCACAGATAATCAAATGATTTATTCCCTTGACTTTGAGCAAAAGCTCGAAATCCGTGTACGCAAATGCAGACTTGCCGGGCTTGTCGATGATGGGCTCTCCTTCCAGCGGGTAGAGCTCTGGAATGATATCATGCCCAGGTTCACCCCGGATGAGAAGACGACCCATAGGGCCTGGATCACCGATTCCGGAACCTGAAGGGTTGTTGCGAGAACGAGCAAGCTCGCGCGGTAGGAGGGACGAGAGATCAGGGCGGTGGCCTTCGCGGGTATGGAAGATCGGGTACTTGTGCTGGCGGAAGGAGGCAAGGAGAGAAGCGATGTTCTGAATCGGAGCACGCATAGATGCGATGTCATACCCTTGGTGAGAAAGATATCCGCCTTCTGTGCAGACTATCTCGAATGGACGAGAGAGAAAGAGAGATTGATCAAGCATAGATGTGCAAAGTTGAGAGCGGCTTGCTTACAGTCATTCTGCATGTCAATAACCACGAGGGCCGTTGTCTCAGGCGAAAATGATCCGGCAAATGGCCATTCGTAGGGATGTGCTAGGATTGTGTTTCTGATCATCGTGGATACGAAAGGGTGGAAGGCGGTCGCGGCAGGTCGCGGCTCGCGGCTCGTGGCAAGAGGAAAGATAAGATAAGATTTATTGTCGTCCGCCTTCAGCGCTTCAGCAGGCTCGTCCGACTTTTCGCTTGTGACCGTTACAGCCTACATATCTCTAGATTGTTCAAACACTCTTGAATGCATGGTCGTACCTATATCTCTTAAGCCTTTGTCGTGTCTTCGCATGGAAGATCTTCTCTCGGACTCTGAGCCAAGTGGTTGTCGAGCACACGGACTGAGAGGTGCGGAAGAACTTACCTTATCCCTTTCTTACATTGCAACTCACTTTCACGCTACTGGGTACGCTTTCGGGACCGCTAAATTTCCCAAAGAAATTCTTCTCATACAAATATGACCAAAACATGATCTATCGATTTTGTACCAAGTCTCCCACTCTGGTTCAACCAATCTTAGACATCCGAGTCGGTAGCTCTCTTGTTTCTGCATCATCGACATCTATTCATGTGGAGCTGGTGGGTCAATCTTCTAGGAGCTAGCACCCAATCGTCGATGCTTCCGTTGCCCCGTCTCTCAGTTCTAAGCGCCCCCTCTACCAAATCTCATCGAGAACGTGCAATATCTCTATAGTGTTCTAACGGCAAGGTTCTGAGCTATTTGCCTGTTCGGATCAAGTTTGCCATTTAATTCATCATGGAGATGCAAGATCATCCATGCTCAATACGCCTTAACGGTCAGTCTTTGCTACTTTTACGCTCGTAAGGCAGTCGTTGACGCTCTTTCATATTCATAATCATCTTGCGCTTCAAATATCATCCTTCTCTTGACATTTATGTATTTCTCCAAATCTCGCCCTCAATATTCCATGATTCGCGTCTTGTGCGGGTAATTGGAAGTACCAAGCGTAATTGCCTTGCGAGGGTACGATCTCTCTGTCAAACTCGATTCTGGGTATTGTCCTTGGGTCCACTCATCGCTCCACAGGGCCTCCCAAACTTTATTGAAACACTCCTCGATTGTGCCACGGATGATCTTCTTTGTGGGGGTTCCCTGTTTCACAACCTACATGGCATGTTGGCTATCGGTGGTAGGAGGCACAGAAACTATGTGGGCCTGCGACCTGCCTCTCATGTGCGTGTCTCGGAGGACTGAACCTTTCGGGAAAGGCAAGGCTGCGTCCCCCCTAAAATCATACCGATTTCCACGCTCTCGCATCCGGCTTGCAGACCCGTGCTATCGCGCATGAAGTCGCATAGATCACGATGCCAATTTCTCTTCTATAAATCAGAGTTAGGGGTTTTCAGTTATGCCATCCCATCACTTGAGCGTGTCTACGATGATTATTGCCACTTCTCCTTTGCTCAAAATCGCCCTCTTGCTTGCGACGGCGGTCGCAGTCCATGTATCTGTGTCACCGCCTCAGCCCCCGGCGCCAATCAAACGACGGACTGGTCAAGACCTCTTCAACAACATCATCCGATCTGTTGCTCTTGTGACAAAGGTGAGTCTGCCTTCGATCCTGTCTTGTTGCACGCAATTATTTTGACACATTCCACCATCTGAATAGAACATTACATGGGTGTTGACTCTCATTGATGCTATTGCCACCATTTCAGCTGCCTATGCTCATGTCTCCCGCGTCGCTCACCTCTGCCCTTACCCTTCCAAGTCCACGACTTTCTCTCTCTCCTCGATCGACCTTCTTTTCCTTCTGGGAACCCTCCTCGCCGTCTCCGGCGCTGCTCTCCGCAAATGGTGCTACATCACTCTCGGGAGCCACTTCACTTTTAAAGTGTGCCTCCTCCTGCATCACGAGTTAGTGACCTTGGGTCCATATGCGTGGATTCGTCACCCGAGTTATACCGGCGTGCACATGGTGCTGTTTGGCGCTACCGCTGTGATCGGATCGCAGGGAGCATGGGCCAGTGAATGTGGGGTGCTTACCACCTTGGGACGAGGCAGTTTGAACAGGAGCGCTATCACAATATGGGCATGGCTGATCGTGGTATTTTGGGTTATTAAGTGCTCCTATGCCGTGGGTAGCGCCCTGAGGAGGGTTGAAGTCGAGGATCACGAGCTGAAGCGGAAGTTCGGGCAGGTTTGGGAGGAGTATGCACGCAGGGTCAAGTGGGCACTCATCTCGGGCGTTTATTAGTTAGATTGTTCATATTCAAAGCCCAGCGATATGAACCAAATTTATCTGTGTACAAGGTCCACTTCGTTTCAGACATCACACTGTACAGCTTTCCCTCTTGCTCTTCTTTACCTCTTGCTCTTGCGCCGGAGCAATACAATTTCTGGTAGCGTATGTACTTGTACACAATTTGGCGGTAAAGGTGCCGTATACAAGAACAATACAATCTGCTTTATGCAGAACCCAACCCTCATCATACAAGGGAAAGGAGCATAGCTTGGGTACCACAGATATCCTACAACCTTCGTCAAGAACAATGCGAACGAATGAAACCGAACTGAGGCTGCCGATGAGGGCATGTCATAAGGAGAGTGGGTAGGCCGAAAAATCAAAACTACATATATTGCGGAAAGCACCTCAACACTCCGATCGGTACCTGCCAGAACGAGCAAGTACGATCTGGATCGACTGAATACCTGCACCGCTTGAACGATCCCATGGCACAACGAAACTCCTCGTAATATTAGGAGAATGTACAGTGTCGGGGAAGCTTGGGACCCTCTGTGAATCCGAAAGAAGTAAGATGTTGTCGCGAACCGGAGAGGAAGATAGGATGGCGCACGAATTCAAGTGTTCGTGGAGAGCTGAGTCCATGCAGAGGTTTGCTACTGCTGAAGATCTGTTATATTCTTCGCGTAGAGTTCGACGCAAGAGCAATCTAAAACAAGTGGCTGTCGGGACTTCATCAGGCCTTGAATTAAGCGTGAAGTGCTCACGTCGAAACGACGGAAATTGTATAAACTGGAAGATCCGTAAGTCTGTGTATGATTGGCATGAAGTACAAGACGGTGTACGTTTCCCAATCAGGAGATGTGTTCCTAGAAAAATCAAGGTTCCCCTGAACACGAACCACTGGTAAAACATCAGAAGAGCCGCCGTTCAGATTACTTAAGAAGCTCACGCTGATGACAGACATAGCGGCGGCAGCGCTGTGCGGACCGACTCCTGTGAGTCTTGCATGCTGCATGGGGGTAGAAATTATTTGGGATGCTTGCCATGTAGCAGTCCCGTTGTTGACTGTATTGATCATGATTCTGTCAAGAAGCTTGTTCGTCCTGCTCTCCGCAGAGTCGTGTCAACGGAATGGGCACAAGCAAGAGGAAGACAATAGGAGATGCCCACGAATTCATGCCAATGCACTTGCGGTGTACACGCAAGAAGTAGCAGAGGGTCATGGAAAGATAGATGTCGATCGCAGCGGAAAGACAATAAGCGGTGGTAATGGACCACTATAGAGTGAAAGTATCTATATCATGATCAATCAGAGCCGGACGAGCAACATGCTACGAATCGAGTCATGAAATGTTCCCAGCTTCGGAGCTCGATGCTGAACAACATCAGAATTGAGTTCATGCACAGTCTTAAGGGACTCTGCGCTCACGTCCTAGGAGTAGAATCTGTCGGGGCGAATATCATTCATCGTGATCATCAAAGTGAATGATGGGGTCAACGTACTGATTCCAAGGGCTAAGGGGCGTCTAAATCAGCAGATATCCGCTCACAAAGTTGGTCCGCCCATCACATACCCAGGCGCAGCGTGGCCATGAACATCTATATGGAATGAGAATAAGTAAGCACATGCTTAAGACATCAGCCTTGACTGATAAACTACTGACCAGGGGCGCTGATATATACCATTTTCTGCTAACTATATAGAATCAAATCAATCACTGGAAGACGGGAAACAGACGGGAAATGTCCTACTCTTCCGCATTGCGTAGGCATAGAGGCTATGGTGCGATAAGCACAGATTAACATCCTATGTGATTGAGGAAACTAAATAACAATGGGCAGTATAGCTTGAGAAGCACTGCAAAGATCATTCGATAAGTGTGATGAAGGGGATACAGCATCAGTCGTACCGTGAATAGAATTGTTAGCTGGTCATCATTGGCCTTCAGGATAATAATAAGTATGGGGATGTGATTTACGCACCGCTGTCAATCTGATTTCGACTGTGTGTCAATGACCGCATCGCATTCATTTGTTGACTTACGCTCACGTGGGGATGAAGTCTCCCATATCTCTGTCGCCAAAATGTACCATGAGACTTTCCCAGTTCGAGGTATTTATCAAACACGTATGCGCAGCATCGATTACCCTGTGCGGGTTATCCCGTTCCCATAATTCAGTAATAAGCCTCGTAAACAATGTCGCTCTGAGCGCACCAAAGCCAGAATACCTGAGACACACGCTGTCAGTAGGCAAGAGAGCTTCAAATGTAAAACGTACCAATGCTTTGGTCTTCAGAGCGTCGGTCGAGTACATGCGGAAGTAAAGGAACACCAACGCCGCTACGGCACCGGACAATCTGATAGAAAGCCACATGAGGGGTTATTTTATGATGCGCAGATTTTCAAAGGTACAGCTCACGCGGTGGCACCCATACCGCCAAGTATAACAACGCCAAGAGAACCGCGGATGTCCGTGTCCGTAGGTGACGCCATTACAATCGCACAGGACCCAGAAGTCAGTACAATGTGCCAAGCGGATATCGGGGGATAAGATCAGATCAAGGGTCTGCCAAGGGAACTAATATTCCTATATACACGGTCGAGAGGGGAAATGGTCAAATGCCTGAAGGTCACAAGCAATGAGCACATACCCGGGTTTACTTCGTTCAATAGAAACAGGAGAAATCCGGCAACTCGACGTGGTTCTATCGGAGGGCGACTATAGTCCTTTGGGACTTTGGTCCAAGGATTCTGAGTGTCCCCGAAGAAGCGAGGGAGAAAGAGGTAAAACTGCTGATTGTCGGGTGGAGGAACATGTGCTACAACGTTGCACGGTGGCCGCACGTCACGAACATCCTCAAAAGGGCTAGACAGCTGCAATCATAGTCCTCTGCTCTCGGTGCAATGCGGAAGGTAGTACATCTGATTGATGCAGGATGGGCCCTTCCTTCTGTGGTACTCTGGGAGGATTCGGGCTCGGGGAGGAGCGGGATCACTTCTTCCTTCCAAGCCGTCGCGGATGAGTTGTCAGTTGCAAAGCTCGACTAGGGAGCTCGTCAGTACACGAACAATGTGATATGGAACTGAAGAGAAGCTGGCTGGCCGAATGTACCATTGTAAATACATAACCGGCGACAATGCGCTGGAGGTCTCGCAATATGGAGTGTGGCTGCATCGCGAGAACTTGACATATGGCGAATGGAGGGCTTCGGAGATGGGTGCAGTGGATGCTATACTGGCCTTGTACTCGGTCCCGACGTGTCCCTTTTTGCTCCTCGAAGTCACTCTGTATAGGCTAGCGATTTTACTTATATAGATATTCTCAAGAACGTATCAGTGGAGTCTCCTTCCAAACAAAGACGCGTACCGAGTCTGTCCGATTCAATTTCACTACTCTGGGAAGATGGGTTTTCCTCCCCTGTTAATTTCCTGGTCACTTGAAATTATATTGTAGCTGTCACAAGTGCATGTTCTGTCACTAGCCTAAGACTTCGAGGGCCGACGAGGACCTTGAGTGTTTGGGAGAAGTTTTATTCATCATTATCAAATCAAAAGAGTGAAATGCACCTACTCAACCAAATAAAATAGGGACCGAAGGTTGACCTATTCATTATTGATGAGAGATCTGTATCATCGCATGGATGGTCAATATATCTATGTTTTAGAGGAGGAGAGACTCGGAGATCGAACATCGCGGAGTTGCGTCTGTTGTTTGTCCTTGTATCTGCTCAATCCATGGATGCCATCATCGTCGGCCGCCACAGACTCGCCACAGCCATTATACAAGAACACGGCGAAGATTGCTTTGTGGGGATGCGTCCTTTGGGAATGGATGATGCTATCTACGGATGGGTGCCTGTGCTCACGTAATGCCACATCAGCGCTCGGGGAAGGTTCGTCCATCATCTTTTGCTCGAGCTCCATCGTGTTTGAACTACTTTTATCTCCTTATCATGGCATGCAGTCGAACCGGTTATAGTCAGAAATGCGCGGCAGGTGAAAAGAGGTGTCTTACCCACAACTATGAATGAAGCTTATGCTGGTATACTCCAAACGCTTCGAAAATTGGCCTACCATGTCTCTAGGCACCTAGTAAGTGGTTTCTCAGTGTTTTGTCCAATAAGCAACGCAATCGAAAATCACCTTGCGGTAGCTTGCAGTGCGGATAGTATGCAGTCCCTAGAAAGTCAAGGTCATGGGACCTATTTTGTTGCTATCATACAGCTAAGTGAGACACGAGTTCCGCGCCGCCATCACTTGTTTTCCTCTCGGGGTTGATTATCTGATGACATCTTTTCTCATGAGCGTCCTTTTCAGGAACTCTGGAATCGCCCTGAGTCCAAATCCCAATTTGTCGGCTGTCTCCCAGCCGGTTGATATCAATTGTCCGGTTTCTCTTGGAGCACATTGAGTCTCACTTCGTTGGGCGGCATCCTGAGCGCGCGTCGTGTTCTTTTGGGCTCTGGGATAACCATGTCCCATTGGAGCTCACAGGGGCACAAAGAATGGGCTAAGCCACGTATGGTACATATGAAGTTCCTGGGTAAGCTTTGTCCGTTGGTGTACTTTTCTTCCTCGCTATCATCCCTGCAAACAGTTTGTGCGTCGCAGGATGTCAAATCTCGACATCGATGTACGTGGCTCGCTGGGTGTCATCCTTATTGGAGGGTTAGGAGCTACGGCGTGCGTATTACCCCCTGATCTATCTCCCCGACACACCTCACTGAGAATATCCATGGCTGTGCAGTCTATCGGGGGCAATCGCCGTATTGACATTTCTGTATTTTAGAACGTATCCAGACGATCGCTTTCACACAAAAGCATTGGTGAGATATTACGGCCATCTTCTATGTAAACTCATGCCCTAACGAGTAGGATGCAGGTAATATGGCTTTGGTAGAGTTCATTCTACTCTTCGTTTTCTTCACCACAAGATCTTTGCTAACCGTCGCGGTTCTCGTAGGGCGATTGACGCGGTACATACTTGCTTGATAAATGTTTCGAGCTGGCATGGCCTCGTCTCCCATTTTGGCGACCCGAACATGAAAGATTTTATCCCAACGTACGTTCTCTCTTGAAGTCCTACTTTTTATCTTCTCAATAATGTTATTTGAACGGTATAGGACCACAGCGGTAAGTCACCTTGATTCCAAACCTCAGATTTTGAACTCTTCTGAACACTGAATCAACATAGCTTTCAATTCTATTTACGGTGACACTTCATCTCGACATCATCTGCCGCCTTTTTCTGACCCTGAGTTAGTGCTTCGCCAGCTATTCAGTTCATTGGTGCGTAGCAATGATATGTCTTGCCGTGACGTCCGACCGCTCAACATATCACTGCAGTTTTTATTCCTACGCGATGTGGAAGAGTGCGTAGATTATGAGGCTTTATGCTTATGCATGGTCACTGATCGGTCTATCTAGTCAGTGAAAAGTGGTATTTGACTGCGCCCTTGGTTTGTGCCTTCAAAGCCCTTTGTCCGACGAGATGCTGACCCCTTACCCTCGCTGATTGACATAGATGTTCATGGCTACGCTGCGTCTTGGTGAGCATCATTTGGCCTATAGGACTGGCTTCATATTTCCTAATCAATCTCTTCTTCAGCTTTGGGTTTTAGTAAGCCAGCACCGCACTCCATTATCCTGAATGATACAAGCAGAAATTCACGAATCCATGGTCGGTCAGACTCCACAATCAGAACGTACGTAGTGTGAAGTCACCTCATTAATCGGGGCCCTCACCATTTCTCTTTAAGTATCCAGCTGAACAGCTGGCACCTGTTCATTACTCGTTATGTTGTGCGTCGTGCCCTCCCTATTATCAGGCCAGCATACACTGAGACCTCGACAAGTGGTCGATCACTTCGGCATATTCTCTTTCTGCTGCCATAGACATCTACCTCTCAATAACGCTCACGTACTTCTTGCGCGTACACCGAAAGCGCATTGGCATGCTTGGGTGAGTATGTTCTTCCATCGGTGCGCGAGTATATCCTCAAGGTTTCTTAGGACGAACAAGATTTTGGATAGAATCATGCTCAATACCCTGAACAATGGGGTGATCACTTGGTACGTTGTCGTCCTCTCACAATTTTACATTCTCATACAAGTCCCCTACCGAATAGCACCGCTGCTCTGATGTCGCTGATTAGTGTGAGTGATTGGTTTCTTCAAATGATAATTTCCATCCCACTTTAATTCATCTCTAGTGGTTCGCGTTTAGAGGGACATTGATCTTCCTTGGGACCCACTTCCTCATAGGCAAATGTAGGTCGCTTTCCAAATCTATGCAATTTAGTAATACTGATCCTCAGCTCGCCGACAGTCTACACAATATCCGTAATCTCTACGTTTGTGACTATTTACAAGACCTCCGTCTTCAGTGCTCATTGAGTCTTGACAATAACAGGCTTGTCATGCGCCGCTTCCTGCGCGAGAAGTACAACCGACACACCTTCGTCAGCGGTGCGAATCGCTTACAATATGGCCCCGGTTCTCCGCGTTTATTCGAATATGTGCGTTATGGCATGCAATCAACCTCCATGACCTGGCCGTTGAAGGCCTATTTTTATCCAGACTGTAGCGAGCTCGGTTGATGCTGTACAAACTCCAGACAGCGCGAGGACATTTGTTATCACTGCTCCGGTTCGTCTCAGTCCTTATCTGGCCATCTGGCCGCTGAGTCTCAGCTCATCCAATTGTCCAGCCCAAAGCCAGCGTGGAGAAAATTCAATATGATGAACTTGGAAGGCCAATCGTGGGTGCAAGGAACGACAACGTTTTTCAACCGCTCGAAATTGCTTGAAATTTCTCAAGCTGACTTGCGACTCCAGTATTTCCGCCCCGGATGATTTCCATTTTCAGCCACACGAGATCTCTTCTCGATGGATCTAAGTAGTAGTTCAAGCGTGTTAATTCCGCCCTGCTGTGTTTCTGTACGCTTTCGTTCAGTTCTCTTTTGATATACAAGACAGACCCGTCTTGAACAGCTCTTTTTCGCCTCTTGGTATCGGGCATACAGTAACCACCCAGCCAGTCCTTCGACGAACATTCCACTGTACCTGTTTATGTTTTTTTACAGTTAGTATAGTAGCACGGTGTACTGGGCCGTGCAAAGTAAAATGTGAATTATAGTTTCGATCGGGAGTCTTCACAGTGTCGAGGGGCAGGGACCTGTCGACAGGCCGCCGGAGACCCCGTAACTCCAAGTACTCTCAGGTCCGCCGACAGCCGCCTGTACGCCTGAGACACTCTCAGCAGTCTCTCAGCTAGCTTGCAGGGCCTCAAGTAGCAGATGGTAGGTACTCTACTGTTCACGGTCATTAAAAATGCCATCTGGCACTCAGAGATTAAACCTGCAGAAGAACGATGACTGGTCCCAACAATGTTCAAGACAAGGCTGATAAAGCCTTCGCGGACAACATCTCTGTAGACACAAGTCTCGCTCTTGACTATCCCGACGACGATACCGATCTCGCCTCAGACGAACACCATGAGAATGATCACATCTTGGAAGTGAGTGAATTGCTTGATGAATGAAAGATCCCAATTGAATTCCTACGAAAGTCAGATCCAGAGGACTTGAGCTTGAGTCCTGATTCCACTCAACTCGCAATAGCTCATTATTCTTCATCCATATCATCCCCAGGTTTGTCATCGCCGCTTTGAACCATTCCTTGGAAGCTCAAAACCCTATTCTATTCCTCTAGCGTGTACTACCGCAAATCTTAACGAAGATCAAGCCGAAGGCACTTCAGCTATCAATGTATTAGTATCCAGTCAATCTGTTCTCTCCGGTACTGCTATCAATTATCTTGTTTTGTCGCATACCTCAGACAATTCTACCCAAGCTATCCAAATTGTCGATCACATTGTTGTGCCACCCAAACATCACTCGCTGTCTCCTTCGTCTCCGCACTCCGTGCAAGTCGATGCCGTAGATATTTTTCATGACCCTATCATGCCTACTGATAGTCGCTCTCAGCACCCCTATGTATTATCTGCTCCGCCCCGACTCAATCGTCTTCGCTCTCCTGGCTCAATCTCTCGCATCAGATCTGTATCTGTTGACCCCCATGCTGTGACAGCTACTTCGCCCTCTTCTTCTCACAAGATTAACCCTACTGCAGAGGTCGTGCAACCACCTTCCTCCGCAATCTACCCCTTATCTCCGTCTCCCTTACCTTCTACATCTCAGACAGCTCGTAGATCAACACGCACACCGAAGCCGAAGGATATGGCACTAAGGATGAAGTACTGGGAGCCCACGCCTACCCAGCCGCCTCCATGGAAACGATCCAGAATAAATGCGCATCCCTCCGCCCTTCAACGCAGGCGAACGGCCCCATTTCCCCGGTCGAGGGAGGGCAATGACTTCACTCGCCCTCGCGCTCAGCAGAACCCCAATGCACAAATGATTCGCACCGGAGCATACGGCAGGGCCGGTGCTGTACGAGTGGGCGAAATAATATATATCGGGGTAAGTCCGGTATGGTCACACCCAGCGGAGAAACACTCAGAATTGGCATGACTATCAGGAAACTGCTCTTATCATGCATGACCCCTGTGGACGCTGTGCTGCAGCTCCTGGCGCCCATTGTTCTGGACTCGTGGGAGAGCGATGTGGCCGGTGTCGCAATATGAAGCAGAGATGTTCAAATCTAGACATAAAGGGAGCTGGTAAACCTGGCACGTTGCGAGTAGTTAATCGGGAGAGAGTAGAAAAAGTCGAGCGCTTTTCGAGAGAAGACGAGAAAGTGTTGATCGACGGGGACGACGACGAAGGACTAAGTTCTGATCAAGGCGAGGGCATCTATACAGGTAAACGCACTTTACTATGACCCTCGATCTTTAGTTGATGCTCAAACGATACTTTAGAAGATCATGTGCAACAGCGCATCGTGCTTCGGATGTCTAAACGAAACCGTGGCGAAGTGTTCATATCCGCATCCAATGCCAAAATTGGCAATGCTGGAAGCAGCAAGAGGAAGCGTCAAACTACTAGAGAGAGGAGCAGGAAGCGGAAAAAGAAGAGTCCTGAGGATGGCTCTTCCAATATTTCCGACAACTCACATGTCGAGCCGATCCGACCCCTGCACAAAGACACCAATCCAGTTCCTATCTCTGCTGCGAGCACAAAAGGCACGTCTGCTCAGCTTCCTAGTACAGATCCGCAGAATCCGGAAAGCGAAGAGCCTGCGCCTGGTGACCGTACGAAAGAAGCAACCGCTGCAAAAGCGTCAACACTGGTAAAAGGAAAGTCAAAGCCAGCGGAGAAAGGTGAGTGGGGATGGTTTCTACCTCATTTCTCACCAAGTCCCTGTTCATCTTTGTCTAGACCTGGCGCGTGGGTCTGAGAAAATTGTTCAGAACGCCGAACAGCGACTTCCGTCACAAAGTGAAACAATGCCTGAGGCAGAATTGCTAGACAGTGACCCATCGATGGCCGGTCAGGATGTAGATTCACAAATTGTTGGTGAACAAGGTGGGACGAGGAAGGAAGATGGCCAAGATCAGGAAGCGACGAGAGATGGTCAAAGGCGGAAGAAGAGAAAAGCTCGAGCAACTCGGCGCTCAACTTGGATTGATGGAGCAGGTGAGTGAAGAAGGATGCTACGAGCATTTCAATCAAACGTTCACACGATACCCTATTGCAGGATCGGTGCAGACCTCTGATTCTCAGGTGTCAAATTTGGAGGGCGACCGTGATGAACAAATTGCACGACTGCGCGACTCAGTGACTGAGATGCAGGCTGAATTGGGGAAGCTCCGGAATATGCGAGAGACGATCGATAGATTGTATTCGATTGCAGAGAACGTGAGTAGAGGGCTGGAGCTCTTAGAATCTCAGCCTCAAGCTTCCAGATCATGGACAGTGGCCTGAAGATGTATCATTAGCTATTGTGCTGAAGTACATGTATAAGCTTGATGACCTGTGCGTAGCGTGTTTCTTTTCGGGGAAGTTCGAGCCAAGGTGGCCTGTCAAAAGTCGCCGCTGGGTTGAAAACAACACGACCCCATCGACTTGAGGAGGTCGCCGTTTATCGATTCATCGTCTTTAAATCACTCAAACACCACGAACAGCTCACGCTATCCTGAATTCCTACTATTCTGCGCTGGTCCCACTCAGCTTTTCTACGCATTGTTCCACGAAGGCGCTTTCACGTTGGCAACCATGGCTCGTAGAACGTCCGCAGCTATCACACGATCTACTACACGATCAACGAGTAGCGCGCGATTTTCATTCGCGAAAACGATCAGAGTCACCAGTAGAACCAGAGCACAGAAAGACGACATTTTCTTGCAAAAGGGCATATACGCCGGCGCCGTACTCCGTAAACACACAATCTATATGAAAGTGAGTGCTACTTGGATTTTGTCGGAACGTCCTTCCTCATATTTTCATTCCTACATTGTGCTTCTCTATATCCGCCTTGAGAGCTGACGCGACCGCTTTCCGGGCCTATAGGGGCGTCCGATATATGCGCCATATGATTGCCAGCGCTGTATAGCAGCTGGCGCTAGATGCTCAGGTCTTGCAGGCCAGCGCTGCGGAAGGTGCAAATATATGAGACAAATGTGCACGAACTTTCCTGTGAAGAAGAAGAAGTTAGCGGACAAGACAACCCGTAGGACGGATGTCATAGGAGGAAGCGAAGGCGATCACGCAGAGTTGGAGGGACAGGTCGCTGCTGAGGCCGATGGCTCAAGAAAACGAATATCTTCGGTGGAAGGAATGGCCTCGGAGAAGGTGAAAGGGAGGAAGCGGATGCTTGTACGTGTGGTCATCAGTAAGCGACCGAAAAGCGAAGTTCAGCCAGGTGAGTACTATGTGATGTCATTATACTCGCGAATAACAGTTCTCTGTAATGACAGACCTCCCAACCCCGAAAGTGTCGACTCCTGGACGTATCATGGATAATCAACAATCACAAGAATTGCCGAATATCGAGGAAACATCTTCACGTGGACTTATCTCTCAGAGAGATGATGAAGACGAAGCAGTCAAGCGACTGATCTTAGACTCTGTCGAAACCAGTAGCAGCGCTCCCGAGGACGAATCCACAGTCGCAATGGAAGAGGAAAACAACGAGAGCGAGGATGACAGTTTCAAGCACGGGTTCATTCCTAGCGATTTCGTGGAAGATGAATATGAGAGCATTGCTGGGGATCTAGAGCCAGGCAACTCACAGGATGATTTTTCAACTGAGGGCGAGATTAAGCGCAAGCAAGGGGTCCTAGATGCCTTAGAGGCAGCCGCCGCCGAAATAAGGTCAGAATTGGTACGCTTGAGGGCCTCGACCGTGAGCGTTGGTGAATAGATCTGTAACAAGGCATGAGTCCTAGCTTTCTTTTTTCAACCTGATGTATCGGCCCACAATGTACAACCAACTGTAACCACTGCGTGCATCGCAGGGTTTTTCCTGGGATAAACCGTGGATAAAACCCTGCGATGCACACAGTGAACGTTTCACATTTTGTTTCATGTCACCCACCTGTTGAAGTAGATTGCAAGCAAAATCGAATCCATTCCTAGAAAATACATGACATAAATTTAGAATCAAAGACAGACACCAAGTACATGTTGTGACTGAAGACCACGCAATGATATAGACAGCCTTTAAATCTGTGGAAATGGCATACATAGATTATTTTCAGTATCTGAAGGATAACACAGGGGAGTTAGTGTAGGAGAGCAATCAGAAGAATAAAAGTTCAGTGTGGGCGGTTACTATCTGGTTCAGGATCGTAATGCAGTCCTGCTGAGTAGGCTGGCAGAGATATTCATGTAGCCTGAGTACCGCAGCACCACATCTGCCTATTATGGATTGAATGCGGTGGAGCGATCACAAAATTTGTGTACACTTTCCATCAAGATTTCATGGTGAGTCGATGAAATCGAAGAAACAACATACGCAGCTCAATTGTCGATATCACTGGCACTTGCTAGATATAACTGTGCCTTCAATCAATTTGCGCGATACCTGCTCAGACGAGACAGGACAATGCCATAGTGACGCCAAAGGTGACGATGAGAATCTTTTGTATATCAATGAAAAAGGTGATAACATACTAGACTTCGGAGCATCGTGTTGTCGGAGGAGATATGGGTGTCTCACTTAACCATCAAAAAGCTCCTGTTGACCTGGTGGATTCGTTCATCGAGCCGAATGATTCATTTCATTTTTGTCCATTTAGAGTTGCGCCGAGCCAAGGCAACTAAGGGCTTGGGGTGTATGCCTCGATTAGATGAAGGGACGATACATTTTAGTTGGATGCCTGAGGATGCCTGTTGGCCAGGACAAGAAGCTGGGCGAAGACAAGCGCTTTGCAGCGGGCCGGGAGAAGCCGGTCCTCTAAAAACATCTCATCTGATTCGGACGCGACGATATGGACTCTCCAGAGTCCGTACACTAGATTCATCTGTCCTATGCTTGTAATGATATCGGTGCCCTTCAAGAGGCTCTGAAGACACACATGACAGGGTGCATTGGGCTATTTGAAGAGCAGAGTTGATTCTGTACTGACCCTCCTCGATGTCCTTAACTTCAAAAAATATGCACTTAGGCACTGCTGTATGTTGATCGTAATTCCGGTCAGGTGAATGATGGGTTTCTCACTGTCCACGCTTCGCCTTCTGCCCACTGACTCTCTTATGATGCTTCCAAGACCACTACAAGGGACAGCACACTTGACCCCGTCGCCCAGAAGACTTGACATACGCGGCGTCCGATCGCAAGAATGGCTTCCGACATCAAAAATGATATAAAAGCCCCTGCGGATGTGACGCTTGTCGAATCCCAGCCCATTTCTGCCATGACGTGGATATCGATTTCTGCCCTCGCAGTTGCAGCCGTTGCTTTCACGTACTCGAAACTTGGCTATGTGGCCGCCCAAAACTTGAGCCTCCCCTTGCCCATTCAAGGAGTGGTATGCTTATATTAATCGTCAGGGCTCATGGATGAGGTTCACTGACAGGCTGGCCAGTTTGTAGACCCACTATCGTTCGCGGTTCAGGGTAACAGCGGCAGCTTTCGCAACAGCTCCTTCAAACAGGTCTTCAACCCGACTTCCTCCTCACCTCCCTTCTTCCAAGTATTCGACCCGGCTTTCCTGTCAATTCTTGGGCCGAACGCGAGCATCCGCGCGATCGCGTCGAACCCTAGTTTTGCTTTCGCTCACGAGGCGCCGATTTGGAACCCGAGCACCGACGAAATCTTCTTCGCAAGCAACGACGGCGGCGCCTTGGGCAACAGCGACATCGATCACAACAATGTAGTGGGGAAAATCAACCTTGCGGATGCCTTGCAAGCGTTGAGTGCTTCTGGGAACCAGACGAGTCCCGTGAACGTCACCGTGACTGAGGTATTTCATTTTTCCGAAGCGGGACTATTATTGATTTGATGAACTGACTCCGTGTGTGACATGGTTCTTAGCTCAGTCTTTCCGATACAATTCAGATGACGAACGGCGGCACAGGACCACACCGCGGAAATTTGGTACTCATCAACTCGGGGCGTGGCGAGCTTCCACCATCCATCGCGCTTGTCAACCCGCAAGAACCCCACAATTCCACGATCCTGCTGGACAACTTCTTCGGCAGGCAATTTAACTCTTTGAACGACGCTAAGGTACATCCGATCAGCGGAAAGTTGTTCTTCACCGATGTAACGTGAGTACGCATCTGCACTGGAAGAGTCGAAATATGTTTCACTCACCTGTGAGAATGCCTTGATCTGCATGGCGAAACGTTAGGTACGGCTTTTTGAACCATTTCCGGCCAGCACCGCTATTGCCAAGCCAAGTCTATCGCTATGATTTCGACACGGGCGCCGTGCGCGTCGTCGCGGACGGATTTGATAGGCCCAACGGACTCGCGTTCACAAAAGATGGGAAGACAGCGTACATGTGAGTGCATCGCTCAACCAATAGGCTGCAATGCACTGCTCGGAAGTCCTGCTACGCGCGCTTGTTCTCATCTCTTCTATCGTTCAGCACAGATACGGGTGCTTCCGGCGGCTTTCTCGGATTGAACCAGACACAGCCTGCGACGATGTGAGTGTCTTCATATAAATCTCTCAGCATCAATTCGCCAACGCCGGCCGCAGTTATCAATTCGACGTCGATGCGAAGACCGAAGCGTTTACGAATCGTCGCGTGTTCGCGTACGTCGACACCGGCGTGCCCGATGGCATCCAAGTCGACATCAATGGCAATGTCTATTCAGGGTGCGGAGACGGAGTGCAGGTGCGTCCGGGTCTGCGTTCTCATTCTGCGCGAGATCCTGATCATTTGAATGCCTCTATTTCTGTCTATATCAAGGTTTGGAACGATGCGGGCACGCTGCTCGGGAAGTTTTTCTTGGGAACAACATCTGCCAATATGGCCTTTGCAGGGAAGGGACGGCTAGTGATCATGGCGGAAACAGCGGTATACTTGGCGCAGATCGCTGCGGAGGGCCTCGATCTGGCCAGCTTTTCCTGAATAGTGCATCATGCGAGACATCTCAAAATAAAGCAGTGGCAGCATCGATTTTCTTGAAGGTTATGTCCTATAGGATATTTGCTGCATCGTGTTCATGGATATAATGAAAATGTCACAGCACATCTCGCCCGTCATTGCGATGAATTAGGGAAGAATGTGACCAGGGTCATGGTAGTCGCCCGCTAAGTCTGCAGCTCTTAGTGAAGAACTTCCCATACACGGCCAGCTCTATTATAGTCCAGATCTCCAGAAATACCGATGATTCTCCATCAGAGTAGCTCACATTTATGCTCGGCAGGTATACAGACTACTTGCACCTACCACGATGTCGACTGTGATCCATGAACAATTCCGGCCCACCCGACCCTCGAAATCGGTCAGGACAATGACTCACGATACACAGCACAGCACACCAGCTACATCATCGACAGAGCAAAGGCCATCTCCTCATCGGGCTAAGTCTAGCCAGATGTCCGTTCAGACGGATTACATGAACATGTTACTTGCACTCGATGCGGTTCCACGTTTGGATAATCTTCTGGCCAGCTTCTTTACCTGGATATTACTCGCCGGCTTTGTGCTCTTTCCCGGAACATTTACAAGCTTGCAGAGCTTCAACATTGACAATGGTAACGGGGGGCTTCAGCAGGTAGAAGGCCGAGTACTGGATGTGGTACAGAATGTATCTCTGTGAGGCGCTATCTCTGGACTTGATGAACAGCGATGCTGACGCCAACAATGGTTTCAAAGATTCGTGATAGCGTGGATATGCTGCGGAGTCGGGGCCGTGGGGATGATCTGGTTGTGGTGGAAGTGGAATGCCAATTACATCTGGCTCCTGGACAGCATCTTCCTGTAAGTCTCAACGGATCTCTCAACTCACCACCAAACAGACCCGCTCGCGGTATGATCCAGACCTGGCTGTCTCAACGGACTTGCGGGGGTAATCACAACGATCGCGAACGTGTTCGGGGCGCAAGGCGGGCGATTCACGGTAAACAGCGAAGCTACGCTCGCGGTGACAGGCGCATGCACCGTGATCTGTGGTGCATTGACCGTGTTCTATAGCGCGTGGTTGCTTAGGCGGGTGAAGCTGAGGCACGAAATGGAAGTCGGGAGGGAGAGAGCAGGAAAACACGGAGAGGGTTTACTGGAAGAAGTCAAGAGGCACGCGCAAGAGCCAGAGCCTCAAGCCAGGATCTTTTGAGGAAAAAAGGTTCTGCATTTTATATGCGAACGCGTGAAGGTTCTTTCTTGTTACTGCCTCACCGCTGTAGTTGTTTATAGAATTTGGGACTTTTTGTGAGAATAGTAGAAACATAGGCTTCAAGCTTCATAAAGGTCTGGTCACAGAAAATCCCGAGGATATCGTGCTGGCCTACGCAATGGCCGGAAACTGCGGCCCGGACGGCCCGACTCCTCAACCGAACCAGATTTGAACTCTTTTGAGCTCCGTTCTTCCTCATCCAAGTCATCGTTGACGTGTGACGGTTGGAACTTGGCAATAGGCATACACAGGCCCAAAAAATTCCTGTGGTGCATCAATATGGGTGGCAACTGAACATCAACTACAAGCAGGTAACAGACTGGTAACAGCCATCTTCAGCATCACCGGCCATCGAATCACCGGTGACTCACGAGATCTGGCCTATCCTGGTGAATTTCACTGGCTTGTTCGTGTGCCTTGCTTCTTGCGTTTGTTCGCACAACTTCACGAGAAATGCGATGCTGGAGTGCTCGTGAGAAGCATCGTGAGAAGCAATGCAGGAAATGGTTTCTGTTCAAATGATGCTATCGCAGCATAGATTTTCAAAGGCACGAGGTACGCATCCGGAAATGAAGTTGCCGCCGCTACTGAAAGGCGCCGCTCTGCTTAGATTTATTCTTGTAAACAAAATCTGACAGCCATTAGCGCTAAAGAACGATGTAGGCTAAGGTCTAAGGTCTCTTGAGATCCCATTTGCTGCAAGTTGCACCTCTAGTTAGTCTGCCATGCGGAAGTATACAGCCCCAAGGCTTCCAATGCATCGCGGGTCCCTCAGTTTCCATTTCCGAGTGCTTGCATCTCACTTAGGCTGTATGGAGGTGAATACCATCTCTGATGCAGTTTCATGCACCATCAATCTACCTCTGTCAATTCATAACCTCACAAGCTCCGACCTTGAAGATTGAAGAGGCGAGCCTTGTTCTTGTATTCGGAAGTAGGGTCTTCGGATATTCACGAATTTCCGGGCTTCATAAGCAGCTCTGAGCGGCACTCATGACCTCATTAAATCTACTATTACCCTTGCATTCTCTAGTCCTCTCTCTCTCTGCCAGCCGCTCAATAATCCTCCGCGATGTTAGCTAATCTGACAGCGAGTGATATAAAAGCTCTCCATGACATTCAGGATTTTTTTACCGCAGACTTCACTACCTTTGCTTGCGAATCAGTGATTTACGGTGAAAGCAGTCAAATGAGCTCGTCTTGCCCGATTCGACTCATCCAATCTCTAGGTATATACATCGTTATATTCGGGTTTTGCATCTGGAACCTCCTGTGAGAATTCTGGTTCATAATTGGTACATCTTACTGATTCCCTTCATAGTCGCAGGGGGTTGAAATCGACAATGAACATGGTCATGCTCCCAGCGTGCATCATTATGTTCATCATGGCAACTATATCATGGGCAATACATTTTGCAATAATTCAGCGATGGGACCGTCTCTTCGTCGCTCATCTACGTCATGATACAAACTTAGTCAACATACAATCGGAAATAATCGCCTCCACATTTCGGCTGCGAATCATTCCCTTGCTTCTAACAATGGTCAACGTGCGCCCTCCAATTCTTAGATCCTCATAGCTGCCTATATGACTCCTATAGTTCACTCTCAGCGATGCTATTGTCGTATGGAGAGCGTGGGCCGTGCGGATTGCCAGCCGCAAGCTGGTTCTGATGCCAATTCTACTTTGGTTCGGCTCGCTGGGTACGTAGCGATGATTAATACTGTCCCCAACGCCCAAACAAAAATTTCGATATAGTTGCCATCTTACTCAATGTAGGGTGCGCAGTCGCGTTTCTGTGGAAAGGGGAATCGCCAAAGCTTCAGGAGACTATGAATAATGCACAATTCGCAGGCTTTATCCTCTCCTTTGCAACCAACGCGACGGCTACTTCGCTTATTGGTTACACAGCATGGTTTATACTGCCTTTCATTCTTGTTTTCACGGGCTGATTACATCTCAACAGGGGAAATCGCCAGCTTCTGAACCTCAACCTCCGTCGCTCAAGTGTGGTAGCCAAAACCCAGAATATCCTTGTCCTTTTGATTGAGTCAGGGATCTTATATGGTGTCTTCTGGGTGTGTTGAAAAGATCTCCTACTGAATCAACATTTCTAACCGCCTCAACTCTTCTTAGATAATGCTCATCGTCTCTGGTTTTGTGCAAGTAACAGGCTCCGAGGAGTACGCTGGAACATTCCTTATGGATGTTGGGATTCATATAGCGGTGAGCATATTTCTACTGATGCCTCATCTGCCTGATGACGAAAAATATCTCAGGGTGTATACCCAACTATTATCATGGTGCTTGTAAGCCTTAAAAAGACGATATGGGACTTGTCGACTCTCTCTTTGGACAGCAAGAGGACCGTCCTAGAACTGGCGACTGTACGAGAAGGCTCCGTTGGCAGCGTGACTGTGGAGAAAAGTACTGCTTCCGCAACGCTTGTGGATGGGACGACCGGGAGACAAGACAGTGGATCGGCGGTGTATGCTACAGCATGATTTTTCAAAGAGTTACTAGGCTCTGTTGAGGCAGGGTTATGTATGTTGATTTCCTTTACCGATTGCCCTAGATGACAGTGTAGTTACGAAGTAATAGACTACAGTCTTGATCACATCGAGTACGAGTTCCAGGCGCCGTCGTACTTCGTCCTCTTTCCCACTACATATTTATATTCGTACACCTTATCATGATGCTCATGTCTTTGTCGTTTCTCTCATGCATGTTTTTGCTGAGAGCACATTGGGCTGATGTAGTACTGACAGTGATAATGCTAAGTTCTCCCGCATATGCAGTGCTTGTGACCGTCTCACTGTTATTCTTGATATTGTAGCATAGCTTTCATAGCATTTCGTTGGTGAGTGCATACAGGATATTATAATACGAAGCTACACCGGTCAGCGTTTACATGTGATGTCGTCAAGATAAAGAATAAGTAGCTTCAAATGTGATCGCCCACCCCACCTTTATATACACCTGCCAGAAATGGCAACCAACTCACGATACACTCATACTAGACTCGCTTGTTCGACTCATCACGGGGAGGTTCCAACCCCCGTCATCGTCCTCGTTCAGTCTACCCATCCGCTTCGTCTGCTTCCCCGAGCCCCGGCTGCGTCCGTTGCTCGAGATATGATGCGTCTGCGTCGCGCGTTTCTGGCCGAAAAGGAGCAGCTGTGGACGCGTGAGGAGGACGAGGCCGACGTTCATCGCGCCCGAGAGGCTGAAGACGGTGATGACGAGGAAGGACCAGACGGAGGGCACGTCGTTCCCGTGCTTTTCCAGACCGAAGTTGATCCAGCGGACGACGGAGAGCGGGAGAACGAGTACGGAGTATACAAGCGGATACCTATATCATAGTTTTATATGGAGGAAGGCGGCTGTGTGAGCATGTGTGGTAAAAAAAAACTAGCGCGAAACAGGACTAACGCTAGCATCAGCATCGCCCGCTTCGACTCGCCCGCTTCTACGCCCTCGGCATTGCGCGGGTGAACGCGGAACCGCCACCAGGTCTCGGGGTCGACAGAGAGGTTTCCTTTGCTCCAGTAATACAGCGGGATGTAGACGAGGAAGGAGGTGAACAGAGCGAGCCAGATCCAGAAGTACTCGCCCCAGAGTCGCTCACTTGTATACTTCCCACCTATCCAGCACCAGAACTGTCACCCAGATGTATCAGTTTTGGTGGTCCATGTAAGTGCGGAACATGATTATTCACGGGGGTGGGAGCCTCATAGTTATCATTTTTGTGTATGCCGGCACCAATGGAAACGAATAGGATTGTGAAGATCCAAATGAGCCCAGTGACAAAAAAGGCGACATAGCGAGAATGGATGCCCTTTCTCCACATGACTCCAATGAACGTGTGCAGTGCGATAGCCTGCCTCGGTTTGACAAAGTTAGTAGCTGTCCATTCCAGACGTTAATCCCTTCACGCACCAATGTGATCATTGCGACCCCTGTCTCGCCTAACTGTTGAACAATGCCTGGACAGACGAGGGGCATGAGCCGGCGCTTGCCAAGAATCGAACACCACGTACCTTGTGCTGTGCAGAATCCTCCCGTCTCTACCTTCCCTTGGTGCACCCACTTGATATTGAGCACGTATCCTATGGCTTGCAGTAGATCCGAGCAAAATAGAGACATCTGGTGGAAATCGCCTGATCGTATCAATGTAACGAAGAACCTCGGCTGCGATGATAAGTTTGGACGCTCTACACACCATGTAGATGTCCATGGGTCCATTCAGCAGACGCCAGTTGCCAGAGGGATCGTGAACGAAAGATCGGAAGACATTTCTCTAGGAGTGAAAGCATCCGACGTGATAAGACTTCCCTGGAACACAGATGCAGACGACGGAAGACGCACGACGATGAGAAGGAACAGGAACGAAACCGCGAGCAGTGAAATCAGCGCCGACTCTACAGTGAGCTGCGTGCACCGGCAGGGAGAAAATCAGGGGTCAAAGTGAGAACATGACAGTGAGCGCAAACGCCATGTCGAAAACGGCACGCACTGCTGCGCCTATGCTTTGCCCACGGGTCAAACAGGTGATGGAAGGGTATGGGTTCTGATCCGAGACTCTCGATCGGAGATACTCTTCGAGCGTGCACACGATGCCGTTCGGAAGGTTCGAATCGGACATCGCTGGGGGTCGTGAGGGGGTGCGCAAGTGGACGAGTCAGGATAGAGCTAGAACGTCGAGGTTGGGGCTAAAGGAGCGATCTGGGCGTTTATTGCGCCGTTTTTAAAAGACCGGAGGTGCCTGGGATGGCAGTGCATGATCATTTTGCGCAAGCCACAATAAATAGGCACTCACGAGCGTCTGCTGCCTGTCAGAGCTCAAAAAAGGTTGCTGGATATCGACGTGCAGCAATCGCTTTATATTCTGAGCGAATGGCGCTTTGCGGACTCAGTAATTGGGTTTATCGGCTCGGAGCTCGTCGTTCATCCTACATCAGCTGACTCACCGTCTACTTCCTCCGCCAGCTAATTCCAGAAAATAATTTCAGCTTGGCGGAAGGCTTGTACATCACGGACGAGTACTTGAGTGGTGATATGCAAGGCTCTGGGACTCAGCTGTGGTGTTGATCAAGAGAGAAGCAATCATCAATGCATTAACGCTTGTACGACAGCAGTGCAAATTCAGAAATGTTCCTCGCTGATTGACAAATTGGGACGAGATCTCATTCAAATGAAAAGATCCTTGGTCGTTATTGTCTACTCCCCAGTCGTTCCCGCGATGACACTCCCATGCACGCCCCAGCCCGCTCCGAGCCCGAACATGACCCATCCCAAAATGATGATGACAAGCGCGATGAGAGGGTAGACAAACGAGACGAGCAATGTCGAACGTTCCGAAGGTGATTTCAGGATCTTCTCCTTCTCTTGCCAGCTCAGCTCTTCTTCTCCAGAGATACCACGGACCTGTGCCCTCCATATCGCCTCCAACTCCCCCTTCTTGTCCGTCGGACGCACCTGGCTGAGGCGGGCGGCAGGCAAGGTGGTCTTTCCAAAAGAAAGGACGAGGAGAAGTCCAGATACTGCTACTGAAACGAAGGCGTATGAAAGCCAAAGGGAAACGGCGGGGTCTAGAGAGTCCGTCGGAGACAGATCCTGGAGTCTCCCAGCAGCGGTAGTGATGATCACGATGGAGGCTTGTACCACTGACTCTGTGAAATATTACTAGATCGCATCTTCGAACTTTGAGAGGCACTGCATACTTTTAATAGCAAACCTGCGTGAAGGTTCGTTATGCATAGTCAATATGGTAGAAAGTTTGTCTACTCACCCTGTGGCGAAGTAAGAAGGATCGGGTATGATGCTTCGGACTATCTCAACTTGCGGCGCCGGTGTCACTGCCTAACATTCTCGGTCAGAAAAAAAATCATTGTTGATCTTCGAAACGAGACTTGCCTGAGACAGCGCATAGAACACATATGCAGCAACTTCACAAAGGATTCACCCTCAACGCTTCATTCTAGACACAGTTCTGTATCTACCCACCAAATGAGGGAACTGTGTGCGAGAACTTGAGAAGTAGCATAGAGATCAGGAAGGTGAGTCCCGATACAAACACTTGCCGTGAATCAATCATCAGCGTATAGTTCAATTCAAGACAGAAATAAGCGTACGGAACGACACACGGTGGCCGAAGACATCGATGAAGATGCCGAGGAACGGAGTCAGACCTGCAGGCAACAGCAAGTAGAAGCTTGAAACCCATCCCCCAATCACAGCGTCCTTTTGCAATCTCTGCTGCGCAAATTGTCTACAAAAAAGGTTCAGCAACAACGCTGCAGATCGCATCATTCACGTTCACGTTCGATGAGACAAAGCAACGCGTACGTGGAGATCGAGACAAAGGATTGCACTCCAGCATTCTCGAACACGGCAAAAAGGACGATGAGCCAAAAGGTAATGGGTAGATGTCTTATAGCCGAGAGATTGAACGTGCCGGTCTTGATGCGGCCTACGTGACGCTCCCCGCTGGTCTGATCTGTGACATCATACTTGACACGGAGGTAGCGGTCCAAGAAGACCAAGGCGATCGCGCATAGCAGAGAGAACAACGCAATGATGGAGCTGATCCATAAGGTCCAGGCGAACGTGTGTGTGTTAGTCGATATGATGTTGGCAGTTGACTGTCCGGTGAATTGCGCTAGATTGGCCACCGACCTTTTCTCAACGATATAAGAAGGCTGCAGACGTATCGCAAAGCCCACGTACCATATTGCTCCTACGGCAGTCCGTGAATATTGCCAAAAGCAGCAAGAACTTCTGAGACATACCGATGGAGAACGCAAAGCCTTTCCCTGGCGCAAAGTACGTTGAGAATATGCGATGCTGCGCATTGTCCAACGACCCATCTCCGATAGCAGCTAGGACTTTGCCAAAAATCAGCAGTGGATAGCTATTCAGGTGGTTCGTGGCCGAGCCAGACATAACCACGGAGCCGCAGAGGTGAAAAAATGCAAGGACCACTGAAAGGGGTGCTCCGCCCCATCTGTCTATGCAAAAGCCAATTCCGATGCACAGGAAGGTATTAACCTGTCAAAGCGGCGTTAGAGCGGCATAATTGAGAGTGAAGTACGAGAACTTCGTACGAGATTGGTGACGGCAACCTGGACATCGTGGGAAGTCATTGACGAACCTCCAAACGACAGTTCAAGAGAGACAGACCAATGTTGCGAATTGCGAATTATTTATATGGAGATTCTTGATTATCGTCGTCTTGAGAGCACTAGAGGATCATCGAAGGTCTTGGTCCAATGACGATTGGAAAACTTACACAATGAGGGCCTGTACGTGTTTACATGAGAAATCTCAACAGCACCGACTGAATCGCTTCACTCACATTCGACCAGTGGTTCCCGACTGAAGATTTTAGATGAGAAGTTTCTGGATATCATAAAAAATCAGGGCGTACATGTGCAGAGGCAGGTCAAGACGATCATGAGGATCTTCCAGCCTAATGGCAGCTTGCGCTTTCCTGCTGGCCCATGGTTTGAATGATCATCTGCATTCGATGAATGGCGATCTAAAGACTGTTTTTCGTCGACAGATATGCTTGGCTTGGGAATTGGACTGTCCATATCTTGTGCACAATCAATAGGAAGCTGTGAGAGCGATGAAAGAGAACCAGAGGGAACGGGGCTCCAGGTCGTATTGACTTTTATCAGATTCCTCGTTGTGACACCTAAAGGGAAGAATGATGCTGCCGGAAGACCCGTGGTGCTGAGCAGCTCGACGCTCACATGCAGTCAGCATTCAGCGTCTTGCGACCTCAGAGAAGAAGGAAATTGACCACCGCCAAGCAAGCACACGACGCGACAGAAGTGTGTCAATGTGAATGGACCCCCTTTCGCGCGCCTCGGGCATACAAGCTGACCGCGAGCGCGGCAAGTCTTCCGAAATCTGTGGCACCAGTCCTCAACAGAGGTGATTATGCTCACACCGTGTTGCCGTCGTCACCCGGTCAAGACCTGAGTTTAGGCTTCGCTACACACATGGGGACTCAGCTGTCGCATAATCTGATCATCTAGGCGATTCTTGTCTGATAAGCAAGAGAAGACGGACACTGAGCGTGAGATTTTTACCTATTGAGCCTTACATCGCTATCCGATGTCTAGGGTTCCGTGAGTAATTCACGGACAGTTGTTAACAAATGTTAATAACATTTGCCTCTCCGAGGAATTTCTAACATGAGTTAATAACAGATTAATAACAATTGTATATAAAGTGTTATTAACATGTTAAAAACCGATTTATTTACATGTTAATAAAGAAAGTGGTGTTAATAACAAGAAGTCACATCAGCAAACTCATAACTGGTCCCAGCCAGCCCCAGAGCCCCAGATGCTCCCAGATGCTTAGGTCATCTGGGGATATCTGGCTAGATGTCTGTGTATGCCCAGATCTGGACAGATAAGGTGCTCTATCAAGAAGCTGACTAGGAGGACATTTTTGGAAGGCTGTGTATGTAATGCCAGTGCTGCTTCGATACAGCCTTAGATAAGAGCTAAGAAGGAAATCCCCTAGTAATGTATCAGACTGTCATTAGTATTATCTGTTAGATATCAGCTTGTTAGTGGTATTGGGATACTTCCCTGCATCATAGCTTTCAAATGATGTGTTATATGCCATAATTCTTCCATGAATGGGTGCTAAAAATGCGAAAATAGATGACACCTCACTGAGTTTAGGCATTCCAAGATTATTACTAAGTCTCAAAAAGCTCAATATATACTGGTTGTTGATATAGTATATTATGGCTATATAGTGGAGTGGATAATTCTTGTCTTAACATTGCTTTCAGCTGGTGGATGATTCAAGAGGTTCTGGGTTCAATTCCTGTCTGGTGCAGATTGATTTTTGCAGTTGTTCTATTAATGACAATTATCTAATCATTTCCATATGTGGTGTATCTGGACATAGCTGTCCAGACACCGGTGTGTCTGTCTAATCAGGCACTCACTAAAGGCATCTGGGGGCCTAGGAGTGTCTGTCCAGGTTGGTACAGACGCCTCCCAGTTTGCTGATGCACCAGCTCCAGTCAATCTCGGAGCTGGGAATGAAAGGGGGAGCTTCAGGGGGGGGGCTCATGGCAGTATACCTAGGAGTATTAGATAGCAGATCTATGAAGGCCTCCTCGCAGATTGCGAACTCCTGCACGATATTGAGTGTAGAAGCCTGGCATGGGGGTCCTCTCTGTTGGCCATCCATATCATCATTTGAGTTGTCCGAGTTGTCATCAGAACCAGAGCCCTCCAAGGTGAAGGTGGCAGTGTCCGCCATGTCAGTGGTGCCCTTGGGTGATGAATGAGAGACGGCAGCCTTGAGATTGTCTTCAAGATCACAGAACTTGATGGTTAGGTGCTTTTTTGGCACTTTGTCTTCAGTCTATAGAACAGATGAGCCACAGCATGGGAAAGAGAGGGATGTACATACCACATGGGTACTATACCACTGTCCAATGACAGTCATATCCACAAACAACTGTGCATTCTGGCATCCCCGCAGCACTAAATTGAACCAAGTAAATCTTGAACTGGGCTGCTCATTTAGCATTGAGTTCATGAGAATAGAGAAGACTTTCTCAGCAAGCATCTAAAAATGAATAGGAAAGGTTAGTTGTAGGCAGAAGGAAGTGCAATTTTGAACATTATTAATATTATTAACATTGACATTGTGTCCCCCTGGAGGGGGCCTGTTAATAACATAAGTTATTAACATGTTAGCAATTCAGGGATTACTCACAGAACCCTACCGATGTCATGATGTGAGGGCTGGCAGTCAAGACATAAAAAGGTCCTTTGGGCACACAGCTTTAATCATGAGAAACCCTGATGCTTGAAGGATATTCATAGCATAAAACCTGACTCCTAAAGGTGAAAATGAAATCAAAATATGGCTTATCATGTGCAAAGGTTGACCTTGCCAGCATCCAGAAAACTACCCCCTTGTATTAGCTCTGAATCATATCTAATAGTGTCTAAAAGTATCTAAAAGTGTTAATAGCATCTAAAAGTGTCCAATTTCCCAATTGGGA
This sequence comes from Heterobasidion irregulare TC 32-1, assembly GCF_000320585.1. NCBI lineage: Eukaryota > Fungi > Basidiomycota > Agaricomycetes > Russulales > Bondarzewiaceae > Heterobasidion > Heterobasidion irregulare. Next base: position 1,544,803 of record NW_009258207.1, on the reverse strand, counting down.
GCAACACATTGTGAGCATTGGATTAGTTTCTGATTTTATGATATTAGCACTAATTCCATACCAAGAAGTCTTTAATTAGCAGCAGGAAATAGTAAGTACTACCGCTCTATTAGTGAGAAGGTAAAGATGTGGCACATTCTATACTATTTCAGCATATTACTCTCCTTCATATATGCCTGCACTATTAAAACTGCATTCTAACACATGGTTCACACATGACCCAAAAGTACAGTTAGGTGATACATGCATGTGCTGTATCCAGACCATGGCTGAAATCCTATTTATATGCTGACACATAAACACTTACATACTTATTACTCATTCACAAGTTTTGGCTTGAATGCTTATGACTCTTATGATTAGTCCCTGATGTCACAAACAGCTGTTTGGGACAAGAGATTCCTAATCCACGGATCAATACAGACACAAGAAGGATGATGGCAAGGTTGATAGATGTGAAGGAGTGAAGCTGATCAGACCAATGCTTGAGAATCAGGGAAGACCAATAAATAGCAGTTCCTAGATTGGACAGAGGTGGATAGCCTAAGGCTTCCCTACTGCGCTGCAGCTGCTATAAATATGTACAAGCAAGAGCACAGACCAACTAGCAGTGGATCAGGAACACGAGGTGTAGTTGGGAGAAAGGTCCTATGTGTCCTTATATGGATTGTGGGAATCATAAGAAAGGTATAGTAGGCAGTTCGTAACATTACCCCCCCCCCCTCTAGGCCGTCAGTGCCAGAGATGGTAAGTAAAAGAGTTCAAGAAAAACATAAGCAATGCACATAGAGTCTGTTACAATCATATAAAAATAATACTTAGGGCACTAATTCTTGCTGCCCACTGTCAAGCCATGATGCAATAGCCCTTGAGTATGGACGCCATGATACCTCACCTTATTAGAACCATGCGGGGACTGCATCTCAGAACTGAGTCCCTCTTCTCATCGTGGCAGTGAGTATCGGCCCAACAGATTCAAATTGTTGTCTGCCCCGGCAGTTTAATATCGTACTGGATGATTGTTCATGCGCCTTTAGAGAGTGCAGCGGTGATTAAACAGGGGGGGGTGCGTCAGAGTCGCTAGAATCATATTTGATGACGGGGGGTCGAGTGCAAGAGGGTGGGTGGCGGAGTCCGAAGGTTAGGGGTACGGCCTGAAAATGAGGGGAAGGATGTGTGAACCTATAGACCCCTCAGTTGGGGCTGGTGGGATAAGTCCCCGGCATCAGGTAAAGTGGACCTCCATTTGAAGCCAAAGATGAGGCACAAGATAACACAGCCGTGGACAGCATGTAGTACCTGTTGATGAGCATGGGTATGCTCTAGGCACCAATACCCCACTTTTTGCAGCTTTTCAGTATTCTTTGACCGTTTGGCATACTTAGAACCGACCAATCCCGATCTATTCGATGATTTTAGCCATTTGTCAGGTGCCGACTTTCCATTTAGACCTCTGCACAGTTGTTTGGAGCTGTTCACAGTAATCTTATCCATCTATCATCACTCTCAGCAGTAGGGGCTCTCCACAGACTGTCACGGCCGATCACCGATCGGTTCGGTATGCTTCACATGGTCGGCACATTTGGTTGGCTTCGGTGTCCTGAATTGGAGGAAGTCGAACACTTTGTTGACTCAGAATGGATCTGTCTTTCTATCTCTTATTGTCCTTATGACTTCTGTTGACTTATCCTTTGTTATCCTCAGAGCTCCCAAGTTTCTAAATGGTTTACCCATGTGGCATGTGGTTCTTATCTCCAGGTCCATGTGCACTCGCCTTGGCAATCTCTCCACTTATTTAGATTTTAGAGTTATTGCTTCTTATCTTATAGTGTTTGCAACATCACTCCCTTATCTTCTTTACCTTTGATCACTTTTGGCACGCATTTCCGATTGCTCTATGCCTCTGCCGATCTCCTTATCTTGTACCTGGTTGGACTTACTATAAAAGAGCACCTATGGCCTTGCAATACATCAGCTTTGGCTCCCTCTTGTTCCAATTCCATTTGTGCGCTTGTGTCTATAAGACTTTGAGCCATTGCCTTCCGATCCTTGTTCGCATTTTGCCCTTTTGTTTGTGTTGTTGCATTCAATCGCAGCCCTTTGTCAGAGCCCTTGTTGTCTTGCTCCCTTCCTCTCATCTAGTTTGTCATCCTCTGCCAGTGTCCAGTGTGGCCTTGCACCTATTCCCTTCCCTTTGTGTCCCAATCAAATCCCGATCAAACACCAACCAACCAACCAACCAACCAACCTACCAACCAACCAACCAACCTACTGACCGACTAACCAACCAACCAACCTACCGACCAACCAACCAACCTACCGACCTACTGACCAACTGACCAACTGACCAAATATTTTGATTTTTGTTACGAAACGCTTCACCTATGCTTACCTATCTTTCTCACCTTCTTGATAAGGACTCGTAGGACCTTTCTCTCGACCATACCTCGCGTTCCTGCTCCATTGATACTTGGTCCGTGCGTCTGCTTGTACATATTTATAGATACTGCGGCACAGTATGGAAGCCTCAGGCTATCCACTTCTGTCCAATCTAAGAACTGCTGTTCATACAGTCTTCTCTGATTGTAAAACACTAGTCTGATCAGCCCCGATCATCCTCTCCAAACCTCCCTTGTTGTTTGTGGCCTAGGATCCTCTCGTCCCAAACAGCCGTTTGTGACATCTGGATAGCCTCTCCATACACAATCCTACTCCACCTTTTTCTTTGCAGCAGAACACCGGCTAGATACATACGGCGCTAGGCAGTCCCAAAAGACAAGCGTCCGTCGACCATAGTAGTTACTATACACTTCGAGCGAACGATTGGGCGATTCCACTTCAGTGTGGGTCATTTCAGGTTGTAGAATACTTCTATCTGGTAATCAACCCAGTGGAGGTACGACCGAAACAATTGCACTCGACGTTACGTACGGTACTATACCAGAAATACTGTACCCGGCCAGAAGGAGCTGCTGTTGCCTTGACCCTCGAACCTTGATCAGGTCGAGACTAGCGCAGGCTCTTTGATCCAACAAGACGACTTCCCAAGGCTCAGGAAGACGCGTAGGACGAGTTCCACACGGAACCGACTACCTGAAACACTCGGACACATTCGTCCATTTCGGACAACCTATCAGAAGAACATCCAAGGGAAACTGGGTTTACGTAGGAGGACAGAATAGCAGAAAAACAGTCGATGCCCCGCTAGTACCCTGGGAAGACAGGAAGGCACCCCTCAGAACCGTAGATTCCCCCACCCAGACGAGACCCGCCCTATCACCAGTCGATATCCCTAAAGAGGACATCAAAGAAACCCCAATTCCTGTAGGAGTATTGACCCCGGTTGACGAAGAAGACCCGGAACCTATAGCAGGACCGAGTCAACCAAACCCCAATCCGAACCCACAACCAGATCCTTTACCAACCACAGGAATTACAGACAACGAAGACGAAATGGCGGACAAGGGAAACAAACCAAAAGACTTCGATGGCACAAGGTCAAAATACAGAGAATGGATCTATGAATGCCACATGTACATTCTCTCCAACCCGACCAAATATGACACCGACAAGGACAAAACCCTGATGGTGCTATCATACATGAGGGAGGGAACAGCGTCACTCTTCGCCCAAAAATATTACTTCGACAGGGAACTACGAGAGTATAAAGCAACGGAAACAAGAAAAACATGGGGAACGTTCAAGGACTTCTTGAACGAACTGGCCGCCGCATTCAAGGATGAAAGTCTCGAACAGAAGGCGAGACAAAAACTGTTCACGATGAGAATGGGAAAGCGGTCAGCAGACGAATTTGTCACGGACTACCTCATGACGGCAGGAGAAAGCGGATTCGACCTCGAATCCACCGTCGACTATTTCCGTCGCACCATACACCCGGAAATCCTCAAACAGATTTACAGACTTCCCGACATGCCGACAACCATGGACGATTGGGTAAAATACACCCGAAGGTTCGATAACCAGTGGAGAGAGCTGCAAAGCATAAAAAGCTCAGTACCTTCCGCTGCCGTCCGATCTAACAACCCCTTCCGCTACAACTCCTCCAACGCCCCTTCCTCCATGAACAATTCAGTCGTCCCTATGGCCGTGGATTCCATCCGAACAACCCTCACGGACGAAGAGCGTAACCGCCTTAGAATGGAGGGTGGGTGCTTCTACTGTCGTCAAAAAGGGCATATAGCAAATCAATGCCCTGTCAGGGGTTCGTCTAGGATACATGAAGGGTCAGCTAGATATGTTCAACCGAGTAGTGGAACGATGGGGAACTGCTCGGCTCAGACCGGCGGAAGGATGGGAGGCGGAGGAGGCAGCTATGGCCGAACATTCTCGGCAGGAACTTCAGGCGGTGTTCAGGGAAGCGCTGCGGCGCAAGGTCGAGGCATGGCGACGACTAATCCGTTCAGAGCCCAACTCACAGCTCGCCAGGCCCACGCACCCGGACAAGATGCGCCTATACGTGAGACGGAGCATGAGATTAGCCGAGAAGAGATCCAAAGGGTTATTGGGAAGATGAGGTGGGATGAACAGGAGGCATTCCTTCAGGAGTTAAGCGAAATGAGCAAGAAGAAGGAATCGGATTTTTAAATAGGCCTACGGCTCCAGTGTACCGTAGACCTACCTCAGACCCTCCTGTAAAAACATTCATACGGCTCACGAAATCCAATCAGAAGTCATCTATGAGGATAAACGTGCATCTAAAACACAGAGAAGGAACTACCGAAGCTCGGGTATTGATTGATTCGGGAGCAGAAGGGCTCCTCATCGACAAACAATTCTGCCTAAATAACAACATACCAATGCAGAAAATCGATAGACCTATCCCTGTGTTTAACATGGATGGAACAGCCAATGACGGAGGAAAAATCACCGACAAAGCCTGCGTGCTCATGAGGATAACAAACGAAGACGGCGACTACCACGACGAACAATGCAAGCTACTAGCCGCTAACTTAGGAGGCGAAAACGTAATCCTGGGAACGGACTGGCTGCATGAACATAACCCACAAATCAACTGGGTAAAAAACAGCCTTACATTTTCAAACTGCACCACCACGTGTCTAGTCAGCCGACCCAAGTTTACCATACAGGCGTTAATACCTACCCAGCGAAGAAAAAACAGAACAATCGGATATTCCAGAATAGAAGACGACTTAGAAGAAGACGAAGTCGAAAATACCTTCTTCTCCGAATTCTACGAGGAATGGTATTACCAAAACCCACTGGAAGTACATCCCCTCGAAGCAATTCATATCGGTTCCATCGGAAACAAGTCACAACAACTGGCAGAAGAAGCGAACAAGACAAAAATGGAACGACCTATCGAAGAAATAGTTCCGGCATACATTCTTAAACGGTTCGCCAAAATCTTTAGCCAAGAAGCCTCACAGCGACTCCCCGAACACTCACAATGGGACCATAAAATCGATATGAAACCAGGATGGGAACCAACGGGATGTAAACTATACCCGTTAACGGAGGAAGAAGAAGACCAGCTACACGAGATGCTCCAAGAGCATCTAAAGCGAGGAACCATTAGGATATCTAAATCCCCGCAAGCGTCGCCCTTTTTCTTCGTAAAAAAGAAGGAAGGAAGTTTACGACCAGTCCAAGATTATCGAAGACTGAACGAATGGACCGTAAAAAACAAGTACCCACTACCCCTAATCGATGACGTGATAAGAACCATCGCCAAGTCAAAGGCAAGGATCTTTTCCAAGTTTGACATAAAATGGGGGTACAACAACATCCGCATAGCGGAAGGTGACGAATGGAAAACGGCCTTCATGACCAAATTCGGCTTATTCGAATGCCTCGTGATGTTTTTCGGTCTCTGTAATTCGCCCGCCACGTTCCAAACAATGATGAACATCATCTTCCATGACCTCATTGTGGCACAGGTCCTGGCAGTCTACATGGATGACATTTTGGTATTCACGAAGACCGTCGAAGAACACCGACGTGTAACAACCCAGGTCATGCAGATACTCTTAGATAACGACCTATTTTTGAAACCTTCCAAATGCACTTTCGAAACGGACACAGTTGAATACCTCGGATTCATTATCTCTGCGGACAACATATCTATGGACCCCGTCAAGGTTGATGGAATCGCCGCCTGGCCAACTCCAAAGAACCTAAAGGAAGTACAATCCTTCCTAGGCTTTGGAAACTTCTATCGCAGATTCATCAAGGACTTTGCCGCCATAGCCCGGCCCCTCAACGACCTTACAAAGAAAGACGTCCCATTCGAATGGACTCCCGAAAGGAACGCAGCATTTGAGCAACTGAAGCACTGTTTCACAACAACTCCCATCCTTGTCTACCCGGACGGTAATCGCCCCTTCCGTCTTGAAACTGACGCATCAGACTTCACTTCGGGAGCCATCCTATCTCAAGAAACGCCAAATGACGGATGGCACCCCGTCACTTACTTATCCAAATCGTTCACTGCGGCTGAGCGGAATTACGACATCTTCGATAAGGAGCTACTCGCCGTCATACACGCCCTTGACCACTGGCGCGTATACCTTGAAGGCGCACGACACCCATTCGAGATCTGGTCCGATCACAAGAATCTCCTGTACTTCTCTACCGCACAGACTCTCTCCCGCCGCCAGGCACATTGGTCACTATTCCTTTCCCGCTTCGATTTCACCCTCGTCCATAAGCCAGGCATTACCCACCAACCCGATGCTCTGTCCAGGCGTCCAGACCTAAAGGAGGGGGTGAAATCCGACAATGAAAACCGGGTACTACTACAACCCCAAATATTCGTCAAACATGCAACAGGACGAGGAACAGTCGAGATGCTTGATAGCCAACTGAGACAAAAGTTAAAAGAAGTCACAGCCAAAGATAAAGAAGTATCAGACGCAATGGAACTCATCAAAGCATCAGGACCCAGAGCACTTTCAAAAGGCCTACAAGAATGGAATTATGAAGATGATCTCATTTGGCACAGAGGAAAAATATATGTTCCACCAGATGATGAACTTAAGAGACAAATCACAAAAATGTACCATGATTCACCAGCCACAGGGCACCCAGGAAGATGGAAGACCTATGTCCTGGTGTCAGACAACTTCTGGTGGCCAGGAATGTCCACGTTCATAAGAGAATACGTAACGGGATGTGCAACGTGTCAATATACCAAAAATATCACACATCCCACACGTACTCCACTCATTCCCAACGAAATACCAGAAGGACCCTGGCAGACGGTCACAATGGACTTCATCACGGATCTCCCACAAGTCAGATCATATAACGCAATACACGTAACAGTCGACAGAAGCACCAAAGAAGTCGTCTACACCCCATGCAACAAAACCATAGATGCCGAAGGAACGGCCGACCTCTACATGAAAAACGTCTGGAGACAATTTGGACTCCCACAAAAGATCATCTCCGACAGAGGTCCACAATTCGCCGCCCGATTCACAAGAGAACTATGGAAAAAACTGGGAGTTACGACAGCGTTATCAACCGCTTATCATCCCGAAACAGATGGTGAAACGGAAAGGGTAAATCAAGAACTGGAACAATATTTACGAGTGTTCTGCAACTACGAACAGACAAACTGGCCTGAACTACTACCATATGCCAAATTCGCACACAATATAAGGGAACATTCAGCCACACATCAATCACCGTTCGAACTCATGTACGGCTATAACCCGACCTTCGTACCCCAAATCACACCAAGGTCCGACATCCCCGGAGTGGAACTAAGGCTGGAAAGGCTAGAGCAGCTTCGAAAAGAAACGAAAGCCAGTTTGGAAGTTGTGGCAGAACTAATGAAAAGAAAAACCACCGAGAACGAAGTCAAACTAGAAGTAGGACAGAAAGTTTGGCTCTTGGGAAAAAACGTCACCACTACACATCCAAAGGACAAATTAGCCCCTAAATTACACGGACCATTCCAAATAGAAGAGAAACTAGGGCCAGTTACGTATCGACTAAAACTCCCGCCAACATGGAAGATACACCCCGTGTTCCATGCCTCTCTACTTACACCATACAAAGAAACAATAGCCCATGGCCCCAACTTCGAACAACCACCACCTGACCTGATCGAAGGACAAGAAGAATACAAAGTGGAAGACATTCTCGATAAGAGGAAACGAGGACGAGGGTACCAATACCTGGTACACTGGAAAGGGTACCCGAGTTCGGCGGACGAATGGATCACAAGGGCAAACTTAGGGAATGCCAAAGAACTTTTGGAAGCGTTTGACCAAAGACGCAACGCTTTACCTTTACGAGAGGCTCTCGTAAACACGGAACCACAAAGACACCAAGCGCATAAAAACCCAAATTCGATCCTTGCAATTCCCCCATCACTTCAACCACTCCTTTCCAACCCACCCTCGATAAGACATGTCCTCCGACGAATCCCTCTACCTCTCGTCTACTGATAACACCCTCGTCGACGAACGACCGTCGCTTCCCAGTTACCTCCGCTCCCCCACTGTGTCAGAAGCAGGAGACTTTGAAGCCCGATTCGTCAATGAAGAGATTCGTATGCTCAGCATGCTAGAGCAGGAGGATCAGATGGAAGAAGTAGCTAGGAGGTATCAGGCTCGAGTCGACGCTAATGCAGCAGAAGAAGCGGCCGCGGCACAGACTCCTGGGTCCCCCGTCATAGACATATCCACATCCTCTTCGTCCTCCCCCTCGCCACCCCCTTTGATCCGTGAAGCCAATGAAAGCATCGTCTTCCCGGACAGGGAAACCTACCTCACGACCCCCGTCGCGTACATGATGGGACTTATTGAGGGGACACCTAACACAGAGTTCGTGTCAGGACCGACTAGACCGGAGATTCAGAGGGCATTGGAGATCCTGAAAGAGGAAAGGAGTTTTGTTCGACACGCACAGAGAGCCTTGCAGATCCGAGAAGGCACAATCATCGCCCGTATCAATGCAGGAGAGCGAAAACTCATGGGCTTACAAAACCTACGAGATTCATTTCACCCCGCCGACGACCCTACTCCCGCCACCGAATATCACATGCCTACCACAGCTGTGGTATCTCGTGCCTCGTCTTCGGCCTCAAATGGCGCTCCGTTTCGCCCAATGCTGGGGACTTACCCTACAAGGACTGACAGAGAACGAGACGTATACCGGTTCGCACAAGTCTCCCCCCGTTATCACATCATCCCCGCGCGTCTCGGCCTCATCCGCTCCTCCACACGAACCCGACCTCCTCTCCCTTTCGTTGAATACGACTCTAGCGAGTCCAACACCGCACCCGTTGTACTTCGCCCTCATGGAGCTTAGAGAGCGATAGAGACCCTCGTCCGGTATGACGTAAAACTGCCGGGGCATACGGCGGTTCGAATCCATTGGGCCAGTACCCACTGCCATGATGAGAAGAGGGACTCGGCTCTAAAACACAGTCCCGCATGGTTGGTAACGAGGTGGGGTATCATGATGTCCGTACTCAAGGGCTATCGCGTCATGACTCGACTGTGGGCAGCGAGAATTTGTGCCCTAAATATTATTTTGTATGACATGACTCATGTGCATTGCTTATGTTTTTCTTGGACTACTACTTACCATCTCTGGCACTGACGGCCTAGAGGGGGGGGTAATGTTACGAAACGCTTCACCTATGCTTACCTATCTTTCTCACCTTCTTGATAAGGACTCGTAGGACCTTTCTCTCGACCATACCTCGCGTTCCTGCTCCATTGATACTTGGTCCGTGCGTCTGCTTGTACATATTTATAGATACTGCAGCACAGTATGGAAGCCTCAGGCTATCCACTTCTGTCCAATCTAAGAACTGCTGATCATACAGTCTTCTCTGATTGTAAAACACTAGTCTGATCAGCCCCAATCATCCTCTCCAAACCTCCCTTGTTGTTTGTGGCCTAGGATCCTCTCGTCCCGAACAGCCGTTCATGACAATTTTGGGGTTGTTTGTTCATTACATTCCGAACACTTTTAGTATGCTCCCTTGTTTGTTGCACAGCTTATAGTTCCTTGCACACTAGAACCAGCTCCTGCCTACCTGCACTTGTAGGGGTGTTTCTTGGGTGTGTTTTGCACTCAGAGGCATCACTAGCATATCACCGTTGGCAGGAACAGGGTCATCAGTAGGGTGAAACATGTCATGGACATCTGGAAAACTATCCCCTTGTATTAAGCTCTAATTAGCTATAATTGATGCCTTATTATACTAAATTATGAAAGATTAGGATTAGACATTTTTAGCTTACCCCCCCTCTAAACCTGTTCTAATTAGACATAATTTTCCTAAATTAGGAATTATTAGGATTGATTATAACTTGAAATTTCGGAATAATAATAATAAATCAAGCATCATAGTTCACATAGCCTTCTTATAGAGTCATGTCTATTAGAGCACTAGTTGAATACCTAAACACAGAATATACCTTATAACAAACTTGCCTTTTGCCAGAGTTGAACCAACAACCTCATGTATACAAGCACCCGGAACAAATACTCTAAGCCACTAAGCCACAAGGTCTAATATATAAACTTGGTAATCTAAATAAGTAGACATAATATAGGCAACCTCAACATCTCAAATTTTATTCAACATTTATCTTTCCTCTATCTAATAAATAAACAGGTTAATAGATACCCAAAAAGTCAGGTCTTTCAGGATTTAGTTTAAACACTAGCTAAGAAGATGATAAACTAATGGAAAATAAATAATACACTTTATATAGGGTAAAAACAAATTGTGGCACTTACACAATTTGGATTGAGAATGTGTAAAACTATGATTGAGTATAATATTCAATGGGACTCTACTAGTATAGACAATGCTACCTTAATTTGCAAATTTGATCAAAAACATGATTATGAATAATTAGCCATAATTAACTCAAATTAGTATCATTAATGATTATCAATAATTAAGATCCAATAAGAGAGAGGGGTTTTCCAAATAGCCACTAGTGAGATGGAGGGTGGGGACAAGGGTATATATATGGCATGCCTATGTATAAATAAGCACAAGATTATTAGAAATGATCTTGATATGCTTAGTGCACATATTTCCTACATAGCAGGCAAACATATTATTCTGGCACTGCATACCAACATGACTGTCTTTTCCATAGCCCAATAGCTAGAGAAAAACACCAAGTTTGAGCATCTTCAATATAACAAGGCAATGGACAATATGGATGGCACTGAGAATTGTAATATCAATAGTGGTGATGATTATATGCTGCACAAGACAGTATTAACCACTGTACTAATAGACAAGGTCTATAAGGCTGCATGTAGCACATCCCTAAGCCCAACCTGCATGTTGTGTCCTGTAATGACTAGTAGCAGGCATTGGCTAACAATGATAACTTTAATGATCTTGTATGCAAGGCCAAGGTACTGAGGTCTTTATAGTCTCTTGTGGCAGCTGCCAAGCTGCCAATAAAGTGGCTGAGGGCATCAATGCACATTTCTCTCTTTCTATGTCCCTTTTAAAGGCAGCTAGAAAGTCAGCAAAAGAGCTACAAAATCATGGTGCAGGCATATGTGAAGGAGAGTAATGTGCTAAAATAGCATAGAATGTGCCGCATCTTTATTTTTTCACTGATAGAGCAGTTGTACTTATTATTTCCTACTGCTAATTAAAGACTTCTTAGTATAGAATTAGTGCTAATATCATGAAATTAGAAACCAATCCAATGCTCACAATGTGTTGCTCCCAATTAGGAAATTAGACACTTTTAGATACTATTAACACTTTTAGATACTTTTAGACACTATTAGATATAATCCGGAGCTAATATAAGAGGGTGGTTTTCTAGATGTAGGTGGGTTGTTCTTGGGCCTGCAGGCCATTGGTATAAGTAAGTACATTGTACATACAAGGTTACTTAGTGTGTTATCTTGCTAATAGATCAATTCCTGCATAGGGCTCTGACAGAGTTAGAGTTGTGCCTTACAGGATCCGCAAATCAAACATCCTATCAAAAAACTGGGATCATCTGTTTAGAGTATAATCCAAAAAGTACTTGTGCTAAAGTATACTGTGGAAAGCTGTTTGAGATTCTCCTTCTATACTAAAATGTGAAAGAAGATAGAAGATAGAAGCTCTTAGAGGTCAATCCTCTGTGAGCATGGTGCCCAACCTTACAAAGCAGATCAATGGCTGCAAACCCAACTGCCTAAGGCTGCCATATTTAAGTCTTCTTCACTTTTGCTCATGCCTAGGGATAACAGTCATGCACCTCCAGGAGCCTCCATGTCCTCACTGTCAGTCAAAGAATAGTGGTGTGGCTATAGAGAAATAATTTAAAGTGAGATCAACAGTACTGTTGCTGATGGCCTTTGCCTATTGGTATATGATGACCTGGAGATGCACAGAAAAGCACTGAAGAAGTGGTCAACATGCAATATGATGAATGCTTGGATGGTCAGGCAAACAAAAATTTGGCTCTACAGTAACCTGCGCGATATTGCTGGCAAGGATGCGGGAGACATTATTTTTTAAATGAAAAATGCGGGGATGGGGCGGGGTGGTGCGGGGTAACACGACCATACTTGCCATATCGAGACATGTTTGAACCGCCTGACCAGGACGGTTGCGGGGCGGGCCGCAGGCCCGGGACCATGTTTGAGGACTGTTTGAGGTTATATCAGGCACATTCATTGCACAAATGTCATTGACCACGCGCTAGTTGTCTTCCATGCCTGTATATAAAGGCGCTCCGGGCTTCGCTGACTTTCTTCCTCCTCCTCCTCCATCATCCAGGATTGAGCCATGTCCACCGAGCTCTTTAAGAACATCCGCGTGTACTGTGCGTTATAAACGACTAGGTCCATTCGCTTGTTGTAGCGCTTACGCCAACGCTTATTCGCAGGGACGGCTTTCGTCGCCTACTGGGGCATCTTCCTGTTCGGATATGACACGTATGTCCGCTTCTGCTTGCTGGATCATCGAGATCTTCATTCTGTCTTGCAGCGGTATAGCGGGAGGAGTCGTAAAATCATTGTATTTTCAGGTCGAATTTGGCATGCGGCCTGCAACAGGTCCGAGCGATCCAGTCAGAATCAACAATATCTCGCAAAATGTTGTGTCTGTCCTTATGGCGGGAGCATTCTTTGGCGCCCTTGGCAGCGCACCAATCTCCTGTACGTTCTTTCGATTGATGCATCACAAATTGTTCAACTGTTCCATCTTTGCACGAGTGCAAACTCAGTTCCCTTGTCATTCACTTCAATTTGGCCGTATCAAGCTGATATATTTGCTCCGCATCGTTCAACACAGCCACCATAGGAAGACGATATACTCTACTTGGGTTCTCCTTGATATTTACGGTCGGTGCTGTAAGCAATTTCACCTCCATCTCTCCGTGGACTATGAGTTCGATGATTATTTCCTTCCAGATTCTCACCACGGTCGCTGGCGGCAGCCGCGGATTAGGGTATATCTACGGCGGACGTGTTGTTTCTGGATTCGGGATCGGTGGTATCTCAGCTGTTGCCCCAGCCTATGTATCCGAATGTTGTCCCAAAAACGTTCGTGGTCGTATCACTGGTATGTTCCAGATCATGGTGGCCTTGGGTGTCATGATCTCCTACTTTGTCAACTGTATGTTCCCCAGTTCTTCTCCCTTATCGCTCCAATCTCATAGTGCGTCTATTTGATAGTTGGAATCAGTGAGCATGTCGCAAATAGCTCGAAAGTATGGAGGGTACCATTCGGGTTCCAACTCGTGCCGGCTGGTATGATGGCCCTCGGCCTGCTGACCACCAAGGTAAGCGGCGCATCAGATAGCGGACAAGAAGTATCCGTTTGACATACAGAGCGTTATAGGAGTCTCCCCGTTGGCTAGCTACCAAGGGCCGTACGGCAGATGCTATCAAAAATCTTGCCTACCTCCGGAGAGCAGATCCAGACTCAGATGAAATTCGCACAGAGTATGTTGAGATTGAGGCGGCTATTAATGAGGAACGCGAGGCGCGACGTGATCTAGGGTTCAAGGAGGCGTTTCTTGGCAAAGGAAACTGGATCAGGTTCTTGATCGCGTTCTCCATCTTCTTCCTCCAGCAATGGAGCGGACAGAATTCAGTCGGCTATTACGCACCACAGATTTTTGAATCGGTGAGATTGGAGACATATCGGCTTATGAACTGCACTCACAGTCGTATAGATCGGATACGAAGGCAATACAAACTCGCTCCTAGCTTCTGGCATTTACGGTATCGTAAAGGTCGTGGCCACCGCGATCTTTGTGTTCTACTTGGCGGACTCCCTCGGTCGTAAGATGTCGCTTTTCATCTCCGCTATGGGCATGGGTATTCTGTTCTTCATTGTCGGTGCAATCTTGAAGACACACCCACCTGATGCCACGGCAGGCTCTGGTACGCCAGCGCCGGCGTCAAGGGCCATGGCAGCGATGATCTATATATACGTTTGTTTTTACTCCATGGGCTGGGGGCCATTGCCATGGGTTTACGTTTCCGATATCTTTCCAACACGGACACGGCATTACGGGTTGTCTGTGGCGTCAGCATCGCAATGGCTCTGGAGTGAGTTGAGCTTCAGTCTGGTATTATAGCATCATCTGACAGGTACCCTTAGATTTTGTTGTGTCCAGAGTGACGCTCACCATTATCAATAACATCGGGTACAAGGTCTTTCTTATGTTCGCCACACTCAACATCGGCGCCATGGCCACCTTTTCCTTGTACGTTCCCTTACCTTCTCTGGTCTGGGCTGCCTGATTGACCATCTGCTGGATGGACAGAGCAATTCCAGAAACAAAGGGACGCTCCCTCGAGGAGATGGATATCATCTTCGGCACCGTATCTCTGGAACAGCGTCGTGCTGACATCGCACAGCAAGAACGTGGTATGTTCACTGCGTTCATTCTCTGCTCGCATGATACTCACTTGCATGCCAACGTCTCCAGGACTGGAGCACGACAAGAACGAGACCACGTCAGAGCAGTCCATCGATCGCAAAGTTTGATTGAAGCCTCGTGAGGACCTTCCTTGGAGCAACATGTACTACTTACGTTACTTCGCGTTTGTGCTGCTGCTGACTATGGCGCACAATTTCCCCTTGTCTTTCTGATCACGGCATTTACTGCTGATCTACTGTGATGAGTAGACGACTTCTGTACACACATCTGTATTTTACGAAACGGTTGCCATGCTTTTGGGATTCCAAGTATATTTACTGGCCATAATTTCTAAGTCATTCGTCAAAGTTGAAGATCGACGGTGCTGAACTTTGGGACCTGAATGCACAATGAGTGTATGGGAGCTGATACGGCAAGAACGAGCAAAAATGGAAAGGCTTGATTATGTAATATTTCGGTTCCGAGCCTCCGATGGCCTCCGACCCTCTCCGACCGTGTTCCGCCCGAGCCAAGTTGGTGGGATTGACGTGGCACCAACATCGATCCAGTAATACTGATCCAGTCTCCAACTCGAACTTGCTATTGTAGCCAAGGCCTTGCAAGGTTCTTCGGAGAAGAGTTGAATGATGTCAGTGATCCACTTTCATTACCACTGGTTGATACCTTGACCATCTAGTGCCTAGTCCCCAGATGTAAATCAGCATTGCAGAGTCCGAGATCGCGATAGCACCATTTCCCAACCTCAGTGCTTCCAGCTTGAAGAGACCCTCGAGGCCAATTTTTGATTCGTGATATTTTATGATCAATTCCAGCCATATCATACTTCGGATGGTCTAATGTTAATATCGGGACTGGACAACTTCCAACTCAAACGTGTCCTTCGCGGGGTTTAACCCATCCTGTCTTAGCACTCCCTTGGGCCTTGGCCATACACTTATGTCTCAACGTCAGTAAGTCTGAATGTGACACTTGCACTAGCTCAGGTGAGTGTACCATTTTGGCCGTCCATAGCACTCTGCTTTTTCATGCTGACTTTACGAACTTTGATCTTCTAAAATCACTAGCTTTCTTTGAACATATCGTCCTTTCTCGCTCCTTGCTTTCCTAGGATCTCTCATGAGGGTTGAATGGTCTCAAAAGGAGGACCGATGCGCATGACTGAATAGGTTTCCTCCCCTCGAACCCCTGCGGGCTGATTTTGGGTCGGTCTTAGGTCGGTCTCTCAGATAAGGTGACCGATGACGAGCGTCGACTATTATAAAGAACTGAGATTATTGGTGCACACAAAATTTGTATCATGTAGGATGACTATGCCTTTGCTGGACAACACATCTTCGATCTCAATCGACGGTGCTATTTTGGGACCAATAACTCAGGGGTTCTTCTTACCTTCGCCCACGGCGGTATCGGATGCCAATGCCGCGACGGCATAATCCTATTAGATCTGCAAATTTTATCTATAGCCACGACCTTTCCTAACATACTTTTTTAATCACTGCTCGAGCGATCTCTGAAGACTAATGCCGTATCACAAAGCGACTAAGTTTGCGTCAAAGGTACCGTTTGTTGGGATTGAATAGAGTTACTAAAATTGTTCCACGAATTTTTAGATCGTGGTGTTGTCTCGTGTTTTTTTTTTCTCTGCATGATCACATAGCATATGTAGGTCGTGATGTTGTCTCAGGATTTGCTTTGTGCTAAACTATTCAACAGCTGCGGCCGCTTTGCGCAATATTCTCTTTTTGTGTTTAGAGTGTTCTATCCGACCACACTACGTCAAGACTGAATGTCTGGAATTCTTCTGAGACTCGCTAACCTGCATTGTTCTGGGTGTTTCTGGATGCTAGACCAGTGTTCATGTCCAGACGATCGAACACGCAGAGAGCAAAGTCGTTATAAGACTGTCTGGAGACATAAGAAAAGTCGAGTCCACCGACTTCCTCACATTCAGCGGCATCTTCTGCATTCAGCGCGCCTACCTCTATGAAGCTTTCCTCTGCCTACGCCACGCTCCCTGTCCCGGACCTCAGCAGTTCATTCTGGACTAGGATGACGAACCTCGGTGAGCATATCGTACCGCATCCTCCGCTTTGTTCACATGTGCTGAGTATCTTTCGACTTTCCAAGCCCGCTCTAGTGTAAAGTATGCGCTCGAGAAAGGCATCAAGAAGGGACGTTTGGAGATCCACGACAACACTGGACTCACGTCCTACGGAGTCGACGGTGTTGGGGAGGATGGAGTCCCCCCGGCGGCTTCGATCCGTGTTCTCAATGAAGACTTCTGGCTTCGTCTTTTCCTGTCATATGATATCGGATGTGGGTATTTTATCATTCATATTACCAGTACTGAGTAATGGATCACAGTTGGCGAAGCCTACTTGGCGGGAGATTTCAAGTCCCCCGACGTAAAGGCAGTTTTGAATGTACATGTATCCATCTATGGCTTGGTTCTATCGATGCTGACCGGTATATCCACCCACAGCTATATGTAGATAACCTAGACACTCTTCGCGCCCTCGAGTCACCAGTCTATAAGCTCAGTGCTTATATCAATATGTTTATGATGAGATTCTTCAACCATGGACTCTCAAAGGCGATTGAGAACGTATGTGGCCTTCACCGCCTTGTCTCATTCCGCTGCTCATAGTGATAGCAAAATAGGCTGCCGGTTACGAAGCTTCGAATGATCTCTACATGGTTCGTACTAGTTATGTTGAATTTTGCTATCGCATTGACATTCAGCCGTAGGCATTTCTGAGCAAGGAGATGCAGTACTCTGTACCTATCTGGACTGACGCCGAGGGCGGTCCTCGTGGCGATCTCGAGGGAAAACGCGTCTCTGGGGACCTTGAGACGGCGCAGGCACGCAAGATCCAGCACATTCTGACCAAGGCGCGACTTCGTCCAGGGGACAGACTGCTAGAGGTGGGATCTGGGTGGGGTGGCGTTGCCATCGCGGTATGCGTCTTCATTTCCTTGGCGCGACGTACAGCGAAAGCTGACAGTGTTGGGTGCAGGCAGCTAAGATGGGATGCACAGTTGACACTTTGACGCTTGCTACGGAGCAGAAGAAGTACATTGAGCAAAAGATAAAGGGTACGGATCTGGAAAGCAGGATCCACGTTCATCTTCTAGATTATCGCAACATGCCACGCGAGTGGGAAGGTAAATTTGACGCATTCTGTAGTCTGGAAATGCTTGAGGTCAGTAGCGTTACAAACTTTCATAATTTGTCGGACAACGCTTTGACGGATGTGTGTCTCGAAGGTGGTAGGACGGACGTATATGCCGGTCTATCTCCGTCAGATCGACCGGGCGTTAAAAAAAGAGCGTTCAGCCGTCGTTTTGACTGGTGCTACATACCCTGAGGCCGCGTACACCCCCTACCAGTCAGTCGTACCCAATGTTAGTAGCCAGATTGAATGATGCTGACATGGGCCTTGCAGGAAAAACGATTTCATCCGCAAGTATCACTGGCCCAACGGCGTCTCTCCCAGTGCCACTTCTCTGGTCAAGGACTTTGAACATGCTTGGGGCCGAAGCTTCTGCCTCGAGAGCGTTGAAGACTTCGGACCTAGTGAGCCATTTCTTTTCTTTCTGCGCGTCGGGTTATGTGCTTATTGTATGATTGCGTCAGATTATCCGCGCTGTCTTCGGGAATGGGCGAGGTACGCGTATACTCTGATTCTTGTGGCATAGCTGCCTAATTGGCTTCACCATCATTTAGACGGCTCAGAGAGAACTGGAACGAAGACCTCGAGAGGTCTCTGAGCGACAAGTATCCTGAACTATCGGATAAAGCTAACATGGATGTATTCCGTCGAAAGTGGGAGTACATGTTCGTGTACATGGAGGTTGGATACGCCCGGGTCTGGGTCTCTAGCCATTGCTGGACTCTTGTTCGGCCGGTAAGCAACTACCGTGTGGATATTAGCTCGTCAAGATCCTGACATTATTTTTCAGGGCCAAACGCCTGCCCCGACCTACTAAACACTCGGTTGACCCTCCATCGATGACCCTCTGCAACTGTAGCTTTGAATATCTTCATCTTATATATGCTGTGTACGTTAAAATATATTTGGTGGCTTTCGGAATGCCCTTCCGTGAACCTCTGGGCCTAGTATGTTGATGTCTTCGATAGGACTATTAAGCGCGGATGTGGCCGGGTGTGTGTACAGTATGTAAGGCTGTGTGGAACATGAGGAACGTGGTTAGCCAAGGTCTCCGACTCGTGGATGGTCGAGTTATGAAGGATTACGCTACTTTGGAATCCGTAAGAACTATACATGAGTACATTTTTTTGCCAGTGTCTTATGGTGGCTAGTCGAACGCACCCTTCTCCATATAATGCCGCCAGCTCTTTTAAAGAATCATGACTGTGCTACCGAAGGGAGTCTCGGTTTTTGAGAGCAGTATTCATTAAGACTTCAGATCAAAGGTGCACTCGCCAGCAGAAAGGGCTGCTGATCATGCCCAGTTATATCCGACTCGCGGTTAGTCGATAACTTGTGCAAATGTCCTATTTATGGGCGGCTATTAAGATAAAGCTAGATCATAACGCCGAAGGTCAATAAAAGACCGGTCAATAAAACCGAACGAGCCAAGTCGGTACTTACACACCTTGCCGTGCGACCCTGTGCGACCCCATCACCATCCGGGACAACTTAGTAAGGCGCTATACTGAGGAATAATCCCTCATCTATCAGCGATGAACATACCTGTTTCAGTCAGAGCTGCATCGCCTTGGCCACAGTATGCACGGCTTCATTCAAATCGTGCTCACGAACACGGCGCCGAAGGGACCGAGAATCTTGAGAATCAAGATAGCCGTGACCGCCTCTTCCTCGAGGCAGTTCTTCATGCCATGAGCAAGGCTGCGGCCTGCGCCAGCTCCCCAGCAGTGCACAGGCAGCATAGGACAGGTACATAGGACCTATAGCTGAGGTGTCAACCTATCCGACAGACATTCACTCAAAATCGCTGTCAAGCAGTGCAGCATTTAGCGTTCCATACAACGAGGAAGGATTGCATTGCCCATGAGCATGCAAAGCCTCGCTATTTGGGTTTCCCCACCAGCGCCTGATGGTTCGAGACTCGATGCTGAGCTTCCGGGTTGACAAGACCCTTAACACAGGATTATGTAAGCAAGCGGTTAACGTCGCTTTGCACTGGCCAGCCACTTAAGTCACCCCGCTCCTTTGTTCTCATCCCTTTACGCGTTTTTTCTCTGGAAGAAGTCATCACATTACAGCTGTATATTCAGCTCTCCGGACGTCCCATCGATTCTCTGTATCTTAGACGACTCAACTATGCCTGTTTGCACTGCGGAGAACACCCAGGCCGTGGATCAATCGGGTTTCTGGGATGAAAACGGGATAGATTGGGATAGCCACCGGATAGGATGGGCCATTGCTGGAGGGTGCTCTATTCTAGTATGTCCATTCTTCACCCATGAAAGCCGATGTTGACTCGCCCAGACTGTAATTATCTCATTCGTTAGTGTAATGATGCACTGTCGGTGAGTGCAGAATCCACCGATATTCGTGGTGATGGCCTCTCACGCTGCATCCAGGAATTACAACAATCCAGCAGAGCAGCGGCAGATGTGACTAGACCCTTCTCCCATTATTGAAAGTCAAATGGCTAACGGTCTTCCAGCATCCGAATTTTGTACATGCCACCGGTTTACGCCATCATCTCATTCTTTTCCTATCGTTACTTCCGGGATTACACTTATTACTCTCTCATCGAAGTTGGTGCGTGGCATGCTCTCTTCTTGATCCCACTCGTCGCTGACTCGTGAACAACGATATCTTTCCAGTCTACGAGGTCATTTTCAGTGTTCATATACTCGTGAAATTGACTGACATGTTCTCTTGAAAGGCTGTCACGATTAGCGCTTTCCTGTATGCTTGTTTCCCTTGTTCCTAGTGTGTTGTACCGACCTGCATCTTTACCAGCCTACTCCTCATCGAATACGTAGCTTCCACAGCCGTAGGCCATTCTGCTGAGAATGCGATTGCTCGTAAAGACAAATCCCCCCTACCTCTGCCGGTGCGTAATTTTGCATTCGGCCTCGCTCAATTCTAACGACCCCCTACTTGATCTAGTTCTGCTGCTGGAGGTATAGACCGACAAAGGTGCGAGCTGCAATTACAAGGCCTCCTGTGATCTTGCTCACTTAGAAATAGGCATACTTCATGTATACTGTCAAAGTGCGTTCGAGCCACTATGCGCTCCCCCTTTTGTGACCTAGTTCATATTTCTGTTCAGTGGTCGGTCCTCCAGTATGTCATCGTGCGGCCTGGTGAGTTTTTGTGTGGAATGATGTATCTCGTGCCACACTGAACTCTTCGGTGAAGCGGTCTCCATCGCCGGAATCATCTGCGAAAAATACAAAGTTCTATGCGAATCTGGCTCCTATAACGTGCACTTCGCAAAAGTTTATCTGGATGCCATAGACTTCGTCAGCATCAGGTGGGAGCGTCGTATTCTTCACAGCATGCTTGTCCCTCAACATTCGCAGTGTTGCTTTGTATGGGCTTATCCTCTTCTACGGGCTCACGAAAGAGGAGCTGAAAGGTCGTCGTCCGCTGTCCAAATTCTTGTCCATCAAGTTGATCGTGATGTTCACGTTTTACCAATCCTTCGTGGTAAGTCTGTTTCTTTTTCTACCTATTCAGGTACCTGACGTCTTTGCGCAGTTCAGCGCCTTGGAGGGCCGCGTGATTCACGGCACGTTGAAACAGCATGCCCTCGATCTTAGTCGGCTTCTCATCTGCTCTGTATACAGGCACACAGTACTGGACTGCGACCAATATCTCCGACGGCCTTAATGCCCTCGCCACGTGCATAGAGGTCAGTATACTACCGCAGCGTTCTCGCCTCATCTTTTTAACCAACGGACAGATGATTTTCTTCGCGGCTTTCATGATGTGGGCATACACGTGGAACGAGTACACCACCAAGGGTGGTGCTCACACTGGCATTTTCAGGCCACTATGGGACAGGTGCGCCGTGTATACTATGTGTCACATCACATCTAACTCAGAGTGCTGCAGTATCAATTATAGTGCGTGTCTCAAAGCTTATGATGGGCGTTTAGTGGCTGACCCGTCACGCAGTTGACTTTGCGCGCGAGATCCTTTCCTCGTTATCGTTCTATGCTACAACCGTGACCCATCAACCGAGGAATCGCTCACATGGCCCAGAAATCGAGGAGCCAAAACGCGATTTTGGGCAGGCTTTTGGCGTGGAAGGGTATCGAATTACCCGTCGCAAGTCTCTCGGCGAGTATGATGACGCCATCGGTCTTGCCCCGAGGACAACTGCGTTGCGTGGCTCGCACGGACGTGGGAGCAATAACGGGAGCCCAGCTGGGAGTGCAGGCACGTTGTCTTACGAGGAGCCACACGCGGTTTGAGTGACGTGTTGGCCATTGATGGTTAGGGGTTAGTGGCTGCTCAGGCCTCAGGAGGGTGAGGGATGTATCTACTTACTTTGGTACGCGAGTCCGAGCAACTCGATGGACTGACATTCAGTTTGGTTCTGGGAACGCGATGACTCTTCATATGCCTGCTTGTATTATTCTATCTATGATACCCTCCTTGTGCCCTCCTTGTGCTCCAGGCCGAAGGCCACCGACCGACATCTTCCACTGCCTCCTTCTGTCAAGCCATTCCTGATGCTGTGCTCTTTGGGTCCTCGGTGGCGAGCATTTCTTGTATAGCTTCGAAGGACGATATGGAGCGTGTCACGGTGGCTTGCTCCTACTCGTGTCCTCTGGTGCCTACATGTAGACCCTGCATGTATCGAAGCTCGTGTATGATTTTGCCTATTTATACGCGTGCTAATTTCAGCACCCGATGTCTTATTATAAGCCCCCTCATGCCATCTCCCCAAGCTTGACCATTGGTGTGCAATAGCTTGTCTATCTCGGGGAAGCTGTACGCGTGCTTTGCAAACCATAGTTCATTCATAGACGAGGCTATGAGACCTGCGGATGACAAGGCTGAGATGAGACGATAAGCATGACATCGTCCCGATAAGCCCTAGATGGCAACCGGCAGCAAGATTCAGCTTGCGCGCCAAGTGTCTCAAGCGATCATGGACACAGCTAACAAAAAAGGGGAATGATGACCACACTTTTCCCTTGCTCACGACCACCATGGCTTTCCTCTCCAACCTCATCGAGCGCATTCCCGAGGGGATTAAACGCACTGAAGATACCATCATCGGTACGTCTTCGCGTCTTGCATTGTTTCAGGGCGCGCGGGCTTATATTTCGCTTGACAGGCCTGGTCAATCCCAATCGTATGGCACAGTTCGCACGCGAATCGTTGGCCTCTTTGTCTGATTTGATATCTAGGCCGCCATAATGATCCCCATGAGAAAATGCACGACGAGATCAGAGCCGAAATCAACGCTTCTCATCGTTTCGACAGCTTCGCCGACGAGCGAGCTCAGAACTTTGTCAAATGGTCCGTCTACAGGGATTTATATACTTTTTCTCCATTCACGAGTTGTTCGAAAGGCACATCGATGGGCATGATTATTTCTACGCACTTTCGGAGATGCTTGAGAGCGCGAGGGAGTGTATCTTCATCCTAGTACGTCCCTGATTATTGTTGCGTTGCGCGAGAAACTGATCGTGCTTGTTAGGATTGGTGGCTTACTCCAGAACTGTACCTCCGCCGCCCCCCGGCGTACAATGAGAAATGGCGATTGGATCGAATTTTGAAACGCAAAGCCGAGCAAGGCGTTAAGGTTTATTGTGTGGTCTATAAGGAGGTACACTGAGTCTGTTCGCATCGCACCCAAATTCTCATAGGCACCAGGTTACCCAAACCATGAGCATGAGCTCCTCTCACACCAAGGTAAGCTACTCACGATTTCTATTTGAATGTTGACTGAAAGAAGAATCCGCGTCTGCAGAAAGCTTTAGAGGCTCTTCATCCCAACATTGCTTGCATGCGGCACCCTGATCACATCGGGTCCAAAGGTTTGATGGTCCCACTATAGCCCCATGCCCCAGATCCATAAACTCATGTTTCACCCCAGATAATGTCGAGTTCTGGTCTCACCACGAAAAGGTCAACTTCATTCCGTTGCCGATGCCACACCATATTTAACCACTGCTATAGGTCGTGGTCGTAGATAACCATCGGGCTTGCATTGGCGGCCTTGACATATGTTTCGGGCGCTGGGACACTAACTACCACCCGCTGGCGGACGCTCACCCGACCAATTTCTCCAAGACGCTATTCCCTGGCCAGGACTACAACAATGCGCGCATCTCGGATTTCCAGGACGTGTACAACTACGTGAGCGGCACTATCTCGGTCGCTGAAAGCCCGAGGATGCCCTGGCACGATGTAGGTGTTCATGACTTCTAGTAGTTTGCTTTTGTCGATCTCAGTCTTGCGCAGGTTCATATGACTCTTGCGGGGCCTGTTGTTTTGGATATTGTACAACACTTCGTAGAACGTTGGAACGAGGTTAAGACTAGGAAGGTCAGTGCATCACCTATTCATGCCACTGACTCTTGATCATTCTAATATTTTGTTTTAGTACAAGGATGATGTGTAAGTGACGTTCAAGACGGTTGAGGCTTCCAGTACCAACATGTGTTACAGTCGCTATGACTGGCTCGCTCTCCCTCACAATGTGGAAGTGTCTCCGAACGAAGCTGTCGTCCGTGCGTCAATCAACCTCATTTATTCGGGCCACATCATGAACATCTCACTTCTATACAGGTCACCCTCACCGTGAACGATGGCATCAAATGGGCAAACACTTCAAGCAACGCTTCCACCTACCTGAAGGGGAAGATTACGAGGACCACAACTACGCCCGCCCGCCCCACGGCAACTGCCGCGTGCAGGTCGTGCGGAGTGTCTCCGACTGGAGCCACGGCGTGCTCACGGAGCACAGCATCCAGAATGCTTGTAGGTCCCCTCTATAAGCTATGTGAGTATACCTGATATTCTATAGACATTCAACTCATCCGCGAGGCAAACCACTTCATCTACATCGGTATGTTTACCGCTTTCTCTTGGGAGAATGTAATTGAGATGACTTGACAATGTCTTAGAAAACCAATTCTTGTCAGACTTACATCTGGTATAATGATAGCGTTTAGCTGACGTTCTGCATAGCATCTCCAACACGAAGGAAGAGGGCCCTGTCAAGAACCAAATTGCCGCGGCTCTCGTGGAACGTATTGTCAGAGCTGCTCGCGATGGCAGGAAATTCAAGGCAGGTTTGATTGGTACACCTGTTTCTGCATTTGCTCATATATGCGGCTGCAAGGTGGTCGTGGTTATCCCTGAGGTTCCCGCATTCTCTGGCGACGTGAAGTCCGAGACATCACTCAAGACAATCATGGCGGCCCAGTACCGCACGATCAACCGCGGCGGAAACAGCATCTACGAAGAGATCCGCAAGGCAGGATACGAACCGTGCGTGTTTCCATCTGGTCAGCCTACACCATGTCGACTCGAGCATCGCACAGGATGGATTACATCCGATTCTACCACCTTCGCGTCTATGATCGCATCAACGCGCCGGCGGGTGGGTCTTGCCTCGTTCTTATCCGCCATTGCTTCGGACTAAGCTCGCACAGGATACATCGAGAGAATGGAAGAAATCAGCGGTGTCAAGTTCAACGCTGCGCAAGTGGCACTCGCCCGCCAGTGGGTTGGTGACTCGGCGGACGCTGATGTCCCCAAGGAAGTGACCATCAAGATGCCCGAGGCCACCTCTGAGGGGATCGTTGTAAGCGACAAAACCCCTGTCAAGACGGAGAAGTTCCCCTTGCCCGAGTCGAAATCGGAGGCGGTCGAGATCATCGAGCGGTTCGAACGTGCATCAGAGCAGATCCGCGGCGACGAGGACGTTTCCGATACCGTCGTCCAGCATGCACTTCAAGACAACACGGGTCTGCGCGACGAGAAATGGCTCGGAACAGAAGAAGAGGAGCTCAACGCGTAAGCAGTCCCCTCCCCTTGCGATAAGGCAGATGAACTGTGGAGCTGATGGCCGTCTAGTTACGTCTCAGAGCTGTCGTACATCCACACGAAGCTGATGATTGTAGACGACCGGCGCGTTATCGTGAGATCTCATTAGTTGCCACCCATGTGCACGGTCGGTCCTGACACGTTTTGGGCCGCTACTAGATGGGTTCCGCGAACCTCAACGACCGCAGTCAAAGGGCACGTACCGCTCCGGCGACCCTTTTTCTGTTATCTGTTAACCAGTCCCCCGGGTTTTTAGGGCGATGGCGACTCTGAGATCGCGCTCGTCGTGGAAGACGACGATACCATCGAGACCACGATGGATGGAGAGCCTTACGTCGCAAGCCGCTTTGCCGCCTCCCTCCGGCGAAAGCTCTACCGCCGTGAGTCGCCCCCTTTCCCGCATGTCCAAACGCGTGCCTTAATTCATATCGCGCAGAGCATCTCGGGCTTATCCGCGCGGAGCTCTGCGAGCACCGGGAGCCCCAGGTCACCTCGTTCATGCGCGCGGCGCCGCACCCGAACGACGACGAGCTCGACACCGACGAGGACCGGACGGTCGCGGACCCGCTCGCCCAGGAGACGATCGACCTGTGGTGCACCACCGCGCGTCAGAACAGGGAGATCTTCACCGAGATCTTCCGCCCGGTGCCCACCAACCTGGTCCGCGACTGGAACGCGTACGACGTACGTGATCTCGCACCCGTTGGAAAACACGCGGAATCGATCTGATGGTGCTCTCGCAAACGCAGAACTACGTGCCCAAGGTCAAGACCGGCCACGTCGCGCCCGGCGTCCCTCTGGACCGGGTCAAGGACGGACTCGCGCGCGTGCGCGGCTCGCTGGTGGAAGCGCCTCTGGTGCGTTGCAGTATCTACTCACTCGCGGACCGCGCAGATCCTGACCGACACGCTCTTTCCTTCCGTTCCAGGACTTCCTCATCGATGAGAAGGGCTTCGTCGAGGGCCCCGACTGGAAGGGCCTCAACCCTACCCTGCCGATCTATATTTGATCCACGTGCATGAAGGGACGGATTAGGCGAAGCCGAATGAACGAATGAACGAACGAATGAATGAACATTAACCGAGTCAGTCGAGGAATCTAAGCGCAAACGCGGTCGTTTGCATGTTGTCTAGCGTGTTTTAAATACGAAAGATACGATGTAACAATAAAGCGTTATTCACAAGCCACGTACGAATCGAACGGGTTCGCGTATATATATCATCCCGCCGAACAGACGAACAGGTGCGCGAGGTAGCCGATTACCGTAACCGGCGATCGCGAAGCTGGAAAACGAGCGAGATCTATCTAAGCAAATGATGTCTATGTGGAGGGCGCGGGCGTCAGATCGTGACAGTGAGAAGGCGTAGGCGTCAAGGCGGGGCTGGGGGCGTGGCGTGGTGCGGCGGAGCGAGATGGGGGGTGTGTACAAGTGGGGAGAGTTAAATTGATCATAATGTCCATGATGTTCCCAAAACGAATGAAGCCAAAAAACAAGCAAGCAAGCAAACAAACAACTAAACAAGCACAAGGACGGGACGCAAGCATATAAGGACATGATACATGGAAGCAAGAGATAAGCGTCTAGAGGTGTAAATGTAGGGGATGAGATGACGGCGCGCATAGGTCAGAGACTGAAGACGCCGCCGCGCCGCCTGCGCGACTGGATGGGGTGCACGAGGACGAGAGAGATGCCGAGGCCGACGGTGAGCCCGATGGACACCGAGATGAGCTGCAGCGCGGTCTGGAAGCCGGACACGTAGGACGTGGACACGCCCGACGTCTGCTGCGACGCGAACGTGAGCAGGCCGCCGTTGCCGAGGCCGGACGGCAGCTGGAACAGGATGCCGGTGATCTGCAGGGGGGAAAAAGCGAGTGTCTTATCAGTCGATCGCGCACGCCACGGGGGAGGATCAGCGCGAGCGCGACGCACCATGACCACGAACGCGTTCCCGCGAAACAGCCTGCCATACACGTTCGCCACCACGCCGACCGCGAACGCGCTATAAATTAACGAGACCGAGGCCGCGGCCGAGAGATGAGCCAACTCGGAAAGCGGGAGTAAAGCGGGGCGAGGCAGACGTACCCGACGGCGGCGCTGATGTCGTTCTGCCCACTGAACTTCGTCCCGGTAAAGTGGTTCGTGACCCAGCCGACGCACGAGATGATGACGAGCATGAACAGCTCTTTTCGATTCCACGGCGCCTGGTTCCGCAGGCTCAGGAATAGCGAGAACATCGGCACCGTGAGGAACGCTGCCAAATCAAAATCAAAATTAAAAAACGAGAACAAAGCCGGACATATCAGCCTCGTGTCGCGCAGAAACGCCGCAAGGGCAAGCAAAAACACGCACTCCACCAGAGCGAGGGCGTGCTCTGATACCAGATATCGCTCGAGTGGCTCTGCACGCAATTATAGTCCTCCGGCCCGACGATCGATTTTTTCGTTATCTTCTGGTATACTTCGGCGCCGATGGCGAGGCCGAATCCGAGGAAGAGCGAATAGACACAGGCGAAGCACAGTCTGACGGCGCCGGAGACGATGTTGCGCGACATGAGCTCGAGGCTGCCGCAGAGCACGATGAAACCCTGTAGATCCACGTGGTCAGGTTAAAGGCTCTCGGACGAAGTGAAATGGCGGCGCACGGGAAGGATGAGCACGACGGAGCTAGAAGCGATGGCAGAGTAGCAGAAATGGTGTGTGGACGCGAGCGCGGCCGACAAGAAGCTGAGCAGAGTGGCAACGGTGATTCTAAACGAACGAGCACGTCAGCCCAAAGCACGCAACACGCATCGGTCCAGATGTCAAAGGCGGGACGCACTCGAATACGTTAGAATACAGTTCGTTACGGACGGAGAGAAGCTGGATGGACACGAGGAGGGCGCCGAGGGGGAACGAGGCGAGGCAGTCGATGAACGAGCCCTTGAAGCTGACGCTGCAGATGGAGGCGGAGGCCATACCGCCGAAGAAGATGATCTGCCACACGTTGTACAGCGGCTTGCGGCGCATGAGCTCGTCCAGCGCCGCAGACGCGTCTTTCACCGATATATCGTCGTGAATGACCTACCCACAAAAACAAACAAAACGAACGATCCAAGTCAGCACCCCGTCGCTCCCAGCGCTCGCTCGCGCGCACCTTCCAGTACAGCTTGTGCGCCTCCTGCAGCTTGCCGATGTCGAGCGCGGAGCTCTGGCGGATGAACTTGATGTTGGACGTGCTCGTCGCCGCGTCGTCGAACGAGATGAGCATCACGTCCGGGAGGTACATGCACGAGAGCTCGATGTCGAGCACGCGCGCCGTCGACTGCATCTGCGCCTGCAGCCTATGCGTCGGCCCCCCGAACATCATCATCGCGCGCGCGAGCTTGAGGATGAACTCCTGCCGCTGGATGATCTCCGCCACATGGCGCGTGATCTGCACCACGACGAAAAAGGGCGAGCAAGTGGGTGAGCGAACACGCGCGACGGGCCCGGCAGCGAAACCGCGACGCACGTAGATCTCCGCCTTCTTCCGCTTCCGCTTCCGCTCCCTCTTCCTCTCGTCCATCTTCTCGCTCCAATAATCCTCCGCCTCCGTCTCCGTGCCCGGCGTCGACGGCGTGCCCGCGCGCGACGCCGTCCAGCCGCGCTTCGGCAGGTCCTTCAGCACGTCCGTCCACTTCTGGCGGCCCGTCGCGCTCGGGAACACAGACGACCCGCCGCCGCCCGGGTGCGCGTGGTGGTAGTGGTGCCCCATCAGCGGCGTCGCGGTGCCCGCGGACGCCGTCTCGAACGAGGACGGCTGCGAGTCCGTCCCCGCCGCCTGGGCCTGCGCGAGCGTCTCAAAGTGCATGCTGCGCGGGCGCGGGAGCGCCTTTGCCGGCGTGCGCGCGCGCGACGGCATGTTGCTCTCGAGCGAGTACCTGGCGATGCGCGGCGCGGGCGTTAGCGGCCGCGAATGAGGAGCGGGAGGGAGACTCGCCTGGAGAGATGGTACCCGGGCCGCTTCACGTTGGGCGCGATCATCGTCGCGCCGGGCGCGGCGACGCCCGCGATGTTCCCCGTCGACGCGATCAGCGGGCCAAACACGCCCGCCGCGCTCCGCGTCTGCGCGGGCCGCGAGTCGCCGAGCCCGAATCCGCGATAGATCGACGACCCGCTCCCGCGCCCTCCACCACCACCTCCACCTCCGCCGCCGCCGCCGCCGCCGCCACCGCCCTCGGGCCCGCCGCCCACGCCGCCCGGCGAGCGCGCCGTCGACGCGAGCGAGCCAAGGCTCGAGGAGGTGAACGAGCGGCCGAGCGTCTCGAACGAAAACCCGCGCGAGAACGTCGGCCGCTCGCGGCTGCGCCCGCGGTCCCGATCGCGCTCGCGCTCGCGCTCCTCGAACGAGCGGCGCACGGGGGACGACGCCTCGGAGTTCGCGTCCGCGTGCGGGCTGTCGTACAGCGTGAGCAGCGCCGAGAGCACGCCGGACCCCAGCGGGCGCCGCGGGGCCGCATTCGGCGTCTCCGCGCCCGCCTCGACGTCGCTCGACGCGTCCCGCGAGCGCGCGCGCCTGTGCTTCCTGCGGCCCTGCGCGCCGAACCTGAGCGCGCCGAAGCCGAACAGGCCGCTCTTGTGTGCGCCGACGACCTTGGCTGCGCGCGCGTGGGAGTAGCGCTCTGCGTTGCGGCCGGGGAGCCCCGCGCGCTCGTCGCGGTCGATGTAGTTCTCGCCTGGGACGTCGTATTGCGGGGACGAGCCGCCGGGGGTGGAGGCGGCGCTGATGTTCGTGGAGGAGGGGGAGGCGATGTGTAAGGGGGGCAGTGGGGGGACGGCGTGGTGGTGGTGGCCGTGGTGGCCGTGGCCATGGCTCTGGCTGTGGTGGTGGCTTTGGTGGGGGTGGGGGTTGCTGTTGAAGTAGCCGCCGGTGCCGGTGTTGGAGAGAGGGTTGGGGGAGACGGAGGTGAAGCGGTGTTGTTCGAGGGCATGCGTGAGGCTTTGAAATGCGGCGGGCTGCACAACAGAACCGGGGCGAGTACAAAGGGAGGGTCGTCAGGGGCCGGGTAAAAAAAAAAGGGGGCGCGACGCGGAAAACAAAAAAAAAACACGCACGTCGAGGCCGTGCTCGTCGAGCTCGTGGATGGAGGAGCTCGAGGGCTGGGCGGTCAGGGTTTGCTGGGTATCGGCGGCCCATTGGACCTTGCGGGGAGTTTTGATGCCCGAGGCGCGGGCGGTGCCGCCTGCGGGGCGGTTTGCGCCTGCGGCGGAGAGAGCGGTCGCGCTAGGGGGCGGTGGCGTGAGCGTGTCGGCTGGGTTGAGCGACGCGGGAGGTGGCAGGGAGTCCATGGCGCGGGCTACAGGGGAGATGGCGGCATCAAGAGGGTGAGTCTGAGCGGACATTCACAGGGGATATTTGAGTGGCAGAAGAGGTATAGAAAGAAGCCGGAAAAGGGGGCGGACGATATAAAAGAAGGACAGAAGAGAGAGAGAGAGACAAAAGGGAGGAAGGGGACGACGTGGAGGTGGTATGGAGGAGAAGGTGCGTACGGCGGGATGGGCCCGGTTATATAATGCGAGATGGAAGCTGTAAAATTTAGAGAGATAGGCGGGTGGGAGGACGCGATAAGGGGCGCGTCGCCGTCGAAGGGTGCAGAAGACTCGGGAGGCCGCTGCAGGGCGCTGCGGGCGGGTCTGCAGCGCTGTGAGATGTTGGGGCCTGGAGAGAGGACGACGGGCGGTGTGTCGGACGAGGTGGTGGTGGGGATGCGGGGTGTGTTCTCGAGAACGGGGGGCTGTCGTGGAGCGAACGGGTGCGCGTGGAGCGACGGCTTTTGAGGGAGAGAGTGGCTGGCGCGTTCGACCTGTTGTTCGCCAGTTCGGATGTCCGGTTCGCCATGTCGATCGCTCTGCCATTGCCGCCTCTGCCATTGCCGCCATCCCGTATCCGCTCCCCGTCTCTCCCTCCTGCTGCCCCCGCTCACGCCCGTGCGACGCCCTGCGAGTGGGAGCCCGCGTCTGGCGTCCCCTCGTCGTCATCCGCGTGCACGGTCGCTCGCCAGAATCCCATGCTAGAACAGCGTCGTCCAAATTTAGCACTCACTTCTGACCCTGCTCCACCGCCCCTTCTCGTCCGTCCGTGCTTAGCCTCCTGGAGACTCTCGTCGTCCGAACCACCGTGCATCCCCGGACTCTTCTGCTGGCATCCGACTCACAGCCGCGTCGACGACGTCGACGCACACGTGAAGGCTTGATCTCGGCGCCTGCGATGATCACAGCGCGCAGGGACGTGCCGTCAGATCGTCACGCATGCCGCTCGCAAACTCAGAAGGCTAAATCCTGATAAGCAAATGAACTGCTGCTTTACGACCCCCACCCGCGGTCACACGTCCGCCCAGGCTCATCCGCTGGCGATCCGCTGTTTTATCCGCGGCGAGACCAGTCTCGTCCAGGTTGAACAGCTGCTTCGATGCTGAGACATATCCGGCTCGCGACGCCGTTGCCATCGACCTATGACCCTCCTCTGGCGGTCTTGACGCCTTTCGTTCGTGCCTTTCTCTGTCATTTGGCCCAGGCCCAGGCCGTATCGTCCGGATGGCAAACCGCACGTCCCCAGTACCCCATCCGACCAGGCGTGAGCGGCAACTTCGCCTCCAAGGACCCAGGTCCACAGGCCTCAAGCCCGCCGCAGCGTCCATCCACAGCCCACGCAGCAAGCGCCACAGACACCCCCGCGCGCAAAAATAAACTCGCGCCGTGCGACCGGAGCTCCCTCTTTCCCTCTTCCTATATTCTCAGACCCGTGCACGACCGCGTCGTAGTAGCGTCGCGGCCTACACTCCCGCCCGGCTCCGTGCCCGCTCTGTGCTTGCCCCATCGCAGCGCAGCTCGCGGCTCGCGGCCCGCGGCCCGCGGCTCGCGCCCGTTCGTAGGGTGCGCGGTGTGCGCCGTTCTAGTTGCAGGACTTGCCCGCCCCGCACCGTCGCCGCACAGCTCCACCCACGAATCGCGAATCGCGAATCGCGAATCCGAGCCATCCTGGCCGCACGCACGCACGCACGCACGGCGTCGCGCCCCGAGACCTTGCGTCGCGAGCCTGCGCGTCGACGAGTCGGGAGCGCCGCGACGCATCGGCGCGCTGTGTCGCTGTACACGTAGCCGGCGGGCGCGTAGAGCAGAGCTTGCCGACGCCGCCTGCTTTACGCGCCACCAGCACGCGAAGACGCTCTCGCCGCCGTCGCCGTCGCCGCCGCCGTCGCCGCCGCCGCCACCGTCACCGCTCGCTCGCCTCGCTCGCCTGTGCGCGCGTATCGATCGATCGAGCGCGGCGCGGCGCGGCGCTTTGATTCGCTTGGCCTCGTTGACACGTTGAGGCGGCGCGCGACGCCTCCAGGACTCGCTACGCGATGTCACTGTACTGGCGCGCTTTTGCACGACGCGTATCATATCGATCGAATGGGGCGTGGCGCGGCGCCACGATGATAGTGGTGATGGTGGTGGCCGCGTGCCGATCATCCAATCTCGGAGCATCTGTACCGAGAGCCCCCGCGGCGTCTATATATCTGGACAGCGACCCCGAGCCCAGCTCCTGTGGGGCACCGCCTGCGCGATCGACCTGAAGCTTGGAGCCCAGCAGCCGCCGGCGGCGTCGACGGATCGCTGTTGCCCCGTGATGTTGCGCCTCTCGATATATCGCAGGGGACGCGTATGTATGTGCGACGGATGCACAAGCTCGGGGCGTATCTCGAATTACTACCGACTCTGCTGCTGACTGTTTTTGGTCCATTCGTCTGTCGCATGGCATGGCCACGGTGCGCGAGAGGTTTCGAACGCGACCCTCGTCTGCTGTCCCGGTCTCTTCCATTCAGCCGCGCGCAGAAAGGCTCCTGAGAGCGCGAGGGCCTGTTGCGAGCTCGTGCGGCATGTGCGTGTGGAGCTGGCTTCGCGCACCCTTCGACTTACAGCTTTTGGTTTTGGCGTCGACGACTCTTATTGGACAGCTCAAAAACGGCACTCGATCCGTCGGTCGCTGAGCTGGTCTTACACGCGCTCTGTGGGGCTCCACGGGCGTCCCCGCGACCGCACATGTAAAGGAGACGCAAGGCGGGCGTTGTCTGCTTGCGACGACCGCCATCCCAGCCATGCCATCACAACCACCACACCCACTCTGCACTTTCCACGAGCAAGAAGCCGCCGTCTGCGTCAGGCCCGACCGTGTTTCGAATCTCGCCAAGGCTGCGCTCGTCGCGCGAGATCGCGGGATCGTGGCTTCATCCACGCGTCGGCTTCGAACGTCGAACTTCGACTCTCACAGAGCTTGATTCCGTCTCTCGATCTCGGGCGGTCGGACGCGTACCCCGCGGGGAACTGAATGGGCTCCACAAGCGATGTACGAGCGCGGGCGCGGACGCACGGATTCAGACAAGATGTCCCCGAGTGGACACGTACGATGATTCAAAAGAGACGAGCAGGAAGCACATTGCCTGTTCAGCTTCCGGTCGTGCATCGAATGTTCGTGGTGGGGCGGGGCACGAACGCGACGCCGCAGAAGCAGAAGCGTCCGAAGTCAGGCGCGTCAATGGCCCTACTTCGACAGCTCAGTGCGAGATGCCGCCGGCGTGGACTGCATCGGTGCGTGTGAGCGTTCTGTCTCTCTCTTTTGCGACCGCGCGAGTTGTCGGTGTTTATGTACGCCCGACTGGCACGCCGCCGTGCGCCCAGCACGACTGGGTATATTGTGCGACTGGTGCGCGATGACGAGCGCCGATCTCTCAGCGATCGGCGCGCGGGTCCTCGCGCGCATTCACTTCGCAGTATGTGCTGTACATACAGATCGCTGCGCGGGCCGGCAATTTGACGGCAATACGTTGGCATTCGCGACCTAAATCGGGTGTGACAGTGGCAGAATCCGTACATGTGTCTGCGAGTCTCTTTGACAGGGAATCAACCAGCTATTTGTACGTAGCTCATGCATGTCTCGCACGCGATGGGCAAGCATCTCTTTCTTGGTTCATTTCTGATCGAACAGGCTGAGGCGCCGGTAAGTAGGAGTGCTAGCGCGATGACGCTCGGACGACAAAGCGTTTCCGTGAATTGGTGCAAGAACTTGGAGGAAACCCTGTTTTGCACACAGCGGTATTTAGACTTCCTCCACCACACGCGTTGCTTTGCTCATTTCGCAACGGGCGCATCCGGGACCTTGTCAAGCAGGAATCGGTGTATGTCTACTTTTTCTATACATGACCATTGAACTTTTGGCTGTTCTCTCCCGCTGTGATGATGGTTTCAGGCCCCCCGATCTTCGATACGGAGCCCTGCGTACGGGACCACGAGTCCTAGTCTCGACGGTCCATTTCTGGGATCTGGCAGACGGGCTCAGAATCCGCAGCCAGCCCTGTCGGTTTCAGCTACTAGACGATTGCATTCCCTGGCGTCACGTGTCATTTGGAATCGTAGCTGCGCGGCGCGGCCGCAGTGCGCCACTATCGATGTTTGTACAGGTGTCTTGGTGTCGACGCTCGCGGGCGTCGTATGCTAGAAACCTACGGGAGGCCATAATTTGCTGGATCGCGAGGAGACACGGTAACACAGGATCTTGCTACCATAGAACTCGCAGTCCTAGCAACGCGATGCAATCGCTTCGTCGTCGTGAAAACGGCTAATGTATCGTGGACGGTGGTCGACGACAGTCCGATAATGAGCGAGCGCGCTTCAATCTAACACTTCGGCTCTTTAGGCACCGAGTAGTGAGATCATAGACAAATGTAGGTCCACAGATCTGAAGGTCCAGTGGAGACGTCGGACGTCACGATCCGGATGTCGCAACTCAACTCAACTCAACTCGGCGTCGGTTGAAACAGTACGTCAGATTGCTCCATACCGAGCTGCTCGCTAAGCTGTATATTACAAGACCGGACTGTCGCATACCACTTAGACGTGCTCCAGGCATGGTCGATGACATCGCGTTGTAAGGCTGAGACTCTGTGTTATGTCAATTGGCATGTATTCTACCGGATTATGCCGCCTTGTCAAGACAAACGTGAGACACGTCATTGAGCAAGTCGTGACGGCAAAGGTGCCCTCTGGTCCGCAGCACGTGTTAATGATATAGGGGACACTAACGGTGTCCAGCGTACGCTGTTTTGGAGCTAGGTGGCTTGGCGATAGTCGAACGACGATATCGCCATGAGATGGTGAAAACGTCCGTCAGGCTGTTCAAAATCGCAATGGTGGATGTGGAGGTCCATGGTGATCCGAAATGCGTGCTATGGAACTTGCGATTTGTGTGGACAACTATGGCGTACAGTGTACGAGTTTTGTCTTCTGTGTCGATTTCCCAGTCTGATCGCCAGCATATAGAATTAGCTATAACCGTAAAAGGATGATTTTCAGTACTGAAGTACTCACGTACGAGGAGTCGGACACCGATGTTGAATAAAAGAAGCACAGCGCGAGCGACGCCTTCGTCGACCACTTCCAGATCGCCCACAACGAACTGCAAAGAATGCCAGAGGCCATATCCCCGTTGTGCGAGAGGCGATCTAATGGGCGATATTCGCACGACTGTCGAGAAGAACCTCCCAGCGCAAGGAAACGTTCATGATCTGTGCAAAACATTGAAATCGAAAAGTAGGAACGAAATCCCATGACTCATGCCCTCTGTCATCCATGCTGTACATGTATTCAGTGGGTCGCTATCTTTGGAGAGGTATTTATACATCCATCACACGTGAACTTTCTACTTATTTCGCCCTCTTTCCCTTTCGTGTAGCACTATATTCGTCATCGACCCCCAACTCGCCTTCGCTATCCTCTTTGAAGTTGAAATTGATTTTCCTGGTTGTCGGGAACTCGTATTGCGCGCGCGCCTTGACCCTACTCGTCGAGATATAGTCGCTATCGTCGTCCGGCTTTTTGCCTTTCTTCGCCTTCGAGATAGTCGCCTTTTCTCCTGCTGCTCCGCCCTCCTTGTCCTGCGAAGATCCTGCCACATCTGGCTTGAGCTTCTTCCTGCCCATGCTCGTCTTCGCCTCTTCTTCATCTTGTATTATAATCTCCAACTTGACAGGCTCGCCTGGCAAGCGGGATCGTGAAACCTTCTTCCCCGTCGATCGCGATAAACTTCCCTTCCTCTCCTTGTCAGGGACGATCTTCTCTTGATCGACCTTCGAGGGCAGAGCTTCCGTGGGCGAGCTTTCGGCGTCTTTATGAGATTCGTTCTCTTTATTATGTTTCCTAGCCTTTGCTTGGCGGCGCTTCTTCGCTCTCTCTTCCTCATCCGTCTTTCTGGCCACCATGATGAACTCCTTCGGGAAGCGCAGCTGATTTGGACCTCTGAGGGTTTCAGCAAGGAAGTGTGAGTGCCTTCGCATCGCAAACAAAGTCTTCAAAGCCCGGACACGGTGATAGGCATTATAATACTCAAACACATCGTCGAATTCAGCCGTCATCTCGCAACAGTGAAACTCCCACCTAGGCCTCCCGGCATTTGTGAACAGAACAGGGTAATAGCTCTAAATCGTGAAGCTAGCGTAGTCGTATCCAATCCTATAGCAGAACATTCATTCAGGTATCTTGGCATTACAGTCAGCCTAAAGTGCGATGGTCGTACCGCGGCCTTGTCTCAATTGGCCATCGCAACTTTCTTCTCCAGCTGCTCCCCTAGAGGTAATGAATCCTAGTCCTGTATGGAGTTCCGCAAGTGATCTTCAATACCAGACTCTACTATCTCGCACAGACGGCCTATAAAATCTTTAGCGTTCCCTGAAATAAGAAGGCAAGCTGCGCCGATGCTCGATGCATCGGTCTGTTTTTCGCATGAGCATGGGATTGGGGCAGATCTGACCTCCCTTCGTCGGTCACATCATGTTTACTGAGACTCTGCTTTGCTTCGGCACCGAATACGACAGGTTGGAGGACAGTTAAATCATCATATTTCGGAAGCGGGTTACCATTGGCGTCAACTGGAGGCTTGAAGACCGTTTTCGTGCAGATATCGGCTGAGGCAAAAGAACCAAAACGTCCAAAGATCAAAGACAGTCTTACGGATTGTCCTCTGATGGTTTTCTTGTCAGCATTAACGAATGCAAAAAGGTAGTGCACCACGCGCGATAAGGTTTCACAGCCCTTGGGCTCAAAATTTGGTGCAATCATTACGCCAATGATGCGCCCGACAGCGAGCTCTGAGCCAGCTATGAATTTTCCAGGCCACAACATAATATAAAGCGCATTGAAGGCTATATCTAATTGCGAGTCTTTATCGCCTCCCTGACTGGGGGTCGCATTGCCGCCCATCTCGAGCGAGATCACATCCAAATCTAGAGCGTCCTCTTCAGTCGTTGGATGAGGGGATTTGTCGACGCTTTCAATGCGAATAATATGACGACCGAGCTTTGCGTGTAACTTCGTAATTTGGGCCTTCAGTAAGGCTCGTGTAACGTCGTGTGCCTAATTCGTGTCGAGGTCACTGTTCATGATGTTCTATGAGCAAGTTTGGCGCTACGCTAGTAGATACGATAGATTGTGGTACATAATGGCTATGACTCCGGTATGAGCAGCGCCTTGTTTTCCGCACCTGTTATGATGGACTGAGCGCGATCACGAACTGCTATAAAAATCGGATTGGGTGCTTGCTTGATGTCGAGCAGTGACCATGTTGGTCTTTGATTATCGTCACGCTTGATAGATTGCCACCCATACTGTTTGATGAGGTCTGACTGGCGCACGTTGCTAGATTATGATAAATGATAAGACACATTCTCAGAGAGTCCACCACATCTTACCTGGTGGTTATCGCTGACTTGCTCCCTTCAGAAACAGCTGCACGTACAATGCGCCATAACATGCCATAGGTCTTCTGCCAAGCTTTAGCCACAGAATTAGTGTTTATACAGTCCCAATATTCGTCCACACCCTTATCCGCTCTCTCTATAGGCAGGAGTCCAGATGCGCTGGGATCATCAATGATGCGCAGACAATGCTCTATTGGTGATTTTTTGGTTTCTTCATTCTCGCCGTGGACAATATGAGATTCGATCACACGACCATTCTTCCTACAACACATTCGAGGTCAACGCATGGTAATTTCCTCGTAGGGTAGAGCTTCATGTCAAATTGGTCACTGCTCTAATTTTTCCAAGGCGGGTAGCATTGGTGACCATCTTCAGGTTTCTTGGGGTGATGAAGGATGGGCGCAAGAGAGACGTAGGATGGGCGCAAGAGAGACGTAGGACGTGGCCCACAATCCCATCGCGATCAGGACCTCCTGCGTGCCACTTAGCGCTTATCGATTGACCAAGCATCACTGAGCCATACAGACGTAGCGTCGAAAGCTCCTTACCGGCTCCCATCTGTTCACATTTGTTCGCAGTCTAGGGCGTCTTCCCTGGGCCTCAAGGTTATTCTGGTGCCAGGTACATTCAGATATGAGATATGATTGGTTTCATTGAATGCTGCGATAACGAGCGTGATAGGTCATGATCGTGCGGTCATGCATGCTTGGGTGTCCCTAATGAACCCCAGTGAGAACCGCGGCTAGTCAGATCTAGTCAGAGCTAGCATGCTCACAGTGAGGCATCGGAGATAGATCCTGCTATCCAATGATAGCAAAATGGCTCTTTACTAGATACATATTCTATTGTGTTATATTGCTATGTATTGCAGTCTGATACCATTGCAACATGTACTGTCTCGATGGTGGTGCTATATGTTGCTATATCACCGGATCACCAATGGTATTGTCGACGATCTTTCCTATCACTATATAGCAGGACGAATGAATATTATTGGCCGCCCTATTGTCTCCTAGCACACGACACATCGGGTATAGCAATGTCTACATAATCTTGCTTGTAATGTATATTACCACCTAGCCCAGCCATTTAGAATACCCGATTAGAACTGATTGTGACTACACCACGGTAAATACAGGACCACTTGAAAAGCTTGAAAATAGATCAATGGACCGCTGCCTACGCGATTCGCGTGGCTTTCTGTCAACAAGACATATAAATGAAGAAGTTCATATGTGTAACGTCGAGCGCACATACCAGTCCTTTTGCTTCATCGTTATACACCTATTTGATAAGGAAAAGATGTTAATACACAACAGTGGTTCCCATATGTCCTACTGTGCGCACCTTCTTTTCCGGCTTGGGTAACATCTTCCAATACAAGTCAAACTCTTGCTTGCTCGCGTTGGGCGTCTTCTCCTTCCATCGAAACCCACAGATGTTTCTATGTGACTAGAAGTCAGGATCAAGTCGCACTCGCACAAGGACATATAAACTCGTAGGAATATACCTTCCAGTGACCGTTCGTAGTGGCCACAAGCGATCGCTTGTAGCCGGTGTTCCCGCAGGAGGAGTAGTGGGTGGAGCTGGCCCTGTTGTACCCGATTCCTCTCCCGGTTGCAGAATTGCAGTTGCAGGACCAGGGATCATGGTGGCTGGCAATGGGCAGGCTGTTAGATTAAGTGATGTGTCAGTCGTAGGAGCGGTGGTGTGTGCACGAGCGATGGCGCTCATCTCCGTGTGCGTGCTGCGTGCCGCAATGATATTGGTGCTGAGTCCATCTGATGCGGCGTTGTGTGTGTTGTTGGGAACCCCTGCATGATCGAGGGCGACAGTGCGCTCGGTGATTTCCTAAAGGAATGTCAGTGCATTTTCTCAATGACTCAATGGGTTATAAATCCGACCTGCTCGTTAGTGGTAGGAGCCATGGCGTGCCGGGGTAATGATTCTGCTGGTACGCTCTTGCGAGTGCTCTGGTTGACGGCAGGCTCCAAAATCTGCGTCAGCGGTATTCCCATAAGGTGCTCGTTGTGTGGCAATGGATTTGCTGGTACTGGAATGTTCTCGTGTGACAAAACTGGAGTGCCCATATTGCTGCCTGCTGCAACGTCTGTGTGAGGGGTCACGAGAGTCTGAGAAGGTGACGTTGGCAGAAATAGGTTGGCCCTAATAGAGAAAAATGTCAAACAAGGATTGGCGAGGAAGAGAGCACGCACAACGGATCTTGTATAATTGTGGTTATTGTGGGGGCCGTCGTGGTGTCAGGTGCAGGCAGGCGTCTTTGTCGTTTGGCCGCATTTGGTGTTGTTGTAGATGACACAGCGTTCTTTGGTGGATAGCGCTTCCCGTGCAATGGTGTCGGGAGGTCTGATATCAACACCATCTCCGCCTCGCTTTCCTGCTCTTGTGATGGATCTCCTTCGGCGGTAATCGATGGTCCAATGGCACCATATGGTAGAGGCCGCAGCAGGTGCGTCATATTCTTTCTTGAGAGACCCTGCACGAAAGCGGGAAAGTTGTCCCTGGCGATATGGCGTGACTTCCAGTGTGCCGGTGGTCCACCGCAGAAACGCAGCTCGGGGAATCTATACTCCATTTCCTGGTAGTAAAAGTCGGAGGCGCCAAGAGACACTTGCGACCACTTGGGAGGGGCTATGCCCCGGAGCAAGAGCTCGTACCAGATTTGGTAGGCAGCGTCACGAATTGCGGAGGCATAATAGCCATCGATAACC
The DNA here is from genome assembly GCF_000320585.1 of Heterobasidion irregulare TC 32-1. NCBI lineage: Eukaryota > Fungi > Basidiomycota > Agaricomycetes > Russulales > Bondarzewiaceae > Heterobasidion > Heterobasidion irregulare. Next base: position 1,503,428 of record NW_009258207.1, on the reverse strand, counting down.
TTACCTTGCTGATCCTGGACGTACTTCATTGTCATGTTGTGACCGAGGTAAGCATTCGTCTTGCCCTTCTTCTTCTTGACCTGATTGGGATCGGTCGCGTCATCGTCCTTTGGCGTGTCGGCCCAGTCTTGTGTGGTCCATATAGTAACTAAAGGGACGTCCGTGCGGTGGATAGCAGGCAATGGATCACGCACACGCAGGGGTCCGTTCGCAACAGTGTTGCTGCTCGGGTAAAGTCGTTTCGCATTGGGGGCCGGATCGGGCACTGTGAAGTTGTCGGGCAACTGAGCATTGCTCATTGCAAGCACATCCGGGATAGCGGAGAGAATTCCCTTCAGCGCTACACTGTGAGAGAGAAATTAACATCGTTCATGTAGTGCTTGGAGAATTGGAAAACTCACTGCAGGACTTTAATTTCTGTTTGAAGTGCAAGCAACTCTGTGCCAGATGATCCTGTGGGGATCTGGGAAGACTCGGGGGTGTTTGTCATGCGAGGGGTCGGCATATTTGGTAGGAAGCGTTGAAGCGGTCCAGATCTACCGAACGAGGTTGTCGACGCATATCCGCTTGGAGGGCCCGCGTAGCTGTACATAGAGGTGCTGTCCGCAGAGAGGTCGAAGGGTGTTCCTCCACGACTGGACTGAAAATCCTGAGCATAGTTGCCAGATGATCTAAAGGGCGAGCTTGTGCCATGGTCTTGGGGACCGTGGGAGGGCCCTACGGATCCGGATCGGCTGGGTGTTTGTCGAAATGAGTAGTCAGATGGCATCGAAGGGATCCCCAAAGCGGTCGGTATCGACATCCCTGTCAGATACACCATCTTGCCGTCAGAATGGCAGAGATGTGTGAGAGTGAGGGCAGCGTGCTCGAAAAAAATCAACTGCCTGATATGTAAAGTAGAATTTGATAAAGTCACGCACCCATTGGCAGCCGCTAGTACTGTCTAGCACTTTCACCACACATTCTCGTCCAACAGCACCCCCCCGTTCCTGCACGTCTTGTCTGGCCATGTTGTCCAGTGACTACGAACCTTCACAAGATCCAGAAGACTTACTGAGTCCACCCCGTACTCGTCCGCGGCCGACTGCGGAACAAGATTGTATCTCATTGTGTGTTCTCGACATAGCCTGTCGGGTTTTTGATAAGTTCACAGTGTACTGACTTACTTTGTAGTTTGCTTGGCCCTGGTGGGTATCTGGACACCCAAACCACGGACACACAGTACTTTGGTGCTTTGATGAGGGACGATCCTGGAAGTGGCGAGACAGCCGAAAGTAGCGGTGATGGAAGCAAATGGGGAGTGTACCATGCAGAAAGTGATGGCATGGAACTGCCCGAGAGTGGTTGTAAGTCTTCTCTAGCATCTGTTATCATCAAATGACCATTACCGGGAGATGTAGGGCACGACATTGACCACAAAAACTCAGCCTGTGAGGGTTGCATGGAACTGAGGACGATGCGCGCATACGTGTACAATTTGGAAAAGGAATACCACAACAGTACACGCGCGCTGATTAAACTCCAGCGGTGGATGGAAGACATACGAGACCAGTTGTGTCGACTCACCGCAACAGTTCCGGAGACGATTCTCACTTTCAACGACATCCGAGACCGGGCATTGGAAGTGCGCATGGCCGCAAACCATGATTCATATGGAGTGAAAGAGGAAGTCACTGAGGAGTCTCAGCTTGCATTTGAATCACGTAGCAATAATTATAACAAAGATCACTTGCACAAGGTTATCCACTCAGGTTTCCCATCGAAACGGCACCGCACGAGTCCATAGGATGTAAAAGACGTCGCTACATGAATGTACTCTAATCATCTGCTGCATCTTCGGCTACTCCATCCATAGACGCAATTTCGAGTCCCATCTTCTCCACTACGAAAAAACGCGAGCCCAGGTTTGGGAGACCATCTCCGTGCGGGATCATTGCTACGCCTGCTACAATGGTCTTCACATTGATGACAGCCAGTGCAGAATCCCCTCGATGCTCGCAAGAAAGGACCGTGTTCGAGGAAGCCTTCATGAGCTCAGTGTCGGGCTGCGAGAACAAACTGACGAGCGCTAGTGCAACAACCTCGCCTTGAATGCGCATGGTAAAATAGTACCGCACTTCTGCAAATTGAATGAGACCTGCAGAGATGATCTGCAGGATTATCATGGTCAGTACTATCCGAGGCCATACAGATGCAAAAACCAGCAATGAGGAATTCACCTTAACGTTGCGGGCCATTCTGACCTTGTTAACAGGCTTGCGGGATTCCTTCCACAAGGACCGTGTAACCTGTCCATTTGGCAGTCGCAGGCGAGCCCAACGCCGCACCTTTGGAACCCAGTCTCGTTCGAGACTACCCACATCATCATATACTCCGCCGGCCTCTCGAAAGAAAGTCTTTATCACCATTGCCTCAGCAGGTAGTACCGAGCGTGCACAAGAATCTTGGGCTCGTAAAAGAAGGTAGTGGTCTCCTAAGTCTTTGGAGCCACGCGGCAGGTGTTTTGTGCTGTTATCAAGATTGGGTACCATGGCCTTCAGTGCATTCACCTGTGCTCGACGAACCCCACGCTGTGAAAGATTGGCATATGGATTCGAGTGTTGTTTTATCTCCCCCCCAAGGTCACCGATCATTCGCTCCATAGTGAACTGCGTAGTATAACCGGGGGGGCCACACCGTGTGACCTGTCGAGCGAGATGTGAAAGTGCGTGGACACTCTGTCGGCAAAAGTGTAGACGACTAGATTTCCGCTGATAGTACAGCTGCTCGAACTCTTCCGAGAACTCAATCAGGAGCCGATGAGCAAGTTTGAGTTCAGTCTGTCTAATATTGCGCTGATGCACAAGACGGATACCTGCAACCAACTTGCAGAAGTTTCTCCAGTACTGATCAGGAAGTACACCATGAAGAAGGGCTGGTGCGAGACCATAGATCCATGTAAGGAACTCAACCGCTTTGTACCCACTGTTGATTTTTTCGGCAGGGTTACGGGGAGGACGATCAAAAATACCAGGGAGATATGGAGTTGCTGCGGCGACTGCCTTGCCGTGGATTTGCCAAACTACTGGATCTCGAAAGACTGCAAAAGACCAGGACGAACGATTGTCCGAAGCACTGCAATCAAGTGTCCCACGAAACAACCCCACAAAGAGATCGGTGAGGTTCAAGGATGTGAGATGCATAAGGTCGGCAGGAAATAATGCAGGAATGCGAAGACGTCGGGTTGGGTCTAGACCACTGAATATCGAAGGTTTACAGACTCCTGTCTGCAGTCGGCGAGCACGATACTCTGCAGGCGTGCATGCTTGTGAAACAAACTTCAAGTTGGATAAATATCTGTGCAAGGATTGAGATTCATTGAGTGTTCCTATTAAATAGATGCATGTACCTTGCCTCCGTCTCTTGTGCGGAAGGAATCTTGATCGTCCGAAGATCATAATCTGGAGGCTCCTCAGGAACACCCTCACAATCACAGGGCCTCAAGCATGCAGGATAATATTGTGCCCCGCCTCGCTTGTGACATCCTTTTTGAGGGCAGTATAAACGACATCCATAGGCGCCGTGATGGCCGACACCCCCAAAGATCATTGCCATGGCAGGGCTGTCGGCGGTCCCCAGAGCAAGAAAGGGATTCGAATCCGTAACGGCCTCATCAATGGCATCCCAGTGGCACATTCCCTCACGCTGTAGTGCCGATAAGTGATACATTCCTGGAAATATAAATGAATCTAGGTTTTTGGGCTTCGATGGCCCCGGGACAAATCCACCAGGCAAGACAAACTTCTTCTTGTAGCGCATGTCTGGAGAGCGGTCCAATAAGATCCAGATGTATATCCAGCAATCTGAAGATTTGTTGCGATAGAGCTGTGCGCCATCAACCGAGAACATGAGAACCGGATCGTGGGGCTTGATATGCCCTGTTTGAACGGCGTCGAGGAAGTCCGTCCCATGCCAGACGTCACAGAACTCTGCCAGAGAATGGTTCGCGTAGATCTCCTTGATGGCCTTCTCATAGCATGCATGTCGATATCGCATGGCCTGGGATCCCTCGACGGAACGGCGAACTGCTTGTAGCTGCGGCCCTAGAGGGATTGTATGGAATTCCTGCCGCGGCACATTTGAGCCTGGTTTGAGAGGGTCGTACCGGAGCTCGTAGCACACCGGACACTTGGTCAGATCCCGGAAAGGTCCTGTGAAGGCGACACAGGTGTTGACACACATATGATGGATGATCGGAACCACACCACTCAATTCGGCAACGCGGCGTTGTATCTGATCGAATGACAAGATTTTCAGGGCGGGCTGGTATCGCATGAGCGCAGCCCCGATATCTGTATAAGTCTGCTGAGATGCATTGCTAACCGCAAGGAAGAGATCGAGGGAGAGTCGGAGGATGGGATCGTTGAGTTCTACCAGTGGCCCTTGGGGACAGTGATCCGGGTCTTGCAAGGTTTGAACCAGGCTCAATGGAAGATCTCCATTTTTCAACGTGGCGGTCTGGAGTTCTGAGATGAAACGCTCCGTGATGCGGATGTCTTCTATCAGGGAGGGAGAGTTTTCCGCGGTGATGTCCACGTCGTCGTCGTCTTCATTGTCGTCGTCATTATTGAGTGCACCCGCAGCACCACAGGGTCCCGCATTGAGGAGTTCGTCTTCCACTGTGTCTAGCAAGATGCCGCCATCAGGGAAACCGCCGTCGAGCCATTCCTCGGGTGTGTGCACCAACGTGCCAGCGGGCTGCGTCATGTTTGCGGATATGTCAATGAGTGACTCGTCTTGTCTGCCGGGTGGGGGTGTGTGATCTGAATCAGGTGGAGACTCAGTGGTCTCACGAGGGCACATGGCCTCATTGGGATGCGGTGTAGCAAGAGTAATCTGTGGAGGGCGGCTCGTTTGACTAGCGTCCCCCTCCAGTTCGGTCAATGGGCTAGATGGGCCCGAGAAAGAGACCGCGGCCACAGCGAGAGGGGCAGTAGTGGGATGGACCATTGGCGCTGTCCCGTCCCGCACTGGAACGGCACCATGGCCGTCGATTGGTGGGGTAGCAGTTAGAGCTGTGTTTTGGGCAAAGCCACCGTCCGCGCGGGAGTTCCTCGCAGGCTGAAGGATCCCTAGGTTATGTGCCTGTGTTCAGAAGAGTGATTAGCACCAAACATAGTGTTTTATACGAGGTAGACCATACCTGTGCGGCTATCTCGACGTTTGAGCTATGTCCCCTTTGGGACACTGGTGCGGATTCGCCATTGTGGTCTGAGCCCAACGTCCTAATGAAATCTGTAAAAGAGGAGGATGTGGTAGGATGGCCGACGTGTCGAGACGTGACGTGTCGATACGGTGCATGTCGAGTGTGCGTTCTGCGACTCCGTTCTTGCCAGGTGCCCCCGCAGTGCTGGATACAGTTACAGTAGTACCGCCCATTCGGAGCTCGGGGCATCCTAACTGCGTTCAGGTATGATTCAAGAGGGTCAATAAACAGCTGAAGCACTTACGAGGATGCAAAGGGAAGAGCGGGAAGCGTCCCAGAGTCCGGACGCGACCAATACTACGCGCGCCCCGCCCGCGCGCTGTTGATCATGTCACGTGCCCAACCTGGCAGGAATCTCGTCAAGCTCTCGCCCGCTGGGGTTTGTTTCGAGAGGACAGGTGGAATATGCTGATTGTACCTTGTTTTGTGACAGATTTTGGCTTTCTCAAGGATGTTTCTGTAGTGTTTTACAATAGTACTAGGTGCTAATAGGTGGGCCGATCACGACATAGATGTGGCTGGTTATGTCTAGATTACAATAGCGGGGGTTCTCACTGGGAATGAACCTGAGATGTCTCTGAAAATCTCAGCCAGCTCAGCGGTGTGGCGTTGAATTCTGAGAAACGTGTTGATCAAGTGAACGCGATGCAATGTTTTGATGCCACCGATGGGCCACGGACGATACGCTTCAAAGCAGCAAAATCCCCACTCTACCCGCCCAGAGGTCGTGACTTTATAGCGCGGGAAGAAGGTGTAGATGATGCACTCAATTTCGGAGTAGTTCATGCCGAAGAAGAAATACTTCTCTGGCACATCAGGCATCGACCATTCTGGATCTTTCTCGCCAAGGATTGGCTGATACAGCTTATCAGTCGTCTGCCCTCCTCAAATGGCAAAGAGGTCGCTTACATTCCACTCAGGGCGCCACTGATGATCGTCGATTCGATATTTCTTCGTCAGGTGCATGACTAGTAGTTGCAGAGAAGGTTGGAAAATCTCCGCCAGCTTGACGAGGCCCGGCCTTCTGTCTGGCATGAGCTCTGACGACCCTGAATGAACAGACGAAACCTCTGTAGGGGCGAATGAATAGAGGGTATCCACATGGTGGGCGGCAAATAGGACTGGTATATATCCAGCAGGAAGGTCATTCGGAAGATTGTCGATAGAAGGTTGACAGACGAAGTCTAGACATGTTGAAGACCCATAGTCTGCAGAGTACGATGGAAAGGCGATCGGAATTGACCTGACGACAACGGTGTAAGATTATGTTGGCAGAGATCATATGTGACAGACCTCAGTACTCTGCAACCTGGAATTTGATGGCAAATGCCAGGTAAGATGGCATCATAATATGACCTCGGACCGAGCTCGCCGTACACAGTCAGGCCAGAATTTCCCTTGCACAAAATCTTGAAGATAGTCCACTCGACGCTGTAGAAAGGCATACCCGGATCTCGTAACTCATGCAGAGTGATATTTGGCTTTGGGTAGGGTATGTTTGAGAAATATGACCTTGGCCTATACACCAGCACAGAAACGCTGGGCCACACCCTATGCATATTGTCTACATATTGGCATAACGACCTCCGTAGGATTACAGTCGTAGTGTTGAAAGTCTCGCTTGAGACAGCTTCCTGTGCGGTTGATGAATTACTAATCTCCTATTTGTGGAACGTCGTGTATACTTGCCTTCCAATCCTCCGGAACGTCAAGAGGTTGCATTTGATGACCGTCGTGTGATTGGATCACGTTGACTATGCTGCGAATGCTCAGACCAGTTCTTCCGTCGTAGCCTATGAGACGTGTCTGCTGAAACAGCCAGCGGTAAGGGCCATCGGCAAGGGGCCTGCAGAGTCTGTGTAAGTACTGTTCACCAAAGAACATTGCATCGCTGCGCACTGAAGTGTTGGTGGTACTTTACCCAGAGCATGAACACGCTTCGGGGGGCTCATCCCATACAGATCGATCCACTCTTCAATGGTTCGACAGATGAAGCCACGTTCATTAGGTGGATTTTCGTTGTTCAGCGCAGGCATTGCAGCTGATGGATGTAAGCAGATTCGTCATAACCAGAGTGAGAGATGGAACGAGTCACACAGCGTGACATGCTGTCACATTCTGACCTCTTTCAACGACTCGACACATTACTGTACCGCGATCGTCCTCTAGTCTCCTCAGCAGACTAATAAATAGTCGATGACGAATCGATTGGGTGGGTTTCTCCTATATACAAATCATCCTTTGACATGACAATTCCCTTTTCAAACATTGATCAACTCGATCAAGTCAGCTTCGAGGAGCTCTGTGCTCGAGCTGGGGTATCTCGGCTTGGTGATCACAAATCGTAGCTTTTTGTGCCCGGTAGCCCCTTCGTTGTGATTAACATGTCTTTTTTCTTTTTCAATAGGGAATGGTCGTACGTTGAAGGCGCTGACCAACTGGATTCGATTATCGCCGCTGCCTGTTCATCCCAACTTGAATTCATTGCAAATTTCAAAGTTCATTGGACGTCTACCCCGCTAGGCATACCGGAGGAGTGGAAAGTGAGTCGCGCCGTCCAGAATATCTTTTTCTAAACAAACTTGCAAATTAAAAGCCAATGGGAAGTCCTAATACGTGGAATTTTCAAGAATGGCTGCACTCAGCCGCTCTAATGCCATGGTTGCAGCCTATCAATCCACATATAGCCTGGCTTTCAAAAGAGCAGGTCGAGATCACTCACGACGACCTTTCATCATTTGCCCCCGACTTTCTGCTCCGTGCGCCTCACTCGGCCATTCGTCGAAATGAAGGTGACTCACCATTATCCAAGAATCCTTTGTATGCCTTTCCATTCTTCCTTGAGATCATCACATATCCAGGAGACGAGGATAATGCTGCATTTGCGATCCCAAGCTTTTTTCTAACAACCCCAGGCTGCGTGCTAACTCCGTGAGTTCTTTCCCATTTAATATGTTATCCTACCTGAGTGTGCACAGTAAACTCCAATTGGACTTTCCATCGTCGCTTCAGGGATCAAGTGCACCCTTATTCGAAGCATTTGGTCTCCTGATGGATTCTTTCAACCCTTCTCCCTCTCCTGTGGCAGGAATGAAGGCGAACCTTCTTGAGCCTGCACTTCTTGTCGGAATGAAGGGGCCTTCTCCGTGGACATCGTCCAAATCCTCGGGCTTATCCTCTTCAGCATGTCCTCTGATGTCTATGGATCAGAAAGTCCGTGATCTCTTCCAAATGATACAACCGAGCTTGGACGCGCATCTATTGAATTGGTGTCTTCGTTGCGAGCAAGATGTTCAGGCCAAGGTTCCTCTCCCGTTTGTTTCCTCTTCCTCCTTACCCCCATGTTTCATACTATTTGGAATACTGTACGATGCAGACGGTCTGGTTATTGTCGCTCACATCCCTTATCCTAATCCGCCTCAAGCTACAGCGGCTACAACCGATCACACTCTGTCCTATGCATACCTTTCGTGTGTTGTCGATCGTATACCAATGACTGGTGTCGAGCGACCTAATTCACTGGGTGCAGATAGCGAGTCACCGATCCTTAGCAACTTCAAGGCTGCGTTGGCCCTCTTCGCACTTCAAAGACATGCCTTCATGATGCTTACCCTATGGGAAGGTGTTGCTATACCTGCCTCCATTATGGATTTTATTGCTGCTTCTCGCTGGAGCGGAGAAGAAGCAGACGACGCTCATGAAGAAGACGAAGACGATGATGATGGTCATGATAGCTATGGCGATGAAGATCACAGCGATGACGACGACGACGATAAAAGCAACAATAATTCTCACACTGACGACAACGACAACGTCGATGGTTCTGCCGTTCCCAGTGACAATATCAACGAGTGCAGCGAGGACGAGACGGATGATGATGTTAACAATGATGAGGGTAGAGGTAAACGTGCAAGTGATAAGCACACGCAACAGAGCAAGGATATCTGGTCTAGAGATCGAGGTGGCGAAGACGAAGACAACGAGAGTAATGGGGACGTGGACAAAGATGATGGGGACGATGGCCTTGAAGACAATGATAATGCTGACGGAGATGGTGTTTCCCATGACGAGACATGTGTGGATGAAGGAATTCGGGTGGGTCTCCTCGCAAGCGTATCGCGACGAGAGCAGATGCAGACTACCATTCCTGATTGGCTGAACCAGGTATTTCCGACCAAACCATCTAAGTAGCAAGCTGACCACTTGGCTAGGTTGCATTGGAGCACTAGTAATGCGATATCAGGACCGATCATAACAGACTTTCTGATTAGCATGACGATCCATTGCTGGCCACTCACAATTCAAGGAGTGTGTAGCATATATAGTACCTGTATCCCGATGGAATTGGATTCGTCATTAAGACTCTTATGCGCCGCTATCATCGTCGAAACGACCCTGCATATGGTGGGTCAGCACTCGTAAGATCTCCTGTGTGGTCGGATTGATGACGATGGAGATGGGAAAATAATATCGAAGGTTTGAAGATGATGGGTCATCGACCACCGAGTCCCATGAACCAAGTAATTCAAGATGCAAGTTGGTGGTGTGTACATGACTTGTGCTCAGAACGGCGCAGTCAATCATCTACGATGCGCACGAGGTGGTGCAAAAGGGCAATTATTTTTGGTCAGTCGAGGAACACGTCCTTGGCACAGAAATGGTTATTGCTTATAGTCAGCATAAAGCATATGGTGCGAGCGCAGCCGACAAGAAGCTGAGCAGAGTAGCGACGGCGATTTTAATCAAATGAGCACGTCAGCCCAAAGCACGCAACACGCATCGGTCCAGATGCCAAAGGCAGAACCCACTCGAATACGTTAGAATACAGTTCGCTACGGACGTAAACAAGCTGGATGGACACGAGGAGGGCGCCGAGGAGGAACGAGGCGAGGCAGTCGATGAACGAGCCCTTGAAGCTTACGCTGCAGATGGAGGCGGAGGCCATGCCGCCGAAGAAGATGATCTGCCATACGTTGTACAGCGGCTTGCGGCGCATGAGCTCGTCCAGCGCCGCAGACGTGTCTTTTACCGATATATCGTCGTGAATGACCTGCCCCATAAAACAAACAAAGTCAGCACCCCGTCAATCGCAGCGCCACACTCTCGGTGGGGACACACCTTCCAGTAGCTTGCCGATGTCAAGTGCGGAGCTCTGGTGGATGAAGTTCATCTGATGAACTTGATATTGGACGTGCTGGTGGCCGCGTCGTCGAACGAGATGACCGTGCGACTCCGTGCGACTCCGTGCGAGTGGGAACTCGCGCCCGGCGCGACATGCGCTCGCATCCCGTCGTCACCTGCGCACGGTGGCTCGCCACAACCCCAGTGTCATGCAAGTTGGGCACTCACTTCCGACCCCGCTCCACCTCCCTTCTTCTCGTCGTCCGAACTACATCCTCGCATTCTTCTGCTGGCATCCGACTCACCCCCGTGTCAATGACGTCGACGCACACGTGAAGGCTTGATTTCTGCGCCTGGGATGACCACAGCGCGCAGGGATGTGTCGTCAGCTCATCACGAATACCGTTCGCAAACTCAGAAGGTTCAATCCTAATGAGCAAATGACTGCTGCTTCACGACCCCGCGGGTGGCTACCTGCGGTCACATGTCCGCGGGGCGTCATTCGCTGGCGATTTGGTGTTTTATCTGCGGCGAGATCAGCCTCGTCCAGAGCGGACAGGTGTTTTGATGCTGAGATGTATCGGTTTTATGCAGGTTTTTTTGGCCCATTTCATTCGTGCCTTTCTCTGTCATTTGGCCTAGGTCTAGGCCATATCATTCGCATCGTATGGCCAGTCGCATGGCCACGTCTCGCGTTTTCGGTACCCCATCCAGCCAGGTATGAGCGGCACCAACAACTTCGAGAATCCAGTTCCACAATCCAAGCGCGCTGCTCATCGCTCGCCGCCGATTCTATCCATAGATCACACAGCACGCACACACGGCAGACAGACGCGCACGCGCACACAAAAATAACCCGCGCTTTGCCTTGCGACGCGCCAGACTGCAAGCGGAGCGCCCTCTTTCTTCATCTCGACGCGTCCGCGACCACGTGGTCGTCTATACTCTCACTCGGCTCTGTGCTTGCGCCATGTCGTGCGGCCCGAGCCCGTCTACGCGGTGTACAATGTGCGTGCTTCCAGTTACTTACCTACCCCCGCCGTACAGCTCCACCTGCGAATCACGAATCGAAGCCATCCTGGGCGCATGTCATCGCGCCTCGGGATCTCTTCTCAGCTCCGCGCCGCGCCGACGATGCGACGCTGGTATCGTGCATGGCAAGCGCAGGCATCGTGCATGGCAAGCGCGGGTATTATGCATAGCAAGCACGAGCATCGTGCATGGCGAGCGCGGGCGCTCGTCTGCTCGTCTGCTCGTCTGCTCGTCTGCCCGTCTGCCCGTCTGCCCGTCTACGACTTTAGAGCAATGCGCGTGAGCCGCGATCGTCCGCTCGGCTGCGTCGCGGCGACATGCCGAGGGCGCGCGTGCGGCCTGCAGGACTCGTCGCGCTGTACCACTCTGCACATAGCGGCAGGCGTGTGAAATTTGCCGACGCCGCCTGCTTTACACACCACCGGGACGCAAAGATGCTCTCGCCGCTCGCTGCCCCCCTCGTTTGTCTGTGCGCGCGTATCGCTCGAACGAGGCGCGGCGCGGCGCAACGACTCGACTCGATGCGGTCTGACGCGACGCATCGTGCTGTGTCGTGCTAGTGCCGCGGCTTACAGATCCCAGCCTCGGTGCGTTTGGTACTCTTGTGAAATGCAGTGCTTTGACTCGCTTAGCCTTGATGACACGCCGAGGCGGCGCGCGACGCGTGACGCCTCAAGACTCGCTACGCGATGCCATTGTGCATCCAGTGACAGGCGTGTAAAACTCGCTAACGTCTCTTGTACGTACGGCGTGAGGGGACTCTCGTTTCGTTGTCGCTCAGTGGCGCGTCTATGCACGTATCACATCAATCGAATGAGGCGTGGCGCGGTGCCACGATGACGACGATGATGATGGCAGTGGCTGCGTACCGACCGTACCATTCTCTGGCATGTGTGGTGAGAGCCCCACAGCGTCTAGACAGCAACCCCGAGCTCAGCTCCTGTAGGGCACCGCCCGCGCGATCGACCTGAAGCTTGGAGCCCCGCAGCAGCCGGCGGCGTCGACAGATCGCTGCTGCGCCGTGATGCTGCGCTTCTTTAACGACCGCAGGGACGCGCTCTTCCGAAGATAAGACACGTATGTATGTGCGACGGACCCACCAGCTCGGGGCATATCTCGAACTACTACCGATTCTGCTGCTGAGTGTTTTCGGCCTATTCGTCTGTGGCATGGCATGGCCATAGTGCGCGAGAGGCTTTTAGCGCGACCTTCGTCTGCCACCACGGTCTCTTCCATTCAGCCGTACGCAGAAATGCTCCTGAGAGCGCGAGGGCCTGTTGCGAGCTCGTGCGGTATGTGCGTGTGGAACTGGCTTCGCGCGCACTCTTCGACTTACAGCTTTGGCTTTGGCTTCGATGACTCTTAATGGACAGCTCAAAAACGGCACTCGATCCCTCGGTCGTCGGGCTGCTCTCATACGCGCTGTGTGGGGCCATGCGCGCTCCTGCAATTGCAAATCTTGCAAAGCAGAGGATCAGGACGAGTATTGTCTGCTTGCGGTGACCGCCATCCCAGCCATGCCATTACAACCACTACAACCACTCTGCACTTTCCACGAGCAAGAAGCCGCCATCTGCGCTCGACCGCAGCCCATCTGCGTCAGGTCCGACCGTGTTTCGAATCTTGCTAAGGCTGTGCTCGTCGCGCGAGACCGCGAGATCGTGGCTTCGCCCGTGCGTCGGCTTCGAACGTCGAACTTCGACTCTCACAGAGCTTGATTCCGTCTCTCGATCCCGGTCGGTTGGACGCGTACCCCGTGGGGAACTGAATGGGCTCCACAAGCGATATATAGACAACAACCTATATGTACGAGCGCGGACGCGGACGCACGGATTCAGACAAGATGTCCCCGAGTGGACACGTACAATGATTCAAAAGAGACGAGCGGGAAGTGCATTGTCTGTTCAGCTTCCGGTCGTGCATCGAATGTTCGTGATGGGGTGGGGCATGAACGTGACGCCGCAGAAGCAGAAGCGTCCGAAGCTAGGCGAGTGAACGACCTTGCCTCGATAGCTCAGTGCGAGATGCCACCGGCGTGGACTGCATCGGTGCGTGTGAGCATTCTGTCTCTCTCTTTTGCGAGCGCGCGAGTTGTTGGTGTCTATGTACGCCCGACTGGCACGCCGCCGTGCGCACAGTACGACTGGGTATATTGTGCGACTGGTGCGCGATGACGAGCGCCGATCTCTCAGCGATCGGTGCGCGGGTCCTCGCACGAATTCATTTTGCTGAGATGGAACCCAGCGGTACAGTACTTGCTGTGCGTGCATATCGATGCGCGGGCTGGTAACTCGACGGCAATACATTGGAATTTTGCAATCCAAATCGGGCATGACAGTGGCAGAATCCGTACATGTGTCTGGGAGCCTGTTTGACGGGGAATCAACCAACTATTTGTACGTAGCTCATGCATGTCTCGCACGCGTTGGGCAAGCATCTCTTTCTTGGCTCATTTCTAATCGAACAGGCTGGCGCGCCGGTAAGTAGGAGTGCTAGCGCGATGACGCTCGGACGACAAAGCGTTTCCGTGAATTGCCGCAAGAACTTGGAGGAAACCCTGTTTTTCACACAGCGATATCTAGGATTTCTCCACCACACGCGCTACTCTGTTCATCTCGTAACGGACGCATCTGGAACCTTGTCGGGCGTGAATCGGTGTATGTCTACTTTTTCTATACATGACCATTGAACTTTTGACTGTTCTCTCCCGCTGTGATGATGGTTTCAGGCCCCTTCGATCTTGGGTACGGAGCCCTGCGTACGGGACCGCGAGTCCCAGTCTCGACGGTCCATTTCTGGGATCTGGTAGACGGGCTCAGAATCCGCAGCCAGCCCTGTCGGTTTCAGCTACTGGACGATTGCATTCCCTGGCGTCACTCGTGTCATTTGGAATCGTGGCTGCGCGGCGCGGCCGCAGTGCGCCACTATTGATGTTTGTACAGGTGTCCTGGTGTTGACGCTCGCGGGCGTCGTATGCTAGGAACCTACGGAGGCCATGATTTGCTGGATCGTAAAGAGACACGTAATAGTTTGACGTCATTTGTGGACCCATACGCGCAACATATATATTTCTTTGCTGCGTGCATGGTGACATAGGTCCTTGCTATCATAGAACTCGCAGTCCCGGCAACGCGATGCAATCGCTTCATCGTCATGAAAACGGCTAGTATATCGTGGACGATGGTCAACGACAGTACGATAATGAGCGAGCGCGCTTCAATCCGACGCCATGGCTCTTTGGGAACCGAATAGTGAGATCATAGACGGAAGTGGGTCCGCCGTTTTGACAACAAGGGCTACAGTGAACGCAGATCTGAAGGTCCAGTAGAGGTGTCGGAGACGTTACGATCCGGATGTCGCAACTCAACTCAACTTAACTCAACTCGGCGTCGGTTGAAACAGTACGTCAGATTGCTCCATACTAAGCTTCTCGCTTAACCGTATATTACAAGACCGGATTGTCGTACACCACTTGGACGTGCACCAGGCATGGTCGATGACATCGCGTTGTAAGGCTGACACTCGATGTCATGTTAATTGGCATGTATTTTGCCAGATTATGCCGCCTTGTCAAGACAAATATGGGATACGTCATTGAGCAAGTGGTCACGGCAGATTTTCCCCTTGGTCCACGGTATAGATAACCCTTACGGTGTCCAGCGCATACTTTTGATTGACTTGGTGGTGGCCGATGGCAATATTGCCACAAGATGGTGGACACGTTCATCAGGCTATACAGACTCGCAATGGTGGATTCCCAATGGGGCATGGATGTAATGGTGTGAAGGTCCACGGTGATCTAAAATGGATCCTTTGGAGCTTACTATTTGTGCGGATAGCTATGACTTACGATGCACAATTTGGATTTCAATCAATGTGACTGTCCAGTCTGATCCCCAACCTACAGAGTCATCTGGAGCTGTAACAGGGTGAAATTGGGGGCTGAACTACTCACGTATGAACAGCTCTTCTGGGAGTCGAACGCCGATGTAGAATCAGAGAAGCACAGTGTTAGCGATGCCATCGTCGACCACAACAAACTCCAAACAATAACACAGACCGCGTCGCTGTACGATGGGGCTAAAAAAGCGGTCTAACGGGTGTTGACTGCATCAGTGAGCAGATTGCATTGCTGTCAAGGAGAGCCTCACAGTGTAAGGTAGCGCTAACGACCCGTGCAAAACACTCAATCGAGGAAGTAGGAACGTATTCCCACATCCTCCACTTGTGGTGGAGCAGGTAGGCTGTTGCCCTCAAAATCAACACTCAGTCAATGCACGTTCTTGGTCGTTACCCTTTCAAAGGCGCATCACCTGAGGCTTCAGCATTGAGTAGAAATCTTTGCCAATGTAAGTACAACGTAGGGTCAGCGCAAGCACCATTTTCCTCCTACGTTATTCGATCCCCCTAAAGACTAATTGAGGGGTCAAACGGTCCTGGGTGCATGACGGCTCCAAGTTCCTAGACTGATGTTTGTGTGTCCATGTGTATCCAGCTACTCCGATGTTCACCTTGCAGCGCCACGCCACCCGCGAAGACGATTTGAAAAGATCGGGCGCCCGTGTGTCGCATCGCCATTCAGGACACCAGGTAATATCACTCTAGAAGACAGTTTATAACGCCGAGCAGTAAAATGCGCCCCCCAAGCATCGCGCTTGTGCCGATTGTGGGGCAGGTCACGAGATTATGATATTCAAAGCGAGATAAATCGGCAAGAGAGCACCCGATCAGAGGCTCGGATCTCAAGGGCGCAAGGTTCCGCTTGACGTGTATGCCGTTATAATACATTGTCACTTTTTGGCAGATTGCGGAGAGTGCGGCTTGCCAGAGGCGAAGTGGGTTTGGTCAAGTGAGGTACATCGAATGAGACCGAACTACCAGATCAAGAGTAGGTGGTTCTTGTCAGGTCCGATGAACGGCAAATACGGCTCCGCGAACAGCGCAGGGGATCGGTGAGACTTCGAAGAAATATTGTGACATTTTCGAGGGAAAACGCGTATATTGACTGATGCAAGCCACATTGCAGGGAACAAGTATTTTCTTCGGCATTATGGGCACAACATCCCTTGACCGGCCTGCTGGGGCATGCAAGAAAAGCATGAATCCGCGTAGTGCACTTGATAATCTATGAAGGAATCGCATCGCAGTCACGAGGCTCGACGAGAATGTTGTATTAAACATGGGTCGAAGGATAGTGATCGCTTTAATCAAGTGTCGTACACAAAGGGAAAGACTGGCATTAGCATGAATCTATAACAAAGGCATATCTTCAGATGAGGTAGCCACCTTCTCTACTCCCCTTGACCAGGACCTAGGTATAACTCAAGCCATTCAGCAATGACGGGGTGCTCATGTCTCTACGTGGGGTGGTGGCACTGGCCAAGATGCTTGACATTTGGAGTCTTCATATTCCGGCCGTTAGAAACCCCGCAGTGGCTTCGGCCCCGGCAACCGCTTTCCTTCACGGCTCCGGCCGAGCCCTCATCTTCCGTCTTGCCAGCTGCACAGTGTATTATTCTAAATCGCTTTCCCTCGAAAATTGAATGTGGCAGTCTGAGAATGGCTTGGAACTTGACTGGAACGTCCCGGACAGACGACAGCCTCGAAAGACCCTTATCACGTATCTTGACTCTTCGACTCGACCTTCGCCGACATGACAAGAGTGCACGTCGATTCAAAAATTGAGGTATCAAGGTAGTACACAGTCAGAGCATCCATACTGATCTGTCACGGATATGCAAGCGCTATACTCTAGGTGCGTATTACGTGAACGCTCTTGACGATGTGTCGCACCGTGGCATTATGTAGTTGACGAGCCATCTCATAAGCTCCAGCCGTTTACGAGTATGCTAGCCACGGAACCTTGCTTCATTCCAGGTACACTGCGCTTCGGTATCTTTACTCAATCGGTCTCAATAGAGGTAAGCACTTCTCAATACCACCATTGAAGGCCATGACGGACACCTCCAATCACCCACTCGATCCTGTGGTGCAGGACGTCAGTTTGACAAACGCGTGTTCCTTTGATCGCTCAATTTTGAAAATTTGCTCCTTCGGTCTCTAGGACTGCTTGGACCCGAATTTCTGCCTTTTCCGCGCTGGTGAAGCGGCTTGATTGTGCGAGCCCAGACTGAAGTGACGAGAGGGCTGCCATGGTTTAAATAGCCAGTCTTTCCTGCACCTCTTTCGACATCATCACCTTTCTATGACCATGGTTCACTTCGATAGCACCACTGGCGCACTGTACATTGGAGGACTCCTGACGGCCATGTGAGCTTCATTGTCTCATGGACTTCACGGGTGCTCACTGTCCCCTCTGTGCTAGACTGTATGGTATTACATGTGTTCAGAGTTTCATTTTCTTCCAGAGATCCAAATATGACAGTAGGACGTTGCAGGGCACTGTAGGTTCTCCTTGGAATTCATGCTGGAGCACCGCTGATTCTTGGAATTGAGTAGGTGTGGATGCTCTGGTGAAATCTTTTGTTACATGGCGCGTTGTGTAGACTAACAGGATGCCGACTCAGGTTCCTTGACACGCTCCATCTCGCATTTTTAAGCCACGCTTTATATTGGTGAGAAAGTGCTTTGCGTAATGCTACGGGACGTTCTCAACAAAACGTACAATCAGGTACCTTGTGACCAATTACACCAATCCTGCCGCTTTAGGCCTCATTCCGTGGTGAGTTCGACGCAATCTTACGGACCAGTTGGACACTGATGACGTCTTGGGCGAATTCTCAGGACTGTTATGGTCTGTTGCTGTATTTTGGTACCTTGGGCCGTGTATTGACCGCACCGCTGAGCAGGCCGGGATAGTAGTCGCTGTGCGTATCCTTGTTTCTGACTCTGTCTGCCCATCTCACGCATTTGTGCGCAGAACATCAGCGACTGCATCGTACGCGAGTGAGCTGAACTTCCGCTGTCGTCGTTTCAATCTGTCTGACAACGTTTCCTAGCATGTTTGTGTGGCGGGTATGGCGACGTATGTGATGCATCGGAAGCCAACCCGTCCCATGTACTGACCCTATCTTTAGTCAGTGGGAAGATCATATGGCCATGTATTCTCGTGAGCTCGATTATCCCTGGCATCTTTGCTTCGTACTCAAGAATTCCAGCTTGTGCTCGTCATTTTGGTCTTTGGTTCGTCGTCTTTTGATATATTATTCCAAATGACACACACTCATTTCGACACAGTGGCTGGATTCGGTATGACCTCTCGTGTTCTCGCTTCGTACCATGTGCTGATGGCATGGCTCAGGTTTCGGTATCAAGGGGTGAGTCGAAGTCGAAGTCTGACTTGAAAAACATCTCACGCCCTCCTTAGATTCTTCGTCAAGTCCTTCAAGGAGTTCGCACATATAACCGTCAGTCAACTCGCGCATCGTCGCTCTCGCCTGCCTGACGACAGAAACTTAGTGGTTGATGTATGTTGGCTTCGCGTTCTCCGTCAGCACGGACACCCTCATCGCGGGCACGCTGTGCTATACGCTGGCCAAGGCGCGAACCGGGTTCAAGAGGTGCGGTACCCACTTCTAGCCTGACGTGCTTTGGGTTCTGAGCGTCCTCATCCTGAAGGACGGATTCACTCATCAACGTGCTCATGATATACTCCATCAACACGAACGTCGTCACCAGGTGTGCCGTCCGATCTCTGAGGGTTCCTAGCACCGTGACCTGACCACAACTCGCAGCGCTTTCTCGCTCTTATGCTTCATCACCGTACGTTCCGCCCTCTCTGCGTGCTCCGCTCTGCTCACACACGGCGTAGTACACGGCCATCCCACGAAATTTCGTCTTCCTCACCTTCTATTTCCCCTTGAGCAAAAGTACGCCCATTTTCTTTATGCAATCTCTCCCGACATCCGACTGACCCGCGGTGCGCGCGTGCTGCGCAGTGTACATCAACGCCATGCTCGCCTCGCTCAATGCGCGAGAGTCTCTCAGAGGCCAGGGCGTCTCCACCGTCCCCTTCTCCACGCTCTCCTTCATGACGCCGCCGCCGCCCGCCAGTAACACCAAAGACTCGATGTCCTCCACCGTAAGCCTCCACCTTCACCCCCGCCTCCGCATGCAGACCACACGCTGACGTCGGACGTGACGCACCAGGGGGAAGGCAGCGTGAGCGCGATCCACGTCAAGACCGTCGTGCACCAGTCGACGGAGAACGTGGTCCCCGGGAACACTGAGGTACGCCACCGCCCCTCGAGTGCCGCCGTTCCGACGATTCGCTCGCTGACCCCTCGCCCGCGAACCCAGTCCCTCGACAGCGCTCCGCTGAACGACCCGTCAGACCGCGTATAACCACGTGTAACCTCCATCAAACAACCTTCAGTCGGTGAGCGAGATTCCATCTCGCTCTTCCCCACGCCGCCTGTTTCGGTCTACTCCCCTTCCATTATTCAACTTTTTCTATATATGCTCTGTAACATCGTAAATCTGTACATCGTGTCAACATGTAACTTCCCGAGCACTGCGATCCGTCAATCTAATCTAGGTCATAATTCGGCCATCTCACATAACTTAATATATCCTCGAGCGCCCCAGCTGTTTGTCTAGCGTTTCCGCCACTACCAGATCAACCCGAACACACTATCAGGCCTTCAAGCCTTCAAGCCTTTCCAAGCCTCAGGCCCTCAAGCCTTCAGGCACATAACGCATCATCATGAACATCACCCATTCGAACAAAACAACTGATGGCGCAGTGTATACAATCACAATATCGACCGACGAACAAAAAGGCCACAAAGCCACAAAGCCACAAAACAGCCAGAACCAGAACACACACCGTCAAAAAAACAAGACAAAATCGTGGTGGGAGATGATGGGTAGGGTATATAAGGCGACGAACCTGTCGTAGCGCTAGCGAGCTCAGCGAAACGGGAGACGGGGGCACGGACACGCGGACGGTCGACGCGCTACGGGGACGATCGGACGGCGGGGGCAGAGCTCCGTCTTGGCCTGCTCCGCCCAGCCCGCCCAGCCCAATCCAACGCGATGCAGTCCAATGCAATCTTGTCCAAGTCCTGTCCAATCGGCAAGAGTCGGAGATTCGTGAAGGTATAGATAAGAAAGTATAGCTACTTCCTGTCATGGGCGACATGACGAGGCGAACAAGATCAAATAATAGGCAGCGCGGGAACGAGGGAACAAACAGAGGAAAAGGACGCTGACGCCCGGGTGAGGCTACTAGGGAAAACGGGACCAAAGGACGCAGGGACGACGGAACGAGGATCACGAAACCGGTGAAAGCGGCCATCAAGAAAGCACTATTGGTATATATCCAATAAGATAATAGCAAGAAGAAGAAGAAGAATAAATATCGGCACCACAACAACGACGGGAAAAAGGACCGGAAGACCGAGGAAGATACGAGACGTTTTGACAGCTCATGGCTATACGGGAGGACGACGACAGGTAGCGACGGACGGCGGGGAAGGAAGCCAGCGAGTGCGCCGAGGCGTCACTCAGGCCGTGCCGCCGTACGCGTCCTCCTCCGCAAACGTGCTGTAGCGGCTCCCCATGGTCGGCGCCATGCTCTTCCTGTTGTCCTGCGTGTGCGTCATGAACGGCGCGGCGCTCGTCGGCGTGGTGGGCGAGTACAGCGTGCGCATCCCGCTGCCGTAGCTCGCGGCGGGCATCGCGGGCGCGTTGGCGACGGTCGGCGAGGCGACGCGGCGCTCGGCGTAGGCGCGCATCATCTCGTCGGGGGACATGACGCTCGCGGGCAAGGGTTGCATCGGCATGAACGACTGGCTCGCGGGAGAGGTGAGCGGGGGGTGGGTTGGGGTAGGCGGCGCGGGGAAGTTGAGCGCGGTGGTGGACTGCGGGGAGAGAAGGTACTCGGGCTCGTTCGCGCCGTTGGCACCGGACTGCATCACTGTGGCGGATAGTGGTCAGCAGAGGCAGGGATAAAGGTGCGAAGGCTGCATACTCCTCAGGGCAGGAAGCATCTCGTCCATGCTGGGCCTCGGCGGGCCCGACTCCCCAGTGAGGCGCGACTGGATATCCTCCACGCTCAGAGAGAGCGGGCCGTGTGTTTGCGTGGGCGACAGGATGCCGTCGGGCGAGGACACGGTCGTGTCCGAGTCTTGGCGTTCGGGAAGGGGGGGCACGAACCCGGTGTGGAAGGCCCGGCTCGTCACGGTCCGGCGGGACTCAATCGAGGGGCGGACGTCGGCCGCAAACGAAACGCGAGAGACGCGGGAGGCGGCGGGGGCGGCGGTGCGCGCGCCGGAGCGGAGCTGCGACATCGGGGGCGCCGCGTCGTCCCCGTCCTGCACGGCGTGCGAGCCGATGCCTGCCTGGCCGCCGTCCGCGGCGAACGTGCTGTTAGGGCGGATCGCGCCGAACGAGAAGGACGAGGCGCGGTTGCCCGGGATGGCCATGCTGTTGCGGATCGCAGCAGAAGCACCTGCGGCGGAGATGGAGCGCCAGTCGGTGGAGATGGTGGACATGCGCTTATCGACGGCCTCGGACCAGCGCTTGCGCTTCTCCCTGCCGCGCTCGCGCGATATTTTGAAGTACGCGGCGACGATGAGGGCGACGATGAACATCAGGGGGATGATGACGGCGACGGCGATCTTGCCGGTGGACAGGCCGTGTGATGTGGTCGGCATGTTGTTGACGACGGTCACGCCGCTATCGGCCTTGGTGACGTCGGCGACGGCCGGGGTGCCAGAGCTGGGAGCAGTATATGTAGCGGTGAACATGGGACCGGCCGGAAGAGTAGCGAGATAAGGGGCCGTGCCATGGTCGACGATGGCAAGCTGAAGGCTGATAGAGCTGCTGGAGTTCCACCATCTGGGTTCGAGCTCGGTCTCGTATGAACCGGGAGAGAAGTAGACTTTTTCCCAGACGTGGATGCGAGGCGTGTTAGAGCCAGGGGAGTAGAGGTAGATGTCCACGGCGTCGGCTGTGAGGCAGGAGGTGTCCCAAGAAATGTTGAGCGGGGTTGTGTATTCGATGGATTGGCCCGCAGAGGGGGATTTGTAGAATCCGCCAGTGTTACACGCTGCGAGGAAAAGTTAGAATCGATTCGGCAAGACGGTGAAAGAAAAGGAGACGGACAAGCACTTGCTCTCTTGACATTGTGATTGAAAGGAGAGCCAGCTTTTCCGATACGGAGATGGTTGAAGTCGAGAGACATGATGAAGGCTATTTTCTGAGGTTTTGGTCGTACAGATAGTAAAGAATGTGTTCGCGAGAGACGCGAGGGCAAGAGAAGGAACGGAGGCGGAGGAGGGAGGAGAGGAGAGGAGGCGAGGGCGGGGCACCGACAAGGAGGACGCGGCGGAGGATGAGTCGGAACAACTCGCCGCCCCCGTCCTCGTCCCCACCGTCCATCACGTAACAACTTCGCGCGCTCGCTCTTGCAAATTCCCCCCGTTGCCGTCCTCGTCTCCCCCAGTTACCACAACCGCCACTCCCGAGCATTGCGGCCAGTTCGCGTTCCAGAGATCCCTCTTGCCTTGTGCGCCGCAAAGCATCTGCACCGCAGCATCATGATCACCAAACCACGGTCATCCATCATCGGATATGGTGTAACGGCTAACATTGCCGCCTCTCATGCAGTTCGCGGCAGCTCGGGGTTCGATTCCCCGTATCCGAATATCCGTGGGTCATCCAGGTCTTTTGCCATCCAACACAAGCTTTCAGTCCTTGCAGGTTGCAGGGCTATATTGCATCGACTGAATCTCACACCAAATTTCTTCTATACAGCAATTTCGGCGCACTCGTACAACACGCAAACACGTTCACCCGTGAATTCTACACTTGGTCCGCCGCAACGCTCATTTCTTCGAACCGCGGGTAACGGGGGGAGCGGGCGCGCCGTTCGCGGCGGCCGGCGTCGTGCGTGCGGCCCCGCCTGACGTGCGAGCTGCGGGCGCCTCCTTGGCCTGAGTTTGCGCGGCCTTACCCTGCAATAAGAAATGCGCGGTGAGTGCCTCCGTTCGGCACGGGGAGATCCAAGAGCGTACCGGAGCAGACTGGGCGCGCGCCGAGTTGGGTGGGGAGACTTTGGCTCCGGCGGTGCTGCCTAGTGAATCGAAAACAAAACGGGATCAACATTTAGAGAGGAGACTAAGGTGGGGGGAGATTGGCGAGGGCGACTCACGTCCTTTGGTAGGCATGGTGGATGGGGATGAGGTGGATGGTAAAAATCGAAACTTTCGAGTGAGTAATGCGGGTGTGTAGACGACTCGCACTGCAGAAACGAGAGCGACCGACGAGGCTTATATACCTCTCCAGAGATGCCCCCGTCGGCCTCTCGCACCGCGCTCCCGCGCGTGTCTCCCCGACCACGAGAGCATGCATCGCAGCCCTCTTCGCTCAATGGTGAGGTGAAATTGCGAAGTCGGCTCTCACAGCGCCGTCCGCCCACTCTGGCATTCTCATCCCCAGCTAAAACGCGCACTGAGCCGCGCGCTATTTTGGGTATCCTCGGGACGAGTGAACGGGCGGGAGCGCCCGGGATGAGCGCGCATTGCTACAGGCTAGGCGTTGCACTCGCCCGCTGGGCTGTTGAACCTTGACACGGGAGATGAACGTGTTCCTCGAGATGCGGTTCATGGATCAGAAGAGACGCACACCGACCGCGATTCTCGTGTGTGCGGAACGTCAGCAGCCGAAATGCCGACGTTCATCGATGCTGCTTTGTATGTCGGTGCAGGAGGGCGTGCTATGTTTAGCGGCGGTATTCGCCCGAGATTGTTGCCGTTTCTCCTGGTTCTGTCGGACCGCAGGTGAAAGTCAGCCCACCAGTTCACGGATGCATATTGCTTGACGAAGGAAGAGTCTTGCGAGGACACCCCTTCTTGGGTTTCACGAGTTTGAAGACGAAGGCGTCTGGCTAGATGCTCGTGCTCGCACCTTAGTCCGGGTAAGAAGGGCGCTCTCATGGACTCCCACGAGCGCGAGATGCGTCGGTATGCGCGGCGGCCATAGCCGAAGCCACAGCGATTCCCAACAGATACAAAATATACGGAAGGATGCGGGTCGAGGATACCTACCCTGACGGAGAGCAATTTCAACGTGGAAGCTGAAGTTCAGAAAGACACGGAGAATGCCTGTGCTTCCCATTATTGGTCTACATGAAGAAGAGTCTGCTAGAGCCTGCCCTCCTCACAGGCCGACAACACTGTAGCCGTGGAAGAAAGATGCGTCGAGAAACTGCAGTATATCGCTAGACAGCGTGTACCTTCTTTGAGGGTATCGTCGACAGCCATGACATTCGTTCAGAGCGCGGAGCCGAGACGCATTCCTCCTCGACAATCTGTCGACCCACTATCGGAAAGACGCGGCTGCCGAAGCGCATCTATACACGTACTCAATTGTCTTCGTGGCGCAAGTGCGCGCTCGACTCTATAGATACAGAGCCCGCGCTATATCCAGCGCGAGCGGGGTTCGCCCGAGGTTGTTGCTCGCTCCTTGGTTCGGCGACTCTTTCGGGCCGCGAGAGTCAGAAACCCTGTTCGAGAATACGACGCGCGCATTGGCCGGCAGCCGTGTTGGCGATTGGGGGTGCTTCGCCTGTTTCGATCGGGGCTGGAGTTCCTTGCATGAGATAATTGGAAGGCGCGAGCAAGACGAGGGTAGTGGGGGAGTCACAGCTAGAAGGAGAGATGGGGAAGGCGCGTTGCGGCCAGTATGGTCCAGATGTTCGTCTTTCGACACACATTCATGTGGAATCGCACAAACGCACGATGGGCCGGCATGCGCGCCGAATAAACCTGTAGAGCGAGTTGAGCAGGGGTGTGCGAGACGCACCGGATATCCGGTGAGGGATGGCAGATGCATGGATGGGTGTCAGCGGAACGTGTCTGGGTTCGCTGTGTGTATGGATGGATGGAAGGGCCCGGAACGTGCAGAGAGCGGGCTTTCTGGACTTCTGCATGCGTATAGATGCCTGCGTCCAGGCCATACAAGTGTACTTTCAGCAGCTACAACGCGTTAGTTCGATAGGAGATGGACTTTGTATTCTCACACCGCATTCATCCATGAACGATGTCGATGGAGGTGACGAAGGGTTGTTCGTCCACCGGAGTAGAGATTTGAGATTCAATCTCCGAAAGCGCCGTCTTCCGGACCAATCAAACTCTTGCGTTTCGAACTACATCAGCTGCAGAAGGGGCAAATTCGTCCCTAGGTTTGTAGAACCTATCCAGAGACCTCGAGAGACGCAACCTGCATGGCATAAGTGAGACCTCGACTCCTCGCCCGGCGCGGAATACTGACCTGCCAAACGCCCTAGCAACAGTGGCTCTCGACAGCGCAGAATTCCACGCAGCTGTAATGCCATTCGCTCTTACATGTCCGACGACGCGCGGATGTGCGAGGTAGTTGTCTGACGCTTACATGGACAGGTGTATCAGATTGTACGACAGATTCCTGCTCAGAAGGTCACAACATACGGTGCGCCTTATAATGTTCTTGGAATCAACGCTTTGGAATCCTCGATTTGGCTGACTCAGGACACAGGCTATGTAGCAAAAATCATCGGGATGCCTTCTTACTCGCGGCATGTAGGACAAGGTATGTTTGGTATTTGCATCGATGCGATTAGCTCAGTGACCGTTTTTGCGCTATGTCTCCTTAGCGCTGAAATTCCTCTCACCCGACGTCGAGCCGCCCGTTCCATGGTACCGCGTCGTTTCGTCGTCCGGCGCTATCTCTTCGCGAGGGCCTGGGACGGAGGGAGCTCAGCGGCAGCGAGACGCGCTAGAGGCAGAGGGGGTGGAAGTTCGTGTGGGAAGGACGGGAGAGTTTCTGGTTGACCTTAAGACGTGGGGGTGGTTTCCTGATCCCGCACAAGTCGATCTTGAAGATGGGCCTGCGTGAATAGCCTCTCCACAGAATCAAAGCCGCTGTTTTGCTTTCTTGAATATCTACAATCGCGCTTGGGTCGGGATTTCACCGTATGATATACGAGCATGCTACGATCGAGCGGCTACGTCGTTGGAGCGAATCAGATAAGATAAGATTGAGGCGCTTGTCGGACTGTTCGTCATCCACGCGACGCAGCCAGTCAGCGCTCGAGAGCCGCCCTCACGCAACGTTGCCTTGATCCATCAACTACCCCCTCACAACTCTTGGAGAACATTACTTTCTACGAGTGGCTGACTCGAGTGATTCAAAGGTGTGTCGCCCTCGGTTTCGCCAGTAAACGTGTACGCAATCCTATTACTGACAAAAGTCCTCCAAGATCCAGTGAAGCTGGTCGTTCATTGACATGCCCACCGATTCTACAAGGTGAGTATGCTATGTTGCGCCCTTCTACGCCAGTCCTCTCACGCATAGATCTATTGGGTCAGCGAAAGGACGATCAGGGTCACCGGTGAGTCAGCGTGCATTTTACGTCTTGTGATTGTCTGGCAACTGGCCTCTCGTTCCTAGTTGTCGCGGCCAACAGTCTCGTGAAGCGTGATCTATTCTCCCTCCCAAACCCCTTTGCCGTCATATCCGTCGATGCCGGACAAACGCAGCAGACCACCGTTCTCAAGAAGACATTGACCCCGTACTGGAACGAATCTTTTGACATGTCAGTCCTCGTCTTGGCTTTACGTCGGGCACAGAACGGCCGACTCGGCCTTCAGCGTCGTCCAGAGGCTAATCTAGGCTAACTTGCTCACTCCTCTTGTTCTCTGTCTAGCGCCGTGAATGCCTCCTCTCGCTTGTCTATCCAGCTCTTCGACCACCGCAAATATAAGCGCTTCGACCAAGGCTCGCTCGGCTGCCTCGACGTCGGCCTCAGCGACGTCCTCGACTTTGCTAATGGCGGAAACGGTACGCCGCGCTCGCGCACACGTGCCGCGGCCGTGCGACGCTGATCTCTCGCAGTGATCCAGAACATGGACCTGCGCCCTGGCCCCGACGGCCAGTCCGTGCACGGCAAACTCATGTTCTCCCTCAACACCGAGAGCGCCGCAGGCGCGTCGACGATCAGCACATCGCGCTCGCACTCGGAGCTCCGCGCCGCGGCCTCGTCCTCGGCGCGGACGTCCGTGTCAAGCTCGACCGCTTCGCGCCCCGTCGTCCGTCGCGAGAGCAGCCTGGACATTCGGCCTGACGAGTCTTTCATCCCAAGGTTGTCGGAGGACGGGTTGGAGAGGCCGCGTGCGGAGGTGGCGCGGCCGGCGTCCGTCGTTACCGCTGCTACCAACACACCTGCAATCGCGGAGGAGGAGGCGCTCCCGCCGGGATGGGAGCGCCGGACTGACGGGCGTGGGCGCGGGTACTACGTCGACCACAACACGCGGACGACCTCATGGCACCGGCCGAGCGCATCAGGATCGGTGACGGCGGCGGCGGCGGCGGCGGTGGCGGAGCAGAGCGCCGCTCCCGAGACGCCGGTGCTCCCGAACCAGACGAATCCGGACGGGACGTACGCGGACGTGCCGCTGCCGCTCGGGTGGGAGGAGCGGCGGGCGGCAGACGGGCGGCCGTACTTCGTGGACCACCACACGCGCACGACGACGTGGCACGATCCGCGGCGGACGGGCGTCGAGGGCGTGCTCGCGACATCGTCGCGGATGCAGACGCGCGCGGCGCAGGTGGGCCCGTTGCCGTCCGGCTGGGAGATGCGCATGACGTCGACGCGGCGGGTGTACTTCGTCGACCACACCACGCGCACGACGACGTGGGACGACCCGCGCTTCCCGACGGCGGTGGACGCGGACGCGCCGCAGTACAAGCGCGACTATAGGCGAAAGGTGGTGTATTTCCGGAGCCAACCGGCGATGCGGGTCGTGGCGGACGGCAAGTGCGACGTGCGGGTAAGGAGGGGGTGGGTGTTTGAGGACAGCTTTGCGGCGATTATGAGGTTGAAGGCGGATGATCTGCGGAAGAGGTTGATGGTCAAGTTTGAGGGTGAGGATGGGCTGGACTACGGTGGCGTGTCGAGGTGCGAGCGTTCGTTGCAAATCCGGGGCGCATGGTAAGATTGACTCGGGTCGTTGCACAGGGAATGGTTCTTCCTCTTGTCGCACGAGATGTTCAACCCCTCGTACGGCCTCTTCGAGTACTCGGCGCACGACAACTACACTCTGCAGATCAACTCGGCCTCTGGCATCAACCCCGAACATCTCGAGTACTTCAAGTTCATCGGGAGATGTCTCGGGCTGTCCATCTTCCACCATCGCTTCCTAGACGCGTACTTCGTCCCCAGCCTGTACAAGATGATTTTGGGTAAAAAGGTGACGCTGAAGGACTTAGAGGCGGTCGATGCGGAACTCCACAGAGGCCTGACATGGATGCTGTTAGTAACTTTCTTCACTTATGAATTTCAGCTCGATGCGATAAACATATCAGGGAAAACAACATCACCGACATCCTCGATGAGACGTTCACCACCACCGAAGACCGCTTCGGCGAGTTGGTCACGATCGACCTGAAGCCCGACGGCTCGAACATCGCCGTCACCGAGGCCAACAAGGCCGAGTACGTCGACCTCGTCGTCGAGTACCGCATCCACAAGCGCGTCGGCGACCAGTTCCGCGCGTTCATGGGCGGCTTCTCAGAAGTGATCCCGCAGGAACTGATCACCGTGTTCGACGAGACGGAGCTCGAGCTCCTGATCGGCGGGATGTCCGAGATCGACATGTACGTACACGCTCTCGCGCGTCAGACGGCTTTGCTGACGCGGATCCGGCGCCGCCAGGGACGACTGGACAAAGTTCACCGACTACCGCGGGTACGAGAAGACGGACCAGGTGATCGAGTGGTTCTGGCAGTGCCTCCGGTCGTGGCCGACGGAGCGCAAGGCGCGCCTGCTGCAGTTCACGACGGGCACGTCGCGCGTGCCCGTGAATGGCTTCAAGGACCTGCAGGGCTCCGACGGGCCGCGGCGGTTCACGATCGAGAAGAGCGGGGACCCCAACGGCCTCCCGCGCAGCCATACGTGCTTCAACCGCCTCGATCTGCCGCCGTATCAGGACTACGAGAGCCTGGAGCGGAAGCTGCGCTATGCGATCGAGTGCGTGCCTGCCTTTCCTGACCTTTTTTCGTTTTTGAGAGTGGGATCCCTGACATCGTGTTCTTGTTTAGCGAGACGGAGGGATTCGGACAGGAGTGAAGACGCTCGCTGCTCCGTGTCGTTTAAGTTTTCTTTTTGCTGTCCTTCGGACCGTTGTGGAATCTATGTATGTTGCAATTTGTGTTCGATCTTCTGTATTTTGTCGTGTCTTTTCTGCTATCACGTCGTGTGCTTACTCCACCACGACACTATACATTAATTCGCTCGTTTTTGGTACTCGTGTTTTTCTGTAACGCTTGATTTCCTAGACTGTAGTGCTGCGATATGATTATAATCCCATTGACTGGTTGTCCAACACATGCTCGAGGTGATGCGCCATGGGGCGGTGTCCCTATTCACGCCGGGACTATTACCTTTATTTTCGAGAATCGAGTTGGAAGGGCGTGTTATAGCGGTACTGCCCGTCGAGACACGCCAATTTTCGTTCCACCCGGTACTGTCCTCCCCTCTGAGAATTTGGGAGCCGAAAGGGATCGCAGAGGCAGTTCAGCTCTCTTAAAATTTTACGAGACTTCATAGCGAGGTATGGAAATTAATCAACTCGGGAGCTGTCAGAGTGACTTGAAAGACGGCCGGATGATGCCCGCGCGCATTGCGCCGCGCTCCGTTATCATCTCCGATTGCAGCATCCCACTCGTCCGAGATCCTGATCCCGCCCACCGGTCTTCATACTCAACTCGACCACCCCTGCTCATGCCTTTCGAGCAATGACCACCAATGCCACGTCCAGCCAAGCCGGCAGCGGCAGAATAGCCCTCCAGGCGCACGGAAAGGAGGCCGCGTTCGCAGAGCTTTCGTGCACGTACCCGCTCAAGCTCTTATCGCCCCGCACGCCGCAGGACGGCGTCGCGGTCGTCTACATGCTCACCTACGGCGGCGGCCTCGTCGGTGGAGACCGCATCGCGCTCTCTGTGGACGTCGGTGCGCGCACAACGCTGATGCTGCTTTCTCAGGTGGGTGTCTTTTCTCTCTTCCTTTTTTTCTGTTTTTTCTCCGACGCGATTTCTCTGAACGCAGACGCTATTGTAGGGATCGACCAAGGTGTTCAAGACGCGCCGCGGCGGGAGGGCGTCCGTCCAGCACATCACCACGTCGCCCGCAGGAGCGATGGCCTCTTCGACCCAGCGAATGGACGTGCACGTCGCGGACGGCGCACTGCTCGCCCTCCTCCCCGACCCGGTGACGTGCTTCCGCGCGGCGTCGTACCACCAAGCGCAGACATTCCACCTCCACGGCCGCGCGTCCGCCGTGCTCCTCGACTGGCTCACGTCCGGCCGCCGCGCGCTCGGCGAGGAATGGGCATTCGCGCGCTACTTTAGCGTCAACGAGGTCTTCATCGACGGGAAGCGCGTCGCGAGGGACGCGATGCTGCTCGAGGAGGAAGAGGGGGAGGAGGGGGAGGCCGACGCCGCGCGGTCTGCCGCGCTGCCGCGGCGCGTGCTAGGCGACCGGCTCGCGCCATATTCGTGCTACGCGACGCTAATTCTGTGCGGGCCAGCGATGGCGGACGTCGTGCGGGTTCTGGACGATCGGTACCGCGAGATCAGCGTGTACAAGCACCGCTCCGCGCCAGAGCTGCTGTGGTCGCTCAGCGCCGCGGCGGGTGACGGCGGGCGGATCGTGAGGGTCGCGGGGAGAGAGACGGAGGACGTGAGGACGTGGCTGAGGGAGTCTCTGAGCGGACTCGAGGGCCTCCTCGGGGCCGATACGCTTCGGCGGGCGTTCGTGTAAGACCATTCTGGCCTCGGCAGGCGGTGACTATGTGACCCGCCAATCCATGCAACCCCCCTCCCAGACCGTACTACCGCTGCGCTATGGAATCTTTCACGAGTGTCAACGCGTTTGCTGAGCTTGCTGAGGATATCTATGTTCGATGGTATCGACAAGCGTCCGACCGTCCGGCTCTTGCAGACGAACTCAGGGAGAGAATCATCCACGTCGCTAACCAGGGCCGCGTGTTGGCAGGAATGCCCCACGGACAGACGTGGTTCATGGTGCGATCGATCGACGCCTGATGGGCTTCCACAGGCAATTCTCATGGACTCAAATATCCTACACAAAGTATATAATTGGATGTCATATCGTCGGGCGAGGGAGAACCGCCGACGTCGCGTTCAGGGAATCCCACCCTTGCCTGATCTTCGTGCAGAGCCCCGGACCTGGACCGCCAACCGCGCTAGCAATCTTCCGCTGCCGCCGCCGCCAACCGGTGACAAACGCGCGCCCCGACGGCTCGACGTAGATTCTGATGGATATCCTATCATGCCCGAACTACAGCATTGGAAGTTAGGGATCCGCAGGGCGATCCCTCGTTCTCATATATGCTTAATATGGAGTGAGTGCACTTGGCCACACGACGACGTCGCCGGTTTGCTCTTTTCTTGACGGACATGTCATCGCTCACACAGGGAAACGAGAACCCGCGAACGGCGGCGCGGGCGTGCCCTGGCGCAGACTGGAGCGATCGATCAGAGACTCCGTCCAGAGGAGCACCCCGAATCCCTACTTCAGTCGGCGCCACATGCTCCGCAAGGTCGTTCTGCGGAACACGACGCACATGCGTGCGTACGAGGTCCGCGCGCACTGGGCGTTCATTCTGAGGCTGCAGAACAAGCGGGACAAGCTCGTGTTCAAGAGTCCCAGTTCGGAGCACGCGAAGTGGTGGGAGTCGGATGCGGCCGAGTGGGGCGATTCGAGCGACGGCACGGAGGGGTTGGGTGTGCTGGGGGAGGCCAGTGGCTCGATTGAGGGCAGAGCTAGTGAGGATGATGAGGACGTTGAGTCTATGGACTCTGAGAGCGACCCGGACGTCGAGCTTGTGGGTCAGAGGACGAGAAAGGCGACGTGAAGATAGCCTCGCAGGCAAATTGCTATGTAGGTGAGCGGCGACTAGGACATTGGTCGATATTGTTGACGATACTTTAGCAACCAAAATAGAGGGACCGAGCCAGGAGGTCAACGACATCGTGCTAGACTTGGGAAGTGCAGGCATAGCACACGGTGCAAATCTGGATCAGGTAGAAGAGCGTGCAGCGATTGAGGATATCCAGAACATGTGGAACAGAACTGACGACTTCGAAGCCTCCACACATCCGGAGACGTTTGAGCTCGGGCACGTTCAGCAGGATTGTGTGACGCCAATGGTATGTACTGCTGCCTCATAGATCAACAAACCCTACCATTCACTGCCAAACCATTTTCTTCACAGAAACGCACATCGGAAGGCCTGCCTGCCAACCGTCCCACGAAGAATGTCCCAGCAGATCCGAGTGGAGAAGATGAAACTGAAGTCGAATCACTGTCGTACGTATCCACCACCTTCGCCGATGTCTGAGCTGAGTCGGATAATCAGGTTCGAGCGTCATCCGTTCGCAACCTCCATGATTGAGGTGATTGACCTCACGGTCGATGGAGACGAGTCTTAAGAGAATAAGTAGGAATGACGGCAAGTATATAGAATATTCTATCCTGAGTGCTCGACGCAAAGAACTCGGTTGGCGCCTGGATGACGCAGGAATGTTGAAATCTATACAAATGATTAATACGTCGTGAACAGTGTACCTTGATTTTCTCTTGACTCAACGAGAGCCATTCGCCCGCGCTATTGAGTCCGATATATTGGCCAGTCTGAGCTGCATCTCATACCCTTGTCCGTACAAGGCTTGTGACCCGAGACAACGTACGTCCCACTGAAACGTTGACAGAAAGAGGCATCGGATGGCTGGAAGAGACCGTCAACGACGAGTGCGCTATGTCGGACGCTTCCACCACTCACCACCGTAGCCGATGCAATTGCAAGCTAGAGACAGAACTCTCGACACGTGCAGCAGTGTGGAGGCCGCGTGTTTCTCTATGCCACCCGCGGTGAACATCCGATCCGAACAAGCAAAGGAGCAGACACACACCGTCTCCAGATATCATACCTGTTCCTGGGAAATGGCTTCCTCGCCTCGGTCTGGCGTCTGGTGTTCCCGTGCAATCAAAGGTCAAGGATGCCGCCTAAGATGAGGGCCCACGTACCCGATGCGCTCGAGCACGGCTCTCCGAGCCCGGACCTCCTCGACCCAGCTGTCATACTTGCCCCTGACCTTCGCCTCGTACCAGTGCCTATTTTCCGGCCTGAGGCTCGCGAGCACAGACGCATGCTCTGGCTCCAGATCGCCGTTCGGGAGGACACGCGGGCGCGCGCGCAGTGTGTAGGTGTTGATGTAGCTGACGTAGCTCCCCAGCCTGAGCCCCAGCTTGCCGTGGCGGAAGCCGAGAGGCGGGTCGAGGACGGTCGCAATGACCGCATCGAGGAACGCCGTCCGTGTGGGAAAGCGCAGGGCAGAGTTGGCAGGCGAGAGCGGAGGCACGAGGGAGAGGGAGTGGGAAGGGTCGCGGACTTCGAAGGAGAAGTAGGAGGAGGGATGGAGGTAGATGTCGACGGGGTCGTCTTCACTTCGCAATAGCTGTGGCGTTGTCAGCTCGAGCCGGACAGCACGGGGGAAACAGCTAGACTGGTCGGGATCAATGTACTTGTGGTCGAGCCAGTCCGGGTGTGGCGCTGCCAATCGTTTGTAAGGCAAGTCGGAGGTGATGGCACGCGCGGCCTCCTCGACATCCTCGTCAGGAACGAGCAGTTGTAATGCGAACAGCTCGGTGGGTACGAAGAGCGCAAAGCTGAGCGCGTCCTCCGCCCAAACTAAGCATGGAATGCCTGCGCTCGCGACTGCTCGAGCTGGCTTCAGACGGGTCTCCATTGTCAGCGCTGGGAAGGGGCTGGAATCATAATAGTGTATGCCCATGGTTGCTGGTGCTTAGTTCGCGTTTGTTGTCGCACAAGCACAAGCCGCCGGTTGCGCACCATAAGGAGTGGAGGAGAGTCACGGAGGCGGAGGCAATTGACCAGGCAGCGGCAACAGCCGAATCCATCAGAGCCCTCCTTTCGGATTTTTGTTCAAACCACGACTCGTTCGTAGCAGAGAAGAGGGATTGGGCGAGTGCAATTCAACTAAATACAGATAGATAGATCGAGCGAGTCATAGAAATTCGGGGCCATGTTTCGCCCAGGGACATCGTGTCCCTTCAGCTCATTATCTACTTAGGCCCACTCAGTCCCGGTAAGAGTTGGACTCAATTAGCTGCTCGAGCAAGTGGACGCAATGAAAGGCACACCTCATCAGGTATAACGATACCCACATCTGTCAAGAAATCGCGATACACGGCGTGCTCCTCACCCGGCAGGACCGTCCAAAATGCCTTCAGCGTCATTTCGTCGAGAATGGCCTTCATGACCTCGCTTGGCACCTTCCCATTCTTGTCTAGCAAAACTCCAAGGAGGTGCCCAATGTCCTCTAGGTCAGAGTCGCGCTTCGGGTTCTGCGCATGGCGCTGCCCGAAGGTGCGGATTTTGTCCGCCAGGAGCATGTCGGCCGAGGCGTAGCGCACCCCGTCCTCCGTCACTTCGCTGTACCTCTCTAAAAAGCCGTCCACGAGGTACGTGCTGTTGATGGCCAGGTCGCACTTGATGGCATCCGTGGGGTGATAATACGTGAGCCGCCGACGGGTGGGAGCCGACCCGGGTCGATGGTCAAACGGAGGGGCCGGAAGCCTGTCCAGAAATTTAAAGGATGTGACATTGATGTCGATATCCTGGGATGCGCATGACGGGGTAGATCGTGAGCGCGAGACAGTGCCCCGTGGCGACGTGTAGGCAGCGCACTTTTGTTTCGCGTTTGGCCCCATGGAGGTTGACGGCGGCACCGCCAAAGAGAACGGCCCTGACGTTGGCCTTGCTGGCCGCCTCGAAGATGAGTTTCGCAGGAATGAGGAGGCGTGTAGGCAAGGTCATATTGAGCGAGTGATGGCAAGGCCGCGGTCACTGGGCGTCCAGATACGATTCGATGTCTGAAACGTCAGAATCCGAGCTGTAGCTGTGGGTGGCGATGACAGCACCATGAGGTCGTGGGAGGCGGCTATCTGCAGCATTGTTCGTGCAAAACTTCAAAACATGAGAGCATCCCCCAGAAGTCATTGATCGCAGAGCAAGTTCACAATCTTCAGTGTAATGAGCGCTTTGACTCAAACGCATGCCCGGCATCCTACTTCCCACGACGGAGTCCATGGACGACACGTCTGTGAACATCACAAAGGTCTCCCCATCCTTTCCTCCTTCAATAGGCTCAGTTCCCATCAGGTCTATTGATGCCAGTCAAGCCTCCTTTGTACACGAGAGCGTAAATTTCTTGATTATTGACACATACTTGATCGGCGACAGAACGAGAACAGAATACGCGAATGGGAAAGAAGAGAGCGAGACGAGACGAGACAGGACGAAAAGAGATGAGAAGAGAAGAGAAGAGAGGAGGAGAGAGGAGAGGAAAAGAGAGGAGAGAGGACAGACACAGACACAGACACATAGGCGTGGCTTGGCGTGGTATACGAGCTGGATATACGTAGATCGATAATAGAGCGAGCGAGAAATACATGGGGCACTGCGCTGCGCAGCATGGCATATGCGATCAAGAGGGGTACGGGGTAAATACGAGAGGAAGAGAGGAAAGGGAGAGCGAAGAAGACTAGTAAGCGTAATAGGTACACGATCAATACAGCATCATCGTTCATTATGCAAAGCGTGGGATGGCGTGGGGGGCACATGGGAAAGAGAAGCGGGAGGGCGCGAGGTGAGACGAGAGAGGACAACATTGAACACAACAAGGGAAAAGAGAGAGAGTGAGTAAACGGAGGACGAACCGCCCGCAGCCGCGCGGCTATCTGAACTCCTGCGGGAAATTGTGCTGATTCCGTCGTTGCTTCACGCGCTCGCCGGCCAGCTTCGTGATCGAGTTGAGCAGGTCGCCCCGCCGCAGTGGTTCTGCCGCAAAGCGCATTAGCATCAGCGCGCACAAGATACGATCGCAAAGGGGGAAGAAATGAAACCCACTCGTTATATGGTCGTCCTGCATAACAACGCAGCACTCAGCACACACAGTTAGAATATCAACGACGACAGTGCTACTCACCATGCCTGCATCCAAACACCGTTCGCGATCGCCGATCACTATGAGGGAAAACACAAGCGTTGAGAACAAAAGGCACACGTCTAAAAACAGGCAACGGCAAGAATATGACGTACTGGCATGGGCCGTTAGGGCGATGATGGGCGTCGCCGCCAGGTTGTTGTGGACCTCGTACGCGCGAATGAGTTCCGTCGCTTCCATGCCACCCATAAACGGCATCGA
The DNA here is from genome assembly GCF_000320585.1 of Heterobasidion irregulare TC 32-1. Lineage (NCBI taxonomy): Eukaryota > Fungi > Basidiomycota > Agaricomycetes > Russulales > Bondarzewiaceae > Heterobasidion > Heterobasidion irregulare. Next base: position 1,466,773 of record NW_009258207.1, on the reverse strand, counting down.
CACGTCCATCTGCATCAAGCTTTCAGCAAACGCCCAAGACGAGCAAAACACAGACAGGGGCACACTCACGAGGATGATGTCAAACGGCCTGTTGCGCTGCACCCGCGCCTTGAACGCGTCCACCGCCAGCGAGCCGTTCTCCGAGATCTCGACCGAATGCCCGTACTTCTCGAGGATCTTGACCGCCAGCTTCTGGTTCACGAGGTTGTCCTCCGCGAGGAGGATGTCGAACGTCACGTCGTTCGTCGCCGCTGCGGGGCTCACTGTGCTCGACTCCAGCGCCGAGATCAGCGCCGATGCGAGGTCCTGCGCCGTCACGGGCGTCGTCACCTCGGAGCTGATGCTATTGTCCAGGCACCACTTCACTGCGGTGGGGGAAGCGAGACAAATGGCGCGTGAGCGGGGATCTGGACGGCGATAAAAGATCGGACGTACGGTTCAGACGCGGCAGGTTCTGGGAGGGGCGAGGAGCGGTGCGCGGTCAACAGATCGCAGGCAGACGATGAGCCGAAAAAAACACGCACCGGAGCGAGCAGCACGATGGGGATGTACCGCAGATGCTCGTACTCGCGGATCGTCTCCGTCTGTCGGCCCAAAGTATACACACACAAATAAAAAAGCAAATCACAAGTCAACGGCCGGACCAGAGAACCGAGTGGGGACGCACCACGCTCAAGGAATCCACCACAATGGTGTCAATGTGCGGGCATGAGCCCTTGTCAGCGACCTCCATTGCGTCGTGCACGACGTACGGCCGCAGCCCGAGCTCCTGAATGCGATCGACGACGCCCGTGCGGTCGTGCAGCGTGTCGACGAAGAGAATATTCCGGTTCGCAAACGGCGCCATCTTCGTCGCCGTCGCGTCCATCGACAGTTGGCCGATTTGCGACGTGATCGTGAAGAAGAACTTGGAGCCCTTGCCCACCTCGCTCTCTACCCACATGTTGCCCTGCATCAGGAACACGAGCCGCTTCGAGATGGATAGCCCAAGGCCCGTCCCTCCGTATTCCTGATAAGGAAAGCCAAAGGGGAAAATAGAATCAGAACGCGAGTGTCAGGTGAACAGGCATCTGAGGTGCCCCACAGCGCGGGAAAAAAGGTAGAGGGATTTACGCACTCGCGTCGTCGACCCGTCCGCCTGCGCGAACGTGTCGAAGATCAAGTTAAGCTTGTCCTTCGCGATGCCGATGCCCGTGTCCGTCACGCAGAACTCAAGCGTCACGCTCGAGTCGTCCAGCGCGAGCAGGCGGCAGCTGAGCGCGACGTGGCCCTTCTTCGACACCTTGGACGGCGTAAACTTGATCGCGTTGCCGACCAGGTTCGTGATGACCTGCCGCAGACGGAGCGAGTCGCCGATGAGCTGGTCCGGGATGTCCGGGTCGACGTCGTAGGTAAGATCGAGGTTGTTCTGCGAGGCGCGCACGACGAGCGTCTTGAGGATACCGAAGACCGTCTGCCGGAACGAGAATGAGACTTGCTCCATGGTCATTCGACCGGCCTCGACTGTGCCCCAGTAAAAACCGAGGAAGACAAGGAACAGCGGCAGTGAGGCGTAGAGAAGGTGTCATGGTTAGTAGGAGAAGGGAAAACGAGGACAAAGGCGAGGACCGCAAGCAAAGGGAGACGCACTCTTGGAGATGTCCAGAATATCATCAATAATCAATAGTAGGGAGCGTGCCAAGCTGTGCACTAGGAGCAGACTCTCGCGTTGCGATCGATTGAGGTCGCTATCGAGTGTCAGTTCCGTCATTCCAATGATCCCGTTCATCGGCGTCCTGTCAAAACTCAAATCAGCCCTACACTCCGACAGCTCGAAGACTCGACCCGGCAGACAAACAGACAAAAGAAAAAAATAGAAAAAAAATAGAAAAATGTCAGCGAGCAAAGCGCAACGCACCGAATCTCATGCGACATGTTCGCCAAAAACTCTGACTTGCTCCTATTCGCGAGCTCCGCCGCCTCGCGCGCAGCCGTGTTCTTCTGGATACTGTCCCGCAAGTTGAACACCATCTGGTTGATCTGCGTCTTGAGCGAGTCCATCTCCCCGCTCGCCTCGACCGTGATGAAGCGCGTAAAGTCCCCGTCCATCGCCGCCGCGGAGATCTGGGCGAACCCGCGCACCTGCGTCGTCAGGTTCCCGGCCATCGTGTTCACCGACATCCTAGCAAGCCGCGCGGCGGACCCACACACAGGACGCCAGTCAGCGTGGAAAAGGCAGATACAGAAAAAATGCCGACGAAGGACGACGAGGCGACGACGCACGTAATTTCCTGCCACACACCCTGCACGTTCCCCACCTCCGCCTGCACCCCTAGTTTCCCCTCCGTCCCCACCTCACGCGCAACTTTCTTCACCTCGGACGCAAATATCGCGAGCTGGTCTATCATGTCGTTGATCGTCTTCACCAGCTCCAACATCTCTCCCGAGACCGACACGCCTGTCACCTTCTGCGTCAGGTCGCCCCGCGCGACCGCCGTCTTCATGCACACACAACCACGGCAAGTCAGCAACAAAGTGGAGGTGCCCCGGCGAGGGCAAAAGTGACGCACCGTGGCCACCGCAATCGTGCGCACTTGCAGTGTCAACTATAAGAAAAGTCAATAAAAAATTCAGACCTCGCTCGCAGACTCCAAACCACGCACATTCGTAGCCATGACGTTCACGTTGTCCGTCAGATCCTACCCCGCCATCGTAACCCAATGTCAGCCCCGTGTATGCATATCAAAGCCAGGCGCTATGACGCACCTTCCACGTTCCGCCGACGTTCGTCACATTGGCCTGCCCACCAAGCCGCCCCTCCGTCCCGACCTCCCTCGCGACGCGCGTCACCTCGTCCGCAAACACGCTCAAACTCTCCGTCATTCCATTCACCGTCTCCTTCAAATCAAGCATCTCCCCGCGCACATCCACCTCGATCTTCTTCGTCAGGTCCCCGTTCGCGACCGCCTTGGTCACCTCCGCGATCGAGCGCACCTGGTTCGTCAGGTTCATCGCCATCAAGTTCACGTTGTCCGCCAGCACCTAGTGCGCGCGATCGCGCGCGATCAGCGATCACACCCTGAAAAATGGACGCATCGGCGCTAGGGAGGGAGGGCAGCTCACCTTCCACATCCCCTGCACGTCCGGCACGTACGCCTGCCCGCCCAGGATACCCTCCGTGCCGACCTCGAGCGACACGCGCGTGACCTCGTTCGCGAGCGTCGACAGCTGCGCCACCATCTGGTTCACGGTCATCTTCAGGTCCAGCATCTCGCCCTGCACGTCGACGTTCACCGTGCGCGAGAGGTCGCCGAGCGCCACCGCCTTGGTCACCTCCGAAATGGAGCGCACCTGGTCGGTCAGGTTGCTGGCCATTTTCTGCGTGAGAAAGGGAAGAGTTGCGTTAATTCGTGTACAAAAAGTAGAAATGATGAGGGAACAATTACACACGTTCACGTTCCGCGTGAGGTCCGCCCACGTCCCTTGCACGCCCTCGACCGTCGCCTGCCCGCCGAGTATGCCCTGTGTACCGACCTCGAGCGCGACGCGTGTCACCTCGCTCGCGAACGCGCTCAGCTGGTCCACCATCGAGTTCACCGTCGTCTTCAGCGTCGCCATCTCGCCCTCCACCTGTATCTCGATCTTGCGCGTGAGGTCGCCCTTGGCGACCGCCGTCGTCACCGTCGCGATCGAGCGCACCTGGTCGGTCAGCGAAGAACACATCCGATTCACCTGCGGGCGCAGTGCGCGCCGATCAGCACAAATCACATGAAAAAGAGAGCGCACGGGACGCACGTTGCGCGTAAGCTCTAGCCATACGCCTTCCACGTCCGGGACGTGCGCCTGCCCACCCAAAATACCCTGCGACCCGACCTCGAGAGTGACGCGCGTGACTTCGGCCGCAAGCGCGCGCAGGCGCACGACCATCCCGTTGACTGTGTTCTTGAGATCAAGGATCTCTCCGCTAGCATCGACGTCGATCTGCTTGGACAGGTCGCCGAGCGCGACGGCCTTGGTGACGCGCGCGATCGAGCGCACCTGCGAGGTGAGGTTTGCGGCGAGCTTGTTGACGACGCCGGTAAGCTCGCGCCAGGTGCCCTCGACGTCGAGCACGAGCGCCTGGCCACCGAGTTTCCTGATGCATATGGAGGGAGTGTGCCATCAGCATTCGGGTCGCTAAATGCGCAGACGCAGGACGCACCCTTCGGTGCCGACTTCCTGTGAGACGCGTGTGACCTCGCGCGCAAATAGGCCAAGTTTGTCGACCATAGTGTTAATGACGTCCTTCAGCTGGACCATGACGACGCCCTGCACCGGCACGGTTATCTTCTGCGACAGATCGCCGCGGGCCACGGCGTTGCAGACTCGCGCGACGTCCTGGACCTGCGCCTTGAGCAGTTTGAGCTCCTCGACGGCGCTCATCCCGCTCTCGTACGCGGCGGCGGCCAGAGGACCAGGGGGCACGACGAGCGGGGAGGTGGCGGGGGTGTCTTCTGGGCGCGGTATGCGACTCAGAGTGAGGGCGTCGGTGATGGTTTTGCCACAAGTGGGGCAGGTGACATGGTCAGCATGAGAGGTAGGCGGTGCGGAGGCGGAGGGCCCGGGTTTGACTTGGCGATTGAACATGGCCATCTTGGAGGGGTTGAGGGAGGCGGCGACGCCGTCGAGGGATATAGACATGACGGAGGGCGTGCGACCGACGCCGGCTGCACGATAGAAGGGGCGGCCGTCAGATTCGGGGTCTGCCATGATGATGTCTGTGTCTGTGTCTTGGAGGGCGACGGGGAAGCGTGAGAGGGTGTCGAAAGGGGGGAAGAAGGAAGGAGCGGAATTACTGTGTACGACGAGGGCGGCGTGGTGATTGTGGTTGTGGTTGAGCGGGTGGGTGTGGTTGTGGTTGTGGTTGATATGGGTGCTGTGGTTGGCGCCGTAGGCGTGCGGGGCGGATGTGCGTGCGCCGAGGTCAGGCGAGTCGCCCACGGAGCGGCGCTTCTTTGTGTCGGGCGCGCCGTCGACGTACTGCCAGTTCTCGGAGGCCTTAAGCGCTGCGATCCCCTCCTCCGCGGTGCACATCCTGCGGGCCATGGCGCCCAGCGCGCGGAGGATGTTCTCTGTCTGCCAGTCGGCGGGGCCATCGTAGCGGGGGACGGGGGCGGGGAAGGGCCCGAGCTCGTAGATGGAAAGGATGGCGACGAGGTGGTTGAGGAAGGCATCTGATTTTGCGGCGATGGCGGACATCGTCGTCGTCGTCGGCGACGATGGGCAGGGGCGGCGGTGTCTTTGCTGTGTCTTGTCTTGCGGCGACTCCAAGGCCAAGGGCTCCTCCCCTCCCCCATCCGGTCATTTGTTCCCACGCCCCCGCCCCGCCACAACGCCAGCGGACATCGGCCCGCGCCTCTTCCTCCGCTCCTCGACTGCCGTCACCAGCATCCTGTCCGTTTCCATTGCGACTTCGTCTGTTCGCCCTCAGCTGGGCGAGCTGGACATCCACCGCCACAAGCCTCGGTGATGCCCAGGAAGGAAACCTTGTTTGCCTAAACGGTCCGCCGTTCCCATTGCGACAGAGCTTGCTTCATCCTTCAGGCAAAGTAGCGGATGGTCGCGGTGTTTATGATCACATCGATGCTCCACAGATTGGCAATGTTGTGTCTTCACTGGGCCCGGAATAACCTCATCTCTAGGTGAGCCTACTAACCTAGCCTACTCTACTCGCTGTAGTGAGTCGAGTCTCCTGCCCGCACTGCCAACTGATCCTCTCTAGAAACAAACCCCTCCAGTGCTTTGATGTGACCATCCCTCTTGGAGCAGCGTAAGAATCCTATATTGGTATTCCCCCTCGTGTCTTCGCCGTGTAAGTAGCTGCCTGTACTTCGTAGGAGATGAATTCGGCACGTACTATGACATACATCCCGGCCACTCCTTACGCATGGCATCCGCAATTCTGCAGCCCTGCAATTTAAGCGGTCGTTTCCAACGCGACCGAGCTCGACCGCCTCTACTGACTTTACAGAGCACGGCCCCGCTTTCGGGGTTCATTCTCGCCGAGGGATCTCATTGCATCACCTCGAAGCTTTCAGACGGACGCAAGCATGCGCGCAACCACACTAGGCCCCGTTTTATACTTTCATATATGACCTCACCTCGCGCAATTGATCGGTTGAGCTCCGTCTGCTACTATCACCGTCGCAGTGAAAGATGGATGTGATCCCTCCCAAGCACACTTTTGTCGGAGAGGCAGGCATATGCCCTTTGCGGGATGCCCGTGGACCCCGTTTGACGTTTCGCGTGATTCAACTCAACAGCATTCGACCCTCATCATGCGCCACAGCTCGGTGTGGATTTTATCATGTGCATCGCACCGTGTTCAATAAGCAAAGCCAGGGAGCCTGGAGGCTACGCGGTCGTTTCCATTGCGACTGGCATGACCGTGTAGCAAGGCAAGATGCACGAGCGGCTTCATCCTCACCTCCGAGCATCCGATGCCTGACTGGGACCGGTCAGCGTCTCTTGGCACACCATCACCATCGTCCATTAAGCACTGATGTTGATATCCCCTAGGATTTCCTGCTCGTCCGCATCATGATGCTGAGGTGCCGCCAACCACCAGCCCCTGGATGATCGGCTATGTGTTACCGCCGCCTGCCGCCTGTGCGTGAACCGCAGCGCCACACCACAACCGCGCAAGCCGCAGCTACGCTCGCCGCTCAGCTGCGCACAACGCTGCCGTCGCACGTCTGAGTGTTGACCATCGCGGGATCGCCGCAACGCGCAGAGCTGGCCGAGCTGTGCTGAGCTCGCGTCGCACGCACCGCACCGCATCAACATCACATCATATTTATTGTGGATGGGTCGCATAGTGCTCGGCCTGATAGCATCACAGCTTGCCCAGTGGGGTTTTCGAGTGCCCGTTTATAGACCCTGCAGTCGCAAGGGTCGTAGTATAAAGGCCTCGACCATCGCTGCAGGAATAGTAGTTCTCCACTCAACCCTCACCTTCACCACCCGCTTTCGTTTCGGCTTCTTTTTCTTTCTAGAGCCCGGCGCTCTCTTCCACTTGCACGCTTCTTGTTCATTGTCTTTGCTTCGCTCTTTGTACGACCCCAGCCGCCCCCATCTTGCCTTCTTCGACGCGCCCGCACCTAACCGACCGACTCAGCTCCCCCACCATGGTCCAGCTCTCCTCCGTCCTCGTCTCGTGCCTCCTCGCCTCTGCCGCGTCCGCCCGGCCCTTCCAAAAGCGCATCTCGCAGACCATCTCAGACTCCACCGCCGCGTGGGTCCAAGCCTGCGTGAGTCCAGTCCCCCTCGCGCCCACCCTGCACATCCACCCTCAACGAACTAACACGCACGACCCGCCACACACGCAGACTGCAGCCGGCGGCGCAGCGCAGTGCGGCACGATCTCCCAGACCGCGTTCACCTCGCTCCTTGCCGCGGGCAAGAACTGCGACCAGCAGGATGCGGCCGACAGCATGATCGACCTCGCCAAGCAGCTCAACAACAACGCCGAGATGATCCGCCTCGCACAGATCTTCGTGCAGCAGCCCCGCAACGCCGTGCGTACCCCTCCCCCTCCCACTCACACCCACTCGCCCGCTCACACGAACCCCCTTCGCCTCGACAGCCCGACAGCCTCCAAGTCCCCTACTGCCAAACCGCCCCGCGCAACGTCGAGCTCGATGGGCTCTTCCATTGCCAATTCGCATCCTCCGACTTTACCAAGTTCAGCGGTGACCAGACCGGCAACGTCCCGCTCGGCCTCGCCGCCGCTGTCTCCCCGCCCGGCTCGTGCCCCGCAAAGCCAGACGGCCCCGTCCCCGACGGCGTGCAGCTCAACACGCTCGTGCAGAGCCCCGGCACGCCCGCTACAGCCGCCGCCGCATCGTGAGTTCCTTTGCGCGACGTTGTTTTCGGGAAGAGCACGCGGCTGACAGGGTACTGTTGGCGCGATGATGTACAGTGGCGCGGCGAGCGGAGCGGCTGTCGATCCTACCACGGCCGCGGACCCCGCGTCCGGGAGTGCCGCCACCAGCACCGCGGCCGCAGATCCCGCTGACAGCACCACGGCCGCAGACCCCGCTGACAGCACCGATGCTGCTGATCCTACCACAGCAGACGCCCCCGCCGACAACGCCGCTGCCGGCGGCGCAGCAGCCGCAGCCACCCCCGCCTCCACCCCCGCCACCACCAGCGCGTCCTCCAGCTCCTTCACGCTCCGTACGTCCCTCCCTCCCCTTTCCGCCCCCTCACCACGGCCACGGCCAGACGCGCTGACCGCTCCCTTTCCCCCGCTCAGAAAACGGGCTCGACGCCCAGGCGCTGAATGCACAGTTCGCAACTCTGACGGCCGCCTCGCCGTGCCAGGACGGCGCGCAGGCGTGCGTTGGGGGCGCATTCGCGCAGTGCGTTGGCGGGAAGTTCGTGACGACGTCGTGCGCGGGCGGCGCACAGTGCTTCGCGCTGCCGCTCGTGAACAAGGCTGGCACGGTGAGTGCGATCTGTGTTTTCCTTTTTGTTTTTTGTTTTTGTTTTTGCCTTGTTTTTGTTCACTGTCGCTCATCGGTAGTTCACAGTCCATTACGTGCTCGACCGAGGCGGACGCGGCGCAGCGCATCGCCGCCACTGGCGCTACAGGCGGCGTGACTGGGGCCTGAGCGCGCTCGAACGCACGTCCAGTTATGGGATCGAGGGTCTGGGTCTGGTTGTGCTATGGTTTCGAGGCTCCGTGCATCATTTCTTGATACCTCCGGTCGAGATGCATCATCTGGCCACATTGCATGTATTTGTATATACGCTACGTGCGAGCCCTGTACAACCTGTATTTTTGTGTCTGGTTTGTTCTCAGACAAGCAGAGCACAACATCTGCTTCGGGACGCGAGAGCGAGGTTGAGGCCTTGAGTCTGGTCTTAACTGCTTTGAGAACCGTGGGCAGGAGCAGCGCTCTGAGTTGGAAACAAAGGTGGGGTGCTATAAACGGGGCTCCGAACTTGGCTCCGACGAGGTGCTCTCTCGAAACGAGCTCCGGCGCCTAGAAGCTGGACACGCGCGCAGAAGCCCATCAGCCTACCGCGTTCCAAGTGGGAGTCGAAACCAAGAGGCCTTGTCTCTCACGCCTGGACTAGGCAATGTAAAGCCGCGTAAGAATGATACGTTCGTTCGTACGACCCCGAGCGTCGACACGCCCAGCGTGCGCCGCGTACCCATCCCGAGGGCGCTGCCCCGCACAGCATGCACGTGCGCCGGGTCCGCGCCGATCCTGCTCTCCAATCGCGGTGAGAACCAGCGGAAATTGCGCGCACTGTGAATATCCTCTATCCTTCGCCTCATTCTATATATTTCTTTGTGAGTGCTGGAGACTTGAAAGCACTTACAGAACGCGTGCAGTCTCGCCGCGTGCGTCGCACCGCTGTCGCGGTATACCACAGTACGGTCACAGCAAGTTACTCCGACGTGCCATTCAAAAACCTGGCGGGCGCACTTTCAAGATGCCACAAATGAATTCCTTACCCTACGAACTGCTTGAGGCTGCCGTCGACGAAGTTTGTGATCTGGAGGACCTGAAGACCGTGCGGCTGCTGAACCGGACCTTCTGCGCTCGGCTCGTCCCGGCTATTCCGACGCGTCGAGACTGCAGCGCGGCCCGGTTCGGCGAGCTGGTTCGGAGCGGGAGCGCGGCGCCGTTTGTCGCGCACATCAGCTTCCAGGAATGCCACTTCACCGAGCCACGAATAACACGTCCGCACACTAGGGTTCCGTGAGTAATCCCTGAATCGCTAACATTGTTATTAACACTGCTATTAACAAGCCCCCTCCAGGGGCACAATGTCGATGTTAATAATGTTGATAATATTCGAAATTGTATATAACGATCAGCATTTGAATTTACATTGAAATGTACATATTTGGGCAAGGGCCAGGTGGAAATATTGAAGGTTGTGGCTGTACAATTATGCCTTCCCTGCAAAATAATAATTTTGTCCGGGAGTGCAGAGTCGGACGACGCGGATGGCCGACAGAAAAGACCCCCATGCCGGGCTTCTGCGCTCAATATCGTGCAGGAGTTCGCAATCCGTGAGGAGGCCTTCGCGGATCTGCTATCTGATACTCCTAGGTACACTGCCACGAGCCCCCCCCCCCCCCCCCCCCCAAGCTTCCCCTTCCATTCCCAGCTCCGAGATTGACTGGAGCTGGTGACTTCTTGTTATTAACACCACTTTCTTTATTAACATGTGAATAAATCGGTTTTTAACATGTTAATAGCGCTTTATATACAATTGTTATTAATCTGTTATTAACTCATGTTAGAAATTCCCCGGAGAGGCAAATGTTATTAGCATTTGTTGACAACTGTCCGTGAATTACTCACGGAACCCTACCGCACACCACGCTCGATGTCGAAGGGAGATCGTGTACGCTGTTGTATTGGAGACACCGACTTGAGCGAGACCGCGAGTCGTCACCGATCCCCTCCGCGAACGCGTACATGAGCCTGACCACTTGAATCCCCCGTGCGTCCAGCAGACGAAGAGGAGCCAGACGTCGCGGCCCCAGCTGAGAGCCTGCGTGCGTCTTTTGCGCTGCTGCACACTCTCCCAGCGCTGCGCTCCCTCACGCTCGACTTCCTCGGCCGCAAGCTGACGCCGACATCCCTACACGGCTCCGCGGACTCGGTCCCTCTACAGTCGGCAATCCTCTCTGCGCTCCTAGACCAGCCGCGCTTGCCACCGTATCTGACGTCGCTCCACCTCCGCGGTCTCGCCGCGTGCAACAACCCGCTCTACGATCTGCCCTCCTTCCGGGCCCTCTTCGGCCCGCTGACCGCGCTCTCCATCGGGGCTTCTTCCCTGCAAGTCTGCCCGACCCACAGATTCAAGGACGGAGCTTTTGCGTTCTGGGAGCACACGATCCAGCGCCGGGCCTCCAGCACGCTCTCGCTCTCGCGCGCCCTCACGCGCCTCAGCCTCCACAGCGACCACGACGTCGGCGTTGTCCCCGCGCTCGACTTTGCCTCGCTGCACCTCCTTGCGCTCGCCCGCCTCTCGCTCTAGGGCATCCTCTTCGCCGAAGCCAGCCACCTTGGGGACTGGATCGCGCAGCATAGCGCCCCGCTCCGCGCGCTCCACCTCGACGAGTGCCGCATTGCGCTCGTAGAGCCGCCGTCACGGCCGCCGCGCCGCGTGTGGGCACAGGTCTGGGACCGCCTCTCGTAAGCCCTGCACGCCCTCACGGAGCTCACTGCGCAGAGCGAGTCCGGGCTCGCGCCCGCGCCGGGTCGCGCGGTCGGCTTGAACTACGTAACCCTGCGCGCGGAGGCGGGGTTCACGTACGAGCTCGTGCACGTTGAGGTCTGCGGTGCGGAGGGCGACGGGCCCGCGCTGGCAACGTTCTACGGCGTGATGAGCGTGAGGCGCCACGCGGTGAGGACGGGTGCGGAGCATCGTGGACTTGGCTGCTAGCTACTACTTAGTAACTCGTTTGCATCTATGTGCGTAGGTTTCGTTCCCAGCTGTAAGGATATGAGCGGCGATAATCGTGACCGGTCGAGGGATACATCTTACTATGCATGTCGCAGGTAGAGAATTTTGTTGTCGACTACCAGTAGGGCACACGTAATGCACACGAATGGCGACGTATTGGATTTGACTCTGAAAGGACAGGAGACCATGGGAGCCGGAGATCAACCCGGAATAGGTTGACCCTGACATGATCTGAAAGGAAGTAGGGAGGGTTAGATTGAAATTTTGCTGGTCAGATGGGCAGCGAGACAGCGCGCGCAGCAAACCCGTCTCGTCGAGATTGTTGATATTTTTGCATGTAAATACATGATGGACATCCAACGCACTTCTGACATTGTAAATCAAGCATGTATGCTTATGACTGTGATGAAACCTGCGGTTTGATCACCAACCAGCGTCATGTCATATGAAGAAGCATTCAGATGATGAAAGACAGACCTTGTTCAACCATTCCGGGATTGTGATTTGCATTTTCTCTCGCTGTGACACCCTTGCAAGTAGGCCCACCTGTTCCTCTTTACGCACTATAACGCAGTGCACCGGGTCGTAGAAACCGTCGTCGTCTTCGTCGTCACTAGCTTCATCGCCACTGCCGTGTTCTATATTTCCGGCTGGGTTGTCACTTATGGCCCCACCTACGCTATGCGAGCGTGATGCATCTTTCTCACTTACGTCCTCGTTTGTGCCATGCCCTCCATGTGAGTACACTTCGCCCTCCTTGCCATCTTCATCGTTCTCGTGGGTATCATTGCCGTCGTACTCCTCGTCACATCTGTTTGTCCTCTCCTGGGCTTCGTTCTCGCTGTTGATATTGTCGTCATGATCGTGCTGGTTACGACTGTCGCTCCCCGTGTCCCCTTCTCCAAGCTCTTGGCCTTCGCCATCGCTTTCGTCTGACTCATCTGTGTTTGATGTCTCGTGAGCGTAGGTATCTTGAAATAACTTGGTGATGGAAGTGGGCCACGAAACACTTTCCCACAGCGCAGACATCATGAATGCGTGCCTTTGAAGTGCCAGGAGTGCCAGTGCTACCCTAAAATTACTGATAATCGGGGATTCTCCGTTCGCAGCTGGTGAGGTAGGTCGAGCGGCACCAGTCATTGGTATGCGATCGATTATGCACGATAGGTATGCATATGGTGCAATCTGATCGTGCGCTATTGATGTAGACGAGGGAGCGGGGCGATATGGAATGTGAGCGACAATCACCAGACCATCCGCGTCGTATAAAACTCCAAATAGCATAAACCACGGTGGCAGACAGGAGGAAGAGACAAGCGGGAGAGAAAATTGAGCTTGAACATCCTGTTGGCAGCGCAGGCGCCAATTTAAAAGATGTGCAGCCAAATTTGGTTGCAAGATCTGCGTGAGGTCACGTATTTTCTGATCTAGAGACATCAACGTTGTCGAAGGCATTGTCCGTGAGGGCCAAGGCGAGGGGCCTTTCATTCCAACGAGAAGCGCAGGCTGGAGAAGATTTGCCTTCATTTCGTCAACATTGGGAAACGAGACGAAAGGCTTCATCAGAAGCCCGAATGCTTCGGGTAGGTGCGGTTCGGGTCCTTGGAGCGGCGGAGGGAAATCTGATTCAAGCTTACTATGGACAGTCAGTCAAACGGAGCTACGTCCCAAATTCAACAACGCACGAGACCAGGTTGCAGCCTGGAGTAATCAGGAAGATGCCTGGGATCGCAAGGGCAGCGTTGCCTTCATCTCCTGGATATGTAAGTACTTCCATGAAGAATGGCAAGGTGTAAAACGGATTAAGCGATAAGGGCGAATCATTTTCAGATCGTAGGATGGCACAACGAGGTGAGCGGAGGAGGAAATCGGGAGCGAACGATGAGAGATTATTATGCCTAGATTCTACTTCACTTGGTACGAGCCAGGCTCGATAATCCTTGACGTCGCGTAGCCAAGTCATCAAGGCGGCCGACTGCATCCATTCTTGAAGATTCCACTCCGTTGGTCCTTTTGCTGGCTATTGACATGAGGTCATCATTTCCTATCGCTTTCTCCATGGACCACAACGTTGCCACTCACTTGCCACTCCTGCGGTATGCCCAGCGAATGAGGCTCAGTAGAGGCCCAATGAGCTCTGAATTCTTGAATGAATTTGAGTTGTGTGGAGCAAGCCGCCTTGATCTCAAAATCCAATCTATCAACGTCTTCGATGTAGTGCCAATTCCTGTCAGACAATATAAGATCATGTCCGTCTCAACGAAGGGAAATCACACGAGTACGGTTGGCTGGCCTCGACCCCGCTGTCAATGCACAACTCTGTCAAGCTGGGCTGATATTGCATGCCGTTCTTTTTAGGGATGGACTCCATGACAGATAGATATCTCCTAGAAAGAGAAAGGAAAAACTGGCCATGGACCTCCCACTGCCAATTTTACCTCCGAACGCAGTCATGTGATGAGAATATATTAAGGAATATCGGGTTCGAACCGGAAGGCTGGAAATGAATGAGGTTAAGACCACCCCTTGAGCTTGGGCTTGAGAGCTTGAGCAGCTAGGCCCTTCTCCTTGGAGAGGGAAATCATCATGCCTGTTCTAATCACCTCGAATACCCTGCAACGCACCATCTCTCGCACCATCAATGAATGGACGGACACTTATGGAATGAGTCCAATTCAGCCGAGCAGCATTCGTTTCTATGATCAGACACCACCGTCGCTGAAGTACATGCCAATCATCGAGACATTTACAAGACTCGCCTGACAAATGAATTATTGTGATCGACGTAGGCCTCTCGCAGATGGCCCACATCGCTGGTTGTTTGAGGCAAAACAATCTGTCGGCTATGACGGACGTGCGGGCTTGAATATCAGAAGCATCGTCAAGTTGCTACAATCACACAGGGCATACAATAGACAACCACTTCTGATTCCAGAGGATTGGAAGGTGTGTATGTACTATGTGCACCTTCCGTCGCTGCGCAGAAATGCCAGAAAGATAATCTGACGTTCAACTGCTCAGAACGCCGACTCCAACACCGACGTTGACTCTGTTATCACCATCTTGCAGAATTCGGTGTGCCACTACATCGACCATTTGCACACCATATGGCCCAGCACAGCTCCTGTAGAATTCTACAAGCCAAGGTCATACTTCTCGACCGTACCCTATCCATTCCCAAACGTCACTTTGCATGAATTGCGAGACCCACAGGACGTTCAATACAGCGTCGAGTGGACGATCCTCAAAATTTTGTCGAAAGCGCATATGGGAGTGGTACAATACAGCACCCTTGGTGTAACAACCTTCTATGACGCGCTTCTTCCCGCCATCTGCTATCAAATTCGAGGATGTGAAGTCCTCAGGTCGGCCATCTATATATGTTGTGGCCAGAATGAAATTTGACTGAATCATCGTCAAGGTCGACTCCCATTACATTTCCGCCATACTCTGCCGAATATGGATCTTCGACGTGCTTGGATTTTGTATGTCGACCGTCCAGCGACAATCTCCCGAATGGTTTGCCTAGTGGATTTATACCGGTTCTATTTGCCGCCCATCATCTAGACGCTCTACATACCTTCACAGAAGACGAATTGTCATGGAGTAGACCAGGGCCACCAGAGAAGATGCCGGACCGATCGCAAGAGCTCGTGAAGCTTGCCCAAGTCTTTCAGCCTTCGTTGCAGCTTCTTGTCATGTACTTGACGAAGAAATATCGTGTTGGCGACCAACAGTGGAAGCCGGAGTGGAATGTAATCAGTAATTTCATTTGCTGCAAAAGTTGTTGTTTCTTACACACCATCTTTGCAGCCGATCATTGCTCAAGAAGAATGTTTTTATCTCAGGCCGCAAATACCAGAGAATTTTTTCTTCTACGGAATGAATTATTCCCAAGTCGAATGCATCATCTACGCGTTCTTCCCGCGCTATGAGGTGACGTCTTCCGGGCGTGTTGAATGGGGATTCTGCTGTTACGAAGCATACACCCCTTGGCCCACTGGTGGCGGTAACTTGACGCATCGCATCCATTTCATTAACACAATTCTTAGGATTCAACGCCACACTGCCGAGCTTGCTGAGCTCTTTAGAGAGATTTCTTTGTCTTTGGGCACTAATGATATATGTAGAAGTTGATACCAAGACTGTCGTTGATCCAAGGCTTTGTATGAGCAGATCGACTTCATTGGCACATCAGTAATTTGGCATACTCCCTGAAGTACCTGAAGTCTGTGCCACTGGCATTTTTAACTTAACGACGCTACCTCTGAGACTGAGCGACGAGTCTGTTCGAGCGCGAAGTTCAGTTAACATACAGTCTTTGTCCACACATTAATCATATAACTGGGCCCACGACGCAGTCTCCGAAGCCGAGAAGAAATGTCATCTTTACCCGCCCAGCTGCCTTCCGCCCGCGCGCCACTACGCTCAGACCTCGTCGTAGCCGCCCAAGCGCCCCGCGTGGCCACGCACCCTTCCCACCGCGCCCCAAGCCGACTTGTCCACGCCCGCCGCCGCCGCCCGCCTCTCCTCTAGCAGCGCGTTCAGCGCCGCAAGCGCGCGGGTGTCGGGCTCGTCGCGCACCGGGTCTTCCTGGAACGAGAGGTACGCGCAGCCCTCGACCAGCGCGACGTACCAGGACGTGTGGCCCCACCGGTCCGCGTGCACGACGACGAGCGTCGTGAGCACGCGCATCTCCGCCGCGAGGCGGCCCCAGACCTGCGCCCAGACGTGTGCGGGGCCCGCGCGCCGATCGTGCACGACGCTGCGGCACTTGCGGAGCTCGAGCGCGGCGAGCGTGCGTGCGTGCATGCCGGGCGACGAAATCTTCGGCGCTGCGGGTGTCCTCGTCAAAGACGATCTTCATGAGCGTGAGGCGCGCGAGGCGCGGGAAGGCGAGGTGGGACCAGTCGAGAGCGGGGACGACGCCGACGGCCTGGTCGCTGTGGAGCGTGAGCGCAGTGAGGGACTGCGTGAGGGCGGGGCGGGGCTCGAGGATGCGCTGCTGGACGGTGGTTTCCCAGAACTCGACGAGGTGGTCGAGCGCGTACCCGCCGCGGTATGTCCAGTCGGAGACGACGGCGACGCGCAGGTATGTGAGGCCCTCGAAGAGCGCGCGGAAGCCGCGCGTGTCGAAGATGGGGTTGTGGTACGCGATGAAGCCGGTGATGGTCAGGGACGTGGGCGAGAGGAGCGGGAAGTACGTGAGCGCGTCGAGGACGGCGAGCTGGAAGCGGAAGGCGGCGGAGGGCTGGTCGTCCTCCTCGTAGAGCTCTTCCCCGAAGTACGGGAGGAAGAAGAGGGACAAAGTCTTGAGCGCCGGGAGCGTGTGGAGAAGCGAGAAGCAGAAGAAGAGCGACAGGCGGATCTCCCGGTCGTAGCAGACAGTCTCCATCTCGACGCTCGGCCAGTCTACGCGGCGGATAGGATTATTGAACAGTCAGACCTTAGCCTCTTGAAACAAGACACGCAACCCTGCATTGTGTTGCCGTCTGCATCTGAAAAGATGTCGCGGAAGACGATTTCCTGGATATGGGGGATCACGGCCGAGCCGAGCAGGATGTTTTCGAACGCCTGCGTGCGCGCGAGGGTATTTGAGACTTGGAACGTTTGGAAGACGCGAGGGGTCGCGAGCGCGCAGAAGGTGCTGTTCAAGGCCTGGACGGTCCCCAGATCTGCGCCCACGGGCACCTCGTCCACGATCAACTTGAGCAGCTCGTTGGGCAGGCCGTCCATCGCGCTCGCCGCTCGTTATCCACGGGAGTTCTTGCTCCAAATTTTATCGCCGGCGGATATGTGTGATCCCCAGAGATGCTAAGACCACAACAAACGATCGGTTCTGAGATCATTCCATACCGCCCTACCTCGGCATCATTTCAAGTCTACCATTTGGTTTGAAGCTGAGATGGCCCATCTCAGCATCACGCCAACTAATCGCAGTAGATAGCTCCCAACTGGGCCTTATCATTTCCCTATCAGACCGAAGAGCAAATCAATCATAATTTGTAAAGTACCCACTCTGCAGTCCTCCCAAGTGTCTTAAAGTAGTGGCTCGCGTCCGCTCGCATCTCCCTGTACGGCTTGTGCACCCCAGTATACAAGTTAGAAGCAAAGCCCGATTACATAGAACATTAAATACGCCATCCTGTGTAAAACATATAACTCATGATAATTCAGACTACCGCGCGGCGGGCGTCTTCGTCCATCCTCTCCAAGATCCCAGCGGTAGGAGTATCATGTCCACGCAGAGCCTCGTTCAGGACGCGCAACGGCCGCTTAGTAGGATTATGCGCCTGCCGCGCGTCCTTCGCGACCTCGATCAAGTCGAGCGCGTGCCGCAAGTTATCCAAGCACACCGCGCGGATGTTCCTCGCGACGTTCTCTTGCTCAGATACGATGGGGCGACTGGGAGAGAGAGAGTCCCGGCGCCGATTGCGGCGGTGCCGCGCGCGGGAAGGAGAGGCTACGCCGGAGTCGTCCAAGGCGCAGAAGTGGAGGAGGACCGAGAGGTCGAGGATGTGCGGGTCTTCGAGCGCTGGATGGAGCCCGGGGCGGTCGCTCTTGGCCCCTAGGATGCAGTCGAGCGACTGCGCGAGGTTCTGGTGGTGGCGCACGTTGAAGCGCTCCAATCCGTTCTTGTACGCGCGCGTGAAGGCCCGGCGGAGGTCAGAGAGGCTGGCGGTCCCGTCGCGCGCGCCCTTCAGGGGCGACTGCGCGTCGAGCAGAGCGTGGTGCAGTTGGTTGATGGACGCGTGGGTGGACAGAGCGAGCACGTCCTTCAGGTGGGAGCGCTTCAGGTGAGCATACACGTGCTCGATCGCGTACTTTGCAAACCGGATGCTGTGGAAATCCGCCGCCGCCGAGGCGGGACGTTCGGTGCTCTGCGCGAGCTGGATCGAGCGAAAGCAATGGCGCCCGAGTTCCCAGTGCATCCTCTGCGCCGAGATATGATACGCCGGAAACGAGCGCGTGAACGTCGCCGCGTCCGCGAGCAGAAAATCCTGCACCGACGCGTGCACGAGCTGCACGACGGGGCGCGCGCCGCCGGACGCGCGCGCGAGCGTGCACAGGTTCGCGCAGTCGTCGACCAGCGTCCTCGGCTCTGTCGCGACGACCGACGCGTCCCAGAACCCGTGGACCATGTCCGCGACCGCGACGGCCTCGGCGAGCTCGTCGAGCGCGAGCGGGCGCATCGCGCCGACGAGCCACCACAGCGTCAGCCGCACGCGCCGCGACTGGCGCGGGCCGAGCTTGTCGATGGCGTCGAGCGCGCGGACGTACGTCTCGTCGAGGTTCTTCGGGAGGTCGAGAAGGGCCGCGCGGATGTCGCTGTCTGTTCTTTCGCGGCAGATCGCCTTCATCTGCAGCGCGACCCACAGGAACCTGCGGCCGTGTCGGTCAGGGCTTTTATCGAGCGCGAGGGGTGAATGGGGTAGCGGGGACTCACATTCCGTCCGCCTTGGAGCACAGCGTTTCGCTGATCTCGGAGATCAGGGCGGGGTCTCGGACGACCAGCCGTTTCGAGGTTTGGTAGTCCTCGAGCGTCTGCCTGACGAACTTCTGTATTTCTTTGTCGATGACGGCGGGGAGCAACGGGATGGCGTGCATGAATCTCTGCGCAAGCTCGTGGTTCTCTCGACTGAGCACTAGGAGCTTGAGCGTGCCGCCGAGGCTCGCCAACGTCGACGTCAGCTTGCCGAACGATTGGCACTCGTCCAGAGCATCGATGACCAGGAAGGTGTGCCGAAAGTGCTTCGAGGCGGCCTCGATGATCTGAGCATAGTTCAACCTGGGCACACGTTCGCCGTATTCTCTTGCGAGCGACAAAAGGTGGTCTTTGCTGTGCCTTGGCAATTGGCTCAGCATCTGGTGGAGGATCGTGCGCAGGGCCGCCGTCGGCTGGCTCCGTTCTGGGATGTCCGAGGCGAAGTAGAAGAACGGTGTGGCGATGTCCTGAGCATCGCCGTACCTCCGCCGGAGTTCGCTGATGATGATCGACCTGAAAATTTCATCAGTCAATGTCCAGAACTCGTATGCAATCTTTTACTGACGCCAGCACGGTCTTTCCAGCGCCGGCTGTTCGAGTTCAGAGGTCAATGGATCGACGCGACGGCTTTCGGGACTCACGTTTACCGTGGCACCATAAAATTCCGCTCGACTCGCCATCTACAGAAACCCATCTAACGAACCTGTCATCGTGCAGGAGCCAATCGCCCGATCCAGGTAGAGCCACTTTTTCCAACTGCTCGTGAGTGTATGCGACATCGGAGGGCTTGAGTCTCCGCAGGAATTCATCTTCATATGTGAAGAAACAAGATGGGGTTTCAGATACTCGATGATGAGACTGTGAAACGCGCATGGGCCCACCAATCATTCTCTGTTCTTTCTCCTCTTCGACGCGCTTCCTGCTCTCGTCCTGCTTCTGCCTCTCCACCTGCGCCGCCTCCCTCTCCGCCAACTGCGCCCTCCGCTCCTCCTCGTCGCGCTCCCGAGTCTCGCGCGCGCGCGCGCGCTCCGCCAGCGCCTCCTCCCGCTCTTTCTTCGCCTCCACGCGACCGACGTGTACGACCTCGCGTTCGATCTTGTCCCGGCAGACCCGAAAGTCTCTCGCGATGCGGTCCAACGGCCCGGCGCTGACCACCCCTTTTACAGCACTCAACACGATGCGCCATCTCTCTGCCCCGAGTCCCCGGTCACGGTTTGTGCGCCTGAGCAGGGACGGGAAGGCACTCACTGCGGTCCCTGCCCTCGCTGTCTTTGAAGATCCGGCGAACCGCGGTACAGAGCGCCAAGAGGTTCGTGTAGACCTCGACAAGAAGCTGGGAGACCGTCAGCGAGCGCTGGAACCCTCGATCACGACGAGACGCTGATGATGAAGGCGCACTGTCTGGACCTTGTCCCACTTGGCGTACAGCACGGTCGCGTAGTCCTTGTAAAAATGCAGGTCCTCGGCGACGGCGTCGATGGTGCCAGAGATCACCTCAAAATATACGAAGAATCTGCCGACGGACTAGAGGACGACATGTTGTCACCGCTACCGCGGCCGCCGTGCGAGAACGCGACGCACCTCGATGATGAAGCGCACACCCGCCCACGCACACGCCGCGACTTCAGGATGCGACGACACCACGGTATCGATAACAGAAAAGTACCCCCGCAGGCCATCGACCATACGCAGATAGCGCGTCCCGAACGCGCGAACGGAGCTCTTTTCCTGGTGTGAGCGATCGAAGCGCGTCGCTTCCGCGAGCACGTCTTCGGCGCTGTGGGCCGCTTGGAAGGGCGCGCGTTCGGTGTCGGGCAGGGAGGAGATGTAGGTCGTGAGAGCGGTCGAGAAGGCGAGGTTGGCCTCGGGGGCCGGGGATGGCTGGGTCGGTGGGTCCATACGCACCGCGAGGGGAGGTCGAGGGGACGACCAAGGCTAGGGTGAGCATAAATACAGGCGCTGAGGAGCGTTCGGCGTGCTGGCACACCGCCGGCACTGCCTGCTGCGGGCAGCCGCGAACAAGCGCCGACCGTTGCTGATTGGGGCGCTCTCTTCTCTTGCCTTCATGAGCCTTTGATGGATTTCTGTCCACCGGACCCCTGGCCTTGTGGTCTTCTCAAGGAGAGCGTAGGCAAGGTGTCCGATCGGGAGGACCCGCAGACCTTCGAGACAGAACGGACGTGCTGGATCGCTGCTCGCTGGCCTCCCGAGCCACGTCTATACGGTCCAAGAGCTCAGATGGGGCGTATATCGACGACCAAAGCACCGTTGGGGCGAGAGCACTAGTGGGCGGATCAAGACCGCGGGGCTGCGGTGTAGTCAGGCGCTTCGTCCTCCGAGAGTCCTGCGGCGGTGCGTGCAAGGGTGAGCGCGCGCGTGGTTGTCTCTGTCGACGCGACGCTCCATGACGGCGCTGAGCAACGTCGATCGGGTTTCGGGTTTGCTCGAGCTCAGTCGTCTGCATTGCATGTGCGGAAGTGGCGGTAGATGACAGAAAGTTCTGCACGATACATTTCGGTCTCGGAGTGGGCACTGTAAAGTACCGACATCAGAACTCCCGCAACACGACACGACTTGTGAGATGTGGGCGACGAGTCGGTTCGAGCGCGATGATCATTCGTCGTTCGCCGAGCGTGCAGTCGTCGTCCATCGCGAGCCGGACGCCTCGCTATCAGTCGGTGAAATTGTGTGCAGGAAAAGACCGTGAAAAGTGGAGCGACGCGTGTGTGGCGTCGGTCGCAGCGCCACCTTGTCTCGCCCTCGCCGCCCGACCCGCTCTCCACACAAACAACCACCGTTCGACGACGCACAACACAGCCATCACGAAAATATACGAACGACGCCGCCGCAGCCAGCCACGATGTCCGAAACGCTGTACACGCGCTGCGCCGAGGTGCTCGCCCACTGCCAGGCGCAGCTCAAGGACGACCTCCCCGCGCTCCTCGACCCCGCCTCGGGCTTTGCGCCCCAGCTCAGGCAGATATGCACCCAGTGGTCCGTCCCCGTCACCGTCCTCGTCCTCGTCGCTCGTGCGCCTTGCCACTCGCGCGCTGCTGACCCCGTCCCCGCGCACAGCGTCGCAGATCTAGAAGACAGCGGCGAGGCCACCCTCGACGAGCTCAACGCCCTCAAACTCGAAAGCAACACCTGGGGCCTCCTCCAAGCCCTAATCCCGTACGCCCCCCCTCTCCCCATCTCACCCACCCCACCCCTCACCCGTGCCCAGCCTCCGCAAAACCGACCCCCCCGCCCACCCCACCGCCCGCGCCCTCCTCGCCGAAAACCCATACACGCCCCCCGCCGCCCTCGCACACGCCACGATGGCCGCCTCCCGCGCCCTCGCAGAGCTCGTCGTCGTCCGCGAGTGGCTCCACGACACCGCGCCCCAGCCCCTCCGCCCCGACGTCCCCACCGGCTACTGGAAGTTCACGAAGCACCGCGCCACCCACGCCCTCCGCACCGCCGGCGCCGCGCACGCAACTGGCGCGCCGGGCATCGTCGTCAAGCTCGATCCCGACGCCGTTGTGAGAGAGGACGGCCGCGCGCTCGCGGCGGACGATGCGGTGAGTTTCTGCTCCTGTTGTATGCGCGCGCGCGCGTTGTTGACGACGGACGCGCAACGTGGCGCGTGATGTGGGATAGAACCACGAGAAAATGCTCGCGCAAGCGCTCTTCGCGTACGTGCGCGCGGGCAGGCTCGACGACGCCGTCGAGCTCTGCAGGAAGATGCACCAGCCGTGGCGCGCGGCGAGCCTCCGCGGCGCGCAGCTCTTCCAGTGGAAGGCCATCTGTGCGTCCCTCCCCCCCTCTCTCCCTTCCCCATCCCACTCCCACCCCCTCTCTGCTCCTTGTCCGGCTGACAGGCAGCACAGCGACAGAACCGCGCGACGACGACGACGGCGACGACGCGGACGATGCGGTGCAGGACGGAGAGCGGGAGGACGCCGCGTTCGACGCGTGGCACGGCAACAGGCGCCGCAGGCTGTGGAAGGCGGCCTGCACGCGCGCCGCGCTCGACGTACGTCCCTCCTCTCGCTCGCCACGACGAACGGGACGCTGATTGGCTGCTCGCGCTCTCCTCCTAACCGTCCCTTGCTCTCTCTCTCTCTCTCTACCTTGCTCTTTCTCCCCCTGCCCGGCCCACGCACCCGCTCTTACCCACTGGATATGACCCCTCCCTCCCCCTCCCCCTCCCTCCCCGACCCCAGCCCCGCCTCCCTGACACCGAGCGTGCGCTCTACGCCTCCCTCGCACCGTCCCCGCGCACCGCCACCATCTTACAGTCCGCGTGCCGCACATGGGAGGACACGCTGTGGGCGCGCATCGGGGTCCTGTGCGAGGAGCGCGCGAGCGCGGCGATGGAGCGCCTTAGGGGCGCGTTTTGGGAGGGCGGGGCGGCGGCGGTGGGGCGTGCAGTGCGAGGGCGGCGGCGGCGGCGGGTAAGTGGGGAGGCGATGAGTGAGGATGGGGAGGAGAGTGGTGAGGATGGGGAGGATGGGGAGGATGGGGAGGAGGAAGAGGAGGAAGAGGAGGAAGAGGAGGAGGAGTGGAGGGAGGAGGTGAAGAGGACGCTGCAGGCGCTCGCGAGCGTCCAGGTCGAAGACGGGTGAGCCTCGCCGCTGTCCATCGCGCCGCATCGCCATCTGACTCTTTCCGCGTGTATGTGTGCGCGCGCAGGCTCCCTGCGGACAACGCGTTCCACATGTCGCAGCTGCACATCATCCTCGACAGCACGGAGCACCTCCTCGACGACTTTGCGAGCCGCCTCCAGAACGGGCTCTACGACCGCTCCGCGTCCGAGTAAGCACGCCCGCCTGTCTCCCCTTCGCTTCTCCGCGTTACGCTCCACGTCTCCCCTCTCCTCCGTGCACCGCGCCTGACCGCGCGCGCGACCCCGCAGGTACCCGACCATGACGCGCTTCTTCGCGCACCTGTGTCTCTTCCTGCAGATGATCGATCTCCCCGCGTCCCCGCTTGCGACGCAGGTCATCCTCGAAGCCTATCTGCGCGTGCTCGAGGTACGCCCTCCGCCGCCCTTCCCTCCCTCTACCCCGCTCACCCCTCTGACCCGCCCGCAAACGCACGCACGCACGCAGGACGCCGGCCAGCGGCACCTCATCGCAATGTACGCCGGCGCGCTGGGCGACAACGCCGTCGAGCGCTACGCGCTCTTCCTCACCTCCCTCGGGCTGAGCGCCGCGCCCGCCGAGCGGCGCCTCGCACTAACGCGCGCACGCGCACACGGGCTCGACCCCGCGCGTGTCGCGATCGCCACCGCGGAGCGCACGATCGAGCGCGCGTTCGACGTGCTCCCGAACGTGCTCCGCGGCCCGCTGCCCGCGCTCGCGGGCGGCGGGCTGCGGCCGGAGAAGGGCGCGGAGGGCGGGGAGGACGCGGAGGCGCTGTTGGTGCGGTCGATCGAGTGGACGGTGTTGATGGAGGCGACGTATGACACGGCGCTGGAGCAGGCGAACGTGATCCTGCGCTATCTCCTCGGTGCGTCGCTCGCTCCCCTCCCTCCTTCTTTTTACTCGGCGCGGTGCTCACGCGTGCTGCGTTGCGTGTGGTTGGTCGGTCGCGAGCAGCGGCGGGGCGCGTGCAGGTCGCGGCGGAGCTGCTGGAGGTGTTGCCCCCGGAGCTCGCGTCGCTTGGCGCGCCCGAGGAGCGCGCGACGGAGTACGCGCACTATAGGCAGTTCTTCGCCATCTGGGCCGCGTTCGAGCGCGTGCTCGCGTGCCAGGCGCGCGAGGGCGCGCAGGCGACGCGCGACGCGCGCGCGGAGTGGCTCTCGGAGTACGCGGTGAGTACCCCGCCCCGCGTAAACGCCGGTTGATCGCAGATTTGCTGATTGCGTTGCGGGGTGACGATTGTGGTTCGTGGTTCGCGCGCGCAGGGCCTGGTCGACGAGACGCGGGAGCGCGTCGTGAAGCTGCTCACGACGGACTGGCTGGTCCCCGAGCCGGACGCGGGCGGTGCGACAGGCGACCGCCGCCTGCGCGAGCTCACGCGCATCCGGCAGATCTACGTCCCGGAGCTCGTCCTCCGGCTGCACGTCCTCCTCCTCGAGTCGCGCGCCCAGATCCCGCAGTGCGTCGCGCCCCCCTCTCCTCTTTTCTCTCCACGGCTGACGCGCTGCCCCCCTCGCGTCGCGGCGTGCAGGAATGTCACGCGCGCGCTCGCGCTCGCGACCCTCGTCGCGGACTCGCGATACAGGCTCTACGAGGACTTTGCGCTCAACGGGCACAGTTTGGCGGTGTACCTCGGCGCGGTGCGCACCGCGGTGCTCGCGGCGCTCGAGCACGGCGGATCGGACCCGTTCATGGCGGTCGCCGCGTGAACCCGCGCGCGTCCGTGTGGTGGAGGGTTCGTGAACGCGCCAGTGGGCGACGCGCTGTCGTGTATCTTATCTTACTTGTTGCTCGTGGGCGTGCGCCGTTTGCTGCTGTACGTGAAAATTGCGGGCCACCGTACGTGCGGCCGTTATATATTGTGTTGTTCGACGCTCGATGGCAGATACATGGGCTTCAGATACTCGTACACTCGCCGGTCTGTATTCCCCACGCCTCACACCTCACCCAGACGCAGGCTGCTGCTGCTTCCCCTCCCCCTCCGTCGGCTCGCCAAACAGCTCGAGCAGCTCCGCCCTGCCAAAGATGCGCGCGCTGTCGACCGCGCTGGGCGTCCCGCGGCGCGGGTCGGCGCCGGCGGCGAGCAGCGCGCGCACGACGGCGTCCTCGCCCTTGAAGACGGCGCCTGCGAGCGGGGACTGCGCGCGGTCGTTTAGGCGGTCGGGGTCGGCGCCGCGCGCGAGGAGGCCGGCGACGAGCGGGGCGTGGCCGGAGTAGGCGGCGAGCATGAGGAGCGTGTTGCCTGTGGGGAGGGTGGGGCGATCGGGCGGCGATCGCGTGGAGGATGGGGAGGGGGTCAGGGACGGTGTGGTGTAGGGAGACGCTCGGACGGTGGGCGCGCACCCTTTTCGTTAGTGAGGTTCGGCGGGAGCCCGGCGTCGACGGCTTGCAGCAGGAGGTCTGCGTCGCCGTTGCGCGCAGCGTCGAACATCCTGTGCGCAAACTCGAGCGTCGCGGACGGCAGCGTCGCGGGTGCTGGATCTGGCGGTGCGGCGTCGGGCGTGATCTTGCCGCGCCCCAGATACCCGTCAGCGCGTGCGTCGGCTGCGCCGTGCATGCGTGCGGCGGGCACTTACTGTCGTCATGGTGGTTGGGGGAGAGGGTGTTGAGGGCTTGGGTTGCGTGGGGATGGAGTTTGGAGTGGGGCGGAGGAGGAAGAGGCTGAGAGCGAGGATGGCGAGGGCCGCGAGGGTTCGTAAAGACGACGACGGCATGCTCATTAGAAAGAAACAGTCTGCCGGCATCGTATTGCAGTGTTATATAGTACAGTCAGACCGACACCGCCTCCCGACCGGCGCTCGCGACGCAAGTTGTGCAGTATGTAGACGAACATGAATCCGGCGCTCTCGTTCCAATGCACTGTGCTTTCCCTACAGCAGTCGATCGACCAAGGACGGGGCTGCGGTTGTGCGACGGTTGAGACGACATCGTGGGCGTGTGATCTTAGCCGACGAAACCCTCAAGAGACGACGGATATGCAGCTGCGACGACGACGCTGAGATCTGCCAGTGGGTCGCGCCCAAGCTACGCCTTGCACGCAAACGCCCCCACCGGCGACCCATCACACTCCGCAATCTTCAGCAGCACGAGGCTCACCATCAGCCGCTTCCCCTCCTCCAGACCCTCCTGCACCTCCATCAGCGCCTCCAGATTCGCCAGGCTCTCCGCGATGACGAGAAAGGTGGAGAGGGAGAGGGCGGAGATGGTGGGCGCGGCGGGGAAGAGGTGGGAGGGCGCGTCGACGTGCGCGCCGGCGTGGGAGGAGAGGGAGAGCGCGTGGATGGAGAGGCCGGTGGTGGGGTCGCGATGGGGGTGTGCGTGGAAGGGGGGGTTGCCTGGGTAGACGGGCGTCGTGGCGTCGAGCGTGTGCGAGAGGTCGATGAAGGTTGGGTCGGCGGCGGGGCTCATCGCGCGCGGGGGAGGAAGCTGGGAGACGCGGGTCGGGCGACGAGTGGGTTGGATCTGACCGTTCCTTCCCACCACCACCACCACCACCACCACCGCCGCCGCCGCCGCCGCCGTGCGCCAAATGCCAATCCATATTACCGACTTTCTCAACTCGAGAACCTCTTCAACGAAGCCTAGTCATCTGGCTATGCGAGCAACGTGCTCTGCCCCGCGTCTGTGGGAAAGTAGGGGCTATGATCTCCCCAGACGGCACGACTCTGAGGACGACTCTGCAATGCAATGTTGGCACGTCGCGTTTGAGGAACGTCTCGATATCATCGCGCTCCTGAGTGACTTGGACTGGCCGGCTCTACGCTCGCGCGTAGCACACCTGCGATCGCCGATTCTAGGTCAACCGTCTTGATTTTCTACACGTCTCATGGCGCACTGCAACTCGATATGCGCTCCCCTCGTGCATCGCATGCGGCATCCCCGTGCTGGCCACGGTTCAATTACCTCGTGCAACGTCAGCGTACTAGGTCCCCTCGATATTATAGCATCTATCTCCAGAGTCGACCATCGAACTCGCATTCGTTATTGCCGGTGGTAGTTGTTGTCTGCCCTCGAGCCAGACTCTCTTACGATCGATAGCGCAACAGGATCATTCAACCCCGGACCAACGTATGTCGTTCATCCTCGACCTCCGCAGATTATGAGATGCCTCAGACCCTTGATCATCCACGGCCCGGGTGGGTCCCAGCCCACGAGTACCGTTTGTGCAGAGCACGACGTCTCGCACATGGGCCGATATTGATATCTGCAGAAGCATCGAAAGATCACCGCGATCGGTCGTTCTTCCTGCGATTCGCCGATAGTCTGTGGGTCCACGCTTCTGCGGGCCACAGAATCCGAGACTGCATGTGCGGGAGCGACAGCAATGGCGGTCATAGGGTCGCGCACCACGCCGTCCTTATCGCGTGTCCGCTGTCGCAAGAGCCTCTCTCGCATACCAGTCAATCGTGCCATAAAGCTGCGGCTACCTACCGCCAGCCTCCCTCACCACCGCCTCCCTTCCACCCGATGCGCCTCACCCCAGTCCTGCGCTCCCTCGCCCTTGCCCCCGCCCTCCTCGCCTCGCCGCTCTTCCTCCTCGCAGCGCGCGCACAGAACTGGCACACCGTCGAGTGGGACGCAACGGAGTTCACCGCCCTATCGGGGGACATGCTGGTCCCGAGCCTCCCTCCTCCCGGCGGCACACCCTACGTGTGGCCCGGCCTCCAGCCCGGCACCGCGGGCGTCCTCCAGGCCGTGCTCGACGGCCGCTCCGGGTCCTGGTGGATCGGCGACGGGTGAGACGTCCGCGCGCGGGGCGATCGATCGGCCGTCGTGCACAGAGCTCACGCGGCCGCCCCCTCTCTCCGTTCGGCAGGTACTACGGCACGCCGAGCCTCCCGTGGGGTGCCGGGTTCAACGCCGCGCCCGGGGAGACTGTCCACTTCACGTTCGCACTGGTATGGCGTGGTACCCCCGCGCGAACGCCGCTCACGGCGCACGCAGGGATCTAACGATACCTGGACCTGCACTCTCTCCAGCTCGAGCGGCGCCTCGGCGTCGACGACGCTCGCGATCGCGGGGCAGACGATGAACAGGCGAGTCCCGCACACCGCGTGCATACCTCGCATCCCACGCGCAGGCTTACCCCCTCGCCGCTGACGCGGCGCATCGCGCCCGCCCAGAGCCATCCTCGCCGTCGAGCTGTACGACATCGCGTACACGTTCGGCCCCACCATCGTCAGCGCCCCTCTCCCCCCCCCTCCGCGCTCCCGCACTGACCCCTTACCCGGACGCCTGACATGCTGCGACGCGACGCGACGTGCCGTCGGCCGCTCGACGATCTGTGTCTAGTACCGCAACCTCGTGCTGACGGCCACCACCGCTGCGAGCGGCTGGTGCGGCAAGACCGTTTCCTCGGGCTACACCTCGGGGGTGAGCTGCTCGTGCTGGTCACAGTCGTGGCCCTAGATCCGTCGCTGACGCGGAGTTCCTTCACGTCGCTTCGTAGCAATACACTGTCACCGGTGCCACCGCGAGTGGCAACACGTGTCGGGTCGCCGAGGTCATAATGCCAAGCGCTTCTTGAGCTTGAGGACCTGGGCGAGGGAGTATAGGAACCATACCCCGTGTCTCTCGATCACAACAATGTACAGTGTACGGTGCACCGGAAAGCGGCGATTGAGATGAAGCAGTTCCATTATACAACTAGACAAAAAATAAGCACAGCAAAGCAAAGCAAAGCAAAAAAAAAAAAACTAAGCAAGAACAGAACAGAACAGAACGCAAGACGCCGCCACGCCCCCTATATCCGAGGTCTATACACCGCCCAATCCGTCTTGCGCGCCGCGTCCCACCGCCCGAAAGCCATGAGATCCGACAAGTGCCGCATAGTCGGCCGCCCGTGCGGGCAGTTCCACGGCTGCTCCATGGTGCCCATGTGCCGCACGACCTGCCATTCGACCCGCAGAGCCGAAGCGATCAGCGAACAGTTCGTCGTCAATTGAGTATTTGGGACGCACCGCGGTCATCTGCTTCGCGTCCAGGGCCTTGCCGACCATGATGCTCTTCCTGCACGCGCGCATCGCGAACATCGCGCGGGCCTTCGAGCAGCGCACCATCGTCCCCGGGGGCAGATCCCGCATCAGATGCAGCAACTCCTCCAGATCTGTACGTTCAAAGTTCAGAGGTCAAAGGTCAACGAGGCCCGCTCGACGAACGCCAGTAAACAAAACCCGAACCCTTCATGTCAAAGACCGTGCTCTTGCTGAAAGGCTGTGCGACCAACTTGACTTCCCTCTTCTCTCCCGAGTCGTTCTCCTCGCCCGGGTCGAGCTCGAACCCGTTCTGCTTCAGCACGTCCAGGTTCTCCGTCGCCACGAGCTTGTCGGCCGCGGTGATCTCGAGCTGTCGCGGCCTGCACGAGACACGTTCAGCAAACCGCACACGATCTCCTCGACCAATAACAGAAAACGCACTTGAACAACCTCTGCGACTCGATCCTAGTCGTCTGCTGCAGCGTCTCAAAATTATACTTCTCGTCCGCGGCGTGCTGGTCCACGATGAACAGATCGTCCATCGCGCCCCCCGCCTCGCCCCCCGCGGCCCCCTGCCGCCGGCGCGCGACGATGAAGCCCAAATTAAACTGCCCCACGACGCTCATCGTGCGGAAGTCCTCCTTCCGCAGAACCCGCGCCAGCGCCTCGCCCGCACCCGCGTCGTCCGTGCTCTGCAGGCCCGCCTTGCTCTGCAGCACCCGCTCTTCGGTCGGCGGCGACGCAGACGCGCTGTCGGCGTGCGGCGCGCGGGCCCTCTCCTGGGAAAGTCTCTCGTGCAGACCGTGCCACGCGCCCGACACATGGGCAAGATCGAACGCGAGCGACACGTCGTCCTGTGCGGGCGACCGTACGCGCTCCACCTCCGTTCTGAGCGCTGCATTGGCCTGCGCGGAGGACGCTTCGGTGGACGTTTCTGAAACGAGGCTGGAGGATTTGTCCGTGGGCTCTTTAGGATCTGCAGAAGGCTCGTGTGAGAGGTCGATGACCGGGCGCCTCGCGAGGTCGTCGCCAGAGGCCCCATCACGAGGAGACTCCTGCCGCTCGTCCACGTCCATGGCCGCGTCAGCATCAGGCGCGGCGCCCGTCTCGGGGGTATCGACGTCCATACTCGCTTCGTTCCTGCCCTCCGAATGAGGGCTCGCACCCGCATTGGAACCTCCGACCTCGCCTTCGCCCTCGTCCTCGAGATCTTCAAAGACAACCTGCGACCCCGTCCTCGCAAAGCCCCTCAACCGCGCCCTCAAACTGCCCCTCGCGCTCAGCCCCTTTTCAGCCGTCACGCCCTCACCCCCGGCGCCGCCCCCCGCGCCGTCCCCTCTCCGTCTCTTCGCCGGCGGCGCGCCGCCCACCCGCGCGCCCGGCTTCAAATTCCACGACGCGCCGCTCGTGTCCAGCACCATCTGCACCTCCCGCGCCCTGCGCCGATCCCGTCTCGATTCCGCGACGTCCGCTCCGCCGCCCGTCTTGCCCTCGTTCATGATACGTTCCACGCACGCGGCGCCACGCTCCCTGTGCGCGGCGGCGCTAGAACCCTCCGCATCGGCATCGGCATCGGCATCGGCATCAACATCAACATCGACATCGACATCGACATCGACATCGACATCGACATCAGCATCAAGGTCGGCATCAGCGTTGGCATCGGCGGTTGGGGAGGCCCGTTTCTCAGGGATGGCAGGCACCGCGCGCGTCACATCGTCGCATGTCACCGCCCGCACACTGCCAGGGTCGCGCTCGTCGCCAGACCCGGCTCCATCGCGAGCCGGGAAAGAATTACGGGCCGCGTCCTCCGCCTCGTTGTCGACGTCGCCGTCGTCGATGGACGACGCAGGTGGCTGCCGCTGTCCTCCAGACCCGCTCTCCGCGCCGTCCCGCATCCGCGCGTCCGCGCGCAGGTCTCCAGCAGGGACGGCAGGGACGGGAGACTCGGGCGGCGACGCCTCGGCCCCACCGGCCTCTGCCTGCGCCTCCGTCTCCGTCTCAATTACCGTTCCCGTTCCCGTTTCCATTTCCACCGCGTCCCCGAACCCACCCGCGCGACGAGACGTCCTCCGCACAGGTGCGTGCACAGGCGCAGGCGCGGCATCCTTCTGCGTCTCCGCTGGCGCGCGGAGCGCGAACGTCGATCGGGACTCGGCGAACGCGTCGTTGAGCGCCGCCTGTGAACGGCGCCGCGCGTTCGTAAAACACCAATCAACACAAACAAACAAACGAACGAATGAATGGATGGATGGATGGGAGTGGGGAAGAGAGGGGAGGGAGGAAAGAGGAAGGAAAGAGGCGTACTTTGAGCGCCTCGATGAGGTTCGCCTCGCTGTGGAGCAGGATCGTGCGCTTATCGGGGCTGACGTTGACGTCGCACGAGTCTAGCCGTGCCGATCCGTGCGTGCGCGCGTGAGCGTGAGCAGCCTAGACAGAGACAGAGGCAGGGACAGGGACGGGGATGGGGACAGGACGGGACGGGACGGGGTCGGGGGAAACGAGTGCGGCGCGCATAATCTCACCTGTAGGCAAAATAAAATCCGCCACCACGAACGGCGCCTGTCCCGCGTTAAACCCCCTATACACCTCGTTGAACGCCCTCTGGACCTAGTCCCGGGAGTCCCGGAAGTACAGGGCACCGGCGCGGAGGGGCGGAGGGGCGGAGAGTCAAGTCAGCCGCGCGTTCCCCGAGCCCCAGATCGCGAAACGCTCTCGCCTTGGTCGGACTGCACGGCCGCCCGTTAATAAAGAAGAACTGGCGATCCGCGCCCGCTCTCCCGCATCCCGCAGAGAACCTAGACACGAGCCCGCGCACGCGCACCGCGTTGGACGACGCGC
The DNA here is from genome assembly GCF_000320585.1 of Heterobasidion irregulare TC 32-1. NCBI lineage: Eukaryota > Fungi > Basidiomycota > Agaricomycetes > Russulales > Bondarzewiaceae > Heterobasidion > Heterobasidion irregulare. The sequence goes on along the minus strand of NW_009258207.1, from coordinate 1,434,386 downwards.
TGCGCCGAACCGCGTCAGCCGCCGCTCTCTCTCTCTCGAAAAAAAAAAGAAACCCAGACGCGAAGGTTGCTCACCCGCTCGCGTCGGCGCCCCGCCGGCGCAGCACCGCCTTCTCCGTCTCGACCTCAAACGCGATATCGAGCTCGACGACGCCCTCGAGCGCCTTGGGGCCCCACAGCGCGCACACGGCAGCCTTGAGCGACGGCGTCCCGTCCGTGCGCATCTGCACGGTCTTCCGCCTGCCAAAACCGACATTTACCCCCGCATCGCCGTGAGACGGACGGACGGACGGACGAAAGGGAGAGGAAGGGGGGGGGGGGGGGGGGGGGGGGGGGGGGAGACTCACCCGCCGTCAGGGTGGTTCGACACGCTCAGGCGCACGCCCCGGTCCGCGCGCGTGCACGGCACGAGCGCGTACGCGGTGAGCAGGTGCAGCGCCTTGCCGAACTCGCGCTTCGCGTTCCGCTCGAGCTCCCTGCGGCGCACGGGGAGCGGCGCGAAGAGCCCCGCCACGGCCACCGTCGTCCCGCGCTACGCGTCGTCGCGTCGTGAGCCCATGATGGACGCGAGGGGACCGGACCGGGACCGCACGTACCTGCCGCGCGGCCTTCCCGCTCTTGCTCGCGACGCGCCCGTGCGCGTCGATCTCGAGCACGGTGCCCATTGGCGCCTCGGCGGCCGTCGCGGTGGTGACGGCGACGTGCGCGCTGAGCCCGCAGAGCGAGGACAGCGCCTCGCCTCTGAACCCGAAGGAGCGCACGGTCGACAGGTCCGCGAACGCGGCGAGCTTTGAGGTGTGGTGCTTCAGCGCTGCGCGGGGCGACGATCGACACACGAACAAGAGGGCCTGCGGGGGTGGGAGAAAGGCGCACCGATGCTGTCGTAGTCGGCGGGCGCGATGCCGCAGCCGTTGTCGATGACCTCTATGGACTTGAGGCCGTAGTCCTTGAAGCGAACCTCTGCAACGGAACAACAACAACGTCTCGCAGTCAGCACGCGCGGGCATCGCCACGTCTTCGCAGGGCCCACGAGTCCCCCGAAGCGCGGGGACGCACCGATGCTCGAGGCGCCGGCGTCCAAGCTGTTCTCGACGAGCTCTTTGACGGCCGTCTGGAGGTCGACGACGACCTGGCCCGAGGTGAGGCGGTGGACGGAGGTGGGGTCTATGGGTTTGATGGCGTGCTCGGGGGCCTCTTGAGACATCATGATCTGATGGCAGGAAGTCGCGAAGTCGCGAGCGAGGCGCGGTCGGGGTCTTCACTATGACGGGAAGCCAAGTAGAGAGCCTCGCGTGGTTGGTTCGCTTGGCGAAACGGCCAGGGGGAGCCCTTCGATGGACGTGGGATTCCGTCGAGGACGTCGTTGCGAGCGGTGCCCACGACAGCTGGTGGACGGAGGGGAGAGAGGCTGGTCAGCGCACGGGCGAACGCCACTGTGGCGCGAACGTCCAGACTCCGATCGAATTGCGGCTGCGGCAGGGCGGCACAGGCCCGGAGTCCGAGCTGTGCGGCGAAATCGCATCCTCCCGACATTTGTCTGTTTGACGTCCGCCATCCATCCAGGACATCGTGTCGACCCCGCCCGTTCACACGTCGGCGCTCGCGGGCACGAGAGGCATCCGGTAAAGCGAACGGAACGCACTCCCAGCTGCTGACCGGTGTGTCGTGTCCAGCCAGCTCCACGGTTCATTGTTGACAAGTGCGGGGGGACGCTGGACACTGGCCGTCGACCGCAGTGCCCCCGCTGTGGTGGTGTTCCGTGTGCCGACGCACGCTGCAAACGCGTTCTTGGGCAGAAGTCACCCGCTTACGGGGAGTCGCCCAATCGGGGCAGGGACTGATCCCGGTTGTCATCCATGACACAACCAAGCACGCCCTTTATATACATCACTCCGCCCGTCCCACCCGTCCCACCCGCCATGGCCTCCCTCAGACCCCACAACGACGTCCTCATGCACAAGCCCGCCCTCCTCGCCATCCTCCACGACCTCTCCGCCCGCCTCTTCGCCGCCTTCGCCCACCAGGTCCGCCTCGTCGTCCACGGCGGCGCCGTCATGGTCCTCCACCCCTTCCTCCACAACCGCAGCGCAACCCGCGACGTCGACTACCTCCACCGCGCATTCCTCGCAGAGTACCAGCGCTACGGCGTCCGCGACGCAGAGGCCCGCCTCGCGTCCTGCATCGCCGCCACGGCCCGCGCCCACAACCTCGGCGCAGACTGGATGAACGCACACGCCGACGTCGCCCTCCCCATGGCCCGCGAGTGAGTCCCCGTCCATCCGCCCGCCCGCCTGCTTGCTATCTCACACACGCCTCCTCCCCGCGCCCAGCGGCCAAGGCCAGCCCTTCGACCCCATCTTCCACGCCGCCACCACCCCCACCAACATCTCCCACAACACCCTCTTCTCCGCCCCCGGCCTCCTCCTCCTCGCCGTCAGCTGGCCCTGGGCCATCGCCCTCAAATTCGTGCGCTACCAAAAACACGACCCCGCAGACATCGCCGCCATGCTCCGCCTCGGCCACAAGCAGGCCCGCGTCCGCTGGAGCCGCCAGGTCCTCGAGAGCTGGATCATGCAGTGGTGCTGGCCCATGGGATACTCGCAGTACCCCCCGCCCCACCTCGAGTCGCTCCGCGAACGCATGCGCCACGCGATTGACCTCGCGTACGGGCAGACTCGGCCGTGAGCCCGACGCCGTGTCCCCAACCTCCTCCATCCCCTCATTCCTCGCTTGTGCTGGTCACTTCTTCTTGCTGCTTCATCGTCGTGAGCTCGCTTCCTCACGCCACTATACCGCTTCACATAACCGGACTCGTTCCCGCGCTTACTGACGACAAAAAGGACCCTCCCTGCCGGTCCTCCACGATACGTACGCTATACGCACGCACGACAACCCACTGTATATCCACCTGTATTTCTTTTGCTCCCGTCACCACCATTAGACAGACGACCGGCTACGTACGACATCGCACCACGCTTATATTCAATATATACTCCTTTATTGCTCGCTCATTGCTCGCATCGCATCAACTCAGTACACTCGACACACTCAACACCCGCCAGTACCCGTCAGTACCCGATCGTGGGCACCACGCGCCGCAAGTGCGCAGGCACCAGCTCCGCCGGCATCCGCGCGATCTGGTCCAGCGGCGCCCGCTTCGCAAGCGCAAGCAGCACGAGCCGCAGCGCGTCCTCCTCCTGCGCGTCCCGCGCACCCCGCGCCCCGCGCGCCAGCGCCCCCTCTAGCATGTCGGCCGCCCGCCGCAGCGCGCGCTCCAGCACCACCGGGTCGTCGTCGTCCGCCGCCCCCGCCGCCCCCGCCGCCCCCGCCTCTGCCCCCGCCTCTGCCCCCGCCCCTGCCTCTGCCGCAGAGTCGCCGTCGCCGTCGCCGTCGCCGCGCACGACAGCCGCCAGCGCGCCCTCCGCCGCATAAAGCTCCTCCGGCGCACGTATCAACGTCGCGAGGTCAATCGGCTGCGCCCCGAGCTGCCGCAGCAGCGCGAGCGCGTGCGTCGCCGGCGGCCGCACGTGCAGCGCCGCGTGCAGCGCCCGCGCGAGCTCCGGCGGCGGCGGCGCCGCACCCGCGCGGGCGTGCGGGTGCGCGAGGTGCGCGGCGGCGGCGCGAAGGACGCGGTGGCGGCCGGCTGTGAGCGCGTCGATGAGCGTGCGCTCGACGTAGCGCGCTAGGGACGTGCCCAGCGGCGCACCCGCCCCGCGCGGCGGCGCCTGCGCGCGTCAGCCAAACAGACCACGATCAGTCAGTCGCGCTTCGGTGGGCAAGTGTCAGAGGCGCGCACCGTTCCGTTCGGGGGCGCGACGAACTCGGCGATGCTGCGCACGTACGCGAGGCCGTCCGCGCCGCCAAAGACCACCTCCCGCAGGTGCTCCTGCGCCTCGCCCGCGCGGCCCGCCGTCCAGTAATCCGCGCCGTTGAGCGCCAGCTGGTCCGCCGTGCTCGCCGGCGCGCGCCCCCCCGCCGTGCCGCTCGCGATGCTCGCGCGGAGCGCGTCGAACAGCTCCTGCTGCGAGCGGAGCGCCGCGCCCCCCGCGCCCGTCTCCCGCGCGAGGCGCCCCTCGAGCATCGCGAACGCGCCGTAGTCGGCCGCGTGCGCCTCGCGCGGGGCTGCGGGGGCGAGCGGCGCGGGTGGCTCCTCGTCCTCCTTTTCTTTTGGCTTGGCGCGCGCGGACGCGTTCCGGCTGACGGTCCAGTAGCGGTACTTGGGCGCGCCGGGTTTGGGGACTGGGACTGGGATATGTGGCTGGGCGGGCGGGCGCTCGTCGGGCACGAGGACGTGGATCGGGGCCGGGAGCGGTAGGTGGGACGGGTCCGGGGGAGCGGAGGGCGGGTAGAGAGGCGTTAATTGCGGCCGCGGGTCTGACTCGGACACGAGGACAGAGAGTATCGAGAATGGATCCTCCACTGTTTTGGGCGGATCAGTACTAATGACGTGACTTTAAAAAGCGATGCGATGTATCCTACTTTCGGCATAATCGATGCTCCCGTCGGCGGCCAGTGGCGGGCCTCCTTTCTCCATTCGCATCCTCTCTTTCTTTGTTCGATATCGCTTACCTGTGAACAAGATATGCTGGGTAAGCGAGGTGTTACATGTGGACGAAAGACAAAGGGCATCTGGTTTGGTGAAATTCTAGCGCAGATACTGTTGCGAGAGCAAGCGCGAATGACGGGGGGAGAAATCTCTTCAACGGTCTCCCAATTCGGTCGTAAACCATCGAACGTGGTATAAAGGAGCATTCTCCACGAGAGACCGTGTCAGTTCCTCACCTTTGAGCTTCAGAACGACCATGAGCTCGGCCCAGTCCGAGAGAGGAGGAAACGCAGCCAGGCCGTCCTTGAACCCAGGCAAATGTCCATCAGGCTCGAGGGTCTCCGACAGCATGCCCGGCCCCCCTTTCTTGGCCGCGCCTCGCGAGCGCTTCATGGGTGGCACAGCGGCGGAGCTGACAGACGGCGAGCGTCGCGCTGGTGTTCCCGACTCTATACTCCCCCCTGCGCCCGCGCCCGCGCCGTCACCGTCGTCTGCCTCCATATTGACCTCCTCGTCCCGCTCTATCTCTATGTTCCAGTCCGTCTCGTATTCGATGACGTGCGCGGCCGCCTTTGCGATGTGTTCTGCGCCGAACGCCTCTATGCGCTCCGCCTCCGCGTGGTAGATCGTGCCAGGCGGGTTGAAGCTTTTCGCGTTGGAAATGACGAGGTGAAAGTCCGCCTGTTGGAGATGTGAGGCGACTTCACGGAGAGGAAAGCGACGTGCGCACCGCGAATTCTTCGAGAGAACGGTACTTCCCCTTTGCCACTTTTGTCGTGATCGTACCGAAATCCATGGGTCGTTTGATAGCCTCCGCGTACCCTGCTACCTTTGAGGGGTCCACGGGCTCCAGAAAAAACCCATAGACGTCTTTCCTGCGCTTTGTTAGACTCTGAGGAAAGGTTTCGGAGCAAACAGACTCACTTTTTGACTTTGTTGATGAGCATCGACAAAACGTCCTTCAACGGCTTCAGCTTGATCGGACGCGGCGCTTTCTTGACACCCGCATCTTCGAGGGTCTTACCCTTCTTGCTCTTTAGCTGTTTGATCATCTTCAACGAGGGAAGGATGAGCGTTATCCCGGACGAGCTGGGCCCGGCATGGTTCTGGCCAGGCGAGTAGGGATGGGGAGACTTGTGCTCCATGGGCTCGGAACGTCTGTCTGCTGCATCGCGGACGCGTCTTGTTAGCTCTATCGTAGATGCTGAGGGACAGGAAAGAAGCTTGCCTTGCGGCCCAAGATTCAAGGTTGCTGAAGCTGGGAGGACAGTTCGGGAGTTCCCGGTGGCGGGGTAGGTCCACGTGTTTGTTTCAGTGAGTCGGTTTTCAAAGGCTTTCGCCACTTTCGAGCCCGTTATTTCTTTTGACTCGTTCACTCACGATGCAACGCCAGACGAATCGCTCATAAAGTGCGAGATACCGGCATGACCCAACCTTATTGACAGAGATCACTTGATCGTTGTTTACTCAGTCAGCTTGCTGGCGAGGCAGATGATGGCAGGTAGCCGCCCTCATAATCTGCAACGAATCCTTCACAGCCGAAGCAACCCTTGTTCCTGAATGGCGACGTTCGTCAATTCCTTCATTCCACAGGTATTTCATATTGTGCCCTCGCAGGCCGGTATATGTTGCAATTTTGGTCAAGTTCTTCGTGACACCTAACCCTAGCTTTCCTTCTGCAGAACTTGTTAATAACAGCATTCATCTTGAGTGAAAATAGCATTGGTATCTTACCGCACGGCAAGTCTTATCAAGGCCTGTAAGTGCATCTGACTCTTGGGAATTGTTTAGTGCGATTGCTGAGATTCTCATTATAGATCAACGCGTGGACGTTTTACTTCACGATGTATGAATCTTTCACTCAGCTCACAAATAAGTATCACACATTTTCAAAACACTATCGACGGCGAAAGTCATGAATGCTCAGACATGCGTTCTGATCTATGCGATAGGACACCACGAGAGCTGCTTCTGTTCCTGTGGATGCATCATGATTGCTCGTCATCGCCAATGTCTGCAACTCGCGTTCAACTTGATCCCCGACGCCTCGTGGTGGTCGCATATCCTAAGCTTTAGTGGACGCGTTTTTTGTACGGCTACTGGTCCAGGAACTCGCCGTGTCTTGTGAGAGCTGTCGCCGGCTCGTTTTGTATGGTATACTGCTTCTGATGGCAGCCGTTCTTACCGATAGTTTGCGCATAATAGATCCTGCCGTCTTCCATTTCCGCTGCGACGCTTCCTTCAGCGTTCGGTCGGGCTCCCTTGTTCCGTAACGCTGTGAGCGGTAAGCCCTGCATGATCACAGTTCTTCAATTTCTGATCACCACGAGCCCGAACCTTGCTCCTTTATGGAGGTCCGATTGCCTCTTGATCTTCTTTGGGGTCGCCCCTGGCTCTCAATTTCCCTCTCCGCTTACGATATGTCTATCCTTATTTACCAGGCGCACCCTTGAACTGATAGGAAACCATATCATGTGGGATTCGGACAAGTTCGGACGTCATCGATGACCCAGCTAAGGTATAGCACACAAAGTCTGCCCCTTGAGGCCATTTCGGTTCCTTTGACTGCATCTGATGACCATACGGACTTCGTCGACCCCACCTTGCCGTGGCATGGCGTCCTTGATTCAGGAGCCTCTGGCGATTTCTCGAAATCATCAAACCATCACCATGGCCGGATAGGAGGTGGTGGCGCCGCGTCTGGACCGCCCAAGTGCTCCTAAGTTCGCGCTCGCGCGCCGGCCAACGCCGCTCGACATCACACTTCGGTGAGAACGTTTTGATCACTCTTGCGGAGCATATGACCAACTGGAACAGTTCTTTCGCACCATACTGGCGAAGGTTTGCCTTTGGCGTGCGCATTGCCATTGTCGATGGGTTTACAGCGTCCGGCATGCGCCACCTTTCCTTTCATATCGGGGGAACAGCCTCACGGCAAGAAATATGTCGCGGAACCGCTACCCTATTACTCGAACAGTATACTAGTTCGGATGCGCTCTGCAGAAGCCAGAAATTGGCGGGTGCTAAGGACGAACGCCTGAGCATACTCACAGCGCCCAGGGCTGGGACCACAACCTCGGAGTGCATACGTGTGTCGTATTTCTATAATCATCAGACCGAAGGCCAACGGGACGAATGGCTGTCGAAGGGTGACCACGTTGTCCGGTCATCGTGCGAGTCGGTGCAACTCTCGGCCTGGAACCCAATCGCCTATATATGCAGATCTCTTCTTCGTATGGGATCAAACGGGGAGGTTAGAAGATCCGCGGTATGTCGCAAATCCTGTTCATCTCTTTTTGAACATGCTTTCGTATCAATCGCCACAGTCATGTATCCAAACCTTGGCGCCGAATGCATCATTAAGATTTGGAACCCTGCCGAAGGAACGACGACTCCCTTTTGCGTGTTATTGTTTTGCGAGAGCTGGCTGACACACTCCTATGCACAGGATAGCTTACTCATTATACACCCGCTGACTCGCGCAGCCATGAACAGCATGGCGTGGCTCTGTCCCGCTGCGCTCAGGAAGCATCCCAACGAAATCGTCGGATGCACTGACTCAATGTGACTTGGTCCTTACCCTCGAGCAGTGGCCTTTATCAGCGCTCCAGAAGGCGTCAATTTCATGCGGGGACCGGTTGCAATTGCCTCGCAGCATCGGGCGGTGGACGACGCAACGCTTCCCGATAGATTGCGAGAGCGGCTTGGCTGTTGGTATGAGCAGTAGGGTTGTATCATTACGGCACAGCCGAGTGAATACAGCCTTCACCTACATGCTGTACCGATGCGTGCAAATTTACTCCCGCGGTTAGAAAGGGTCTATCTGGCTTTTCTCGGTATCGGGGTTCTGAACAGCACGCAGCTGCGTGTCCACCCAAATTGGATCGCGATCTAGCACCAGCGTCTCGACCGTGGTTGCAATAGAAAACTCTCCGGTATCGACTACATATGACTGTCAGGACCGGGTTGGTCTCCTCGACGGGTCGTTTTCTTAAGCGTTGAACGTTCGGCGTCCTCGGCTTCATGGTTGTCTCGTAGAACGCGCTTCTGAATCGATCGGCAGATCCTTCCCCGTGCACGCGCAGGCGCCCGCTGACGTCACAATAGCGCTGGATACCGCTCCTCAAGGCACTTCGTTCCCCTCTCCATCCTCCGAGATTCACAGTCTTTCCGTCAATGAATTCCTTAATTCTCAATGAAAATCTTCATTATGGCGTTGGGCCATCGTCCGTTCTGAATCAGACTTTTCTGTCTGGCATCGCGAAGTCGCTGGTGCTCTCAGCTGCCCTGGTAACACGTTGCCTTAGCGGGTCTTCGGGACAATCATGTCTGTTTTCGGAAGGAATCGTAAGTTCTGCACGATACATAACGAAAGGCGCTCAGTCAGAGTCAGCCGGTCGTCCTGTTGCCGCCATATCGTGAAGCCAAGTCCCCCAGCTATCGCATGTCCTACAAGTCGATCGAGTCCGACAAGTGCAGATTACGATTTCAAACTCGCATCGGGCGATTCTCCAAGGGAACGATACGAGTGGAATTGTGGGTCCGCAGGCATCTGGCCCAGACGCCTCCTGTACAGCGTGAATATGCTATTCAGTTACCGCCGCTTGTGCTCCATCGATAAACATAAGTCTCCATTCAAACTGAAATAACACGGAACTGTAGCGGTGGTCACTGGTCATGATGCAGCATGTACGTGAGTGCTTGCTTCGTTGATGTCTTCGTTGAAGCACATGTGAATTGTATCTCGGGGAGCCCATCAATGTGAAGTAATCGGTGAAGTCGGTGTGCATTAAGCGGAAGGAGGTGGGCAGGAGCTGACATAGACGTGGTTGGTGTCATGAACGCGGAGATTCGACGCTGCTCGGTGATGGAGGTTCCTTAATTTGGTCCTGTTCGTTGCCACTACCAACGGTTGCCTTTCTACAACATAGGATCGCAAAATTTGCGCCCACAAACATGCCTGCCTATCTTTGCTATTGGCCTTCGCTCTACAAGGCCCATGAGTGCTCCATTTGGGTCAATTCGATGCGCAGATTCGTGCGGCCGAAGAGAGATCTATGAATCGGTCCGTGGGTGTTAGCGCCTCTCGAAATCTGCACTGTTGCCATTCCCAATTTCTCGCCAATTGTCGGTTGCACAACATGCGAGCCAGTATGGAAGAATTGGGTAATAGTTACCCGTCGAGTCGGTCCTGGGAGCTCTCATATTTCCTTTCCTTTCTTCATCGACCCCTCTTCTCCTCCTCCCCTCATCGCCTCTAGGCGTTGGGCTCCATCCACGATCCTCACGCTTGCTGACTCCTTCTTTTCCGGGCTGGCGTAAACCTCACCTTTTGGATGTCCCGACCTCCGAACCCTACCGCTACCTCGACTATTACTACTCTATAATCCGACATTCTCCACTTTCCTTGGTAACACAGCAGCAGCCGCATTCACGATCCCTAACAGACGAATTTATCTGATACTCCTTATCACTTGTGCCCGTTATACACTACCCAACCTGTTTGTCCACTCGACCCACAACCATCATTGCCTCACTCGTCCTCACCTTGCTAATACATCTCAACGCACCCTGGCATCCTCCCCGCGCGCAATCTCGCCGACACACACGACCCACTTCCACGATGAAAAGACGATTCTCAGAGGAGAAGTACGAGCACGAGTCGCGTTCAAGTCCCTCGGTATCGTCCTCGCATGGCGAAGGTGGACTAGCAGACACGGAGACGGACGCGAACCCTAGCCATTCAGATGCAGGTCCCAGTCAACTCTCGGGGATCCCCTCTCGTAGCCAGCTTCAAGAGACTGGCATTCAAGCCCAGCAAGCCGCCCCTCCACCCCAAAAGAAGAAGAGAACGCGCACCCTAACTACCCCACACCAGTCTGCCGTGCTGCACGCATTGCTTGCTCAGGTGACTAGATCTCATTTGTTTCAGGGTGTAAATTTCAATTAACTGAATTGATAGTCCCGATTCCCGACGACTGCTATGCGTGAAGAAGTCGGCCGCTCTATCGGATTGAGTGCTCGGAAAGTCCAAGTGCGTTGTTTGTATGCCTTTTGCTGCAACTTCCAAGATCGCTAATCATATGGCTGCGTACAGGTCTGGTTTCAGGCGAGTATTACAGCTCGTCCTCTCGCAGCGCAGCTTATCGATTCATCTCACAGAATCAGCGTCAAAAGGCTCGCCGTCCGCGCAGTCAGAGCGCAGTCCCACCTCTGACACGCCCGCCGCAATATGGCCCATTTGCTAATTCCCCTTCATCCGCGCCAGCGATGACACAGACTCCCTATACGTCTGCGCCACTGGGCAGCGCGTCTTCATATAGCACATTCTCTGGCCACTCAGGCCAGCATAGCGCGGGCCACGATCATTATCACCCTGAAGGATATACACACCATCGTACTGGCGCTAGCTCAAGTCCGACCACACGCCTCTCTGGGCCAGGCGTGCCGGGGCCCAGCACGCCATTTGCTCCACGCCTGCACCCTGCTCCGCAGCCATTGGGCCCTCCTCCCCCGGGTTATATTCCTTCATCTGGCTATGCAGAGCACTGGTCGCCTCATGAACCGCCTTTCGGTCATGCACATGGGGCTAGCTTGAGCGTTGATCCTCGCCAGACGCCTCCTGTACAGCGTGAATATGCTATTCAGTTACCGCCGCTTGTGCTCGATGAACGACAGCACACAGGCACGAGTCGGAGTAGTTTTCCACCCTTGGCGCCGCCTCCTTTTCCATCAGCTCCGCCGCACCTCGATGCATTCCAACCCTCGTCATTGCGGTCACCCTTTAATGCTACGCCCAACTCTCCTTTCTCACCTTACCCGCCCCGCGGCCTATCTCATGAGCCTGGCTCGTCATCGCGCATCCTCCCTCGTCTGCACATTCCCACGCCATATGCCCAGTCATCACCACGACGGAATCCCACGTCCCTCTCCCCTTACGCCCTTGCGGGACCGTCTGCTTCTAGCTCGACTTCCGGCGGAGCGTTCATACGCAACACCATGACTTCGATCGGTCGGCCAGAACCGCCCACCCTCTCCTTGGCGCCCGTCGCTCCATCATGGCGTATTTCTAGTCCTCGTCCTCCTAGTCCCAGTCCTCGTCTCTCATCCTCCAGAACCGCCACCCCGCCTCCTCGCCCAGCACGCTTCGATCCTGTGCGTGCGGCCCAAAACGAGAACAACGGTGGAGGCTTCCAAAATACTGGCCCGCCCGCGAGACGCACGCCCCCGGACCACACAGCCCCCTGAATGAGACATTCACGCCTTCTGATGCGATACGACGCCGCTGCAGCATTATCAAGCTCACGACGCCACTCACGCCCCCAATGAAAAAAACGTCTATAGACGATATTTCTCGACCACGCATTCGTTTCTTCCTACTCCTACCTCTTTCGTTCTTTGACTTCGTAATCCGTCCCCTTTTTTCGTTCTATCACTGACATCTAACGGGACATTCCTATACGCGTTCTTTGATATCTGTGCTCGCTTAATTCTGGCCGCGAAATGGCCCAGTTGTTCATTATGTTTCCATCGTTCACACTGCCGCATCGTTAATTTACGACGTAATTCTAGTAGTCACCACTTACTCTAACGACTTCTCTTTAATCCCTACTATATTGTCGCGTCGTCGTCGATGCGTTTTTTCCGCTTACATTTCCTGTATCGTTGCTACATGATATATCAATCACCTTCCTTTACCTGTTTGTATTCACCATAGACTTATACGCGCCCTTATAATATGCCGGCATCCCATCGGCGTAGCGAACCATCTTGATCGGGCATGCCTGTTGCTCACAAAACTCCGAGTGGGTACGCGACGTGGGGGAATTCGGGACGAGCTCTTGGCTACGATCATGAGAAGCCTGACCCTGACAGGTGTAGATTCCCTCGGCGAAGCATGTCTTAGGACAAATCCGCTCTCTGAGTGCACAATCACCAGATCTCTGAGAGGGGACACCGATAGCCGGTTGGTCTCCAGTGTCTACAAGGCCTTTACATTGCTATCTAGCTCGTAATTGTGAGCGCAGCTGCTCCTCGCGCTCAAACTCGTCGGACGACCTTGAACCCAAATCCCTGCTTATACGTGGGTCCGCATCAACTCCGCTAGGGACGATATTACCTTTGTCGTCGCATGAAATGAGTGCGCTCGTGCGCTGACCCGCAGCACGTCGTGCAGCAACAAGTCTGACGTGCTGTTGTGCCTGCATCCGGAGTCTGGCCTCCGCCAGTGCAGAGCCCGAAGAAGGCGCACCCGTCATAGAAACAGGCGAGGTCGAGCGCCTATATAACGTGGTGTCACCGTCGGGAATGCTAGGCCCAAGGTCTAACTGTTTATGCGTAAGGCGTCGTTCAGACGCCAGTTTGTCGACAAGGCGCAGACGGCGATCGACTATTACGTCAGTTGCCGGCGGCGATCTCGGAGACAAAGTGGGAGTTATCGACTTTGAAAGAGCCGATCTTGAACTCGAAGGCGGTGCTCGAGGAGAAATTCCTGCGGACGCTGCGGACGGTACGGGTCAGAATTAGAATTGAACATCGTCGCTGCGCCCAAAAAGGCCTGATTAAGAAGCCCGACATACTTTTAGAACTTTCAGGCGACATCTCATCAGAGTTGAGTTGTTGGCTGCGCTGCGCTGTTGCGGATAATGGCAACGGCATGTTAATATTGGATTGAGTGGAATCCTCCGATGCGGATGACTTCATTTTGGCCAAACGAGCCCTTGTGCGAGCCATGATCTCCGGCGCCGACAATTGCACTGCGGGATGGGACGACTCGCCAAGATCGGGAGGCTCGTCAGCATTGCAGCCTAGCGACGAGGTGGAGTTGGCAGGTGTACCACCCGACACCCGGATCAGGAGGGAGCTGCGTGTGCTCTGCGAAAACTCGGCGGCAGAAGACATAATATGCCCACTACTAGTGTTCTTGACATCTCCAGCATTTGTTGACAGCTCGACGACGTCCTGAGGCCCTGGGCCATGGCGGACTCGCGCTGAGGACAGAAGATGGGCGTGTGCAGTGTACAGCGCTGTGCGAGGGATATGCGGCCGTGAGGACGAATTCGGCATCCCGGATGGGGCTTCGTTATCGATCAATGAAAGTCTCGGTATATGAACGGGATCACGATATGCCTTCCCCGGAACTGTACCTTGCTTAATTGCATCGCGATTTCCTCGGTCAATATTGCGCCCGACATGATCTGGCGCGTTCTGGTCTTCTATGTCAGCCTCGACATCCCCGCGTTCGGTTGCTGAACCACGTTCTGCAGTGCGGCGTGGGGTTCTTGGGGTGCTAGCATGTCCCGACGTGGACTCGTGCATTCGCCGCTTTCCCTTGCTATTGATATCATCAGTTCGTGACCTTCGGGAGCGCCAGTGGTCGTCCTTCTCATTGTCAGAGTCCCCACGTCGACTACGTTCTTCGAATCGAGAAGCTTCGCCAGTTCTCTTGCTCGAGTGAGTGTGGCCACGTGTTGGGCTACGAGATCCTTCCTGGGAATAGCCTCGAGTAGACCGAAACGGCGTTCCTCGACGCCATGATCCTGATGAAAGGGAACGTCGGCGAGAAGACGATGGTGAAGGCGAGTTGGAGCTCGAGTTTGAGTCAGAATGAGAAGTGGGTCTCCACCGGTTGCTGCGCTCGTGGTCGGGAGGGGAAGATATATTCGAAGGGACATCGTACTGGCGAAAAAAAACTATATCAGTCAAAATAGGTATGGCTAGAACCTTGGGAAGCATACTTGAACGACAGTGTCGTACACTGCAAGGTCTCTATATGGCGATCGGACGTAAGAGTATATTTCTAGTGAATCACGTCAATGACATCTTCATTCGCAGGACTTGACAGAACGCGTATCTCACTCACCATGTGCGAAATGCTCTGCATTAACGTGGCGGCCACCGTCTACATAGCCATCATCCATGTCTAAGAATTCTGCCAAAAGCTTGACAGCAGATTCCGCGCGTATGTCTATAGCTTTCATAAGAGAGATCACGAATGTTGTGAGAAACTGCACGGCGTTGAGTCATCAATCAACCAGACGTGATAAAGCAAAATACCCACTTCTACATCCATATTCGGCCACACCTGCAACTCTCGCCGCAAGAAAATAGTGATCTTCCTTATGAGATCCGGAGATGCTGCGAACTGGGCCGGCGTGGGGTATGGCCGATACCGCGTGAAAGAATTTGACGCAACATGCTGCGTGGTATATTCTCATCAGAGATGTCAGCAACACTCATCGAAGCAAGACATACCTTCGCGTAAAGATGATGTTCGTATATCCATCTTCGCCTGCGAATCGCTCGCTCGAGCGCATCCGTCTCTTCCTGTGCCTCCCTCTCACGCCTACCCCACTCGCGTTCTCTACGCGTGGGACGTCTGCTGAAATTTGCGTGCGTTGTACGTGGCCTAGATGGAGGTTGAAGCGGACGAGGGGACGTACGAAGTGGTGGGAGATAATGCTTTTGGTAGTCATAGTTGGAGCGTATGTGGTGTATCAAGTAGTCTCCGATGTTTCGAGAGCATAACGGGCACCTGCGGGATTGCTCTGAGCCACATAAGTGATATTTATTTGGGAGACCAGAGGCCTAAACATACCTGACCACACCATCAGACACTCAAAGCAGAATTCATGCGAGCAAAGGGGTATCACTGTACGATCCACGGTGGGTTGAAGACATATGGTACAGTGATCCTCGCCCCTTTCGGCCTCAGTAGCATCGGTTTCTTCAAAGTTTATGTCGGGGGGCGACGAGTCCTCCAGTTTTATGCGCTTCGCAGGACGTGTAGCAGATTCAGAGACCATGAAATGTTAGCGACAATTCGGAGAGCGAGTTGGCGGCACTATCATGGAACGCTGCCGTAATGCCGATACTGTAATTGTGGCTCCGACGAAACATCCATCATACTCCGACGGCCTATGTTTCTTTCTTTGACGACCTTCTTCAATGTGCTTCACAGGATGGTGCGAAGGTTCACTGTAATTCTTTAGAACACCAAGCATAAAATATCAGAGCATTGTAGACCGGTGAATATTTCCTTGTACGTCTTGAGCTCACCTGCTATCTGATGCCACTGATATATCAGTTCACCCTGTAGTCATTTCTGGATAATGTAGGATATGAAATTAAATCTTGAGATCATCTCTCTCGCAAATTCAGGGAACATAGCACCCTCGATAATATCTGTATGGGGGGTTGTATATCTGACAACAATCAAGCGCCACCAGTATCTATGACCAAGTGTGGCCCAGGACCATCGGCTATGTCATCCGAGGAGCAAGTTTGCACGAAATTCTCAATTCGCATCTAGGGCTATCATACTTCCCTCTCTCTGGGATCTCAGTCGTACGCACTTTCTCTTTATAAGTGGCATTGTCAATGTTGTCATCCATAAGCTCCTGAGAACGAGCGCTCGCTCAATCGCCAACATGCTGCTGACAGATGATGGATGATGATCTAAATGTCGAAGGCATCTCTGACACTTCTAGGACATGGGTCGCCTCGACGATTCAACAGATCTACCAATATGCCATCTCGTTCAAATAGCAAACCATCGCCATGCGATCCCGGACGGTTCGCTACTTTGCTTGAGACGTCATTGATTTGGACCTGCCGTTCTCAAGCCCTACGTACTCGGCGCTTCAATCGGTGCGTCTTTTCTCATACCCCAATGGACATCGTGCTCTTCGTGGCCTCCGAAAACACCTCTCATTATGTAACTCCGTCACCTACGGTTTTGCAACTGACAGTACTTAAAGCAGAGTGAATCTTGGCATCGGGGGCGATATAATCCCCTCGTCGATTTGAAGGTAGGTAAGGTTGCTAATGATGTCTGCATCGAAAAGCTGACCCAATCATCGAGTTGCTAGCTAGGCATATCTCATTGGCGAAATACACTATGAATCTTTTGCCAGCAGAGTTGCTGCAAGCAGTTATCAATGAAATATCATCTCCTGGCGATATTCTCAATGTCCGTTTGGTGAACAAGACTTTGTGCGTTCTTGCAACGCCCCGAGCATTCCAACGAGCCCCAGTCAAAAATACAATGAGGAGTGCACAAGGTTTCCATGCGCTTCTTTCATCGCAGAAAATAGCTCGACATATCACAGAAGTTGCCTTTCGAGATGTTCGGGAGAGTGCGAGAGAAACTGGTGCGTGTGTTCTCGTTCGAAATGTGATGCACAACTGAATAGTATGTTGAAATCAGGTGTGCGCGAGCTTGGTCCATCGAAGCTCAAGCCTGACGGAGAGAGGGCTATAAGGGACACATTGGCATCAGCATTCTCAAAATTACACGAGTTGCCTAAGCTCGAGACTCTCACCATCACATTTTCTCCCCATGTTAGAAGCTCCTTGAGTTCAACCTTTCTAGAGCGCCCTTTATCATCGTTGACACAAATGGCTATTCTCCGCGCCTTCACTAGTCTGGCACATCCATTGTCCCTAAAATCATTGACGATCGACAACCTTATAGCTTCACACAGCGATATCCACGACCATCCTGCATTTATCGCCACGTTCAATAAACTGGCCTACCTTAGAATTACCATACTCTCCGATATAGGCACCTATGTCGGCACGCTCTATCAAGAAACGCTGAGCAATTTTTGGTCTACGACAATGCAGCGCCGGATTCTCGCTCCTAGCTCAGCATCGTATCTTACGTGCCTTTCTCTGCACAGTGACCACGAATTCGGCATCCTTCCTCAATTCACATTCTCGGAGCTCTATTACCCGTTACTAGACACGCTTTCCGTCCGAGGGGCGTTCTTCGCAAACAGTGTCGGGATCGAAGATTTCATCGTCAGGCACAGAGGGACCCTCCGTAGTCTCGAACTGCGATTCTGTAAGATCTACTGCGACGACGACGTTCCAGATAGATTTTGGTCGCAGGTATGGAACCGCTTTGCGAAGGAGCTTGACAGATTAACCGTGTTCAAAGCCGAGGAAGAAATGGATATGGTCGAAATGCCCGGTTACATGATCCGATATGCTTACTTTGATGCTGGAGTCGGGTACATACCCATTTTCAACATCGTCCCAGCCGACGACGTCGCACTAGTTACGTTGAAGGTAGTGGTGGCTTCACGATCTAATACGTACAGGCAGCCAGCTATGTTCGGATGATGTGTAGAAAAGCCTTAAGAACAGGTGGTACAAATATTACATTCTACTCATTACAAGGCATTGCTCATTCAATTTCGTTCAGTTCGTGGGCGAGCTTGACAACATCATTCTAGGAGGGAAGAATTCGATGTCAATACCATAGGAATGTGTTGAGGGATAAAGCCTGAGGCCCTCGACGAGGCGCACCCACCCCTTTACGTGTGATCTTGACCGCAGGATCACCCTCCCTTGCGGTTCGCGTGATCGTATTGCCCTGTTCACGCCGAAATGAGGTCAATACCAGAAACGAGTGGAACAATTTCAACGCGTCATATGGACCTTGTTACTTTTGACCTGTGCCTTCCCCTCTTCGACGATTTCGTCGACTTTTCCTGAAGGGTTTGCTCCACCCCACTTCCAGCTTCACCGGCATAAGATCGTTAGTCAACATGATAATCTAATTTGCCTGTCCAACTCACGAAACATCATCTCCTTCTTTAATCTGATCGGTCATGGTGGATGTAAGAGTTGATATATAGAAGGGATCGCATTCGACGGCGTTGTTTCTGCTAGTTTATATATTTCCGTGGTGCACGACGTCATGACTGTTCAGTCCCGATCGTGATGGTCCAGTTGGCGAACAAAACGTCACCTCTCAGGATGAAACGCGTCATCGAGCGATCCTTCTACCGCCATCTGCATTGCAGTGCACAAACGTCTCACGAAGAAATTCCGGGGTATTGAAATTTGAGCAAGAATCAGAAATATAATATACACGCTCCTGCAAGACCATCATTGACAGATGCCGATCAGCCAGTCCGTACATTCATCTGAGGACCGCTATTGTCTCTATTAGAAAGCACACACGCAGAGGAGCGAATGTACCTACCATAGAAACCCTCAATAATTCACGCAGATCAGTTAAAATATCACGTGCGGCCTCGTATGCTTTGGTCTGAGCCGATAATGGAAGGGTAGATGGTGACGGCGTGTTTTCAGCCTGAACCCGCGAGACACACAAGGAACAAGATTTTTGCATCTCGGTTTCAAATCGCCAAATGAGCGATTGGATTATACTTTGCTTTAGTGCAGTGGCTGTCAGAACGGAGATAGGAAACCGAGCCATGTCGGGCTCTGCGTTTCCACAGAAAAAGACAGATCGTCAGTTTATCATGACGCCAGCAATGTCCATACAGCGTACCGCGCACTGCCTTGAACAAACAGTTCCATGTCTCGTTTTCGATTATTTTCCAACTTTCCTTACAGCCTACAAGGAGGCGAAGGGTCGGCATCGCGAGATAGATCTCGTCCAGGAAGGCTTGAGGGGAACCGAAACCCAACTTATACTGGAAGACTTCCAGTATATCACGTTGAGCAAGCTGAAAAGACGGTGAGACAATAAGTTAGCTGTTCAAGCACTGTAACTAAACATCAAACCTCAAGGTCCTCGTAGCACATGTCATGCGGCGCTAGAACCAGATAATGCCGCGTATATATAGGCAGAAGAGGCGGGAGAGTGTCTCGATTGATCTGAAGAGGGTACCATTGAGTGTGAACAGGACTGACGCATGAAGAATCGAGAATTTGACCTTAATGCTTAACGCGATGGAAGCAACAGCATGATCCCAAACAATTCTCCGCTGGCCCTCTTCTAGATCTACTTGACATAAAGCAGAGGACTTCATGTCTGATTCAGGACTGGCGGACATGTCCGAAGCATGGATGTCCTCTGCCTCCATCAAGGCTGAGAAGCACCGAACGAACATGTAGACAGCGAGGAACCGAGTGTTGGGATCATTCATGAACTGGTCATGTAGATCTCTTGAAAACAACCTTGGCTTTCGCAGCATGGCTGAATCTTCATCCAAGGGAGGAACCATCTATAACCGGGTTAGCATGAGCTAGCGTGAAACATGACAAAAAATTACTGTTAGGATCCACTCAATGGCCTTCTTCCTCATGTCGTTGCGAAAATCGACATTAATCTGCATATCTCCGCTGACAATGAGAGTCCCAGCCTTCGAAGCAGTTCCATCCTCAGTACTTTGCGAGCAAGAGCCACCTTCGCTCTCCTCGTAAGACAGAGAATGGTTCTCACTGTCCTCGTCGACATCCTGAGACAATGGGCAGGTCGCGTCTGCAGAAACGAAGACCAATTTGACATCCGTAGGCTTCCGACCATCCGGCTGAAGTTCTCTTTCAAGTAACATCTTGATTCTCCTTTCCGCAGCCTCTTCTTCGCACAGCGGCTCCCGAGGGATAAGCGCAGCAACAGGGACTTGGATGGTTGGGAGGTGAATAGTTGAATTCCGGATAGGCGAAGACGGGTTAGTTAGGGCCTCGACAGGCGAAGGAGAACGGTCTTGTGTGTATGGAGGGCACGCCTTGCTTGCAGGAGGAGGTATGTTCTACCGATGGCAGTACAATGAGTACGGCGCGGTAAGCAAGAGTAGAAAGAGCACATACTTCTTTAGCCTCACCGTGTTTACTTCCTACTTCACTTGGAATAGACGTTTCAGTCCTGAGGGATCTAGCTTTTCGGAGAGTGGCTGGCTCATTTGCAAAATAACAACTCTTCCCGGTGGTTCGGATAGGTCCTAGCCTCCGTTTCTTATGTTTTGGCTCTTTCGACTGAGAGAATTCTGATTCGGAGACAGATGATTCGCAGGCGGAGATGTCCGCATCATTCCCTGTTCCAGACATGACAGATGCTAGAGAGGCAGTACGACTAGGAAGACTGTTGCCAGGTAAATCGCACAGAGGAGCAGCTAAGCTGACAGAGGAACGAGATCCTGTAAGCCTACGTTTCGGAGCGCGGCCAATTGTAGCAGGATTTGGAAGAGCATCCACGTCTGAGGAGCTAGGACGAGGACGGATTTTGTCCGGAGGAACGGCAGTGTCATAACCAGGGGCGTTTTTAAGTGTTTCTTGCGACGAAAAAGAGTATACCGGAAATCGCTCGCCATTGTGGGTCACAGAAGCGGGGAAATGTGTGGTATCAGCATCTTCAGCGAGTGATTCGAAGGCGTTCGCGGTAAGACTAGGGGAACACGTCTCAGTTGCACGTTCAGAGAAGTGGTCCAGTGATTGGCTGAGAGGAGTCATCACAGATGGATGGTCAACGTTGCGATCCAAGGCAGGACTAGATGAAGCATAGTGGGTCAAATCAGGAGTGCTTGAGAGCGGGACGACGCCAGGAGAAGAGTGTTCGTTATCAATGCCTCGCAGAAACGATTGGCTTCCAGATGATACACTGCCTAGAGAATTGTTTCGTTGTTGCAGAGGTTGGCCGCAGGCAGTATCCAGGCTCGTTACGAGATTAAGACGATTCTCAGAGCACTCTGAAGCAGCCAGTGAGTCAGGCGAGCGCATATATGCGGATGGTTCTTGTCCGATACCTCCAGGATACATTTTGCAGATGTGGATTCAGGTACGAAGTAGACGAAGAAAGTCCATAGGTCGATGCTCCAGTCAATCTGTGAAGGCAAAGGCGAAGAGATAGCTAAACTTGGAGTGTGGTCACTGGAGGCTCAGATGACAATCACAATGCTGATGTGATGAAACCTAGGATTGCAGAGCATCTGACGGCAATCTAAAACCAGTGGATGGTGGCTGGCCACTGTTCTACGGGTGAAAGATTTCTCGTGCTGGTGGGTGTCGAATTCCAAGATCGGCGCGGGCAGCGCATTCGGCATCGGCCCGGAAAGGCGCGGAGTAACTGGAAGTTCTCGGAAAGGACTCGGATGCATTCGGAACAAGACCCTAGTCTTGTCAAACAACATATTGATGATATGAACGACTTGTTACACATACAAATATATCCTGGGTGTACATAGAAAGAATAGATCCGATCAACTACCGAGGCACCCCCATTTCGCTCCCAACTTCTTGTAAGCACTCTCTCGCCAATGCCCTTGCATCCAGCGCAGTGATCTTACTGCTGCGAAGCCCACTGGCTGCGACTCTGCTCCCAGTGTCTACAGGAAGATCCAGGGTTTGCTTCCCAGGGGGTGTTACGGGCGGTGAGAGCAAGTGGTCAGACATCACCCATGCTGATGGCGCCTTACGCGCGATGGAGGCGATCTGACAGAGCACAGTATAGAAATGGAAAAGGTGCGCCTTGGCAGAACGCTTAACCGAATCAGCTATGAGTTGAGATGGTGATAGGCTGGTATCAATATCTAATGACGCGAGGTTGAGTTGGAAGCATAAATCATGAACGGCGAGGAAAACGAACCTGGTTGGTAGGTCGCATACTTTGACGGGCTATCAGATAAAGCAGCCCACAGACTTCCGGGCCATAGTCGAAGCTCTTGAAGTTTGTGCAAAACATACAGCAACTCTTCTTCCCGTACCCTGAGTCATTGGATTGAGTGCAAATGACGATGCTCACAGAACTGAATATACCTTGGGAAGGGGATACTGCCTCGGAGGCTCTCGTCGGCTGCGTAACCCGCGAGAGTAGTTCTACATCGACCAAGCAACGATGACAGACTCAAGGCTGCCACTCGTTTGCGGGACTCTTCGTGGTCTGCTGGTAGCGTCAGAGAGAATGACTGGGATAATCTCATAAGAGTGAACACAGACCTTTGGAGACATCTGAACAGATGAGGAAGAGCAAATCGAAACACCAGTAGGAAAAGCGCTCCCTTGAAACGAAGACTGTAGGATTTATTGTCGCGGGGTATTCGTCGCCGTCATGAGTCCAATTACCTTTGCCAGAAGCAGGCGCCGTCATAGGCGTAATCGGGGTGAACATGTAGTCCTCTTCGGGGTCATACTCCCGCAGCTGACTCCCTTGTTGTAGGATTTTCGCAAGATGAGTGATAAGATAGTCGGGGACACGACTGTCTCCTAGGTGCGGAACGACGTCGATTTCTAATGATGCGATGAGAGCAAGGTCGAAATTTTCTTCCTCCTCTTGCACGTCAAACGTGAAACTGTCCGCCACGGAGCTGTAGGGAGATTTAATAACTCCATCTGCTTTGACCAAAAGGAACACTGTACCAGTCAGCCAAGATACCACCACGGAAGACATCGATTGTTTGCCTCCAGATACCCTCGACGCGATCATCCGGTAGGTCTATGATACTGTTTTAGTTCCTATTAGATATTCTGATGAAGCGTCTAGCTGACCTGAACCGAAGCTCTGGACCTGGGATGCAATTTCACGGACGATCCGCAGGAAGCTTGTAGTCGCGGTCTTCCACAAGGGGGGATCCTTTCCGAACTTTGACGGAGGCGGACAGTCATACTTAAGTTTGATAGGGATAGAATATGCAGACAGCACAGCCTCCAAAGTGCCATCGACGTATACTTCGACCTTATCCTTGAACCGAAGGAATAGTTCGACCAACATGGGCATGCATTTCTTTGACAGGCTGATGTATGTGATGCGCTTTTGCTTCGAAGTGGCCGCTGTTGGTTTCTTTGTAGCAGATGCTAATAATGATGGGTCTGGGATGTCAAAGGCAGCAAGGAAGGGTAACGTCGCATATTCAGACAAATCTCGCAATATGACGGATGGAACGCCGGGAGTCTCGAGCCCAATGCTGCCCACAGCCTCCATGACGATAGTCTAGCGAACATAGACATTTGATATTCTCACTGTCATCACAGGTGTTGCTGTGACTCACCTGAACTGGTGTGAGCCCGTCGACGTCTGGTCTGTAATCTGGAGAATTAGGATAGGTCAAGACACCTGGAATAAATGTGTCAGCCAGTTGCGCTCGGGTTCATGGATATACTTGAATCAGCTACCCTTTAGAATGGCCATCAGTCTGACGATACGATTGAGAGGCCACTCGACATCCTCCAGCGTTCGACTGACGCTTCTTGTGCTAAGAATGACGTCCACAAACGCGACGAGACTCTCCTGCGTGAAAGGTTTGTGTGCCTGAGCTCTCTCACTCGCAACACTCGCCCTCTTGACCACCGATTCTCCCATCTCATCGCATACAACCCATGCCTTCTCCCAAGCTTCAATCACTCGTGGCCTGAGTTCCGCGTCCGAAGCGCCTGCCGCCGAAGCCTTCAATGTCTTCTCAAGACAGCGCAGCGCAGGTGCGCTGATGATTCGATTATCAAGCAAGAATGAATCACGGATGTGCATCACGAAGACTTCCCAAGCTTTGCTGAAAGAGGACAGATGCATGACCTTTGAGACGAGAAAATCATGGAAAATCGACCCTATGGATTGTAGGGCGACCACTTTGGATTCGTCCCAAGCCTGCTCCGGAGTAGAGACATCGAATTGAGACGTCTCAAATGATGAAGAGGATGGTGATGGCGAGATAGTCGAGCTCTGTCGAATGGAGGCTGTGAGTGAATCGAGTAGCGGGAAGGTGACCTTCCAGATGCATTCCTCCCACGTATCGAGGCTGAGTGTAGCGCCATATAGCTGTAGTGTCCTGAACAGCGTCTGGATAGCACCCATCCTTACTTCCGGACGAGCATCTGCACACAGCCTCAGAATCTCGAGCAAGAGGAACATCCACAAGGCGCTGTACTCGGGCTCCTTCTCTGCATCTTTGCGCTTGGCCTGGATTGAATCGGAAACACCCCAGAAAAGGCTCTCAGCAGCAGTCAGCGCGATATTCGTGTCCGCCTGCCTGCCGAAGTGGCCTAGCGTACTAATGCACATACGCAGATGTTCTGGAGACAGAGCCGAAAGTGAATCGCAAACTAGAGTCAATGACTGGAACGCGATCTTGATCAAGGTCGTGTAGCCCCTCTCATTCACATAGCCAAGCGGAAGAGGCTTTGTTCGAGGAGTGGTGGGGGAGGATCCTGCAGAAGATACTGAGTCGCTAGATAACGATGGAACCGGCTGTGCGGGTTTGCACACGCTGTTCAGGACTTCGAAGATTGTCTCCCAACCTACCACCAGCGTGTGACCTGATGACTGCAAGATCTGGTGAAGAGTTTCCAAGCCCATGCGGCGGAGCTCAACATTGATACCGGACTGGCTAGCACCAGTAGGCCCATCTAGCTTTATTTGCTGAGCGAGGACGTCGAGTACACGACGCTGGACAGCGGATTGGAGGTCCCCCGTAGTACTCAAGTTTCGAGGTACAACGATCAAAATGTCATCTAGGATTTGTGCGGCTTGAAGTCGTATCGGCTGTGGGGCGGTCGAATGCCGAATGACTGACAGCAGATGAGAAGTGATCGTATCCCACGCAATATCTGGGGAACGATAAATAAGCCTGTGGATGTTGAGGACCGCCACACCACCAAGCTTATTGATTCCAAAGTCTCCAGAACGCTGCAAATATATAAGCTCAAGAATCCAGGAGATAACTGATGCAAACTCACCAACGTTCGGGGCAGATGAATACCGCTCACTCGCCGCCTGCTAGCGCGTTCTGACCGAGCCGTCAACATTGAGTTCAAGCTGGTCGTGCTACCTGTCATAGTGGAATCGTCTGCCGACTCTGATTCCAATATGATGCTCGAGTCTGCCTGAGATTGCATCCCAACCATCTCCGAGCTCAGCCTGCACAACGCGTTCACGAAATCCTTGAACGCAGCATCCTCCAGGTTCTTGGATGCGTCGAAAAGTCGCTGAATCGCCAGTTGCACGCTCTCGACATCCAAGTCAGAGAGCAACGGATGGCGAATAGCCTGCTGTGGTGGATGGGCAGGTGCTGCTGGAGCCGAGCCGGAAACAGAGATAGATCGCTGTGGAGTTCCAAGGACAGAAGAGCGCTTGGAAGGAGTCGAAGGAACAGTCCTCTGCCCTTTACTTGTAAGCACATAGTCCGCGTTCTGAAGCGCTTCAAGCACGTCGAACCAATTCTCGCCTAGACTACCAGCCAGGAAGAGTGCGCTGGTAATCAGGACTTTCAAACAGGCCATGTTGCGCTCTGACAGACCTGGCGACTGGGTAGGTCCTGTCAAACCAAGGTTCTCCGAGAAAGAGGCAGCAGAGCGGGGAGTTGGGGGCTCGACATAAGAATCAAGGCTAGACACCACGCGCGAAGGAATAGCGGACTTCGAGAGGCTAGTGAGGAAAGCATCGCGGGGAGTTGGTAACGCCAGCATGCCTGTCACGTTCGTTAAAGCCTGGTGCGCAGCGAGCACATCGACAAAGAGCTCGTCGGAGAGATTTGTAGAGATGAGGAAGGACAGAGCGGCCAATAGAGCAGGCCACCCGGCAGCGAGCATATCGCGGACCGCTATTAGGCCAGCGCGCGCAGGCTCGGATGCAGGAAGTGTGGTTGGGTCGAGAGCCGCGGGTGCACGGACAATAGCATCTCCTGCTGCACGAGGCTTCTGGACCATGATGCTCGTGTACAGAGGCGCAGTGAAGGATGCAAATCCTTCACAAAGGGATACGATGCACTGCACACCCAGCAGATAGATGTAAGCTTCGGGTATAGGTGGAGCATCAGCTTTATCGAGCTGGTCGATGCTAATTTTATGTTAATACACGCTAGACTGGAAACAACCAAATCTCACCATTGTAGCTTCATAGTAGACGCGTGAAGGCTCAATCCCGCCTCTGAACCGATCATACCTACCATCCCTGACATTGTTGCACTAGCTGCTGTAGCGACCATTCCCGCAACCCCACCAACGTCTCGCCCGTACCCTGCACCCCCTGCGCTTTCACCTGCACTTCCTCCAACACCCAACATCTGATGGCTGACCCCAAGCACAGCAGGCTTCTCCGTGACCAGCCGCTTGAGAGCAGTGATGAGAGCAGTGAATACCATAGATCCTGTGTCGAGATGCTGAGCGTCGTACCGCTCCCATGCATTTCGCATGAACTCAGCATCACCGCAGAGACTACGGAGAAACGTAAATATGTGCGATGCCGCGATCACGCTGCCACTCACCCACGCATAATTTCCATCGCAAGCACTCGCATCCACTGGGGACGAGCTGACATACTCTCAACATGACTGTTATTGCTGTCGGTATCACCCCCGATGATCTTAATCAAAAGCGCGAGGAAAACCTCGGCCTCCGTCTGGAGTTCAAGTGAGAATTGCTTGAGGAGCAAGAACACCACGCGGGTGGATCGCAATGTCAGAGGAAATACGGGTCGATCAGACAGTGATTTGAGGAGAAGCGGACAGAGATGATGTTGAAGGAGGAGCAGCAACTCTGTATGCTGACAATCGATGGTTAAAATATGTCTCACGTAGGGCGAACAATGAACTTACTCGGCGAAAAAGTTCATGATAGTTCGTGAGGACACTCTCGATCAGCTCTAGAGCGAAAGTCTTGTGCAAGAAATCAAGCTTCAGAAAATGGGGTCGCTCCGAGTTGGCGAGCAGGCACAGATCCTCGAAAATCGCAAACGCGTCATGTGCAGCTGGTCCGAGCGCTTTGATATCTCCGTCAGGCAACTGGGTCTCGACCATCTGATCTAGCGGGACATTGTCTCTTCGGTCTTCATCGACAACTTTATCAACCACGAACATGACAAGCTGACGAAGCGTAGCAGCGGCAGTCGAGGAGACTACACCTATTCGAGATTCCTGAAGCTTAAAACACAAGAGAAGAGCCTGCACAGATATTAATGGATATACCCTGCCCGTGACGAGAGCGACGTACGTCTCCTAGAAGCTTTCCGTGTATTGGCGGGAAGTTCGTAATGAGAGATAGTAGCGTCTGCAGGATCTTAAGCTGGATATCGACACCTTGGCTGATACAGTCGCTCATTGTTGTGATGATGACTGGAACGGCGGATAACGGGACTGCTTTGAGCGAGATGAGGCGCTGGAGGGAACCGAGGGAGATCCCGACAACCTTGGCATTCTTCGTCGCGCAACCCATGAAGACAGGTCGCAGTAAATCGTCAGAGTGCGGCCCATCTGTGCACACAGGTTAGCTATAGGGGCCAGACATACCAGACACCCAATTCCGAACAGTTTATGCTGTCTCGGAAGGAGTATCACATCCTTTCCCTTCTCTCTGGCCAGAAGCTAGGCACGTCTCGCCCGTGCCCGACGAAAGAAAGAACGCTTGACATAGTTGCGGATATAAACTTGCTCACCAGAGGCCAAATTCGCAGTTGCCTGCTCCGGCGAAGACCTCAATATAGCCAACGACTTCTCAGCCGCCTACGACAAACCAAGCATGAACGATGAACACGACCTTCCAAGCTGCAGGAAAGACAGTCATATGCTCACCTCTCGTACATCAGGATGCTTCCTCCTCGTTTCACTTGCCAACGACTAGGCCGAATATCCAGTTCACGTCAAGTCCCGCAACGAGTTGCACATATTGAGCGTCCGACACGTACCTGCAACTCTGTGACCAAGAATGCCAAAGAACTCATAGCAACGCTGGGCCCTGATAATAAACTCTCCGACTCGTTTGTAGCTCGTACTTGCTGAAGATTGGCGGATGCGATGAATGTTTCGCACGTTCGGAGTTATCGGCTGTGCGCTGTGGAATGGTGCGCTGGATGCCGTCAAGGGGATTGTGGTCGTCGTACAAGGCCTGCAGGGCTACGATGTACAACTGAACGAAGAGGAACGCGTTCGCGCAAGTTCGCGTACGTGTTCAGAAATGGTACCGAGCTATGGCAGTCACGAAAGCGCTTCTACTTAGGGCCTTGCTATCAATTAAGCCCTCGCGAACCGACCGCTTTCGGAGTCTGTAAATAATGTAGTGCGCCTACGACAGATATTTCAGAACATCACTTTCGCGTGAGTCCCCGCGATACAAACACTCTTTTCTTAAATCTTGTCATATCTTTTCTCCCTGTGTTCGCGGCGCTTTTCATGCACAAAGATCAGCTCCCCTTCTTTCGCGAGATCGGGTACGAGCACAACTCCTACTGTACTCTGATACTGTCCGACGAAGAAGGACAGACTGCCGCCGGCTCTTCTCACACTCGTTGGCAGGGACCCTTTTCAGTACAGATGTCGAGGACTCCATCGACCGCCATAAACGCACACTGAAAGCGCTACATCTGCCAGAAGGCGGAATAGCAGTCGACGAAGAAGAACTGCCTCCGCGTCTGTGGCTGGACTCTGGAGATCTGTGCTCGGTTTGCTCACGAACTAGAGGCGCTGGCCAGATGCGGATATCCGGAGACTACGTCAGAGGTTGAAGGAGAATCGTCAACGTTGCTGTCTTCGGGACACTAGGCGCTGGTGTATCTTGAAGTGGTACAGTGCGTGTCGTGGTACAAATTTTCGAGTCACCAGCTTCTCCGATACTGGTTTAAGCTCAGATATTACACAAGGCTCTCGTCTTCTTGGATTAATATTCATATAGATCAGTTCACACGTCGGTGCCAGGAGAGGAGGGCGATAGCCAGACTCTACTGGAGCATGAGAGCTTGGTGGCGAGACGTCGTGCTGTTCTAGAGTGGCCTAGGGATGCAGCCATAGACCTCCTTGTTGGTTGGCTTTAGCTTGGACCATCTCGCGCGTCAGGTAATTTGGACCTTACACCATGGATTTATGACTAACTCACGATGACGACGAAACGTTGTTGCTGGAATGGTACAGAGACCGCTCAGAATGTATGGAGACAGTGAGTTTCCGCTTAGATATTCTTTAGGAACACGATGCCGGTGTCAGTCGGTATATGCTTCTGCTCATGCCACATATTCAAGTGTTGCCATTCTCGCAACGTGCTTCCTTTCTATAGACGCAATGTCTGACCTTTATAAGGTTTATATCATGCTCGAGATCGGCACGAGATGTTATGGGGCGCGGGAGAGACTGTCGCGTTTACTGTGTATGGACCTGCAGGATTCTGCGGCTTGACTGGGGAGCAGACGTTTATCTCCAAACCAACCATGGGGCATCTGTCAAGTATAGCGTATGTGTACGTTGAAGGGGAACAATCGAAGGGGAAACAGAAGGTATGTACATGTATACCCTCGGCTGTGTATTTTGTGATGTGATCTCACTGCCTTCAGGGTCGTCTCTGTGTCACGGACTCTCTACCAGGTAGATGACGAACGAGCGATATTCGATCATCTACACTGCCTTGGCTGTGTGCCCTATCCCCTGATGCAGAGTGTGCACTCTCTGGAAATACCATCTCGCCGAATATGGATCCTTGGACGGCTGACTTGGTATCTATGTTGGGAGGTGATGCGGCTCGCAAACAAAGACTTGGGGCTCCTGCACTAAGTTTCCGTCAGGCTTTGGATTCCTTGCGGAATGGTTTTGTACATCCTACTTGCACCATGCCCTTGCACCCACGTTGAATGTATTCCGGAGCGCAATTCTGGTGCTTGCATCTCGTGATTCCGTGGTTCCTCGGATCGGCACACGCTGCGTTAAGGTGGGCCGTGTCGAAGTATGCCGCGGTATCGGCATGTTGTACACTAACTTTTGACCGTCATTGCTTGAGCTCGGCACTCCTCACTCACCGTCTTCTGCCCGACCATATATACCCCTAAGGGCAACT
Organism: Heterobasidion irregulare TC 32-1; assembly: GCF_000320585.1. Taxonomy (NCBI): domain Eukaryota; kingdom Fungi; phylum Basidiomycota; class Agaricomycetes; order Russulales; family Bondarzewiaceae; genus Heterobasidion; species Heterobasidion irregulare. Next base: position 1,404,344 of record NW_009258207.1, on the reverse strand, counting down.
CTGTGTGAATTACAAAGTAAGTTTCCTTGGTCAATCACTCCTGGTTAATGTCCTAGGCGCTAATTTGTGATAGCGCTTCCAGGAATCTATCTGCATCCGAGTAGAATTGACACAATGGCTGACGAACATGTCCGCTTAGAAGTGAAATTAAGTACATGAACGGGCTTGCTACGCCGCTGCCGCTAGATGATCACTCACACAGTGCCTCGAGTACACAGGGAAAGAGGAGATAACGCATTGCATCTCTTCATCATCTCGGCTGAGCGGTCGCAGGACGGCTTCAACATGCAGCACATGCACTGCTTCCTGCATCTTCAGACTCAGAGTCCACAATATAAAAACCCTCACGACGGAATCGAGGTTGAACCACCATCTGCCTTACTTTCGCTCTTCAGCCAAAGTCATAACTGCGTTCTCATTCCCTAAGTCCTCGTCATGCAGAACTTCATCTCCCTGGCACTTGCCTTCTCTGCGTTTTCGAGTGGAGGTGCGTCTGCTCCCAACCTACGTTTGACATTTATTCATGAACTGTGGTCCATTACAGCTATCGCTGCTCCCAACCTTGCACATCGTCAAATCTTCTCGGTTTGTTGTCTCTCCAGTCTTTTTGAATTAACACCATGGAGCTCAAATTTGCCTTCCTTTCTCACTGCTCTTCCCACCTCAGTCATTTGAAGCGACTGCGCCGGCGACCACTGAGCTCTTCCCCACCGTGAGCTCCGGCATCTCTTTGGGTGCGCCGATGACGAGCCCCATCGCGCCTGTCGGGATCACGTCTGCCTCCGTGGTGACGATCCAATCCTCCGCTGGACCCATCGAAAGCTCTGCCACGGCCGTGACATTCAGCTCCGTCGCCACCATCGAGAGCTCGGCCTCGGCCTCGGTCGTGTCGGCTAGCACCTCCGCCCATGGCGTGACCCTCACCTCCGCAGCCACCAGCGCTTCGCCTATCGAGAGCTCCTCGGTAGTCACAGTCGCCACCTCTTCCCCGGGCGTAACGTTTACTTCCGTCGCGAGCGGGCCCACCTCATGCGTCGCATACACCACCATAACGGTAGTCGTGACCTCAACCACGGCAGTGACAATCACCGCTTCCGCTCCGAGTGCAACGTTCACCACTGTGCCCGTGGCGAGCTCGTCCTCGGCAGTCACAAGCGGCTCCTCCTCTCGACGGGTAACGCGTACCACCGTCACCTCCGTCGAGAGCTCCTCCGCGGGCACCACGTCCCCCACCAGCGCACCCACCGAGAGCTCTTCGGCCTCGGCCGTCACGATCAGGTCCTCCGCCCCCGGCGTGACATTCACCTCCGTCGTGACCGTCGAGAGCGCGTCCACTGCCCATATCCACAGCGGAACGACCAAGGCGATCACCAGCCCCATCGAAAGCTCCGATGCCCCCGTTTTCACCTCGACCTTGGCGTACTAAAGGGGTGGCGTGACCCGAGCTTTCTTGAGCGGGGGGTGTTAGTGGACGCACGGACTGAGACGCTGAGTAATATTTGGAGAGTTTCTTGGTGAGCTAGGCATATGTCGTAGTAGCAGCGGGAGCGGTGCAACGTGATTCGGTACTAAAACGGACAGCATGTCGGAGCGATTGAAGGGCTTCACGATGGCAGACATGACAAAGTTGTATATATTAGCGCGCATGTATTCACGCGTTGGGCAGTCCAGTGTGCCTGGCTGGCCCTGCACTAGGACGAAAATCCGTATTCGCCGTCGCCCGTCGCCCACCTCCTCCAGACATAACTTAGATTTTATACCCAGCTATTAACAGCGACCAAGACAAAAAAGCACCAATCAGTCGATTCATACAGGCTTCTCGTGACTTTTGCCGGAGAGAGCCGTGTATGTGTACGTGTACGCATGATACGCAGAAGCAGCAGCACCGAGCAACACATGCACGGCGAAGGGGGGGGGGAAGAGCAAGAGGGGGGTAAGGAAAGTGGGCAGTCTAATAGATGAGGCAGACGGGCGTGAGATGAAAGACGGCGCGAGGCCGGTGGACGAGGTTTATATAAGCAGCAACCAACCGGACGAAAAAAAAAAGGAGAGGGAGGGGGAGGAACGTTAGACGCTGACCAGACCAGACGACGAAAGGGGGAGACGACAAAAAAAAAAAAAAGAACATATACACATTGCATACTAGAAGAAAAACAGTAGTAGGGATCCTATGGTTGGTATGTCTGTCGTGAGCACGTACGTGATAGCGGGTCAGCAGAAAAGAGGGCAAGGAGCGGACGGTGGCGGAGAAAGGGGGGATCGAAAGGAGTGGGGGAGCAACCGCGCGCGCCATCCGCGCACACAAAACGCGACGAGGCCGCCATCAGAGCTTCAACTCGGTCAGCACTCTCCGCGCCAGCATCTGGTACTGCCATCCGTCGCCGCTCGCCCTGCGGAACTGGATCCCGTGCAACGGCAACCAAGGCACCTTGACGATATTGATCTCGAACCTCACGGACAGCGTATTCTGGCCGATGCTCTCGAAGACATCGCGGTCGATCTCCCCGGTCGGGAGAGGCGACACGCGCCCCGGCTGCGGCGTCGCAGCAAAGTCGCGCGGTATCGGCGGCAAATTCTTGCCCTTGGGCGGCGACGGCGTCCGCGGCGGGTCTTCAGGCTGGTTCGCCGCCGGCACCGCCGCGTCGCCGCCTTGCTGCCACTGCTGCTGGCGCTTCTCCTCGCCCGTGACGGTATTCGAGTTCGACACGTTAAAGAAGGACGACGACCCGCTGCTGGGCGTCGCCGCAAAGACGGTACCACCCGACGGGCGGCTGGGCAGCTCCTTCTCCTTCACGGTCCCCGCCCCGCCCCCGTTCCCGTTCTCGCGCTCCTTACGGCCCATGCTGAACGACAGCTTCGACGTCTTCCTCGCGACCGTGCGCGCGCCCGAGTCGTTCGAGCCCGTCGAGCCCTCCTTGCGGTGCCGGCCCGTGCGCACCGTCGGCGTCGGCGTCGCGCTCGCGCTCGGCGGCGGGGGCGGATGCTGCACGGACGTGAGGTCGATCGACGGCATGTGGATGCAGTCGAACCCGGTCTTGGTCTCGCGGTACTGCACCTGCATGCGGTCCAGCACGCGCCGAATGTCCGTCTTGATCGCGGACGGCGACTTTGTCGACGTCGTCGCGACGCTGCAGCGCGGACGCCGTCGTCAGCATTCCGCTCGACGAGTCCCGACGAACGACGTACCTGAACAAACCCTTCAAGAAGAGCGGCTTGAAATCCTTATCCGCCCCATTCCGCTCGTCCTCCTGATCCCGCCCCTCACGCCCCTCTCCACCCTCACCACCCCGCCCACGCCCGCCCCCCCTCTGCTCATCCCCCTCATCCCCCTCCTCCTCCTCATCATCCGGACCCTCCTCCTCGTCCGTCCTCCCAAACCGCCGATCCATCACCGGCCGCCCCCCCGCCATGCTATTCCCCGTCGACGGCCGCCGATGCCGCCCAATCGTGCCCCCGGCGCTCGACAGCAGCGCCGCGCCCATGCTACTCCGACGCTCGTGCCGCAGGTTACGCGCCTGCGGGTCGAGGATCGTCGCCGCGCGGCGGTGGTGCGCCGGCATCGTCTGGCTGTGCGAGATCCCCGCCGCCGACGCCGTGCCCGCGTTCTTCCGCGGCTCCGCGTCCTCCTTCGGCTTCTCGCCCTCGCTCGCCGCCAGCCCATGCACGTCGCCCTCCCGGCGCTCCCCCTCCCCAGACGGCCTCGGCGACGAAAACCCACCAAGAATACTCGTGCGCCTCGCCGGATGCCTCCGCCCCTCCTCGCCCCGCCCGCTGCCGCCCCCAAGCAAGCTCCCAAACTTGCGCGCGAGCGTCGCGCCCGCGGACATCGGCGGCGTCGCCGGCGAGAACGAGATATCGGGCTGCGGCGGCGGCGTGCGCTGGCGCTGCCGGCGCTCTGCTTCTTCTTCTTCCTGCTGCTGCTGCTGCTCCGCCTCCTCGATCTTCTCCGCAAACGTCATGAGCTCCGGACCCGCCGTATGCGGCGCCTCGCGCCCGTTCGCCAACTCCCCGTGCTCACCGATCCCACCCCCGTGCCCGACCCCGCCCGCGCCGCCAAACATGCCCGCCCACCCGCGCGCGATCGTCGGGCGCTGGCTCAAGCTATGGCTCCTGCGATGCGTCGACGCCGGCGGCGCGCGCGGCATCGTCGGCTTCGCAGGCGACCCGGGCGCACTGGGCGCACCGCCAGGCGCGAGGTCCTCGCGCGCGTGCGCAGCGGGCGGCGGCGGCGGCGCCACGTGGCCCTGGTGGCTCTGCATCGTCGGGGACAGCGCTCCGCCGGTGCTAGGCAGCCCCGGGTCGCGCGCGCGCGGCTGGTGGTGGAAGGTCGCGGCGGTCGGCGAGGGCGTGACGGGCGCGAGGTCGTACGACATGCCCGAGTAGTGCGAGGTCGCGGGCGCCGGGAGACGGGGGAGCTGCATCGCGTAGTCCGCGCGCGCGGGCGGGAGCGGGAGCTGCTGGTTCTGCTGCGGGTCTCTGCGCGGAGCGGTGACCTGTATCGCGGGCTTCGACGCGGACGCGGGCACGGGCACGGGCACGGGCGTCGCGGGGCCCTGCGCGTTGTCGTCTGGAGCCGTGGCGCCCGGGCCGGCGAGGGCCTGGAGGGACAGCTGCGAGCTGGCGAAGTGTCCGGGGCCGTAGACCTGGTCGCGCTCGAGCTTCTCGCGTGCGAGGTAGTATATGGAGAGCAGCGGGTGGAAGCCGCGCGTGGGGTCGGGGGGCTCGCGCGCGTCGGCGAGCGACGCGTGCGAGAGGTGCGACTGCGAGTTGGAGGGCGACTGCGCGAAGGGCGTCTGTGGCGGGGACGACGTCGGCGAGAAGAGCTTGCGGCGATAAAAGTCGAACCCGGAGAAACGCTTGTTCTTCTTGCTCGTCGGGGACATCGGCGGGTCGTGCTTCCCCCCTGCCCCCCCTCCGCCGCTGCCGATGCCGTTGTTGTTGTGCTGGCCCTCCCACGAGAGCGCGAGCGACGAGTTGGAGAGCGACTCGCCCCAGTGGCGGCCGTTGCGGCCGTCGCGCCTGCGCTCCCAGTGCTGCAGCGCGCGGAGGTACGCCTCGGACTCGAGGATCTCGCGCAGCCGGCGCTCGATCTCGGCCTCCGTGCCGAACTCGAAGCCCGCCATGCCGAGGATGACGCGCGGGTCGAGCTCGTCCGCGCGCAGCGGCTCGCGGCGCAGCAGGTGCGCGTCGGGCGCGCCGCCGAAGCCGCGCACCATCCACGGGTGCGCGAGCACCTCGGGCAGCGGCGCGCGGGCGGCGGGGTTCGTGACGAGCATGCGCGCGAGCACCTGTTTGCACTCTGTGCGCGTGCGCGGGGTGGGTGGGCGAATGAGTGAGCGGGTCTGCGGCGCGGGGGGCGCGGAAGCGGACGGGGTACGCACCTGCGCTAAGCCAAACGGGGTACTCGACGAGCCCGCGCTTAATTTTCGCGTGGAGCGCGGGCATGCTCTGGTCGTCGAACGGGACCTTGCCGCAAACGAGGACGTAGAGCACGACGCCGAAGCTCCAGACGTCGACCTCCGGGCCGGTGTACACGCGCGCGTTGAGCAGCTCCGGCGCGGCAAAGTAGAGCGAGCCGCAGAAGGTGGACAGGTGCGACGCGGGGTCGTACAGGTTCGACAAGCCAAAGTCGATGATTTTGATATTCCCCGTCTGGGAGATCAGGATGTTCTCGATCTTGAGATCTGTGGGCGCGCTCCGTCAGCGATCCGACCGGCCACGCGCGCAGCCAGCCGCCCAACGCGCATCCATCCGTCGACCGCCGAATGACAGATGGCAACGGACGAAGTGAAACAAAAAAGCGCGACGCACCTCGGTGGACAACGTTGTTCCGATGGCAGTACTCGAGCGCGCTCCCGATCTGGCGTGCAAACTTGCGCGCGACGCGCTCGCGCAGCTTCCCGTGGCTGATGATATAGTCGAGCATCTGCCCGCCGTTGATGTATTCAAACACCATATAGTAATGGTGCTGGTGGATGATCATCTCGCGCATGCCGCAGATGTACGGGTGGTAGAGCAGCTGGGACAGCGCGGCCTCGCGGATGGTGCGGACCTCCTTGGAATGGTCGCGCGCGGCCTGCTTGATGGCGGCCTCCGAGTTGGGGTGCGCCTGGCTCGGCGGGAGGGGCTGTGCCCGGGACAGGATTTTGACCGCGAGCTGGGAACAAGAAACAGATTTGGTCAGCGCGCACGTCCCGAAAGAGCAGCCTCTGCACGGTCAAATCCGGGATATATGCGCGCACGCCGGCCGACACACGGCCCCGCGCAAAGCCCGCAAGCCAAGGCTTTCCGGCGCGCACCTCCTCCCCTGTCCCGATCCGGGCTCGAATCTGCCCAATCCAGTGACGTCCACTGTCCACGCGCCGCATACCGCCTGCGCGATGCCACTGCATCCAGCGTGGAAGAACACAGAGGAATTAGAGATAGAAAGACGCCGTTTCTGGCTCGATTGTGCCGCAGATCGTCTTCTGAACCACCGCAGAACCTCGACTTTGCGACCCGCACAGCGCGGCGCGAAATGCCCGGAAAACGAGATTCGCCCCGTTAAGCGAGCCTTCGTCGTCGTCGTCGTCGTCGGGAACGGGGCGACGCCGCCCCATGATCGGGGAACAGGCGAGCGCCGACGCAAAGATCACAACACAGCACACAATGAAAACCAAGAAAAAAAATCAAAGGAAAAAAAGGCCCAAACACCAACAGCACCAACACCCAGCGACACGGGCGGACGGCGAAAACGACGACGCCGAGGCCCCAGAGAGACAGACAGCACAGAAAGAAAGAAGAGCGCGCGCACGCACCTTCTCGCCCGTCTGGCTGTGGTGCGCGAGCTTCACCTTGCCCATGCTCCCCGCGCCCAGCGTCTTACTCAGCGTGTACTCGCCCAGCGTCCTGTGGGTCGTGCGCGCGCGCGCGGGGTCGCCCGCGCCCGACGGCGGTGTGGCCGACGCGCGGCGGGCGGCGCGGTCGTCGGTGCGGGGGGGCTGCGTGCGCATGCGGTCGGCGGAGGTGGCGGAGGCGGAGGCGGAGGCGGCGGGGGTGTACGCGGGCGGGGGCATCGAGACGGGGCGGGGGCGGGTCGCGACGGTGCGCGGGGTCGGGAGGGGGAGGGGGTGCGTGGGTGCGGGCGGGGTGTGCTCTGCGGGGGTGGGAGCGCGCTGGGAGGGTGCGGCGCTGCTGTTGTTGGATGCGGGGGGGTGCGGGTGGGTGCCCGCCGTGGTTGTGGCCGTGGTCGTCGTCGTGGGGGTGGTGCTGATGATGGCGTCGCCGGTGCGGGGTGCGAAGAAGGGGGGATGGGGAGGGGAGGGCGGGGTGGGGGACGGTGGGGCACCGGGGGCGGAGAGGGAGGGCGGGGGGTTGTGTGAGGGCTGTGCGATGGAGAGATCGAAGATGTGGCCGTGGACGACGGGACCGTGGGAGGGCGCGTGCGGGCTGGTGGCGCTGGTGCTGGTGCCGGTGCCGGTGCTGGTGCTGCGAGGCTGGTGCTGGTGCTGTGGACTGTGGGGAGCGAGAGCTGAGGGGTAGTATTCGGCCATGCGGCGGCTCGTGGTCGCTGGGCCTGGCTGCTGTGCTGTGTCTACTGCAGTGGTCGAGCGAGGGTGCCAAAGGGTGCGTGAGTCGGTCCAGCGCCCGGTCCGGTCCTGATCACGAAACGAGCGCCCCAAATCGGAGCGCCCGACTGCTCACAGCCCCTTACGTGTCCGATGCAATGCCCGCGGCCTCCCTCGCTCATAATCAACATTCAATTGTCTCCGTCCTCTTTCTCACACGAATGTTTTGGATATGAGTGGCGCAGCTTACAGTCTGTTGCATATCGGCGCTGACAGCGACAGGCGGAAAACACCATCGGACGGAAAACATTCCAATCACAACTGAGGGACACTCAGGGCCGAGGCTCAGCCACAGACACCGACCAACATCGAGCGGGCCTGAGCGCTTGAGCGCTCGACGTCGACGAGGCGATTTTGTGTGCGCGCTCGCAGTGTGAGACCCAATCACGCGCATGGCGCCCGCCGTCCGACGCACTGCGAGCACACTGTCTCCAGACGAGACGCTCGTGACGCATGACTTATGATGATGGAGCAGGGCCGAACGCGCCGCAACCCGCGGGACATCACAACGAGCGGCCGCAGACCGGTCGCGCTCGCGAACGGCAGAAACGAGATACCGTGAAGCGCCCCATACTGTACGAGTCCGTGTAACAGTAGGCGTCCGCCCGTCGCGCCTAGCACCTTCCTCGCATAGACACTGCGCACGCACGCGTCGAGTAGCGCGCCTTGAGCATGAGCATGAGCCCGCACGCCCGTGAACTCACCGACCGCGGCGGGTCCCCACCACAGCGCGCATACATCCGCATCCACAATTACACACGCCGGACACCGGACATCGAACATCGAACACCGGACACTGAGCCCACAGTCCCCCGCCCGACCGCCCACACGCGCACGCACGCACGCCGAGACGACAACGACAGCGAGCACGCCGGTCAACGCGTCTTCTTCGCCTCCACCTTCGGCAACCACCGCACGGGGTGCTTATTATACGCCGGCCACTGCGGCACCGCGACCTGCCGCCCCCGCCCGCACGCGCCATGCCGGATCGCGGTCACGCAAAACGCAGGTAGCCGGAGAGAGGAAAAGGGAGATAATACGTCAGTCTCGAGACGCAGCGATGGCTGATGGCGATGGGAGGGAGAGGCGGCACGCACGAGGAGCAGGACCGCGATGCCGAGCCCGAACACGCCGAACGTGACGCGCAGGGACTGCAGCGCGAGCCCTAGGACGTACGACACGGCCTGCGCACCGCACACGTCGCACCGCACCGCACGCACCGCACGCACCGCACCGCACCGCACCGCACCGCACGCACCGCACCAAGAAGCGATCCGTCAGCGACGAGCCGCGCGGCGGAGAAAGAGGGAGAGGGACGCACCGTGAGCGCGAGCAGCCCGTTGCGCGAGATCCGCTCGACGGCCCTCTGGCCCTCGAAGTCCTGCAAACAACGAAAAGACAGGCTCAGCATCAGCGTCGGCGTCGGCGTCAATGTCAGCATCGACGCCAGCATCGGCATCGGCGGCAGCGCCGCCTGCGTTAGCCCTGCCGTCGTCCGTCGTAGGACAGGCGCGCGCGACGCACGCATATGTGCACGTGAAGATTGGGGTCGAGACGCGAGACGCGACGCACGATTTTCCCCTCTACGAGGTCTTGCAGGAATGACATTATGCGCCTGGGTAAGCTGGTGCTCGCGTAGTCGTTGAGCGTTGAAACGTTGATATGTGAGGCCTTGAGCTGCGGTGCGGAGGAGGTGCAAGTGCAAGGAGTGTGGGAACGTCAGCTGGATGACGGGTTCGTGACGTGTTGCAATCATGAAGGACACGTGCCGAGGCGCGTCGCATCTGTGCGTTCGTCGAGCTCTTCCAGTCGGTAAGTCAGTCAGTCATTTTATATGCTGCAGTCAGATGTGTGGTTACGACGCCGCCAGCAAGTAAAACGAATTAAGAGACCCGCACAGCAGATCCCCGAAACAAGCTACTATCTACGCACGCATATCAAGCCTCTATTCACTGCCATTTGCCATCCATCCAGCGATACAAGCGCAGCCGATGGGGAGCACTACGTGCCCATGCCCATTCGAGAACGCATACCTCATCTAACTTTCACCTGTCCCCCGCTCGCTCGGCCAAAATGCGGCCTAGCGCCCGAGGGGGGCTCGTCGGGGGCAGTCGGCAAGGTATAGCGCGAGCCGCTGGCTTCTGCCCCGCTCTTCAACGAGCGCGCGATCCGCGCGAGGGCGTCGTACCGCGCTAGCGGTGCGCGTCGCGCGCGCTGGCGTCCGCGTCGCCGTCGGCCGTCGTCGTCCTTTGGAGCGCGGCTGATCTCCTGCCTCGAACGCGACGAGGGCGACCCGCAGTCTCTCTCTCCCTTCCCGAAGGACTCCACGCCCACGCCCACGCCCACGCCCACGCCCACGCCCACATTCACGCTCGCGGACCCGTCCAGCGGGATGGCGCGCGAAAAGGCGACGAGTTGGGCGGCGGTGCTCGGGGCGGAGAGGAGACCCTCGTCCAGGCCCGCCCCGAGCTCAGCCGCGCCGCGCGCGTCGGAGCGCTGCGTACACAGAGAGGGCGCCGCCACCGGGGGGCCGCAATGGCGCGCACAACGGGGGTGGAGCGAGCGCGCCCGTGCGGAGTCCCGTCTCGATAGCTGGATCTGGGTCCGGGTCGGGGTGGGAATTGCTGACGCTGTCGATATGGCTAGTAGAGCCACCAAGAACACCGGAAAGGGTATCATCGCGGAGAAGGAAGAAAGAGTGGACGGTGTTGAGAAGAGAGAGGGGAGGAATCGAGATGAGAGTCGGGTCCGTGACACGCTCGGGGGGATGAACTTGGGAACAGGCGAGCGAGAGTCGACGACTTTATATGGGAGACTGTTGCTGGCGCAGAGCCGCAGGAGTCGGGGCGTGGAGGATACCCGCCCATGCGCGGCGAGTCACGCTCACGCAGGATTCGAGGCGTGCCCTGCCCAAGAGGCGGCCGACTCGACGTTTCGAAGATGTATGGTGTGGCCTTTCCAGGTAGAATGTCCGCATCTTGGTCGCGTTGGAGTAAGAATAGATTCGCACATACCGGTAGTTGTATACAGACGCGTGTAGCATACACTCCGCGATCCCGGCTCACATGAGAAATCCAAGAGCCTGATAGTATCTGTACTCGCTATGCATAGACCTGGAGACGAGTAGAGGTCAGCGTGGCTCTCGATCGACCATAGTGACGAAATTGGGCTAGAGCCTAATTTGGCGCCCGAGGAAGAGAATCAGGATACACACAAGCAACGTGTGTGGTTGTGAACTGCCTAACTGATGGTATCAACGTGTAATCCCGGATCCCGTACTGTGACAGGACATCGGTGCTTTCCAGAGTGCGAGAAGCACACGAGGACAAGTCAAAAACCATACTGCGTCTTCGCACAACTCGACAGGGCAGTTGCTGGTCGCTAAATTTGATAGAGCAAAGTGTGGATGAGTTGAATGTCGTCGATCACTGCCAAGGGCGTCATGAGTCAAGGCGGGCTCTCCTGGATTGTATTTGTTAACCTCAAGAGCGAAATCAAACGAACCGAAGGCCTCAATGGTTGTGTGAGCCGTTTGCGAAGGCGGTTAACAGTCAGCCTGCAAGAGCCGAAACACCGTATTGATGGGGCCCGTAGTCTTCGGATTGACCGCAGCCTACAATGTATCAGGTGAAGAGAAAATGTTCCTGGCATGAAATCCGTGCAAGCCGTTCGACAGTCTGTGGCCATGATACGAGGCGCAGCGAGGGCAGACAGAGACAACTGAGATGGATAAACTTTAGGGTTAAGTATACGTAATAAGTAACCCGATGAAAATTCGAAATGGCATGGATACGCAGCCAAATTTGGACAAAATTCCCACCTGCGCTCGCTCTGTTGTCTCGTTTCCTACGAGAGTCGTAGAGCGCTCTCTTCCTGGACCGACACCTGCAACCGCTGACTGGCATCTATCCAGCCGGTCGAGCGCCCTGGACAATTTGACGACGCACTAACGACGTTCGCAAGCATACCCTACATCTTATACCAGCCACCTAGTCCCCACGCGCGCTTCGCTTCGCTTCTCTTCTCTTTGACTTGAGGATACCATCATCAGAGCTTGCCTTTGTCTCTTGGTTTTGCTGGCCAGCCTCCTCAGCCCTACCTCACATATCAAGTATCTACACCCCCACCCATCGTAATGCCCGCACCAGCCAAGAGCGGTCAGGCGCTCTTCCTCGGGCTCGAACTCGCTACAGACCAGTTGCGTGCGTCCATAGTGGACGAGAACTTAGAGTTGGTCGGCGTAGAGGCGGTTGATTTCGATGTAGAGTTACCGGAGTACCAGTGAGTAGTCTTATGCTATATCTCCTGCTTGGCAGTGTTCCCCTTGCCCCATCCTGCCAGCTGGCATATCAATGGCGTGTATCGCGTCCGAAGCGCGTGCTGACGTTTCTTCAGGACTCAGGGTGGGATATTTACGACGCCCGGCGATGCCTATACCACACCTGTGGATATGTGGGTCAAGGCCCTAGGTGAGCACCTTTGCACGGAACCAATTTTTTTTCGATTATCCCGGCGGTAAACAGTTACTAATTTTGTCCGCCTTTTTTTGATCGCCAATCTTGATTCCACTTCCTTGTCACGTCGTCCTGGTCTCATTCGCCCCTCCCACCATCCCATTCTTCGTCTGCGATGACACAGACTTTTTACTCGAGAAAGTGAGCAGGAATTACGAAGTCGGTCGCATCAAGTCAATAGGCGGGGCTGCTCAGGTGAGATTTACTTCCGTTTCTGCGCCACTCCTTTGGGCTCTATGTCACGCTTGTCACGGGTGTCATCCTAGTGGTGACCAGCTGCGTGGCGTGCACTGCCTCCTACTTGGGCTTTGGCCATCACATCTCCAACACGCTGTACTGGCTCTGCTACCATGAGTAGCAGAAATAGCCTAAAGACTTGCATTCGAGCCGGTTCAAATATTGTCAGGGCTGAGCGCGCTTGATGGATCGTATCGCAGTTTTCTCGTTTCTCAATACCTCAAGCGTAGTAAACATACTCACTTTTCCTTTGTTTGTCCAAGACTGCCTTAGTTTGGTGGAAATCGGCCCCAATACCGTCTTTCCCGCCATTGAACTCGCGGCTTCCTCTCCATTCACAACTATCCCCTAGTGCATTTTCTCTACCTAATACTCCTGTCGCCCAAGACACTTTTTCACACTCACATGCGTTGAACCTTGAAGCAGCGCTTGGCGGGCCGGACCATATGGCGGCTCGTGTAGGGACCAGCGCACACGCGTCGCTTGTTGCCGCACAACTGCTTCGTGTGCGCGAGACATCGCCGGAGGTATGGGCACGTACGGGACGGGTCCAGGCGGCCTCTGCTTTCCTTGCCAGCTTGATCACAGGCTCCTGGGTCGGCATGAGCGAAGCGGAAGCTTGCGGGACCGGCATGTGGCGGTATGCCATGGGCGGACAGGGCCAGTGGGACGATGAGGTCCTTGAGTACATTGCAGGCGGAGGCAGAGATGAGGGGCTTCGCCTCCGCAGCTGGCTCGGAGACGTCGACACTTCGGGCGGTGGCCGCCGTATTGCGAATATCTCCAGGTACCTCGCTGAGCGATACGGGTTTGAGCCTGGTGAGCACCATCGAAGTTGACCGACCTTCAAATCTAATCGAATTCCGTAGACACGATGGTTGCTTCATTCACGTCAGACTATTTGTCGACCTATCTTTCTCTTTGCCCTTCACCCTCGGATGCCGTGCTCTCATTTGGCCCTATGGATTTCTTGCTTACAAGTGCACCGCACTATCTCCCCACGCGCCTTTACAGCGTATACCCACACCCTGCACAGGACCCGAGCGAAAAACGGAAATATATTGTCATGCTGACTAGTCGGTGAGTCGGGCCTAGATGTTATGTGATCGATGCGAGGCTCAGACATCGCACAGAAACGCAGACGTTCCCCGGGCGCTCGTACGTGATATGTATACCAAAAGTTGGAGTGCTTTTGACCGCTTGGTCTCGGTTGTACCTCCGGGAGGTTCCATTGGGTTGGTGCTGCATCACGTTGACTTCGGGCGATCCATGTTCTGACATCCAGCTAGTCTCGATGACAAGCTGTTCAGCTTCTGGCTCCTTCAAGGAGACAGCTATCCCCTGTCCCACGTCAAAGGCATCTTCCGTTTCGAGACAGGCATCAAGGTCAACGAATTCCGCGATCTGCGCGCCAACCCTCGCTGCCTTGTTGAAAGTCAGGTGCTTTCCTTCCGTGTTCGGTGGTCAAGAATGGTCGCGACCGGTGTCCTTGGAGCTGCTGCTGGCCGCTCTCGAGGCAGCAATTTCATGGCTGCCGCGGCCAGTTCCACCGCTTCTCCTGGACCAGGCAGCAGTCAGACCGGACGCACAGCCGCTCCCGTCGCTCCCGCAGCGGCTACGGCGATCGGCCTTTCGTTCGACCCATACGATTATCAAACACTTCCAGGACGGATTCTCACCACAGGCGCCGCCATCAACTTCCCTTCTGTCGCAGCTCTGGTGGGCGATGTCTTCAACGCGCCGGTGTTCATCCCGACGACCCAGCTGGACTCTGCGCAGGTAGTCCCGCATCGCAACGCTCCGGCTGCTGGCTTCCCGGGCCGTGCTGCGTTAGGAGGCGCATACGTTGCTCGGTGGGTATGGGGAAAGGAGAGGGGTGCCGGCACAGGGAGAGGCAGCTTCGAAGAGGAGGTGAGGCGGCTCATGGGCAAGAGATGGGTTGCAAGCGGTGGTGTGCCTCTGAGGACGAGCGTAAATGCTCCCGTAGTTGGCCCCGCCCCTGCCGCGGGCACCGCAGGCTCGGGTACAAGCACGCCCTACGGACATGGTCATGCCCTGCGAGCGGGATTCGGATCTACGGTGTTTGCGGAAGAAGATGAAGACGCGCTCGAGGAGCTTGAGAGGATGGGCATGGCGGAGGGCGCCATCTTCGGGGTGCAGGGAGGACAGTTTGACGAGGCGGGCAGGACGAGGACAATCACGGGGAGCACGAACACGACCGCGACGAGCAGCACCGGTTCGGTCCAGCAGCCCTCTACAGCGTTTACCACGCCCGATCTCGGCACGACTGTCCCTGGCACCCCGGGCGAAAACGGGTCGGCTCCTGCGGCTCCAACGGGGGCAACCGTACTGGCCCCCGTAGTGGCGCTGCCGACGAGTGAGGCGGAGATGCAGCTGGGGTTGGGCAAGGTCGCCGAGGCGGATGTGGACGCGTTCATGGGCTACGCAGCCATCGTGCCAGAGTACTGCCGCCTTGAGGGAATGCTAGTCAAGGCGCTCGTGTGAGCGGGATAGTTTGTGTCCTCGACTCTGCCTCTGTCGATCTCAGTCTGTGGTTTGCTTTGCGGTGCGCTGGATCTTAGTTTGTCTCTTTCTCTCGTCTATTGCGTTGCAGCATTATCTTGCACTCGATATTTATGGATTTGCTCTCGAAAAGCAATAAAAGGTGAAGGGTTTGCGGAGGATAAAAAATGTGGTCGGATGTCATGCCATGTATCTGTACCATATGCCATATAGTAGGGGTCGTGATGGTAGGGTCCATCTCAGGTTTCTTGCACGGTATGTTACTGTGATATACAATGCGCATGTGGATACCATTTCCGTGCACGACGTCAAACCTCCTCCATCCGGAAGCCGGCCCGTGTCTTCACCATGTCCAAACCTTCACCAGACCCGCATCGAGCATCACTCCTTCGCTAAATACATCGATAGTCCTCCTGACAAAATGCTGACGGGGTTTGAGGCTAGATCTCTTCTCACCTCGGTAGCGGTATGACACTATCGTACATCCGACCGACCATCACCTTTCACCTTCGGCATACGTAGAGCGTTGGCACTTCGGTCAGTAGATATGAAAATGCTAGCGTCCAGTCGCCAGCTTCGACGTAAACACGTCTTCTGTACCTGCTACTTACAAACAGGACAAGCCCCACTATGGGGACAGAGGTTCCTAGGCATTGGAGCAGGTGCGTCACTCTACGCCCAAATCTCAAGCACTCCCTCCTAAACTTGACTCCTTGGCATATCCATATCCAGTGGTTCTTGGCGACGCTTGCCAGTCGCTTGCTCCGACACCTCGCTAGCAGCTGAGCTCCTAAATGAGCTCATTCGATGACGAAGGGCTCCTCACTGGGTCTCGAAAGTCCTCGGCTTCTACCGTCCTACCGATCGATTCTGGATTACGGGAACTATATAAACCTAGCGCTCCTGGTGGACAGTTCGTCATCTATTCGTTATGTCTATCCAAGAAGGAGCCACTTACACCCTCATCAATGTCAAGAGTCAAACCGCTCTTGACCTCTCTGGTGGTGACGGCAAATCTATCATCGGCTTTGGATTTCATGGACAAGGCAACCAGCAGGTCAGCACCCAATCCCATCGCCATCGTCGACGACACGTTGGTCTTGACTGCGAGCTGACTATTGTTCGGCAGTGGGTTCTCTCCAAAGGTAGCTCTGGAGGTTGGGTCTTCCGCTCGGTAGCCACAGGAAAGTACCTCGACATCGAGGGGGCTGCTGGAGACGGCACCCCTGTTATCGCCTCCAACTGCTCTCGAGAATGGGACATCTGGCCTGATGAGGAGAACAGCAATGCTTTCAGGTCAGCCATCGATCCTCCTTTTGACACTCAGCGTCGTCTCCACTGATATTGTACTCACGCACGCCCTTTCGCTTTCAGGGTGTTCATCCCAGGCACTTCCTTTAACGTCGACATGTCCGACCACGGGAACTCAACTCCCGGCACGCCCGTCACCCTGTGGGGAAAGTGGAAGGGCATCAATCAAACTTGGGAGTTCAAGCGTGGTAAGTACTCCGCTCGAACCGATCGTCTATCTGCCCCATGAACGAGACTGATTCGATCACTCCAACAGTATAAATCAGTCGCGGATCGATGCGTGATGTCGAAATGAGATAAATGGGGTGAAGCTCGAGATCCGTCTGTACTTGGTATACGCGCGTTTGACGTGTTGGAATGTACATTGTTTTGACGTATCTGAACCTGATGCGAGCCGATGCAGTCATCGAGAAATTATAGACATGCGGAGTAGGCCACTGCATGTGGATATTTGGACTTTTGGGGAGGAGATATTTGGGGCTGATGCGGGTGTTGTAGCAAAAGATAGTTTACTGCATCAGCAATGAGGTTGTCAGCACTGCCCGCGGGTGCCACTGTTCGTCCCGCTGCTTCATGGTCAACCTCGAGGCAACGAAGTCCGTGAATAGAACCTTCATCAAACCCTAGCCGATCACAGAACGTGAGCAAGATGACGCTACGCAGAGCACAGTCGCAGCCCGGCATCGTGTTAATGGTATGTATACGCACCAAAAACAGGCTGCGTAACATCCACTACCGCACACAAGCAGCAGCATCAGCACCATAAGCCCACGCTCAACACTCGCGGCGCACAGCCATGAGTATGGATACAAAATAAGCACACCAGCACACCAGCACCCTCGCCTCGTTCTTAGAACCTTCATCACCTCTTGTTACCCAACACTTCGTCCTCACACACCTATCGTCTCATATCATGGGAAATACTCCAAGTCAGAGACGCGAATCTCCTTTCGGGTCCAAGCCCTCAAGTACGCGCAGCCTACCGCCTCAGCCGGGCGATTTAATGCCGGGCGAGTTGGCGCAGACACCGAGGGAGGAGATGGAAGGTATTCTGGCGGCGAAAGGGCTCTTGGGGATATTAGGAATAGAGACACCAAGAGCAGACATGAGGTTTACAGGGCACGTGAACAGAGAAGGGAGCGCAGTGGATCAGAGGGAGGGCGAGAGAAGGACCGGGGGTATCGCCAGCAGTGCTAACGAGAATCCGGTCGAGCCAGAGCGACAAGAGGAGCACCATACGGAGACGCACACTGGAGACGCCAAGGCGGAGGCACAGACAGAGGAAAATGGACATCAGGCAGAGCAGGAGCGGGACGTCATATCAGGGAAGAGTGAGGCCAGATCACATGAGACACATGTCGAAGCCATCCAGCTCAATCCAGAGAGGGCACCCCAAAAGCTGGAGGCCATCGAGGAGGAAAAGGAGTTCGGAAGAGTGCGTACAGAAGAATTGAAAGCCGAGGAAGACTGGAGGCAGTCCGGAGCACTCGATGATGAGACGCCGCTCAAGACGCTTATCAACGAGATAGTCCAAGCTAGGCAAGAGGAGACTAACAAGTCTGTCATCGGTGAGCCTGAAAATGCCCTCGTGCGATGAGAGTGCTGAATATCGTTCTCGAGACAGAAGGACACGAGAATTGGTTAGAAGACATCGCCAGCAACCTCCCAAGTCGCGCAATGGAACAGCTGAATCGCGTCAGAGAACGTTACTCTGCGCACTTTACGATGTCTTCTCCTATACAGGACGCTTCGGTTCTGCCAGCCCAGGATGAGGCGCAAGGCGGGGAGCAAGAATCGCCGATCACTCATGGTGAGAGCCTGGTTCTAATCCGAGTCGTAGCTTGCATGCTCACGCTTTGCGATAGAACGACCTGAGAGCCGCTTGGATGATGAGGACTACTCCCGAAGGCGCTTTGAGGAGCAGTTGACGCCTGTCAACGAAAGGGCTATTGTCGAGTACCGAATGCCGTCCCCCATACCTGACGCTTCCCCCAAGCGCCAGGAATATCCCCTGCAGATCCAAAGCAATGTGTACGACGGCGAGCAAGAATCGCCGTACTATCGAGATGTCGAAGAGGGGTCGCAGCTCTCATTTCCGCTCTTAAAACCCATCGCTATTCCATCCGCTCCAGACTATCAATCGCTGCCGACACCGAAATCAAATCACACGCCTCCTAGGTTGATGTCGGGCGTGTACATCATGACGGACGCAATTTGGGGTACGGCACTGGACCTCCATGGAGGTGACAACACCTCGGCCATTGCGTATGATATGCATGGCGGGGAGAACCAGCAGGTGCGCGACCTTTCCGTTTTATCGACAGTATTGTCCTCGTCACTGACTGCGACCATAGTGGGAATTTTCGTCTCTTGGTTCTGGATATGCCATCAGAAACATGCGCAGTGGATCATATTTGAGCATCGATGGGAGACTGGAGGCAGGCGTCCCGATCGTTGCGATCCCTTATCGGGTCAGTTGGGATGTCGAAATCGTCGAGATCCCGGGCACGGAGAACGAAGATGAAGACGAGGCCCTTGTGAGGTAAGAGATAGATCCGGGGTCCCTGCCCGAAGCATGAGCTCGTCCTGATCAGTACCTTTCTTTCACAGAATCCGCTGGCCGTACACAGATCTGGTATTCTCGTTCCAAAACGCAGCAGCAGGAACGCAGGTCAGTCCAACCCCTTCGTTCCAGTCCAATCCAGACAATGCTCACCTTGATTTCCAGGCCATACTTGCTGAACAAGGATCGGCTAGTAGCTGGCACTGGCGGCTACGTCCGTACGCTGGCACGCCCCCTGCAGCATCACATCAAAAAATCAAGACCTTTGACAGCAGAGAAGAAACTGACGGTAAATTCAAGACAGTAACGATGACCACGACTACGACGACCACGACTGTTACGACGGTGACGAGAGTGACATCAATGAGGAGCGAAATATAATCTCGAAAATGACAAGAGCGAACTCACATTCATGGCTGGCTTCATGGACGTAATATCTCTAATTATTGGCTTCTTAATGTTCGGAGCGAGCGATGCGATAGGCGTCGTGATATGCAATAGTTTGTCGATGTCTAACATAGGAGTTCAATCAGTGAACGATAGACTTATTTATGCTTTCAAGTACCACGGTGACTCGATGGCGCAGACGAAGTCGTGTAGTAGACTAGTGGTAACTTGCAAAATAGTCATGCATGTGTCACTCTATTGACTCGTAGGGAACATGGAAGAAGTTCTAATGACCCTGAGCGTAGGGCTTACCATAGATAACTTGGAGACCCTTTGAGATGTGAATGGTGCGGCATTCTAGAGAAGAGGCTGCGCAGGGTGTGCTGTTGCCTGCGGCAATGAACTGGCAATGATCAAGAGGCGTGGATGACAATTCATCGTGACAGATCGTGACAGACATATAGAATAATTCTAGAAAGTTAGTATCAGAGTGTGACGCATCTGTGTCACATGCGCACGAAATCTGCACACTCTGCACACTGGTACAGTAATGTGGTAGGTTGTGATGCATCCGTGTGTAATAGGTAACAGTCTAGGGGAGACGAGTCTATGTAATAAAACAGAGTACATGTGCGCACTGTGCGGGTAAAATGAAAAAAATAAGTTATCGTGACCACGGGTCCGCGCCTCTACGACATACACTCGCTATTCTAGCAAAAGCCTACACGCACAGAGAGGGTAGGCAGGAATAAGCTGCTTATGCGCCCATAAACCCGTCCCACTTGCTCAAGCACGAGTAGCCGTCGTAATCTGCGACCGCACGAACAACGGTCAGAACGGGAGTCGAGCAGGGAGAAGGAAGATGACGTACCGAAACTTTTGCCTGGATCACACGTGCATCGCCCTCGTTGCCAGAGGTCCTTCTCCTTCGGACAGTGCGTGTACGGGCTGTGTTCGTATCCGATCTCTCGGAAGAAGTGGAGCTGGTCTTTGTGCGCGAACAGAGCCACGGCGATCGAGTGTACTGGGGCATCGCCCCACCGCTACAAGTTCATCAAGTTCATCAGCATTCGCATTCACCCATCGAAGCGAGAATGAACATGGACAACGTCTCACCTCGTAGTAGAATCCACCCTTGGAATCCAGAAACTCGAAGAACTTAGTGTATGCCTCTCCTCGCCAGAAGTCCATGTCGGCGATCTCGAAGTTACTCCAGACTGCGTATCATTTTTTTGGATTAGCAAGTGCGCATGATAGCTCGGAGAGGGCCATATATGAACGTACAATGACATAGGTTGTAACTGTTACCGTGGTTGTCAGACACGAAACTCATTGCGTTGTCGGGGGATAGGTATTGTGGATGTTGATAGATAAATTCTATATTGATTTAGTCGAGTTACTAAAAAAAAAGGTCAAGATAGGCGTAAGGTAGTTTACCCTTGACGGTTGCCCATAGTGTGGAAATTGTGGCCTCGAATTCGTACATTGTGATCGTAAAGCCTATTCCAAGGTAAGTGCAAGGTAGGCAGATGGGCATCAAGCTTGAGTACCATAAGTTTTGTTGTTGCTTTGCATGTATAAGAATGGGTCGAAGTTCACATCGCAATGAAAATGAACATCTGGCCTGAAATCCGCCAATGTCAGCATATACCGAGTACATGCAAAAATAAACGTACTCGACGCGCCAATAGTAGCGGTACTGCTGGAGTAGTTCGTGACGATAGAAGAACTATATGACAGAAATACCACGCTTGTTCAATTTTTCGGCCATGTTAAGAAATTTCAGTGAAAGAGATGCGTACACCGGAGTTAAAGCGGCACATGTTGCGGTATCTGTGATGGGTCAGCTCCACAATGTGTTTCCGTCTGATACCAGACGTATGACTCACGAGACACTGCCTCCATAGATGATGTTATCTTCGACCATCTTGTTCCGCGCGTTGGTAGCTCTTGTTTCATCTATCCAGTTTGGCTGATGCCAGTGCTCCTGTGGGATCTGACCGAAATGAACGGCAGCGCCAATGAGGTTGCCCACTCGTCTGGCAGGGGCAATTTTATTTGATGCTAGACACTACAAACCAAATCACGGCGCACCTCTTGAACTCATCCGAGAACGGCTCCTCATTCAAAAACACCCATGGGTAGTTGAACTTTTTGTTGAACTTGTCCTCCACTTCTCGCACACTGCGGATTACGCCGTCCAAGTCCGAGTTCCTCGCGAGCATAACTAGCGTTGCGTTGGCCTTGCGTAACAAAAAGGGATTTGCTTGAGATATACCGGGGGCGGGGGAATGGGGACGGCTGATTTTGTTCTCTTGGAGATAGAACGAATCCGGAACACCATTGAGTGCATTTTCCGATCCGGTGAGGCCATAAATGGACTTAATGTGCGCGAAGGGTTCTGTGAAAAGGCGAAGGAGAGAAAAGACGAGGATCTGCGATTGAAAGTCAGATATATCCAACGAAAGATGCTCAGTATACGCACGACAACTACCGCCACTGCGCCCATGGACCGCACAGACTTGTTCATCGCGCTACCTAGCCAGGCCCGCGAATAGAAGGGGGAAATAGATGCCAATTTATGAGAATAGGGTGTTAATTTATGGCAGGGACGCCCACCAAAGCGATGCTGCGGAATAAGACTGAGGAAGGCGCCAGGAGAAAGCGCAGCGGCTGTATAGATTGCCCTCCGTCGGATCCAAGAGTCGGCAGCTCTAGGTCCTGGGGAGAAGTCTTCCGCCGGGGCAGTGATGTGTGTAGAGAGGTAGTAGAGAGGTGTGAGCTAGAAGGAAACCCTGAGGGCACCATTATGCTAGATTTTGCATGTTCGACGGAAAGAGGGTGAGCTGTGACGGATATCCGACATTTTTGAACCCAGCGGCCTTGGATGCCCTTTCGTTGCTCCACCGCTATCATTGCGCCGATCTTCACCAACCTCCCTCTTTTTCTTTCCACTTTCCCTAGCGCTCAGAAGATGCGCGTCGTGTTCTTTCCCTTTTGATAGTGAGAATCCTCTTTGAACCGATTAAGGTCAAAATTACATCCACAGGTTTTCCCCCGCGGCGGTATCACTAGCGGGAAAAGATCTCCAGGGGTCGACATCGCAGTTGGCGTTGGTAATGTGACGATAAGATCTCCAAAGGAAACTGTGTGCTGAACAAGCGATTTGACCACGTCTGTAACTCTTATCTAGACGCGTTGGCCAGCCTGTGCACTGTCAATGTTGTTGCCGGCCTCATCAGTCTTTGTATACTATTCGCGTCATAATCCCACATATGCCCCGCCGATTCCTGTGTCACTATTGTGAGAAGATGCTGTCAACGCGATGGAGATTCAGTTCAGTCCAGCTCAGCTCACGCCTACATCTCAACTTGATATATCAGTTACGACGCCCCACTGGATCTTTGGATCCTTCTACAGCGCGAAGATGCTTTATCTGATAGATACCGAGTAGTAAGCCCGGAGATGTACGCAGGTTCATACACGCAGCGGTCTGAGTTGTTGGACACCTCACTTAACGTCGTGCCGGCCCCGAGCACAAAGCGGCCTTATGAAGATCAGATATCAGGTATACGATAGAAAAGCGCGTATCACATACGATCAATAGCTATGCAGCAGAAGTAGAAGCATATCCTGATAGATGCTGGCATTGGATTCCTAAGAGACATCTAAGCTCAAAGACTCACTGTCTCCATTCTTTTCGGACAGTCGTAAGTATATCATATATTCATGGGGTGAGGACCAAGTCGAATCGTCTGGCGCGCGAGATGATTTATGCTGAAGCTAACCAACACGGAGGTCTATGGTGGCATCCCCAGAAAAGCACGACGTCTCGCCACTAAGCTCTCAAGCTCGAGCAGAGCCTCATCATCGCCTTCCTCTCCTGGAATCAACGTATGGATGACTCTGTATGAATGATACTCCATGAAGACGTCTAGTCTCGTGTAATGCCTTGGCCTATACCGGGGAACCCGGTGGGCCCTAGCACTGTACGGCGACACGCACTGTACTACTTCAAGTTCCACCAACGCGTCTAGTTCGTCAGCAAAACGAGTCCAGATCTCCCGCCACGGATGCGGAGGCAGTTCTTCTTCGTTGATTGCTATTTTGCACTCTGTCAGATGTAGCGCCTTCAGCGTGCATTTGTGACGGACGATGAAGTCCTCGACTTGGGTATCCTCGTTGAAAAGAATCCCTTCCAAAGAGAGGTTTGCGAGTGAGGGAAGGGTCAACTGCGAGAAGTCCACCCTAGGAATAATGCCGACGTCCTCACTGCTTTGAAGACTGAGCGACGTGAGGGATTGGGAGAGAGAGCTGAGTGGGTTCAGGACTTGATATTGCATTGTCCGCTCCCAGAAATCCCTAAAAGGAAACTGGGAGATACGATTGCGATTGGGGCCAATCGTGATACGCAGACTGTTTAGCGAGTCCACGAGATTCTGAAATGATGGACTTGTATAGGTCGGGTCGGGAATGGGAGCAAGATGAAGAATAGTAAGAGAAGTCAAGAAGAGAGGCCGTGTTTGACCGGTGATAGCAGCCAGGATCGCGCATTGGAGTTGTGCTGTAGGGAGATGGTGCTGGAGATCGAACCACAATGACAGAGCTCTGAGTACAGGAAGTTTGTGGAGTTGTGAGAACGAATACGCGAGGGAGTCCAGCATGCGCCCCTCTTCCTTCGAACCTGATATCAAGTTTGAACGTAGCCATTGAAGTCATGCAAACAGAGCTTACCGAGATCGATCACAGGGAACTCTTGGAACGAGATTGCTTCAATATACTTGGCTAAGTACCCGTGCCGCAAGACTTCACTGAATCTCATAGCACTTGTGAGGGTATTCCTGATCCTAATGTGCTGAAATGCGCGTGGCGTGGCCAAAGTACAGAGATCTCTGTTTGATGATCGAATCCGTAGTTGGTCCGAGCGTCGAGATACTCTGTCAACGATGGCCTTGAGAAGATCGTAAGGCAAAGGATCCATGCGGCTTGGGTCACTGAGGAGATGATCAAAGTGGTCCTGGCTGAAAATCAATATCGAGCTATGTCATGCTCTTATATGCGGCGGTGGCTGTGTGTGACGCACTGCATCCCGAGGACATCGATATATGTAAATAAGTGTACTTCCCAACCGATAAGCCCACCAGGGAACACTCGATTCTAAACATGTTTCTGTCCCTGTTGGGGCACTCAATGAGAGAGTAGAAGAGAAAGAGATGCTGATGTTGCAGACCAGACGTGTTGTTATTAACTTCCAACATGACATAGAGCCCGCCTGTCATGGCGAGCAATGCCTAGTCAGTGATCTACATTTCGGCCCATGCAGGTTGGCAGAGATCGAGATCGTCATGTGTACCCCAGTATCGAATGTGTTACTATCCCCCGTCGCAACCAATGCCATTCATACCCTCGAGTAAGAAAGAGTTGAAGGGGCTGTGGCGAGGAAGTGGGACCTTCAACAAACTTGCAGCTGTGTTACATGGATCGAGCAGGAGACGGCGGCAAACAAAGGGCTGTGCGCACGGGAGATATGGGGCCTGTCGATGAGTTCTGATCAGGCGCCTTCCAAGTTCCCACAAGTAGACATCTAGCAAAACATTCGGGAATCCAGACAGAAATGAAAGCGTGCATCCAGGATGGTTGGCCTTGACAATGAACAAGCTACTGAACAACAAGTCGGAAAACATCCGTTGCCATCCCCGCACACCCTCCAAACATCGATTCCGCCGAACACAAGCAGGCTGGATTTGGAGAGTTGGGCTATATATCCTCCTGAGCTGAATTGCTTGCAAGGCTTGGAAGTGGACGAAACGAGAGTTGATGGCCGGAGATACTAGATGAGAGGCAAGGCTAGATATTGTGAGCAGCAAAGTCGGCCTAGACTGCGGCAGAATCCTGCCATGGGGTATAAGTGATTTGGGACGAACAAAGAGTATGATCGATGTTGCGCCATGCGCCATGAAAAGGCCAGGACGAAAATGAACACGTCATTAAAGACTGTAAGCAGTCTGTAAGCCCCAACCTGCACACTACCGACCCGCACCCGCTCGCAATGATGTAGAACAGTTTATAGAACTTCCCAATATTTCGCCGCACTGATACTACGCCAAGCGAGCTGCCTCAAAACATTCAATGATAGGTAGTGCATGGCTAAGAGCAAAAAAACTATCTCGTATTATATGCCAACCCGCCTGATACCACTCAACCGCCTTACGAGTTAGTACTCGTACAACCCGGCTCTCTTCCAAGCTGGCTCCTATCCAAGGCCACAGCTACCAGAGTACCAGTCAAAGGAGGCAAAAAAAGATACACACGGCGTTAATCGTGAATGTGCATTCAGACTAATCACTGCACATCGAGCGTGCCGTTCTTGAACTCGAGCAACGGGTACGGCCCGACTTGTCACGAGAAAATAACTCGTTAACATCTATCTATCGCATAATGGCGCCTCAAACAAAACGAAGATGCAAGGTGAAAGTGGGGATGAGGAAAAGAGCTTTTTTTGATAAAAACTCACCCCGACGAGACTCATATGCGTAACAGTCAGCACTGCTGTGCCGCTCTGCATCGTCGCAGGTACGGTCACCGTGAAATTCTGCTGCGGCACATCTTGCAGTGTGCGGGACAGTCAAGTCCGCCAAGGTCTTTTCGCGCCATTCACTTCAAGGACGGTGGGTTCTAGTATGATGTCGTTCAAGTCCTGCTTGTATTCTGTTACCAGAGGTATTTAGCCTTGAACACATAGTCCCCCACTCGCTTCAATGTGATTGAACAAACTTACCCTCATCATGTCTCCAGGCCTCCAGAAATGTGATTGCTTCGATTGATCGAGCGATCGTATCATGCCCTAGGATCTCATCAAATCCTCTGGCACTCTTGACTGTGCTCTGTACCATGACATGTCGGAAGATGCGCCGCGTGACCAGCGTACACAACGTCTTGCTTAGCGTCCTAATCCCTAATACATCCTTGCGGCGCGAGACTCTGTCGACGATGGCTTTGAGGAACTCGTAGGGTAAGGAATCCATAAGCTCGGTCGATTGTAAAGGTGATCGATGATATTTGGATTAGGGATGGTGATTGTTATGGAGTAGGTCCCACAAAACAGCCCTACAAGACGTCCGATCGGTGATAACCAGTACAGGTGCAAAGCTAGAACCCGTGACTTGAGTACGTACTTCTCGAGAACGCGAAACGGGTGCACGCAACAGAGTACGAGAGGACGTATACTACCTACAAGTCCAAGAGTAAGCTTCCGATACGAAACAGAGTCTGTATCTGTCCCTGTCTCTGTCCAAAGTACGCGTCAAACAGGAATGCGAAAGTCAATATCATTTTTGGCATGAGCGTGCTTTCGGGCGATCACTGCTGCGGCTGCACATCGAGCGTGACATTCTTGAACTCAAACAACGGGTACGGTCCAGCCTATCGTGAACGAACAGCCCGTCAACATCTTTCGCGCGAACGCAAACCGAAAGGATGCACAACGGAGAATATGGCGAAAAAAACGAGCACTCACTCCGACGAGACTGAGGTGCGTGACAGTCAGCACCGCTGTGCCATTTTGCAACGCCGCGGGCACGGTCACCGTGAAATTCTGCTGCGGCACGTCCTGCGGCGTGCGGAAGCTAGGGTACTGCGGATCGAAAGGACCGTAGTAAAGCGTGGGTCCGAGGAGCTGCGTCGGGTCGAGACAGTGGGGCACGTTCGACGATGGGCAGTGCGCGAGGGAGATGATGATGGCGACCTCTTGTGAGCCGGTGAGGGAGTTCTGCGGAAAGGTAGGAGTGAGCGTCGACTACAGGTGAGAAGAGGCAAGGGGGAGAAGGCGTGCGTACCGGGCGGTCGACCTGGACGGTCAGCGAGCTGTTCGGTGAGACACTGAACCCCTCGGGCGGATATCCGATCGCAATAGTTTGTGCAGAGGCCCCGCCGACGAGGCATGTGACAAGGGCGGTGAGTGGTGCGAAGTGAGCAAAGAGCTTCATGGCAATGGAAGGTGGTTGTTAAATGCGATGAACAAGTGGTAAACGAAAGTCGAGACACTAAATCGTTAGATAGGGGGTATCGAAGGCAAAGAAGGATCGAGAAACTCGCACTCTAGGGGGCCCTGCTCTTATATATGAAGCCAGCATGCACTCAGGCGATCGCAGACCGCAGACCGCGGCGCTAAGCATGAAAGGAGACGCCATTCTCCCACCCATTCCGTCAGCGGAAGTGTGAAACGCGACGCCTTCACAGCCCCAAAGGTGTGTATGACGTCGAGTGATGCCCCGAAGCGCCCTAGTCCGAGCTAGGCAGTGTCGAGGGCCGTCGGCCGCTATGAGGACTTTCACGAGACCGTGCACACATGGAAGCGGGATGCTCGCATAGAGAGGGCCAGCGAGTTGCTCAGAACGTGCCATGGGCCATACTTCGCACTCGGAAGAGAATCGGACACGCTGACTAGACTGGGCGGAGAATGCACGAAGCGAAGTGGATCGTCCCTTCGACAGGGCCGGAACGGATCATCAGCCTCGATGTTCCGTTGGAGTGGATGATGAGACAGGGTAAAAATGAGCATTCAGGGCCGAGCACATACGAGCGAAGAGATGTCGGCCGATTGTCGTCTCAAGGACGATGCCGAAAGAACCTGGAATATGGAGCGGCTGTTGCGCGGGCATGCAAGCATAGTTTCTCGTCCGGAAGTAGGCAAGCATGGGCGGTCCATGCAGAAGGGAAGTTGATGCAGCAGAGAAAAGAAAGAGAAGGACAACGGAATAGGCCGACGCGTGCTGGCACGTGGGGCGACCGACCCGACGGCACACTTTCCTTCAAACAACTTCCACAGCTCGACGGCAACCGCAGACATGCAAGAAAATCAACCCAACGTTCGCTCCCAAAATAAAAATCAAAAATCAAAGCGTCACTCGACTCAAACAGATCGTCACAATGTACAGATAGCAAAAATAAGAAAAAACAGGCAGAAAAGGAAGCATGACCCGCACTGCCCGACGAGCCTCATCTCTTCCCTCCAGCGCTAGTGGCAGCGGCAGCCAATCTCTGTTCAATCCCGCTCGCCCACCGCGATCCCCTGCCCTCCTGCTCTGGTGCGTGGGCTTCGTCTAGCAGCACCGGGCTGCCCGCACCGAACATACCCGGACTCGCCGGGGCGCGCTCCCCGTGCACGTCGCGCGCGCTCCAGCTCTGCGCGACGACGGCATCGACGCGGTCGAGCGCGGTGCGGCGCGCGGCGTGCCGAGCCGCGGGGGATGTGCTACGTGTGCCTGCGCTGGGGCCTGTGCGGGGCTGGGATCTGGGGGGCGAGGCGGGCGCGGGCGGCGGGGACGAGGGGAAGGGGTAGTGCGACGCGGCGGAAGTGGTGGTGGCGGAGGGCGGGCTGGACAAGGGGCTGGAGCGCGCCCCCGCGCGGGGCTTCGTGAGCCTGTTCTGAAACGCGGGAGATGCGGGGAACGGGAGCAGCGGGGGCTCGCGCGCGGTGTGCAGTTTCCGGCCGGGGCTCGGGCTCGCGGCGGGTGGGAGCTTGGTTGCGCGCGGCGCGCGCGGAGTCGAACACGCGGACGCAGACGCGGACGTGAGGAGCGGGCTGAAGAGCAGGCGTGCGTCGAGCGGGTCGGACGTGATGAGCTTCGGGCTGAGCGGGAGCACCGACGCGTCGACGCGCGCGCCCCGCGCGGCCCTGCGCGCCGTCGCGTGCCGACTCGGCACGGGCGTGTACCGGTCCCCCGCCCCCTTCTGCTGCACACCGCCTTCACCGCCGCCGTCGCCGAGGTTCTCGTCGTGACCGCGCTCGTCGTCGGCGATCGTGGGCGGGTACGACGATGCGGGCGACCAGCTGCGCGTCCACGCCATCCAGTGCGCGCGCGGCTCGCGGTCGACGGCCGCGCGCACCTCCGAGTCCGTGCGCCACTGCGTGCTGCGGTGCGTCGTCTGGCGGCGCGGCGGCGCGCGCTGCGGCCTTTGCGCCTGCAGCGGGACGCGCTCCGGCGCCTCCGTGTCCTCCTCGACGATGCGGAACCCGCGCCCAGGCGCCCACGCCCCCTCCTCCTCTCCGAACCCGTCGTCCTCGCCGCGCGGCGGCCCCGGATCGTACGCTCCAGCGCCCAGCACCCCCTCTTCCTCGCTCCCGCTCAACATGGCCCCCGCGCGCCTGCCCGGCCGGCTGTAGCGGCTGTAGCGGCTGCTCTCCCGGCTCACGCCAGCGCTGTCGCCGCCGCTGCCCGCACTGTCGAGCCCAGACCCGATCCCGAGGCGCTCCATGATCGCGCGCCGAATCGACCGCTGGACGAACCGCGCGCCCCCGCGCGCGCGGTCGTCCCCGTCCCCGGCCTCGGCCTCGTCTTCGGAGGGATACGCGCTGCTGCCGAGGAGCCCGAGCGAGCCCGGCGTCGCGGGGCGCGAGCTGATGAACGTCGGGTGGCGCGAGATCGCACGCGCAGCGGGGGCGGGAGCATGCGGCGGCGGAGACGCCGCCAGCGAGACAGACTCCAAAGGGCGTCCGCCCAGCGTCGTCGGTGGCAGCAGGTGCCGCCCGCCCGCGCCCGAGACGAGCGACCACTCCGAGCGCGCAGAGTACATAGATCCGCGGCGCGCGCCGACCGCGTGCAGGCTCGCCTCCTGCATCTGTGTCTGCGCGTCGCTCTCGGCGTCTTGGGACGAGCCCGCGGCATCGTACGGCGGGCCGAACAGCAGCGACCCCTCCCTCCCTCCGCTTCCCATGCCGCGCACGCGCGCGCGCCTGCGTCTGCGGCACCGCACCGCAAACCATACGACTGCGATGCCGAGCAGGAGCCCCAGGACGCCAAATACGGGCGCGAGCCAGAGTATGTTGAAAGCGGGGTGCTGCGCGTGCGCAGGGCGGAGGCGCGGGTCGGGGGAGGGCGCGCTGGACGGTGGGAGGGCGGGGATGCGGACGAGGGAGGCCGTGGAAGATGCGGACGGGTCGAAGGAGGTCGTTAAAGAGGAGGTGGGAGAGGCCGTGGAGGCGGCAGATACGGGAGGAGTGGTGGTGTCGGACATGAGCGCGCTGGAGAGCGCCGTGGCCGCCCCCTGCGCGGCGCCGGCGCTGGTGAGCGTCGCGCCCCACGGCGGGTAGGGCCACCAATTGATGCTCGTGTCCGCCGCGCCGGCAGCGGCTGTGGCCGTGGGGCCGACGAGGACCGGCGACGCCTGCTGGCGCGCACTCAGATGAAAATTAACATTTAGATGGGTTAGGGTAGTCCTGGGCTCGGCCTCGGGGGCACGGCCGTTGAGATAATTAGGTTCGTGCGCAGGCAGCGCGTCCAGCGCGCCGTGAAGCTCCGCGTTGCGAGGGTGCGCGCGCGCGAGGGGGGTATGTAGCGTACGTGAATATCGTGATGCGGGTATAGATGCAGGAGGGCGCGATGGGTCGGTGGACGAGGCCGGGGAAGACGGTGAGGTTGGTGGAACGGCCATCCGAGTAAGCGCGGCGTGAGATATTTATGAATGAGTATGCGACAGATGTACACGACCGGCGCCGCAGGCTTTGGCTAGAGTGCCGCAACTAGATGCAGCCTAGGGCGGGAGAAGGCCTGGCTACGAGAAGGCGGCGAGGGGCGGGAGGGGCGGGAGGAGGACGACGCTGATGCGGGCCGCGAGGCAGAGGGCGGAGAGGTCTGCGGTCGCGGGGGGCTTGTCGGAAGCGACGTCGCGGTCGCGGCCTGCTGCGACGAAGGTGGCGCGGCGGACGAGGTGGGAGGAGGGGGAGTAGGCGGATGCGGTGACGCCGGAGCGGGAGGTGTGTCGCCAGAAGGTTTTGGGACGGCCTGCGGGTGATGGGGCGGTGATCAGCGAATTGGAGTGCGCAGAGAGCGGGAGAGGAGTGGGACGTACAAAGAGGTGGGGCAGGACGAACAAGCTCTGATGGAGCGCGCTCGCGATAGGGCGAGGGTGGAATGCGGCGAGGGGTAGGGTGCTCAAAGACACCGATGCCTCCGCTGGCGTCGAACGAGAATCGGGTGGTCGTACTCGGGGTCAAGGGCGCGCTGCGCGGCGGGGGTAGGGGCGGTGCCGAGGCAGGGCGCGGGGGCACAGAACGGTCAGAGGTAGGATGTGGACGTCGCCTCGGCCTGGAGGTGAACGAGTTGGGAGGGGGCGAGAGGAGGGAGTGGTCGCGGGTGCGGACGGGGGAGATGGGCTGGCGGTAGAGGACGTGTTGGTCGGAGGTGGGCGTGGGCAGGTCGACCATTTCGAGGGTGACCATCGGGGTAGACGCGAACGGCAGACGTGGGGGCGTGCGACGGGCGCGGGGAAAGGCAAGACTGAGACCCAGCCCGGTTTGCGTGGGCGGTGTCGCGGGCAGCGCGTTGGGGATGTAGAGCACGGTGAGGTCGGTCATGGTCCGTGCGACGATGTGTGGGTATGGTACGTGGATGAACGAGCGACTGTGAGCAAGCGAGCGACGAGAGCGAGGGACGGTACAGAGCAAGACAGAGCCGCTCATCTGCCCGCCTGCTCTCTCGAGGACATCCCCGCCCTCCATCTTACGTCACACACTCGGCTTATCCTCTTCCTCCTGCGACGGTCATGGCTGGCCATGGCCTATTGTCCTAGACGACTTCGCTGGGCTTCCGACACACGCTTGTCCCACACAGAGTTCTCTTGTGCACAGAACCTGTGGTAAGGTCAGCCACGGAGGCTAACCGAACTCCAGGATCTATTTTGGGCCAGCTTACCTCAAGACAGTTCGCTAGCTCTACGTCACATCGATTGCCGCGACAACCCACAAGGACAACGTTGGAGTATGAACACCTTACCATACGAGCTGCTCGATGCCATCGTCGATGAAGTTCCCAACCGTACGGACTTGGCGCAGATTCGCACGGTGAATAAGGTGTTCTGCGCCCTGGTCACAAGGCGTTTCTTCCGACACGTCAAGGTAAAGACTGCATTGAAGAGTGCCTCTGAATTTGGCGAGGTATTAGGACGCGACAGGGTCGCTGAATGTATTGAAGCCATTACATTTCAGGGCGTCTGGACAAATTATCATGTCAAGTCCGTTCGCTCACACGGAAGCGAGTGAAGACTGCGTGTTAACGGCCATAAACCTTTGTTAGCAGACAAGCCTATCTTGGACCTTATAGTGGACGCCCTCGCATCCTCATTTACCCGCATCCATGAGCTTCCGAGACTCAAAACCCTCGAGTTGTCATTTTATGCGACACACGATACATCGTACGGGGATTTTCTAATTATTCAGTGGACCATCCTCTCTGCAATATTAAGCCAATCGCCCTCACCTTCTCTGACCTCTCTCACCATCAACAGATTAGCGCCGTTGTACCACCCCATCTATGATTCCCCATCATCTGGCGGTCTTCTCCGCTCGCTGACCAGTCTTTCCGTCCTGACTGCTTATCACGATATCTACACCGCAGAGGACCATACTCGAAATTCCTATGTCAAATTTTGGAATGAAGCCATCCAGGATCATATGCTTGGGTCTCTTTCACACAACCTCGCCACGCTAAGGCTTCAAGGCCAGACTTTCGTCGGTCACATCCCTGGGCCCGACCTTTCACGGGTCAATTTTCCTGCGCTCGAGACCCTCTCATTGCAAAAATTCTTGTTCTACGAGGGGACGGGTGTCGAAGAGTTCATCGTACGCCGCCGGAAAACCCTGCGGGGACTGTGGCTCGCCGATTGCGCCATCGCGATAGAAAACCTGGGTGAAGGAGTCCCGTGCCAGTGGTCACGCATCTGAAAGCACTTTGCGCGGGAACTGAAGGCACTGGTGTTGCTCATCGTTCAGTCCGATTGCCTCGACGACGATGGCTCCACCACCGACTCTTTCGGAGAGGATGACTCGTTGAAGTATCCACAGCCGAATTGGGAAGATTGGCTCTCGTATGACCCATGGGATGGGCCCGTGTGGTTTGGGGATGGCGATCTTCTGGCGCTCAGAGAACTTCGGCGGTTGGTTCGGTCGCAAGCGGCAGAACGGTAGAAAAGCGAGGAATGAGGTAGAGAGTCGCGTGCATGTTGACTAAGTTAGGAGCAGCTGTGTGCGCGAAGCAGAGGAGTGGATACGTGAGACGCGCGCGACAAGGCCACCGGCGGGGGCAAGAGTAATATGGTCAAGTCCTCTCGCTCCTCTCGCGCTATTCACTAGTGGGTTTCGGTGGAGTCGTTCGCGCGTATGGTACTGGGGTGGAGAGAGTGGCAGAAAGAGGAGAGAGGGATGGTACACACCCACGAGAAAACATAAAGCATTACAACCAAGTTGCTTGGTACTCTCTGCGCTAACTCCCCGAGGACATCTCGCCCTAAAATTTAGCTCTCGCACTGTACTTGTCTTCCCCTCACTCTCATCTTCGAGTCGGTGCAGCTAAGACTATCCTCCTTGCAACTGCCCGGATGACCTTGGTCTTATTTTCACAGTCTCAGATGATGAAGCTACATCATCTCAAGGTGCTGCGATGATCAGAAAGCAGCACTGTCTGGCTTCTGAGTTCTCGTTGTCCGCGACGAGCTGTGACGATCTGGGCTCACGACGCTTTCTCGCTACCAAACCTACCGAAACGGCGTCACTCCGGCCAATGCCGACAAGGCAATTACAGTGTCGGCGTGTTCGTTCAAGTTCAATTATTGATCTATGCCGTATATATATAGCTGGCTTGATTTTCACCGCGTGCGAAAAGCACTGCCTAAGGATGGTGACATATCAGCCGATTTCGAGCGCTGTGATATATCAAGGAGATGTTGGGACATGTGGACTTCGGCGTCTACACATACTGAACGCCGCTGTAAGCGGGAACCTCGAGGTGTCGGACCGACGATACACCCATTGCACATAGCCTGGTATGTGACTCTCAGAAATCCACTTTCATCTATTCGATAGTCTGATCGTCCGTCATAATCAGTTAAGGAAACACCATACTTGGACTGCGGGTAGTCAACAGAGGACATCGTGATCAGCATGGTAAGTCTTCATCGGCTGTGGTCAAGCATTTTCCAGAGATTCTAACCACTCTGGATGTCACGGATGGATCATAACTTGACATTGATCAGACTGAGCCAACGCACGATCTCGATGAAGCCATCCATCTCGATCGCGAAGCGCTCGCTCTCCATCCCCCTGGCCATGCTGATCGCTCTGACTCCCTCAACAAACTCGCCATTCATCTGTGGTCTCGTTTCGAAGGGACAAGACAGATGCAGGACCTAGAGGAAGCAATAGAAATAGATCGCGAAGCACTGTCTCTCCGACCCTTTGGTCATTCTGGTCGCTCCAACTCTCTTTTTAACCTAGCAATCGACTTGCGGTCTCGTTTCAAGCAGACAGGGCAGCTGCAGGACCTGGAGGCAGCGATAGAGTTGGATCGTGAATCACTGTCTCTCCGACCCCCTGGACATTCTGTTCGCTTCAACTCTCTCAGCAACGTCGCCATTGACTTGCGGTTTCGTTTCGAGCAGACAGGGCATCTGCAGGACCTGGACGAAGCGATAGAACTGGATCGCGAAGCGCTGTCTCTCCGACCCCCTGGCGATCCAAATCGCTTCTTCTCTTTGAACAACCTCGCACAGGGCTTGTGGTCTCGCTTCGAGCAGACGGGACAGTTGCAGGACCTGGCGGCATCGGTCGAATTATATCGCGAAGCGCTGTCTCTCCAGCCTCCTGGCCATGCAAATCGCTCAGACGCCCTCAACAACCTCGCACGGGGCTTGCGGTCTCGTTTCGAGCAGACAGGGCAGCTGCAATACCTGGAGGAAGCGATCAGACTGAATCGCGAAGCGCTGTCTCTCCGACCCCCTGGCCATCCTGTTCGCCTCCACTCTCTCAGTAACGTCGCCATCAACTTGCGGTCTCGTTTTGAGCAGACGGGGCGGCTGCAGGACCTGGAGGAAGCGATAGAACTGCATCGCGAAGCGCTGTCTCTCCAACCCCCTGGTCGTTCAGATCGCTCCTTGTATTTGAACAACCTCGCAAATTGCTTGCTTTCTCGTTTCGAGCAGACGGGGCTTCAGGACCTAGAGGAAGCGATAGAATTGAATCGCGAAGCGCTGTCTCTCCGACCCCCTGGTCAACCCAATCGCTTCTTGTATTTGAACAACCTTGCATATGGCTTGCATTTTCATTTCAAGCAGACGGGGCAGCTGCAGAACCTGGAGGAAGCGATAGAATTAAATTACGAAGCTCTGTCTCTCCGACCCTTGGATCATCCACGTCGCCCCGCCTCCCTCATTAACCTGGGAGAAACCTTGTATTCACGTTTCAAACGGACAGAACAGCGGCATAATCTGGAGGAAGCGATAGAATTGTATCGCGAAGCGCTGTCTCTCCTACCCTTTGGTCATCCACATTGCCCTGATTCACTCAGCAACCTGGGAGAAAGCTTGCATTCTCGATTCATGCAGACAGGGCAGCTGCAAGACATCGACAAGGCCATAGAATATTACCGGGAAGCACTTGCAATATGCCGTGCCGGATCCCCCCTATATATACCTTGCCTCGCTGGTCTTTCTCGCGCTTTATTGGCTCGCTTTCGAGCAATACCCAGAGAAGATGATCTTAACGAGGCCTTCTATATGTTTAGCACTGCGACTGAAAGCCGATTTACTGATGTAGGGCAGCAGCTCTTGGGTGCGCAATCATGGGTACAGTCGGCTCGCGAGTTCCAGCACAGTTCCCTTCTTTCGGCATACGTACAATGCTTGGCCCTCCTCCAGCGCGGCCTCGCCATCAGTCCCAGCTTGGAGTTGCAATGGAAATCCCTCACTAGGAACTCTTCTTCGCTTGCAGTCGATGCTGCGTCGTCTGCTATTGACAAGGGCCAGCTGAACGTCGCTGTCGAGATGCTAGAGCAAGGACGAGCCCTGCTTTGGTCCAGAATGAAGGGTTACAGACAGCCCGTCCTAGAGCTTCGAGCCATTAACCCAGCACTTGCCGACAAATTTGAGACCGTCAGCAATGAGTTGGAGCACCTTGCTACCTCACGACTGCGTTTGGAAGATGATGTGTCCGGACGTGTTCCACGATTCACGACTGCGTGGGATGATCAATGGAAGAAACAGCGTGTACTGTCGGATGAATGGAACGAAATTGTGGGACGCATTCGCCAGATCGAAGGATTTTCAGATTTTTTGCAGCCAGTGCCATTCGGACGTCTCAAGCAGGCCGCTGCGGAAGGCCCCGTGATCATAGTCAATGTGTCTTCGTACCGATCGGATGCTTTGGTCCTTCGAGACGACACCTCTGATCCTACCCTTGTTCCCCTTGCAAACTCAGTTTTTGACGAAGTCGGAAAATTGTCCGAAGTGCTCGGCCAAGCTCGAAGACGCGGTGAGGACACTCTTGCTGCGGTGATACATGACGTCTTGTGCGCGCTGTGGAAACTCGTTGCTCAGCCAGTGGTGGATCAACTTCAAAGTCTCGGAGTTGCTGAGAGGTCCAGGATCTGGTGGTGTCCAACTGGAAAGCTATGTTCACTCCCGCTGCATGCTGCTCATCCTCTAATTACAGGCGAACGTGGTCTTCCGGATCTGTTTGTATCTTCTTACACTCCCACGCTCTCTTCGCTCATTTCAGCGAGGGAAAATATACCTGCGATGCGCTCTAAGTACCCCCAGCTCCTGACTGTCGGTCGAGCAGACGACTCTCTACGATGTGTGGACGCGGAGTTGGACGGCATACAGGAACTTGGGGACTTTGTGGACACCATTGTTGAGAAACAGGCAACGCCCGATGCAGTGCTCGATAATCTTCAAACTCACCCATGGGCCCACTTTGCTTGTCACGGTCATCTGGACGACGAGCAACCGTTCAAGTCGTCGTTCAAGCTCTATGGAGGCTCCCGGTTGACTGTGATGGATATCCTGCAGTCCCGCCTTCCCAATGCAGAGTTTGCCTTCCTGTCTGCTTGCCACAGTGCGGCGGGCGACTATGTCCACACCCCTGATGAAGTCCTGCACATAGCCGCGGCGATGCAATTCTGCGGGTTTCGGGGTGTTGTCGGGACCCTGTGGGGAATGGCGGACGACGATGGGCCGGTCTTGTCTCAGGAGTTCTACAAGCATATGTTCCGTCACGACGATCCAACGAAGGTGGATTACAAGGATTCTGCGGTTGCATTGAGATCTGGAATCAAAGCGTTGAGGAAGTCGGGGGTTCCGCTTCATCGATGGGCTGCGTTTGTGCACATAGGTGCATGACGGGAGTCGGGGGGATGATGGTTGGTATATTCCATTGTATCTCCATGACGACGTTTTACGGACGAGCATGCCACGAACCGTTCTCAACAGGAGTGTTCGTGCTTGAAGATTGTTGTGCTGTGAAGTGTTTCGGAGTCGTATCATTCCTCGTATTCCGCTTTCTGAACTCCGTTGCTTTTTCTTGGTCAATTCGACTATCACTTTCTCTTGATGCGAGACCTGGCATCAACCATGTTTATCCTGTGATTGCTCTATCCACTCGTCCGGGTGCTCTGCACTCGCTGACAGGTCCTACTGTTTTGCTTTTTATTTGATTATTTCTCGCTTTGCTTGCTACTACCAACTCGATGTTTTCCTTTTCAGGTTGTCGATGTTCTTTGTTTTACACGCTTCTCGTCTATAGGTTTGCACGTCAATGCCCTCGATGGATGGCAGCGCTATCTATGGTGGCTGATCTTTCGTATTTCTAAAAAATTCATCTCGAATATATATTATGAACGAAAAAGGGAAGCATGGGATCGTACCAGTCATATGGCAGATCAACGGTGCATCATATCATTGGCTACTCAAGACGTATCCATGTACATAGCGGCTCGTTTAGGTAGTATGATCCGTAGGGTTGAAGCTCAATACTTGAGAGTATCTCCGATAGTATTCAAGCGGGGATAGATTGAAGGTCAGAGAACTCGGAGAGGCATACATGCTGATATACATATCTTGCGCCCACCGACAAGGCCTGATTTTGTTGGCAAGCGCATCGCTCCTCCGTCAAAGATGTTCATGCCTCATAAGAGATATCAGGAAAGTATCGGGAAATCCTGGAGGACTGTGAAAAGGAAAAGATGGAAACCTGAGCCATGCCTGTCAGCTTCGAGGCGAGCTTTGGGAAAGGATCAAGAGTGTATCTTGTGTTGGGCAAGACTTCCGTTGGGCGACAATCCGATGTGGTCTCTATCCCGGAGTGTGAGCAGTGCTTCCGAATGCGACAGTAGAAGTATTGCGTTGAAGTTCGGCCCGAGGGGTGATAGCGGTTAGTGTTCTCAAGACATTCAAATCAAGCAAGTTCGACACAAGATCTTGATTGGGACCAGCTGGGACCAGCTGGGACCATGATGGCGAGGAGCACAGAAGTTCTTGGGATAACGAAGGGTTAACGAAGGAGTTGAGGATTCGGATATTGCCTGCAGTGCGGCACGACGGCTGGTAGAGTACAAGCAGGAGCAGAAAAGAATTCGTCAAACCTAAGTCTGTCGGAGGCTGATTATGCAATCGAAAACTAAACGCGACTTGTGCGCTAGGCTCCCGTGACGTAGTGTGAGCAGTCGTCTCAATTGCTCGATCTAGTAGCTACTCCCTATCGTCGTTTGGACATCCCACGTGGATGTATATCGCTATCTCCCGTCCAAACCCCATTGATCACCCCTAACTATGACCCACGTTGACGACACTAAAGGTCTATGAAATCCCTCCCCCACAACTCCTCAATGCCATCGTCGACAGAGTTTCACGTCGCAAGGACTTATCACGGATTCGAATGCTAAGCAAGACATTTTGTGTGGTAGCCACGCCACACATCTTTCGACAAGTCACGGCCAAGAGTACGCTCACAAGCGCTGTAGGATTCGGCGAGATCTTAAAGCACGACATGGTTGCTCAGTGTATAGAGGAAATTGAATTTCAGGAGGTCTATAAGGTCATATATTTCATCGACGGTAAGCTTGTTCGATCATATCGGTGCGATTGGGGAATGAATACCAAGCGTTGAAAAACAAATGCCTCTAGTGATAGCGCAACAGGCGAATGCGATGGCTATTGAGAAATCCCTCGCCTCTTCATTTACACGCATGCACGAACTTACGAGGCTCGAAACCCTGAAGCTGTCGTTTCCTACGATGCACCATCCGTTTTTAGATCCTCTACGTTTCCAGTGGATCATCCTCTCTGCAACATCAACCCAATTACCTCTCCCTTCTCTTCCCTCATTCGACATTGACGGTCTGATGGCATTTTACAACCCCTTTTATGATCTCCCTTTGTTTGGGAGCCTCCTCAGCTCACTCACTAGCCTCTCTATCGGAGCTGCTTTTGAACACTACCTCCGGCAGTACCGCTTTCGAGATCCGTTCGTCAACTTCTGGGAGCAGGTGATCCAGCACTGCGTGCTGCGCTCTCTCTCGTCCTTCATGTCGTTCACGCTTCACAGCGACGAAGATGTTGGCGTTGTACCTAGGCTCGATTTTTCGCAGGTGAATCTCCCCGCACTCATTACAAAGGATCATATTCAACGAGGAAACGCATACCGAGGACTTCATTATACGCCACAAGGGAACCCTGCGGAGATTGCGGCGAACGGAGTGCAGAATTGCGATAGACGACTGGATCTAAGAAGCACCTCGTCAGTGGGCGCAGGTTTGGAAGCGTTTCGTCGGGGGAACTAAGAGCATTGATTCTGCTCGTCATGCGCCCCCAACTGCAGTTTTATGAATTTGATGAATTTGGTGGCCCTGACACTGTCGGCTCTGACGACTCTGAAGACCCTGACGACCTTGACATGGAATTAGTCACCTTGGGGGAGCCCATGAACTATATGGCATCGCATGTGGATGCTGGGTACTCGTATGAGCCCATTGCCACGCCGCTGCCGTACGACGTTGGTGATAAGCAGGCTCTTGAGAACCTACTGCTTATAGTTGGTTTACAGGCAGCAGAATTGGAGGACAAGCTCCGAGGTAGAGAGTTACGGGCATGAATACTTGAATAGGAGCAGTTGTGCAAGTGAAGCGACGGTGTGGACCGAACAGGTGCGAGCAACGTATCATGACCTATATGTTTGCCGATGATCTTGAGGTCGATTGCTTGATACAGTTGTTCTACTGAATAGTGTGAAACTCAAACCCACACACCGCCTTTATTTCAAAATCTGAACCCGGTGCGATTCACGTATCAGCGTGGTGGAGAACATAGGAATGTTCCAAGTTCAAGGCGCTGAACGAGAGGACACTGTAGTCTCCACGAGATGACGCTTTATGTTATATCCTGGCTACCTCGGAGTACGACATGCCCAATACCTTGCACGGACTCGTAACACTCAGTGGCCATCGATTGTCCACGACCCCCTCAATCACGCCACAGATCAGGCCGGCTCTGCTGTTGAAATTGTCTATCTGTGCTTATCGCTGCTGTACTCACTATCTAGCTCTCGCGTCGTTCATCTCAACCCACCATGTCTTTTATTTCTGCCTGTCTTCCTGTCCGTCTTGTCCGTCTATGTCATGGTGCTTCCAGAACTCATTGACGGAATTGCGAGACATTGTCATTGACACCCCCGCCTTCCTCGTCTAGCTCCTCGTTCCCTGCTCCCTTCTCGGATCTTGCGGATGTGACATAGCTTGAAGATGACATTCGGTGTCGCCGCGCCTTCAATGTTCTGTACTCAACAACATGAAAATCTGTTGCAGAACGGAAAGACCCTTCTTAATATCTAGTCTCCTGACAAACCATTACGTGGTATGATAGATGGGCCATTCGCTATGTCGGAGGTCAAGAACACTATGCTCGATGGCCGTGATGATGGATGCTTGATCTCGAATTTGTAGCTAGTGTGCTATTGTACGAGTCTGCTGCATA
Organism: Heterobasidion irregulare TC 32-1; assembly: GCF_000320585.1. Lineage (NCBI taxonomy): Eukaryota > Fungi > Basidiomycota > Agaricomycetes > Russulales > Bondarzewiaceae > Heterobasidion > Heterobasidion irregulare. Next base: position 1,363,407 of record NW_009258207.1, on the reverse strand, counting down.
CCGTCATTCGAATACCTTGGAAATACTCAAGTACTGCGTCAGGTCACGGAACTCATGTTCTGTACTCGTTTGCCGATCGGACTTGAGAAGGCCTCACTATCGGGTTCCGTTTGTCAAATTTTGGGAGCAGGCGATTCAGCACCGCATGCTGAGCTCTCTCACCCTCCCTCACATCGCTCACACTCCACAGCGACATAGACGTTGGCGTTATACCTAGACTCGATTTTTCACAGGCAAATTTCCTCGCGCTCGAATGCCTCTCTTTGAAACGGATCTTGTTCAATGAAGACACCCACGTCGAAGATTTCATTGTACGCCACAAAGGAACTTTGCGGAAAATGTGGCTCACGGAGTGCAGAATTGTAATTGAAGACTTGGAGCAAGGAGCACCACGCCAATGGTCGCATATTTGGACCCGCTTTACCAGGGAACTAAGGGCATTGGGACTGCTCTTTGTTCTGCCTGAAGTATGATACGAGGAACCCATGAACTACGTACAACCGACCTTTGAAGATGGGGATTGGTATAAGCTAATTCGGATGACGCTGTCATATGATATTGGCGATAATCAAGCTCTCGAAGTGCTGCAGTGTTTGGTTGATTCGCAGAACGACAATATGGGAGACTGAGGTAGGGGAGTTATCACTTAGATACTAAGAGTAGGCTATGCAAGCGAAGGTATGGACGTATGGGAGGGCGGCGTGAACAGGCGGTTGACGTACTCCTACCTATACGTGTTGGTCTATTTTGTTGAAGCTTCGCTATGTATGGACAGTCGTTTTGTATTGTGTACCACTAAATTGGTATCGAGTAGGGTCCGCTTGAGTCGATGATTGGTAGGAGTTCATAAATAACGCAGACCAATAGTCACAGTCTACCTTTGATTCACATTCTGACTCAGAACGATACGCGTAGTAGCGCGGCGGAGATCATAGGAAGTTCTGAAGTCATGCGAGCAGGGTTAAGGTCAAGTTGCCTGATGAGAAAATGCATTCGCACCGATGCTCCTAAGAGATGCTGCCTCCTGATCAACAACGGCAACCTTACAGGTCCAATAACAAAACTGCGAAGCATCCACCTTGAGTGGATTATGCCTGTGAGTTCTATGTATCACCTAACATGCTACCCTAAAGCTTGCCTTGAACAGCGACTGCGAGCCAGAATTCTCCGTCGTGTGCTTACATCACTTCTATCGCTTGTTATCAAATGTGTTCCAAGACATAATTCTCTTACATTATTCGAAGACGCACCTGTCCAGACGTCCATCACCTTATGTAGTTATCAGACTCGCGCATTATGACGAAACTATCGGAACACTACCGTAATCACAGGATTCCATTGAACTTGGTTCATGAGGTCAGATCCTCCGTGATTCGCCCTATAAGCAACTAGCTCGTTACTCACCGGACTCGTAGAACTTCTTCATCTCGAAGGTGTGCACAGTCTCGAAGTGTCCACACCTGATCTCGGTCCGGGTAGACTGTTATATATATCCTCAGTGATGCTACCGCCTATTCAATCAGGCTTTCCTCGAAGTAAGGCAGTCTTCTTCTGAGTGATATGTTCTCACCGGATTATCTTTGCCACCCTCGCCGAGGCAGGGGGTGAGGGGGTCAAGAATGGAATGCGAAGACACCGACCTTGATCGGTCTTCTGACCTTGAGCACCAGCTGGGGTGATAGCACCCACAGCAAGTGACACAAAGACCGAGAAACAAGCGATACCTATATAAACACGCTTGAGATCCAATTCAGGTGAAACAGGCATTGTTCAGACTTACAAGTCCTCCTACGAGCACTATGTCCTTAGCAAAGATTCCGCTACTGATCGGTGCGAGCCTCTGTGTCCACCGTGCCATCACGGCGCCGAACCCCCCGCCTCCCGTCGAGGAGACGTCGAAGTATCGCGATCTGTGGCCGCGCTCGTATATGGTTTGGGGAACGGGCCTGTCCAAAGTGTGTATGATCCCACTTTTGTTGCGTCGCGCGGGACTTATCCAGGACGATGCGAGGGATAGGTTGCAATGTACACTCACTCTGTCCTCGAGGTGCTCGCCATCGTTTGCGTCAACACTTCCACATCACCGCATGCCAGCACTGAGGTCAAAGCGCTCGCACAGCGCGTGCTATCCCTCCTCTGTGCCATTCCTGCACGCTCAGCGCACTCCGCCTCTGCGCTCCAAATTACGCCATCCTTTCTGCTCGGCTTCGCACTTGTCGCGCTCTCCGCGTACATCCGCACGCTGTGCTACCGCACACTTGGGCGTCTTTTCACTTTCGAAATATCCATCCAGCCGAAGCACAAGCTCGTGACGAGTGGGCCATACAGCATTGTACGTCATCCGTCATACACCGGCAGTATAATCGGGTTCGCAGGCAGCCTCGTATGCGCGTTTTGTGCAGGCGGGTGGTTTTGTGAATGCGGATGGTTAGATACGGCGGTGGGTAAATTGTTTGTAGTTGCGTATGTGTTGTGGAACGTGCAATTCGCGAGCGTGATGCTGTGGAGGACAGGTCAGGAGGATCAGATGATGCACGGGAAGTTCGGCAAGGAATGGGAAGGGTGGCGGGAGAAGGTCAGGTATAAAATCATACCTGGGATCTTTTGAAGCTGATAATTTTGATCTATGTCTGCCATGGTGGCTGGATGCGGTACTTACAGTTGGTGTATGCGCTTGCTGTAGCTGGGAGAGCTCGCGAGTGTGAGCCAGTGCACTTTCGTAGAGCTGCTACAACTGATTTACTGGGCACTTCTTTCCGACCTAGTGACCAGTGGGGTGCACAGGATAAAATGATGCAGCCACAATATTGTAAGTGGTCGGCATACAAAGGACTCAATTGATAAGAAGGCTGTTCATTCAATGAAGCACGTAATCGGTAACGCCACAGCTGTTGCAAGAATCGACAGCGTACCTTCGCCGCTGTGAGCTTTCCTTTACACGACCTTCGTGCCGTGATCCCGACTGCCAAAACCTATAACCACGAGTGGTGTCTCATATACATCCTCATAGATTTCTGAGGGCCTGTGCCGCGAATCAGGCTGGGATGACGCTGCTTTGATTCCCATTAGAGGACAGCAGGCGGTTGGTCTGGATAGTAGATACTAGATCTGTAAAAAGTACGTCACGCGTCATCCTCCTCGTGGACAAAATCGAGTTCATCTCCGGAGCTCTACCGACTTCAGCTTGAGGGGTCTGTTTCTGAGATCGTCGATACATCGTGGCTCATGAGACTCTTCGCCAGTGAGACCGCAGGTATAAGCTTGATACTGACGACAAAAACGGTAAGTAATCCCTTTATTAACCGTGACTGTGTTTTTAATCATACAAATGACTTAAGTGCCAAGCGCGTTATGTGTGGCTGTCGTCACTGTACCGGGGGCTAACGACAGAAATCTGCATCACATTCACGCCGGGTCTTCTCTCCACTTAGAGCTCGTGTGAATGCATTGTATTATTACTGTGTCCTTGGGATCGACGACGACGACTGGGGCAAATCAGAAGTGCAGCAGTTTGGGCACCTTGCTGCGTCATTAGCAACAGCTGTATAGTGTGGCGTAGGACGATGTTGGCGAGCAGTTGAAGCAAGGTGTATACAAAATTCACAAATGTGTGTATGATTTTGTGCATGTGCCCTATAATATTTCGCGAGTATGTATTGTCAGTCGGTATCTCAACAAGGTACGCAGCAAATCTTAGACGGGCCGCACCTACAATTCCGAGCCAATGTATGATCTTGAGCACTCGAACCACTTTAGGTGTTTCATGGCACCGTCCCGTTTGAGTGCCCATTAGGATGAACATCGGGTTGGATTTGTCCAAACCCGAAGATGAAGGTGTCCCAGTCTTCCAATCTGTTGAAAGGTGATCAGCTATATTGGTAGCGGGAGAGTACATGAAGTCAATTACTCAAAGCCTGACGGTAGATTGGACCACAAGGAGTCATGCGTCATCTCGTAATCTGATCCGAGCTGCCCGTTTGTGGGCGAAGTCAATCCGAATATTTCGGTTGCATACGTCGAAGTGCTCGGCAGTAGCAATTGTGAGGCTTCGCTGCTAGTTGCGATACTTGGGCTCGCACCGTCGTGTGTGAATCCTTGGGCTGGAAACGAGCCATCCATGAATGGCGTATGTGAAACAACGACCTGCGCTTCTTCTCCGGAGTAGGCAGGCATTGTTCTCAATATAGCTCCCACCGGTGCACTGTATTGCGTGATTCCTGATTTTTCGAGAGGAGGTAAGGCTTGTCCTGTTGTGAATGGGTTGACAAGGACATTGGATAGATTGTCGGGTGGATTGAGAGGCAAACGACCGAGCTCGTAGCTATGCATGGGGAGAGCAGGATAAGAATAAGGATCGACGAAGGTGGTAATTAGCTGAGACTCAGAGGTAGATGAAGAAGGACGGCGATGTCGAGTTGTCGTTGATGATTCCCGTGAGATGCGACTGGAGCCAGCGATAGGCATTGAATCGTCATGCAGACTTGAGGTTGAGGTTGCTGCGGGAATAAAAGTGCTGGGGGTATCCGATTCCGAAGTGTGCGAGTCTCGTTCGCGTCTCAAAGACGATACAGTGGACTGGGGTAGCGGCAATTCACCTGCAGAGACAAGCTCGTACAACACATCCCTTGATGGACATTTGTTTGAGAAGATTACGACCGATGAGATCTTATGATATCGCCTACCAAAGTCGGCCAGCTGTGTGCCATCTAAATACAAACCAAACATTGAACCGACAACGAATTGGTTGGAGAGTCCACACTCACCTCTTTTCTGCTTCCGCGAGAACATGCATACAGTTGTGTACATCCTTTACCTCTTTCGCTGGGTCAATCGATACTCCGGAACGTTTGACGTCCCAGATGTTGAGCAGAAGCACAGTTGCTGCCATAAAGGCTGGAGGCTAAACAACGATTAAAGACGAGGTGCATTAGTATATGATATTCTGTGACAGAAAATTATACAACCTGGAAGTGAGGAATCGGCGCTTCTGGAGATCGGCGATATAGAACATCGGCAACATGGCTACACGAACGTGCAGCATTGATACAGATGGCGAGGGACGGGAATGAGAGAGGTGACGGTTTGCGAGGGGAAGGGATGAATGGACGGTGGATGAGTATTTGGAGATGGTAGTAGGCGCCGTAAAGACTAGCAGATTGCATGAAGAAGACATGATGTTCGCGGGTAGGATCCCACCGTACTACAGCGCACTCAGTATCCATCAAAGTAATGAAAGCAGTCAAGGAATAACGGACAATGATCGGGGATAGAGTCAACCCATTTATTGAGGGAGGAGTCCAGCTCAGCGACGATACGCTGTTCCCAATATTGTCCAACAAAACCTAGCGAAACTTTCGACTTGTTAAGTGAATACTGAATATGGAAAAAATAGTGAGAAGTAAGGTGTTTCTTCAATAGAATGCATGCTCACAATTGTCCGTAAAGCAAAGGCAAGAATCTGATCGAGCTTGATGAGACATATAAAGTGAGACATGACTGATGGTTTTCCTGCTGGCTGCTTGAAGGCTTGTTCGGGATCAGGATGCGTGAAGTGTTCATCGTCACACTCCGCCGGGAGATCCAAGTCAAAACTAGAGATGTTAGGCACTCGTAAAATTTTCAATCAGCAGGGATATACTTACTCTTCTTCTTGAATCGCGCAGGGGCGACCGAGTGATGCATTCAATGTCCGGTCCAAGACGACGAGAAGCCTGCAACGAAGGTTGAGTGAGAGGATATCAGAATCCTTGTATACAAGATGTACCAGAATGCACGTTTCCAAAGTTCGTCCTCAATAGTAAGCTTGTTGCCGTACACCTTCCGCCGATGAGCTCCGACATCTTGGGCCAAGTTTATGCCAACTCCGATCAGCGTCCTGCAGGCTTGGGGGGACGAGCAGCCTTGCAAGAACATGGCCGATAGCTAGAAGCACAGGCAGACGTCATTGGTGAGATGGCGACGATGAAACAACAAGACGCTACGCACAGAATATACCTGTATATCATACAGGCATGGCGACATGAGAAGTGACTTGCGAAGTATTTGTACCTGCATAAACCACTTCCAGCCGCAGGAGTGCCAAGAATCTGTGCCCTCGAGGCGCACACGTGGGTCGAAAGAATATCGGGAGGCATTGGCACAGACCAGCAAGACAAGACCACCAAAAGCGTTATCACGATGATGTAGACCATCCTGAATACCCTGCTCAAAGAGGGGACGATGAAGAAGTCCAAAAAAAATGTTGATATACTGAAAGAAGAGGTCCACGAGATCATTCAGAAGATCTGGTTCGGGAAAATCGAAGACTCGCTGTTCAGTAGCGAGGATGGATCGCTCCCACTATAATAAAAGTAAATGGGCGTCAGCCAGACAGGAGGCGCAGTGGCATCGTACAGGAAGCAGATTCCAGTATTCAGGCCTTTTCCTTCCTAAAACATGAACAGTGTTCTCGTCCGGCATTTTCCCCGCGTACTCGAATTTAAGGTCTATTGCAGTTTTCACAAGCTTCACACCGCTCGACTTACCAAAAAAGCGATTGTGTACAGGGTTGATAAACAGATCTTTGAGATGTTCTCGCACCAGATTGGTCTGGGCGCCTTCATCGTCGCTTGATTCAGGATCGGCGTCGAGGGAATCGAAATCGGTGACCATTGTACTAGGAGAGAGTATTCGAATGGGGGTCAAAGATGTTGTCACAGAACTCTCGTTGACTTCCGAGCGCTCTGCTTCTATTCTGACAGCTGCTTGAAGTTCTTGTGACAAGTTAGTATCAGGACAGAGCTGAAAGTCCATAAGCAATCGCTGTGGTGATGTCGTTAGCGAAAAATAACCTTCTGTAGGAGTTCTTCCATCTTCTCGAGACGCGCCTCAAGGCTTTCCACGTATCTGAAATGAACTTTTGAGCAAAGAAAGATATATATGAAAGGATTCATTAACCCTTTCGGAGGCCTTCGTCTCTGAACGAGGAGTGAATTCATAAATGGTACCAATGACTCATAAAGGTGACATTACCTTCAGAACATCGTTATATGTACACTCAAAGTCGTAGGCTACACAGTTTGAGCACCGAAAGCCAGGCATCTGCCCCTCACTGCCTGATCCAAGGGTTGAAGTCAACTTCGCGAAGGAGTCATAGCAAGAGTAACCTACATCGAACTGCACTCGAAATTAGAATCGTGATGGCAGAGGTATGAAAGGTGTAACAGACTTTTTCTTCGCCGACAGACATCGCATGCTCTCTGATTTCTCGTCTTCTTGAAACCATGCGATCTAGTGTTATCCTCGTCTTCGCCTGCAGAAGACATTGACAACGGTTCGGGGGCAGGTCCTTCGAGGGTGACGATGCTGGAGATGCTTTCTGAGATGTTCAAAGCAGCCCCGACGACATGTGCTAAAGTGCTGGGTACTGGATGGTTCAATCGAAACAAGCTCGCAGATAGTCCGAACGATGAGGTAGTCACTGTTAGTCATTGCTCTCGAACCAGGCAAATTTGAGGAAATAATTTAATGGCAACTAAGTAGGTTATCGACCGAGCGAGGTATGAGTTGTATAACAAACACACTTCTATCCTCTCAACTGTTCCATATTCACCACTATCGCATTAGCTTGTAGCACAAATTCTCCCTTCTCAACTCGCGGTCAGCCATCTATCTCATAAGATTAGCCCAAAAGATGCCGAGGAAAGAGTCGTCGAATGTTCCAGCGTCAGCGCAAGCTCAGCAAGAGGCTGTCTCTGAGGGCATCGAGAACTTCGAGCTCCCTCGCGCACTAGTCACGAAAATCGCAAAGTCGGCGGTGCGTAAATCAACCTTTCCGTCTCATCTGAAGTCTGGACATACATTCACGTGAGCTGACGCGTCTGACACGACCAAACCAGATCCCAGAAAACACGAAGCTGCAGAAAGACACCGTCCTCTCGCTGGTGAAGGGCTCAACAGTTTTCATCAACTATCTTGGTGCGCATGTTTCCTTTCGTGACCGATCACACTGGCGTTAATCACGTGTTCAGCTGCAACGTAGGACATACCATATTTTCGCTCTACATTCTTCCCCGCTAATTCTTCTGTGCTCAGCGCGCATGATGTCGCCCACTCCAAACAGCACAAAAGCATATCGGCCTCTGATGTCCTCAAAGCATTGGAGATAATTGAGTTTGCTGACCTCGTCCCGCCGTTGCAGGCTGAGCTTCAATGTGTGTTCCATTTATACATCGCCCTCACCTCAGACATAGAGATTTAAATTCGTGCCAGTGTATCGCGACAACTTGAAAGGGAAGAAAGGAAACGCAGGCACTGCATCCGCACCCGCCACTATCTCTATTCCTCCATTCGTGCCTAATGGTGGCTCGGTCGTGAGCAAGGCTAGACCAACAGCACGCAAAGGAAAAGAACGTGCTGAAACTGTAGTAGAGGATACTAGGATACCTTCAGGAGCCGCATCGATCAGCGCGCCGCCAGCCATGGAATACGAGGACGCCAATGGCACAAGTCAACCACCTTTTACCGTGCCCTACACACGCATATTGACACTGTCTTCGCCAACGGACCAAGAGATGCCTGAAACCGAGGCGCTTGCGGCCGGAGTTGGCGAAGAAGAAGCGGAGGTAGACTACAATACCGAAGACGAAGAAAATGATATTATTGATGGGGACGACGAGGATGACGCAGGAGAAGAAGATTTGGTAGATGAAGACATCGAGATGGATCGATTAGAGGATGACCCCGTGAACGATGTGAATGAATAGTTTGTGCTGCCTGTGTAAGTTCTTTCCGCTGTATTCTGCTGTGCAATGCGCTATAAGGATTTGATATTGTCACAATAAAACATCCAAAGCGTTTCAATGTCATGTAGGTACAATATCCGATCAGTGCAATATTGGGCTCGCCAACGCCATGCGTACAAATACCAACGAATGTCAGAATTCAACATAGCTTAGACTCCACATCTCTCCTTTACTTTTCTGCGCGATCCCATTCCCGACGACCTTCGCCCCTAGTCTCATCAAAACATTCACAGCATCTCGAACGGCCAGTTTCTCTCTCGCACTCACAGGCCTCACAACACGCAAATCTAGTCCCTGAAACGCTGGTGTGTATGGTATGCAAGCGCGGCGCGCGCCAAGAGCGAGAAACACGGGCGGAACTTTGCTCGTGGTCTCAACGGGCTTGGTTGACAACGCTGGCAGCCAAAACTGGATTGGTGGGAGCGGGGGATGAGACGGGAAGGAATGTGAGGAGGAAGGCAGGTCAAGAGAAGGGATCATGGGTATATTGAAGGGGAGCTGCGTGGCATGCGGAGTCGGGGAACATGGTGGAGGGCCAGGCGCCAGGTCAACAGAAAGGGAGGGGGAAGGCGTGCGTGTAGGAGATGGGGATTGTGGACGGCTCGTTATTTCAGAATCGGACCCAGCACCACCATAGAGACGTAACGGGGAGCGGACCGGCACGGGGAGAGGAGTTGTAGTACGCGCGGGCGATGGAGACGGGGATCGGGCGGGAGTCGTCAGACCCGAGGAAATGTAGCGGTTGCGCCTGAGCCTCCTCGAAGGTGACCCCACACGCGAATGGCTAGGCGTCGTCAGACCCCCATCGGAGCCCTCAAAATCAGAAGAAATGGGAATATCTTCAATATCAGAGGAGACGAAGGCGCGATCAGCGCGCGCATTCTGTGGTGTAGGCGACATAATAGGCTCGTTGCTGTAGTTGTAGCTATAGCGCGAGAGGTTATCCGTAGTTGGTGTAAATGCGGTGGGCTGCGTGCGCGCGCGACTTTGTATTTGAGAAACGGAAGACATAGTGTAGGTGAGAAGCTCGGGACTTGGGGCCTCATCCGGGCTACGTGGCTGTTCCATGATAGTGGGAGTCCTGTTAGCTTTGACAGTGTCGCCACCAGTTGAGTTAGGTCGAGGCTGAGGCAAAGGGACAAGGATAGGCGCGGGGGATTGCTCTACTAATGAGGGGTATACGTCGGGAAATGCCCTGCCCTTGCCCTTGAGATCATGACCAAGTAAAGCCTCGTCAATGTTCGCCTGGGGTATTGGCTCATCTGCAACATCCGAACTTGGCTCTCGGAATACAGACGGCGTCATCTGCCACTCTCCGTCTCTCCAGGCAAGGTTCCATTCCTCCTGGGCTTGTAACAGACGATTCAAAATTGCTGCAGCATTCTGATAGATGTCTTCCACTTTTCCTTCCTTGAACCTTTCGGCAGCCCACTCCCGCTCTCTCTCTTCCTCCTCTACTTCTTCTCGGCTCCGACTGTCCTCTGGTCGAAGATCGACTTCGAACACGCCTTCTCGGACTAGCCGCCGACCGGCCTGCCCGAGCTTGACGTACTCTTCCATGGCCCAATCTTTTTGCGCTGGGTCATCTGCGTCGAGAGCTACCGCAAGACGTCGAGCACGCTTCTCTGTCGGAGAGAGCGTAGGGAGTAAATGGAGCGGTAGATGGACAGGTAATATGGGGGAGTTGGGTGATATTGGGGAAGGCGGGGCACCGGTCAGATGAGTCAGTCGGTAAGCGGCCATGAGACTTGAGTGAGGATCGAGTTGTAGGGCAGGCAGCACATCCGTACGGCCGTGTATCTGGTATGGTGAACGTTCTGTGGGGTGTCGCGAGGTCTATGATGTTACTACAGCACCAAGAGAACAGAAAGAGAGACTGACGACAATGTTTGCATAGCCTCGGGGGATCATCATAGAAATTGTTATGCCCAGACCCATGAGGCAAATCGCTCAGGCCCGAAGACCTTCGCCGTCGATGGCTGCGGCTGGAAATATCTTCGTCGTCTCCGTCTGACGATTCGCTGATGGAAGATTGTGAATCTGTGGATGGAGAGGTAGATGAAGAGACCGTGGATTCAGTTGTCAATACTGTACTATACGTCTCGAGATTAGTGCGAATGGTAGGCCTGCTTCGTGAACGCGGGGGAGCAACTGCGCTAACAGGGATCAACGATCCTGCCCCATTTTTGACTCTGCTTCTGGAATCAGTCCTGTGCGACACAGGAACATGACGTCGACTAGGTGAACGCCCACGCGCATGAGTTCGAGTGCGAGAACGAGGTCGATGACGGTCGACGCTGGTTTTCGACCTGTTATCGCGGATCGAGAACAGAGACTCGCTGCTGTAGCTGGACAGTGTGCTCAAGGACGACGATGACATATCCAAGATGCAAGAAAGTTTGAGCAGGCTGCACACAACTGGGATGGATTTTATCTAGACAAGCCGCTGCATCGTGTTTGTCGCAGGATGAATGATCAAATCGATCACGTATGTCGTGTTACGTTATAGCTAACACGTTGTGTATGACTTGGCATCCTGTCCGCTTGAAAAAAATCCAAGCTTGAATATGCTCACCTCAAAGAGCTGGAACATAAATGATCGATTAGTGTCATCAGCTAGACTCAAAGGCGACTCGGAAGGTGACGGCTGTCAGTCGCGCGCATGTACGCGACAAGATCAGGTGGTTCGATGCATCAAACCACGTGTAAGGATCATCCTAGTTTCTCCTCTCGATGTGCACGATAATATAGCAGTTCGCTGCCAAGTCAATTTTGGTGCAGTCGCGATTTTTTCATGCATTCCCGTCTTCATAACGTCTTTCTTGATTCCGACACCCAATAGCGATCATGCCTTGCGTCGTGTTTAGGGCCGGCGGCTACGCGTTCACTGACGTAAGTCGCGATCCAATTACCAACTGCGTCACGTTCATCGTCACAGCGGGAACTTGATCGGCAAGTTCAGTTCGCGACGGTTTTGCTTGCCTCTCTTCCACATCGTCGTCCACAGCAATCTCTTCACAAATAATGACATCCACACCACCCTCACCGACGCCCTTTGCTATGACTTCTCCTCCCGGATCCAGCACCGTGGCATCTTCGCCACCATTCGTCGACTCAGAAGACGTGGATCAGGAAGATACTGAACCTGAGGTCAAGATGGCGCCGGTACGTTCCAGACGCGTCTTTCTCCACAAGACTGCGTGGTTGGCTATCAGGTTCCTTTGTTGATTTCGTACTTATGTTCTTTCAGTCTACAAAAAAACTTCAGCCTGTCGAAGACGATGTATGACCAGCAACTCTATCTTATCTAGCATAGCTTCTTGACATTACAAAATTTCCACAGGACTCTGAGGCACGCTTTGCTCGCCTCTCGTTTCTTCTTCAAAAGTCTTCTCTCTACGCGAACATGTTGAAAGACCAGATGGACCGTGCGCGCGAGAAACAGGCTGCTGTTGCCGCACAGGCAAAATCCAAATCCAAACCGCGTAGTATGGTTCCCGGACGTGGCTCCGCTCGCGGGACGGGCAGACTACGCGTCTACGGGAAGCGTGCGCGTGTTGACAGTGGCGACGAGGAGGAAGACAAAGACAGCGAAGACGCGCCAAACGCGAAGCGCGCCAAGGTTGTGCCCCCTGAAGACACCGCGAAGCCGATATTTGTGCAGCCTGCGTTGTTGACAGGCGCCACATTGAAAGATTACCAGCTTGAGGGCGTGGCGTGGATGGTAAGTCTCTGGGAGAATGGAATCTCGGGGATTTTAGGTGGGCTCTATTGTCCCGTATATAAGAAGCTAGTGCTAACCGCTGTCATAGCCGATGAAATGGGTCTCGGAAAGGTATGTCCCTTTTCATATCTTTCGACGTGAGAGCAATGGCTTAGTAGCTTCAGACCATTCAAACAATTGCATTCATTGCGTATCTTCGCGTCCGTGTCGAATCTCCGTTCTTGATCGTATGTCCCCTAAGCGTGCTTCACAACTGGATGGACGAGTTCAAAAAGTTTGCCCCTGATGTGAGTGGTGACAAGTAACGTTCTACCGCATGTCGCTCATTCGCTATGTAGATCGATGTTTGTATGTATCATGGTACACCCCAAGAACGTGCCCAACTCCGGAGAACAGCCATGGCATTACCCGTCGACCGTGTCGGGGCGACCGCTAATTCAAAGGGCAGAGGCAGACCTTCGAAGACCGGCAAAAGCAAAGTCAAGCACCACAGCCGCAAGGTCAAGAAGCCAGATTCAGATTCAGAACGTGAGGACGATGAAGTGTTTGAAGCGAGCGGAGAGCCGGTACCAGAGTCGGATTTGGTGGATTCGACTGAGCAGAAGTCAACGTTCCCAATTATCGTCACCACATACGAGATGGTCATCAAGGATCGTTTGCATTTGGCCAAGTATAAGTGGGGATATATTGTCGTCGACGAAGGCCATCGCTTGAAGAACATGGATTGCTTATTGATGAGGGAAGTCAAGAAGTATACCAGCGCCGGGCGCATGGTGCTCACAGGAACACCTTTGCACGTAAGTTCATGATATCACTATCTGCTTGCGTACTTTTGACACGCGCACCATTAGAATAATCTAGGGGAGCTTTGGTCACTCCTCAACTTTATACTTCCAGATATTTTTGACGACGTTGACTCCTTTCAAGAATGGTGCGTGTTGCCTAAAATCTATCATGAGGATTCTGTACCGAGCAACTCTGCAGGTTCAACCTTCCGACTCTTTCCAACTCGCTCGGCTCTGATAGGAGCACACAGATCCTCAATACCCTCCATTCGATTCTGAAACCTTTCCTCCTACGGCGGGTTAAAACCGACGTAGAGCGGTCTTTGCCACCTAAGAAGGAATACGTGCTATACGCACCGTTGAGTGAACAACAGCGCGAGCTTTACGACGCAGTCGTGCGTGGCGGACTGCGAAGGCTCCTCATTGGCGATGAACCTCATGACAAAGCTGATGCAGAAGCAACAGATGCACAACCAGAGGAAGAGGAAGGGAAATCCTCGAGAAAGTTGAGGAAGAGAGACAAGAAGAAGTACGATGTCGATGGAAACGATGACAGATCTTTCAAGCGCCTGGAGAAGGGCCAGGCCCATGGGATCGAAGAGCGAGATACAGGGAAGAATACGGCTGCGTTGGGACGAGATCATGCGTACAAGACGAGAGGTTCGATTCTTCTCGTTTTTGCTCGACCATCATTGATAATCTTTTACGTTGTAGTCAAGAATATCAATAACATGCATCTACAGATGCCGATCATGCAATTGCGCAAAGTATGCTCACATCCATTCCTTTTCGATTGGCCTTTAGACAGGAATACGAAACAACCTGTAATCAACGAAGATCTGGTCAATGCGAGTGGCAAGATGATGGTTCTCGAGCGGTTGCTAGACGAGCTTTTCCGACGCGGACACAAAGTGCTCGTCTTCAGTCAATTCAAAACCATGCTGGATGTTATCGAGGTATGTATTGATGTATAATGTGAATGCGACTACTGAACGCTTGCTTTGCTAGGACTGGGCAACAGAATACAAGCACTGGCCACTGTGCCGCATTGACGGGGCGTCTGGGCCATTAGAGCGACGCGAAGAGATGAATAGATTCCAGAATGGGGGTAACAATCCAAATGCCCCCCGTTTATTTTTGCTCAGCACTAGAGCGGGAGGGTTGGGTATCAACTTGACAGCCGCAGACACAGTCATCTTTTATGATCAAGACTGGGTAGGTCACAACTCTTCTCATCCATATGTGTACGCCACTCATCGCAATCGAATGCTTCAGAACCCACAAATGGATCTGCAGGCACAAGATCGTGCGCACAGAATTGGGCAGACGAGACCGGTGCTCATCTTCCGGCTTGTCAGTAAGCACACCATCGAGAATTCGATAATGCAGCGCGCATCCGAGAAACGCCAGCTCGAGGCCCTCGTCATCGCAAAGGGCAAGTTCAAGATGCCTGCGCACGCTGCGGCGAAGGCAGGCAAGCAGGAGACAATCGCGGAGATGGCTACGTCGCTGCTCGCGCTCGAGGGCCAGAAGATAGAGGTCGTGCCGAGCACCGATGCGGGCAAGGCGAACATCATGAGTGACGAGGAGCTGGACGTTTTGCTAGACAGGCGGCCGGGGGTGTTTGAGGGTCGTGGAGTTGGGTGGACAAGTGGGAAGGCCAAGGATGAGGGCATGTTTGCAGTTTATGAGGCTCCTGTGGATGAGGGCAATGATGCGTTAGCGATGATGATGGGAGAGGAGGTTTAGTAGCGAGTGATTCCGGATGCTTTTTACATGTATATTTAAAATATTTGGTTCTTATTTTTACCTGCATAATCATTATGTCGAGGGCTACGTGAGTATTGAAAAACCATACAGTAAAAAGTTGACGTGTACTGATTCGGTATGAAGCTGTTGAAAACTGTACAATTAAAAAGCTCCAGATCACTTCGGGAGTATGAGAAATAATTGATCCCAATGACAGAAACACACAGGGGACCAAATATTGTCTGACTTTACGAACGGGATACATTTTGGTATTGCAGGGACGCTGAGTCATATTTAGTTTGGAATATTTGGTCGCGCTCCTTGATCATGTAACTTCGACGTGTCAAAGATTAAAGTGGGCAACCCGAGAAAGATGAGCACGTACTTCATGAGTTCTGTAACGTAATGACGAACCAAGGCGACACTTTCGGGATCCATCGTTGATCCCGCAACCATTTGCGGTAGGCTCACTGGCGTGGGAAAACATGTTGATATATAGTATTTTTGGGAGATGGAGGCGCAAGGCTCACCGATCATGCGTAACAAATGCTCGGCACCGTAGACGGCGCTCATCTCACGCTCCTGTCCGACTTGAACAGTGGGCCCTGTCACATATCGTTTCCTTATGTCGGCATATTGTGGTCTTTCAAAACAATACAAGAGATTGGCCCCTAAAGCGCGATCGAAGTATGTCTGTAAACCTGCGATGATGGTTGGCAAGACCGTCGTAGGATCACGCAGTCTAAAGAGACTCATAGATGAGCGATAGAGTATATGGCAACAATAGTGAGACTCACTGAGGGGCGGGCGAAGCGAGAACAGAATTCTGAAAGTCAGTCAAGATGTCCTTCACGGAAGGGTTTCGTGGTAAGGTAACAAGCTGTGAACCCAGTTTAGACATCTAAAAGTACAGCTGTCGACCATGCTCCTACCTGATTGTTCTTGGTAACAGCCTCCCAGTCATCGACAAGAAGGACCTTAAGAATCTCAGGTATCACAAGGCGCAGCTCAGGACGTCTTGTGCCATCATCATCATCTCTACCGCGCTTCGTCCCTCGTCCCTCCTTCCGCCGACCTACAGGCTGAGCCTTGGTCGTCGCCGAAGCTTTCGCATTCGTGCTTTGAGCGGCTATTTCCTTTGATGACTGTATGAGAGACTTTTGGAGTGCGATGTTCACCTCGTTGAACTTGAGCAGCCGCTGTGGTGGAACCCATTCGTCCCATCTACACAGACGCGAAAGGATCAGATCGCAGTCGAACCAGACATATAAGGCCATTGCGAGGGGCGTACGTTTGCTTCCAGCCGCGATAATGCACGAGATAGTGCGGACCAACACTGCCTAGCTTTGTCGTGGTTTCATCCCAGTGTTCGACTTTAAGAACTTTTGCCTCATATATGAGGGGCCCATGGTAACACAAGACCTTCTCATTGACGTTGTAAACACTGCTCGAAGGGCCTGCCATTGCCTGCGGGCTGTGTAACGGGAGAGTGGTGCGTCACCTAAGTCACAAAGGTCACCCAAGGTCTGGCACGCTTGAGGAGTCTTCTCTCAGTGCTCACCGTCACATCCCCTCCTTCTCAGCTACGATTTGCAGCATTTACAGCATAAAAACGGTCCATGCCGCGCGTCTCCTCTATCTTACTCCCCAGCGCCTCCGCATAATACCCGCTCTCACGAAACCTAGACTCATACTTGTCAACTTGTCGTGGTAGACCCAGCGCATACTCCAACTGCCGTGATAAAAAAGCGTGCTTGATATTCTACACAAGCTCAACGGCTTTATCTGTCATACAGTTCATTTTTTCGCATCAGTGAAGGGGACATCTTGACCTGCTGGGTTTTCAGTGAGTTGACCCCTATATCGTCCATGTGCACAGAGGCTCGCGGCTTGCTCGGTGACAGCACCTCTGTCTATTTTCAGCTTCATTGGAAGCTGACTCGAGACCACATCCCCCGATCAACAAATAGTTTGAGAATCTGGTCTCATGATTTATTTGTATACAGGTACTGACAGCGCATCATGTCACTGAAAACATCGTCTGTACTCCTCTATCTATTTCTGCTGCATTTGGCAGGAATCTATCTATTTACGCGCGGGTTCCTGCTGACGCGCCTGTCGCTGGCATCCTTCGCGTCCTGCGACGCGTCCTCTCCTTGTACTCTTCGTCCCACCCATAGACGTGCCGTTTTCCTCATCGTCGACGCACTTCGCTTCGATTTTTTATCCCCTAATCCTCCCGAGCCACATTCCCCTTACCATCACAATGTGCTGACGTTGCCTCGCGAACTCACCGCGCGATATCCGCAACACTCATTCTTGTTCAACGCGTATGCTGACCCTCCTACAACTACGCTGCAGAGGATCAAGGGACTTGTCACGGGATCTCTACCGACCTTCGTTGACATGGGCCACAATTTTGGTGGTTCGTCGATTGCCGAAGATTCCATCATACACCAGCTTCGTGTAGCAAACAAGACTGTGTGTGCATTTCTACCTTGACATCTTAAGTATAGTTCACCTTATCGCAGGTGGCTTAGATCGCGTTCATGGGAGACGACACGTGGTTATCCGTTTTTCCCTCTTCATTTCATCCCGAGATGCTGCACGACTTTGATTCGTTCAATGTGGAGGATCTGCACACGGTTGATAATGGCGTCATCGCCAACCTCATCCCTCTTCTTACCAATTCACCGCACGCAAAGTCGTGGGATTTTCTCATCGGCCATTTCCTAGGCGTCGATCACGTCGGGCATCGCGTGGGTCCAGATCACCCTGCAATGAAAAGCAAACAGGAGCAGATGAACGACGTTCTCGGCCGTGTCGTCGACGCCCTCGAGCCCGATACTCTCCTCGTCGTGCTCGGTGACCACGGCATGGATCGGAAAGGCGACCACGGCGGAGATGGCGATCTTGAGGTCTCTTCTGGCATGTGGATCTACTCGAAAGGTCTCCCACTATCTGTTGCAGATGCAACGATTCCCTCGCACCTACAGAAGACTGTCATATTTCCTGGGGCATCTGTTCCGCATCGCCGTGTTCAACAAATCGATTTGGTCTCGTCATTATCGCTCCTCCTCGGCCTACCCATTCCGTTCAATAACCTTGGCACTGTCATACCTGAGTTATTCTGGCGTGGCGAATCGGGTATCGAGTACGAAAATGCACTCAGCTTGAACCTACGGCAGGTCAACGCGTACCTAGCAACGTACCGTGCAAGCTCTGCTGGCGGCGAGCTCGACGGCGTGTGGGATGGCCTGCAAAAGCAGTGGGGTGCAGTCGTCAGTGCTGAACCATCAGAGAGACGGGAGCAATCTGTTGAGTACACGCGGTTGGCATTGGAGACCTGCCGCTCGCTGTGGGCACAATTCAACGTAGGACTAATCGTGTTTGGCCTAATCATACTGGGCCTCAGTTCGGTAGTCGGATGGGGTATGTTCCAACATAGTGGACGCATTGGAGCGGAATGGGAGCCCTGGATCTCGACGTTGACGCGAAAGTCTCTATTAGCAGCGTTGGCGGGTGCCACACTGGGCGCCATTGCTCACATGCCGGTACAAGCAGTGTTTGGTTTCAAAGGAGTCTCTCTAATCCAGTTCCTCATCTTCGGTGCATCTGTGGGCTCAGCTGTTGCTGTAATTGCTACCGCTCCACCTCGTATACATCTTTCCTGGTCGCTCGTGCCACTTGTGCTTCATCCGCTTGCGTTTCTCTCCAACTCGTACACCTTCTGGGAAGACCGCATCATTCCTTTCCTACTCCTCACCACATCAGTTCCCGCATTTTTGACATCATTCTCTGCACCAACCGCGCGCCTGCGCAGACGCATACTCTTCTTCTCCGCAGTCTTCGCAGCGTGCGTACGTCTAATGGCAATAAGCACTGTCTGCAGAGAAGAACAACAACCATGGTGCAGTGTCACTTACTTCGCCGGCGGCACCGTTGCGTCACCACCCACCATTGTCATTGCGATCATCTGCCCAGCTTGTATTTTCCTTCCCTTTGCAATTCGACGGGTGCTCGCGATTTCCAAATCTGACAACGGTGTTGCGTCGATCTTTCTACCTTATATTCTTACACCGACGCTCCTTGGTGGCACGGCGTATTGGATGGTGGAGTGGATCGACAGCGCGCAGGCTCTTGGCGTAAGTGCGGATCTGAGGCTACTGAGGACGATCGTAGGGTGGTGTACGATAGGTGGAATGCTCCTAGCTGGTGGCGCCCTTTGGACCGCCGTCCCTGTCGCGCTACATATCACGACCGAGCGCGCACTACCTGGTTCTAGTCCTAATGCTAAAGCACGCGTCACCATTCTCGGATTTGCCAACGCGTTCGGCGCGCCATACCTCATCTTTTGGTGCATCGCGCTCGGGCTCACTTGGGCGGCCACGCAGCTCTCGGGCCAAGTTGCGCTTGGCTTCGGAACGTTGGCGTTGCTCGCACACCTCGAGGTCGTGGACAGCGTGCGAGATGCCCGCGCGCTGCAGGATGCTTTCATAGCAGATCCCGCGGCCGCTCTAGCACTCCTGCGTGCTCAGTCAGGGCAAGCCATGGCGGAACTGCAGGGCCCAGGAACCACCGGTCTTGAGGCTCAAGTGACATTCGAAGAGATCGTCCCACTGGCGCTACTTGCATTGCTGTCGTTCTTCGCGACAGGACACCAAGCGACTGTGCCGTCGCTGCAATGGAAGTCGGCATTCGTACTGAGCGCAAGCGTGACGTATCCGTGGTCTCCGGCGCTTGTGCTGCTGAACACTGTCGGTCCGGTGGTCCTCTGTGCACTTGCAGTGCCATTGGTCGCGCTGTGGAATGTGGCGCCCCTACCTGTCGTATCGGCGCCTGTGGACCCGAAGGCGGAGGAGGCGAATGATGGAAGAGTCAAAGTGGAAGAACCTGGTGCGCAGGTGCATCGCAACGCGGTGCGGGCTTCCCTCGGCGTGATGGTCTACTTCACTGCGCTGCTGCTCGGCGCAGCAGTGGGCGCGGCAGTGCTTCGCCGTCATCTGATGGTGTGGAAGGTGTTCGCACCGCGATACATGGCAGGTGCCATGCACTTGCTCGCCGTAGATGCTGGAGTTGTACTTGGAGTGCATATCGGGGTGCGGCGAGTCGTGGGGAGAGTGGGAAGAATCTTGAGTGTGAGGAGGTGAGATTGGTAGAGAGGTGCAGACTATCAAGGACTTGTTAAATTTGGTTGGAATACACTGCTAAACTAATGAACTTTCTAGTACAGTAAGGATCGACTCCGTTGCTTAAGCGTTCGTGGGTGTCAAAATTCGCTCCTGGCCATTTTTCTTTTGGAATGTGTTTCTCCTCCATGGACCCTAGCCACGGTCCGATGGGAAGAAATCATTGCCTGGGTTCTACGGAACAGACTGTCGCAGAATTCACCATCGCAAATATTCATTACAGATTCGAACGCTGAGCAGGACGCTTTGCACGTTGGCCACGCAGCGCGTCTTTCGCAAAGTCGCAGTCCACAATTCTTTCACTAGCGCCACAGTATTCGGCAAGATCCTGCAACAGGACGCTATCGCTCAGGCCATCGGGGAAATTCAATTTTGGCAGGGCTATCGTGGTATGGTTCTTTCGATCGCATTGGTGCAGGGGCAATGATTGTACGAACGCCAGGAATGCTATATTCGGATGCAAAGGTCCTGCTGACATCTTTCGCTTCTTCGATCTCCAGGAGGTTACGACATTCATTGGTACCCAAAGCGTCGACGGTAGCCACTTGCGGGATGAATTTTTCGACGATGTGGTCCGCGTAGCAGAATCCAGTGAAGTGATGACAGAAAGCTGACCAGAAAAAGCTGTGAATATCAACAGCAAGATCAGCTACTAACGCATAGGGCGGCTAATGCATCGATGATGGACTTGGTGTCGCCGACAGCACCGAGATTCGGCCTCCATTCTGCCATGACAGGAGGTAAGTAAGGATCCAAGGTGATGAGCACTTCTGGGGTAGCCATAAAACACTTAAAAGTGTGCGGAGTGTGAGAGCACATGAGAATGATGGCAGCAAGTCTTACTGTAAGTGACCAGTCGTATTGCTGACTCTCCACCTGCTGCCCTCCGTCAGTCCTCCGTCGCCCTCCTCGCCACCTTTTTCATCGGTCTGTCCTGCCAAATTGAGCGCCCAAGCGTCTCCGGGTGGCAGCAGAAAACGAGCGAGCTGCCGTCCACGCTGCTCAAGGTGATGGATGAGAGTGGCGTCGTATGAGCTCGTGAAGGAGATAGGGATGAGAAGCGGCTGGTAAGGGTTTCGTTTTCGTCCAAGTATGATACAATTAATACACAGCTGAACTGCAGTTGACTCTGTCCTGGCCCATTCACGGATTCCTGAGTAAACACGATCGACCGGCTCTCTATTTTTCTGGTCGGCTGTGCACTCGTGCACAGATTTCAGATATACAGAGGATTTTGCGCACCGATATAATGTGCGCAGTCGGTTTTCCACATCGCCCTTTCTTCCTGATCTATGCGGCCACTTTGTGCACTGGGGGAAGGACTCTGTGCGCAAGTGCCTTGTAACGCGATGTGGGCGTTTTGACTCCACCTAATGGTACGGAGGGTGTTTGCACCGCAATTATATGGCAGGCGCCATGCACTCGCTCACCGTAGCTGCTGGGGGAGTGCATAGGAGTGCATATTGGGGCGCGACTCGTCGGACGAGTTTTCGGGAGGGTGGGATTTTTTTGGATAGGAGCTGGTGACGGCCAGACTGTCGCATCCTTCAAGTTACATCTCATCCTCCATTGCAGTGGGAGCTTGATCTCTCAAATGCTCTGTCCGGATCGCGTCAAAAACCTCCCCGAGTCCCTGCATTCCCAGCTCTTACTGGCCAAGGGTTCCGATCATCTTCCAGGTGTCAAGGTCGGCCCCTTGCTGCGACGCACTACATGAGCAAGTTGCTGGCCTCCTCTGTGGAAGCACCCGCTCTGATGTGTGCACGGACTTGTGGGATTTTCTAGCTGCCGAGGGCTGAATATCTTGAAGTAGCAATGCACCTGCCATGCTTTGCAGCGGATTTTCGGATTTTCCTTGCACAAGAATTTGAGATATCTTTGTTAGTCTATTTGTGATCTAGATATTCGGGAATTTTCATGAAGTCCTTCACTGATCTGCTAATTTGATTCGCCCAATGCGCATCGACACCGAATGGCGATTGTACCAACTTGAACATAATCTGGGAGAAAGAAGCCTGTACAATGGTGTTCTCAAATTGTCATGATACTATTCACATATGTATACGGTGTTCATAACCCGGAAAATTCAACTGACGACATGATCTATCTAATAGTATCGTTAATTTTGTCACCGTTGTTGTCTGCACTGTCGTCGCCGTACATTGCATCAGCGCCGTCGTATCTATCACCCTCATCATATCTATTGCCGCCTTCGTCACCATCGCCTCCGTGGTAAACCTCTTCATAATCGCCATCTACGCCTTGGAGACAGAGTGTCAAGAGAATATATATCCTCGAATGTTCGTTCGCCAATTGTATGAAATGCTTCATATCTCTCCTGAAAGTCGAATTATCAGATCTCGTGCATCGCTCACATCATCATTAGCGCTGTCCTAGCATACGTCTACATCTTTGCTCGTGATGATAATCGCTCTGACCGGAAGTGATACCGCCCGCGAATCTCCATTTCAGTACTCGTCCTCCGGATGAATCAAACACCAAAACTTTTGAAGTGCCCGAGCATCGCTATCGTCATACGGTGACCCCTCCATTGCCGAATACGCATACCGGGTCCCCTGACGCCCTTCTTTCAGCTGTACGTAGTTCATCGGTTCCCCATCGTCGAGGTCAGAGTCTGAATAGTCCTCAAACCAGTGAGATTCGGACTCCACTTTCAGTGTCCCCAACGCCTTCAGTTCCTCGGCAAAGTAGTCCCATATATGCGACCACTGGCGCGGCTTCGTGCGCCGGGTCTTCAATCGCAATTCTGCACTCCGTGAGCCACAGCTTTCTCAGTGTTCCCTTGTGACGTAAAATAAAATCTTCGACGTGCGTGACCGCATTGAACAAGATCCTCCCCAACCAGAGGAACTCAAGCACGGGGAAAGTCGCCTGCGAGAAATCAAGCCTGGGTACAATGCCCACGTCAACGTCGCTGTGGAGAATGAACGAGGTGAGAGAGTGAGAGAGTGAGCCGAGTACGCTGTGTTGAATCCCTTGTTCCCAAAAACGGATATAAGCATTCCGAGAGTGGGACTTCGGGTCGCCGGTAAACTTAGTCGTGATCATAAGACTGGATAGTGACCCAAAGAGGCCCTTAAATGAAGGGAGATCATAGATGGAGTCGTGAAGTGACATCAAGCCGTCAAGGGCGAGGGAGGAGAGGGAAAGTGGGTGGGGTCGGCTGAGTATTGCAGAGAGAATGGTCGATTGGAGTAGAAGTTTCGGTTCGCGATAAAATGATAAAACCAGGTTTTTGAGTCTCGGAAGATCATGGATACGGGCGAATGAAGAAGTGAGAGATTTCAGCGAGATCTCTAGATTCGATTTCGGCCCCGGCACAGTGTCTAGAGTACAATTAGTGCCCCTGCGGTGATGCGATCGAACAAACCATACCGCGGATTTGAACGTGAGCATATTCGTGGTCACCTCCCTCCCGAAAGGTGATTGTTTCGATACTTTGAGCGATCGCGTCGTTTTGTAGGATCTCGTCAAATACCGCGGCACTAGTGAAATGTTTAGTGACTATGACTTCGCGAAAGACGCGCGGCGTGGCCAACGCGCAAAACGTCTTGTTCAACGTTCGAATCTGCAATAAATCTTTGAAATGGTGCATTTTGCTGACGATGGCGTCGAGGCGCTCATAGGGCAATGAGTCCATGGAGAGCTCTTTGGCGTTGACGAGTTGGGTTGTTGGGGGACCGATAGGGGTTGAATTGGAGATGGCGAACCGTTATGAAGTAGGCCGACCCAAAGCAGAACCACATGAGAAATCCGATCGGCGATAATGAGTACCGAAGCAGGCTATGACTCGAGAGAGCAGAACGTGTTTTCCGCGACTGCACGCGACAGAAGAATTCAATACGTACACTACGGAAAAAATCCGAGATGAAGTATCCGTCATGGCAAACGGTGTCTAGATCTCTCCCTGTCCAGACCGCGAGTCGAAGAGGGGCGGATACACGATGATTTAGTCGTGTGCATGCGTTCGGACCAGTCACTCCTGCTGCTCCACGTTGAGCATGTCATTCTTGAACTCGATCAGATTCAAATTGCCTGTCAACGTGAAAGCCCCGTACAAGGCAAAACGAGGAAAATGTTATCAGAAAATGAGCGCTTGCTCCGACGAGACTCGAGTCCGAGGTGCGTCTGACGATGGGCAATTTACCAGGGGAGATGACGATGTCCACGTCCCTGTTAGTTCCGTAGCGACGCAGTAGCGAGCGTCGACTCCGGGTGAGGATGAGAGCCGGTCTGCATACAGAATGGGCATGTTTATGCGTCGACGAGGCATGAACTGAGTGTATCGAGGGTGGTGAGATTAGCAAAGAGCGTCGTGGGAGGTAGATGCTGGCGCTGACGAGACGCGACGAACCTTGGAACAATAGAAAAACAAGAGAGCGAATCGAGAATGCTCGCGGTCGAGCGGCTAGCTTCGTACGAGTACGAAGCCGGCAGCAGTATGAAACACGATGTCTTGGTGACGTCTCCACAGGCTCCAGAGCTGTGAATGTCGCCGGTCAGCACCTTCTCAAGCGCCAGTCCGTGCTACTATGCAGTGTCGGGGACCGTCAGTCGCTATGAGATCTCCAGCAAATCTAGAGACAAAAAAATTCCCCGCCACGCTGGGATACCTTCACGAATCCAAACCGGTCAGGCATCATTGGTACGGCATCGCCTTCTTAGCGAGTCGGAACCCTCGCCTTGCGTCCCGCACGATTTGTTCGTAAGAAGGAAACGCCCAGTTGACTCGGTATACCTTACAACATCGCCACCTTTACATGATGAAGCACTCGCACTCTGACCATGAAACCTACCACGCTCTACTTCGTCTTCTCGTTCCACCTGTAAACGCACACAAAGGCCACATCAGCACCCCGCTCATCGCAAACCAAGACCAAGCCAAACCGATCAAGAAAAAACGGAAACAACGAGGGAAAAAAAATGAAAGAGACACCCACAGATCCATAAAAAGTCTCCACAGCACCGAAAACATCACCCCCTGCAACCCATTCGCCAATATCCGCGTCCTCAACCCCCTCCCAAGCAATCCTTTGATACCGTCCGTGGCGACGACCGCGCGCGCGGCCGCCACGTACCCGACGCGCGTCTCGTTCACCTGGCGGTACGTTTTGACGACGCGCAGCGAGTTGGAGACCGTGTCGGAGAGCGCGGAGGCGACGAAGCCGATCAGCGCCTGGCGGAGGAGCTTTTGGAGGAGTGTGTGCGGCGCAGGAAGCGTTTCGTCGAGGTAGTTGTACGTGCTGAACCACTGCCGCGCGCGGGGGCGGTGAGCGGCGCGTGGTGGACAGAGGAAGGAAGGAGGGGCGTACGGGGTAGTGTCCGACGAAGGTGGCGGCCGCGGTTGCCCACGCGCCGTAGAACAGCGATCCAAACCCATACACCTCGACCTTCAAAGTGGCTCCCATCAGCACGCACACACTGCACGCACGCACGCACGCGCACCGCGACGCACCCGGCGCTTCAAGATCCCCCACCCGCGCGCGCCCTGCGTCTGCAGCGTCGTCTTGACGGTATCCACCGGCGTCAGGCCCATGCGGAACAGCGCGGCCGCGGCGGACGCGAACACGGTTTTCGCGGCCGCGGGGAGGCGGCTCAGCAGCGGGTTGCTCTGCAGGAGCGCGAGGATGCCCGCGTTCGCGGCGGTGTCGCCGAAGCGCGCGACGGGACCCTGCACGAGCGCGGCGGACAGCCCCGCGTAGAAGCGCGCGGGCCCGCCGGCGGCGTAGAGCGTGCGGAGGGCTTCGGTTGTGGTGGACCCGTAGCGGTATTGGTAGTTCATGACCGTGCGGAGAGGCTAGGGCGGGGTGAGGGAGGCGAAAGGGGGTGGAGAGAGAGGGAGGGAGTGGCGTACCATGAGCGTGAGGACTTGTAGGATCATGGCTGTGGGGGCGCGAGGATGAGGTCGCGGGACGGATATGCGCAAGAGTCGGCCTACATACCCGCAGCGCCGCTGAGCCCGCCGCCAAGCGCTTTCTTCAGGGCCTCGCCGAGGTCAAACTGCCCGTACGGGCGCACGGCTCAGAGAGGAGGACAGGGACAGGGGGGAGAGAAGGCTGGACGGGGCACACCTCGACGTCGTCCGCATCGATGAAGGCCTTGACGAGCAGCACCAGGGTGGCGGTGGCGAGCGAGGCGGTGACGACGTACCACGCGGCGGTCCATGCGGAGACCTTTTCCTTCGGTGCGAGCGCGTCGGCGTCGTCGGAGGCGACGATGACGTCGACGGGCGATGCATGCTCTATCTGTGCGTCGGTGTACGTCTGTGGATTGGCAGCCGGCCCAGCGAGGAGGGGCTGGCGCTCTGGGTCTTCAGAGTGTGCGGACATGGCGGTCTGAGAGAGAACGGTGTGTGCGTGCGTGGGTTCCAAACTTGGCTTATACCGAGGTGACGCCTTTGTATGTGGATATGGCGATTGGGTGTGGGGAATCTCTTGCGCAACGTACGGTTTCCGATACTTATGCTACGTGCCAGGGTTCAATTTGTAAATTACTTGGTTCATTCAAACGTGATCATCTCCTTGCAGGCCTTCCTGCAACAATACAATGATTGCAACAGAGACATCACGAGTGGTACTGCCATATTCAAAACAATCCTTATAATCATTGCTTCAAAACTAATTCTTCACGAGCCTACAAGTGTCCTAATGGCATAGCAGTGACGAAAATGTTGTGAGGCGCATCAGTAGCACGGTGCCTACGAGGGGAGCTCATTACACCATGTATTCTTGACTTGTCAGTTTGTGTCGCCTCGAACGAACCACTTCGTGGAACATGCGCTCGGCCATATCATCTTCCGCCGACGTCTTCTCGTCCACTCGCAGATATGAGTGGCCGGCTCGCTCGTCGAGGTGCACATAAGAGGAATGGTGTGGCCGGACTTGGTTGGCGTTGTGGCCGGGTTCCACCGATAGCTGAACCAATGCCTCAAGCTCGTCTGCGAAATGAGTCCATATCTGAGACCAGACCTGCGGCGGCCCTTCCAAAACGCTATAGGATGCGATGTGGCATTGCGCAAGATGCAGCGACTTCAGCGTGAGTTTGTGTCGCACGATGAAGTCTTCGACGTGAGTTTCCTCGTTGAACAAAATCATCTGCAATGACAAGGACGCGAGCGCAGGAAAGTCCAGCTGAGAAAAATCAACTCGAGGGACAACGCCGACGTCCAGATTACTGTGCAGAGTGAACGACGTGAGAGAGCGAGAGAACGAGGCGAGAGGGCTGAGAACGCGAAGCTGCATTGTGTGCTCCCAAAAAAAAACAAATGAAGGCCGAATGTGTGGCGGTGGAGGCTCCAATCCCCAAGATGGTGAGATACGGATAGCATCGAGTCCGCGGAAGAGGTTCTGAAAATCAGGTGTGTCATACTGTGGGCCGTGATATGCGAACAAGCCATTGATGGTGAGAGAAGTGAGCGTAGCTAAAGGCAATTGGACTGAAATTCCGCGGAGGATGGCCATTTGAAGTGCCCATGGACTCGGCGAGTAAAATTGTCTGCTCCTATGCTAAAATGATAACGACAGACACTTGATCAAGGGAAGGCGGCGAAGGTAGGAGAATGACGAAGTGAGAGAGTTCTCTAAGGCTTCGCTGACTGCGAGCGGTTCGCACCAAGACAATGGACTCCATGCTCGGCGAGAACCTATATCACATCAGCCTCGACAATAAGTGGAATGCATATATCCTGGAACAGATACAGACCTTCTTCTTTTGAAACTGAATAGGCTTCTCGAAAGAAAATTTCTTGAACGAGGCATGCTAGCGTCTTGGATCGTACAATATTACTGAATGCCTCTGCGCTCTCAGGTGTATTGGTGACATTAACCCGTTTAAATGCGAGTGGCGTGACCATCGCACAAAACGTCCTGTTCAACAGTCGAGCCTGTAAGAGGGTGTGGCCAGGAGAGATGTCTTGAACGATAGCTTCGAGGAGCTCAACAGGTAAAGAATCCATGTTCCGATTGTAAACTTTGACAGCGGGAGTGTCGGCTGTGTTCTGGTGGATCGAGTTGAAGACTCGAAAGGAATGGTAGACAAGAGTAAGCTAAGTGGCAGGAAGAGATGCGAGGCGAACACTACCAGGCCGCTAACCCCCTGCGGTCCAAGCTACTTCAAACCACATGAGCCACTGGTCACGAATAACGTGATTCTCACTCGCCACAAATCAGCAACGCATCTCGGAATCTTGTAACTTGTCCGAGTCAGTCACAGTATCAAGGTGTGTTCAAGACATCTTCACGATAACGCCTTCCAATGCCCGCGTGGTTTGCCGCTCGAGTGCCGCTTGTCAAACGTCGCGTGTCAGAGATGCAGCGGCGCGAAGAGAGCTCGATCATTCGTGCATGGAATGTAGATCAGCACAGATCAGCATTCAACAGAAGGAGTGCGAAGGTTTCCAAGTACTAGTTAAATGGTGTGGATATCGTACAAGCATAGGTGTTGTCAGCAAGATACACTGAGAAGCCTGCTAACATCTCTGCAAATGAGTGAGTATTTTTGAGGGCACCTGCGCAGCGGAAACTAAGAACTTGTTGTTTGCTGTTTACATAGCATCTTGCGAGAGTATGCAATGACACTACAGCGACTTGAGTATGCATTCGTGCCAGGTTTACGTGAGTGTTCCTAGACGAGAAAGTGAGCGCAGAGAAGTTGAGCTCTGTCGAGCTATAAAAACCTTACTGCCTGAGAGACAAAGCCAATGTCGATATCACTATGAGAAGTAAGAAACCTGACTGCCTGAGAGACAAAGCCAATGTCGATATCGCTATGGGAAGTAAGAAACCTGTTGATGTTCTCATGGATGCACAGTTCGAATGCAAAGACTGCTCTGGAACGATGCCCAGCCAAAACGACAGCTCTCGAGGATCAAAAGAGCATGAAGAGAAACCGACAAAGCGTAGGATTCTTAAGATCGCTACCTCTGCATCTGAGTGGTCAACAGACAACGATTTCAATTAAGCTGGCTCTTGAAGAGAGCTACACCGTGCAGTCTCCATCAGCCCGTCAGATGGCCAGAGACCACGCAGATTGTCCAGCGCACAAGATATTCCTGTTCAAAACCTGGCCAGTAGGGACTCCGTCGAAGTGGTGCTGAAAAGGTCATGAGGCAAGGGTGTTTTGAACACTACGGCACCTCGGTCGTAGGGTTTGCAGAGAGAGTGCCGCTTGTCACGTGAGTCACACCAATGCTGGTCGAATCACGAGCTCCCTTCATTCTTGACATTCTACTCTCAGACTGGCCTCATTCGCTCAACAATCGCCCCAAATCCTCCGCCTCTCCACGCCGTCTCTCACCAGCCCACCCACCGTCCCCTCCCACCGCGCGACCATGCCAGCCCACCAGCCCAAACCGAAACGGCCCTCGGTCCGACACCTAGTCTTCCAGAGCCCTCGGGCTACCACTATGAAACCTGGCCTCACCGTCACCAACACCCAGTCCGACACGCAATCCCGCCCATAACACCCCGCATCCACACGCAAGAGCGAGAATCACCCATGTCCGCCTTCGACCCCGCCTCCATCTTCGTCGACGCGCGCCTTGAAATGCCCACCCCCCCGTATATCCCGAGCACAGGCCCAGCGCACGCGCCCCTCCTCGACGCGACGAACACGACCTCAGCCTCACCACCCACGCTCGCCGTCCCCCTTACAGGCCTCAAACCCACCCACCTCGTCAAGCGCGTCCCCGTCCCCCCACTCGCCCCCCCCGCCCCCGTCCCCCCACTCGTTCTCCCCGCCCCCGCCCCCGCCCCCGCCCGTCCACACGCAGCCGCCGCCGACTCCGACCCCCCATTCCGCATCACCTCCTTCCCGCGCATCCCCCCCGCCCGCGCATCGTCCGCCAATCGCGGCACCCACGAGCGCCGCTTCCCCCCCGCGGACCCGCACGCGCTCGTCCGCCTCGCGACCGACAACCTCGCGCGCATCCGCTACGAGCGCGAGCTCGACGCGCTATGGCGCGGCGCGGGCCTCGAGCGCGCGCACGCGTATGCTACCGCGAGCGCGGTCGAGGACTCCGGCGCGAGTGACTTTCACGATGCCGAGGACGAGGACGAGGACGAAGACGAAGACGAAAACGAAAACGATGACGGCGAAGACGAAGACGAGGTCGAGTTCAGCATAACGCCCCTCCCGCGCACGCTCCTCCCCTGCCGCCCGCGCGCGTCTCCCAACCCCACAGACCCCACAAACCCCTATTCCCACACGCGGCGCTTCCCGACGCTCGACGCGCACGCCCTCCGCCGCATGGCGATCGAGAACTTCGCGATGCAGCGCGACTGGGAGCTCGAGCGCTGGGGCGCCGACGCCGACGCCGACGCGGTCGGCGCCGTGTACGAGGATGAGGACGCGTACGGCGACGCGCACGGCGACGGCGGCGACGGCGGTGATGCGCGCGACGCGCCGCCGCATATGCCCGTGCGCGCCGCGACGCCCAACAACCGCGCGCCCTCGTCCGCGTCCGCGTCCGCATCCTCCTGCTCCTCCTCGTCCTGCTACGACACCGACTCGTCCGCCTCCGCCTCGCCCTCCCTATCCGCCTCTGAATACGACTCCGACGGCGACGGCGACTCGGACGCGGACGCGCACGCGCCGCAAAAGCCGCTCCCTGCCTCGCCGTCACAGTCGCGTATCGCGGTGCGGGGCCACGCGGCGGCGCTGTTCGGCCGCCTCTTGGGCACGTCGGCGCGTAAGGGCGGGGCGTGCGCCGCGCCCGCGCATGTGCCTGTA
The DNA here is from genome assembly GCF_000320585.1 of Heterobasidion irregulare TC 32-1. Taxonomy (NCBI): domain Eukaryota; kingdom Fungi; phylum Basidiomycota; class Agaricomycetes; order Russulales; family Bondarzewiaceae; genus Heterobasidion; species Heterobasidion irregulare. The sequence continues at coordinate 1,332,428 of NW_009258207.1, read as the reverse complement.
AAGAGCGCGCGCCGCACGAGCGTGTGCGCGCAAAACGGTGCGCGGGCTTTGCTCTTCCGCGTCCTCGAATAGATGCTGATCTTTTGTGTGTGTGTACTTGTAGGCGTTGGGCGCTCGGGGAGCGCGGGCGGAGATAGCGTTGGGAGTGGTAGGCAGCGGGACAGGGGCAAGGACAGGGACAGGGGCCGCTCGTGGATCGCGGCGGGGCTCGCGTCGGTGCGCAATATGTGGACGCTCGGCGTCTGAGGGGGCGTGCGATGCGGCGCCGCCCGCGAATCGTGGATCGAACTCGACTCGAGAAGGTCGGAGGTTGGAGGCTGTGTGCGGCCGGGGCTGGCGCTCGCCGCTCTCTGGACTCTGTGACTCTGTGACTCCGTGCGTTGCGCTGTGGATGTGGATGTGCCTTGTTGGTCGAGACGTACGGGGCGCGTGCGTTATGCTTTGCGTTGCTTTGCTCTGCTATCGAGCGCAGTGGTCGCTCGCTCGCTTGCTAGCTGTCGATGCCGGTCGGTCGGATCTGCCGTCCGCCGGCTGTCTGCTGTTTGCTGTCTGCTCTTTATCTGCTGTGTCGTCGTCGTGTCTTCGTGACAAGGAAAAAAACACCCCAATACTTCGCATTTATTTATCGCCTACCCAGACTTCCTTGTATGTACCATATAAACTACGCCACACAAAAATCAAACTCTGCCAGTCCCCCGCTGACCGTCTCACTTCCCCTCCGCCTCCGCCTCCGCCTCCGCCTCCCTGGCTACCATCTCCTCCCAGTCGTCCCACCCCATCCCCAACACAGCCGTATCCCGACTCGGCCCCTCGCCCTCCGCCCCTGCAGGTACCCCGCGCCCATCCCCAACCTTCCCTTGCGGCAGCACGCGCTCGCACCTCGCCACGCCCTCCCACCGGAACCCCGCGCGGCGCGCGGCGCGCACAGAGCGCGCATTGAGCACGTGCGCGCGCCACTGCACGCGGCGGAGGCGCAGCGCGCTGAACGCGTGGCGCAGGAGGAGACGCACGGCGCGCGGCGTGATGCCTGGGGCGCCCTGGAAGCGCGGGAGGGTGAGGAGGAAGCCGAGCTCGGTGGAGAGGTTGGATGGGGATGTGCCGAGGAAGCCGATCATGCCTGCGAGCGTCGCGCGGCCGTCGGCGTCGGCGTCGGCGTCGGCGTCGGCGGAAGGAGGCTTGGCAAAGACAGCGAAGAGGACGGAGTAGGGGTCTGGCTGGATGCGTGCGGCGATGAGGTCGGAGACGAAGGCGGCGGCGGAGGGGAATGGGCCGAAGGGAAGGTAGGTGTAGAGCTCTGGGTGGGGCGCGGTCGCGGCGAAGAAGGGCTCGGCATGGACGGCGGGCTGTTTTGGGCGTGGGGCGGGTCAGGGTTGTGGTTATGATAGCGGGGAAGGGGAGGGAGGACGGACGAGGAAGGGCGTGAGCAGGACGCGGTCGTCCTCGAGCTCGCAGACGGGGAAGCAGAAGTTGACGTCGTACGGCGCGTCCGTGCGCTCTGTGCTTTGGGCCATCGTTGCTGCTGCTGTGTTATTCTGGGCGTCCATGTGGATGTTTCGGAAGTGCGCCCGACTCACCTCGAGTCATATTCTGCCTGAGGACTCAGTATTCAGCCACCAACGCGACGCGATTTTCGCAGCACGTGCGCGCGCGGCATCTGACGCACGATGACGTCGTGACCTCCCTGACACTGACAAGCAGCCGACAGCGGCCCCACGAGCGTCCCACGACGCGCCCGCAGACGGATGCGGACGGCCCTCGTTGTGGTGGTCTCATCATACCCATCGTCATCCACCCATGACGTATCTGCACGTGCAGGTCCCTGTGGGGCTCCGCGCGGCTCATCCAGTGCGCAGCCGTCCTGCATCTCCCGTCCGGAGCTTCAGCGCAGGGCATATAAAGCTCGGTCGATGGGGGTAGCATCTAGGATATCCCATCCCAAGTCATCACATCTTACACGCCTGTCTATAACCACTTCGCGAATTCACACATCCCTCCGAAATAAACATATCCATCATGGTACGTTCGCTCTTGCCTCCTCGCATGGATGGGTATTGACCGACTCGGCTTTTCAGGGCTCCATCTTTTCTGCCATCGGCGGCGCCATTAACTCCATCATCTCCGCCATTGCGGGCATCCTCGAGACCATCGTGTCCGTCATCGTCACCGTACGTCTTCTCTCCGTCCCTCGCTCTATGCGCCGCTGAGTCCCTCGACCTGCAGATCATCGTGACGATATTTGACGTCATCTTTGACATCCTCTGCTGCCGCTGCTTCTCCAGCAACCGGCGTGCGGGTCGTCGCAGTGGTCGTTCCGGCTTCGGTCGTAGTCGGAGAGGAATGGGCTCTGGTACTTACTGAGCGCGCGCATCCTTTCGCCTCCGTTTTCCTTTTCGACGATGTGAAGTTTGAGCGATACCCAACTGTATATCACACACGAGTCCGGCCTTCGAGTTTGCTGTCATTGTAGATTCCTGGGGAGAGGGAGTTTATGTATCACTAAAATCTGTCTAATGACTTGACAATTTAACGTTGCCATATTCCTCCAACTCATTCTCGTTGATTGCACATTCCCAATTATTGAAAGTAACCATTGCACTCATCGGATTCATGCATCCTACACGATATTGGTACACTTCGCCACAACGCACACTTACACAAATCACCACGTTTCGTGCGCAGGGCGGACTGCAAAAAAAAACCCCGACACATGATCTTCAGCAGCGCGACACAATCAACACAGAAAGCGAGCACTCAGCACTCACGATCGAGCTCCCACGTCCACGCAGACCTGTCTTGCTCCGCGAGATAGAGGTAGGACTGTAACGACCGGCGGCGGCGGCGGCGGGCCCGGTCAGCGGACGCTCCTCGTCGCACACGCAACTGGAGCAGACACGCACTTTCGCGATGCTCTCGGGGTCGAGCCTGATGTCGGGGTTGCTTTCCCATTCGGGGCCGCGGCCGCGCGAGCGGTCGGTCAGGATGCCTAGGATCCGTTCGAGACGCGCTCGTGATCAGGCGGGCGTTCTGCAGATAATGGCCGAGAAGACGCACCTCCATCGATGATCGCCTGCGCGCACAGCCGAACCCGTCAGTCCACGCCGAGCACCCAATACATCTCAAGCCAGGCGTTTGCACTCACGTGTGCGACCTGCCAGACCGACCGATGGTCAGCAGCGAGACCCACGGGAGAGACCGGCGCGCGCACGTGTATGTTCTGCTTCCCAAACTCCTTGCTCAGGCTCTGCGACAGCGCGCGCAGGCCGAACTTGCCCGCCGCGAACGCCGCCGTCGTCGTGTTCCCACGCCACGACGCCGTCGCGCCCGTGAGCAGCAGCGTCCCGCGCTTCCCGCGCGCGTCGAGCGCCTGCGCCTGGAACGCGAGCAGCGCCGAACGCGCGAACCCGAACGCAGCCGTCACCTGCGTCTCGACGCTCTCCGCGACCTCCGCCTCGGTGAGCTCGAGGAACGGCTTGCGCACGCCGTACCCCGCGTTGTACAGCGCGACGCGCACCTCCGCGTCTGGCCAGTGCGCGCGGACCGCGGCGAACGCGGTCTGCACTTCCTTGTAGGTGTATGCGCCGATTGGGAACGTGGCGGCCTGCGACGGCGGCGGCGGCGGCGACGGCGACGGCGAGAGGTAAGTGGGGATCGGGAGACTGGAGGTCTTGCGCTCGGGGCGAACGCACCTCACCACCGTCTTGGCTGAGCTCGGCCGCGAGCTTGTTCAGCTTGTCAGAGCCGCGCGCGATGAGCGCGATGCGGTACCCCGCCTTGGAGAAGACGCGCCTGCAAAATCAAAGGGTCAAGCGGCTCTTCAGTCTCGGCTCGAAAGGTGCGACCGCGGAGAGTGTGCCCTACGCCGATGCACCCCCGGTACCTTCATCGCGCCAGAGCCAGGTTGGTCGGTCGGTCGGTCGGTCATCGAGCTTCGCGTCGACACAGAGGGAACGCAGACGCACCGGTGCCGTTGCCCACGCCTGCGACGACAAAAATAGGACGAGACGACATTGCGGCTGTTACTTGTTACCTTCGATGATTCGCTGAGATGCGTTTGCAAGCAGACGCAGTGCGCTTTTTGACTGTATCGTCGGGCTGGCTTTTATATCGAGCGGCTCAGGCGCACGCAGCGCGACGCTATATACGCAGAGATGTAGCAAGCTCGCGTCATGCACCTCGCGCGCCCAGCCCACGCTGGAAGGTGCTGAGTGAGCCGTGCGAGTTGCGCCCGCGCGCGGACGGCCCGAGCCGGGAAACTGATTACCAACGCGTCAGGCTGATGTTCTGACCGAGGCAGGCGTCAGTCATCCGATTCATCATGGCGTGCGTGGCCCTATAAGTATCGGTCGGCGCACAGTTCTTATCCTATTTATACGTCCACGAGGAGGAACGTACAGGGAGACGGCGAATGGGGTCCGAGAAAGGAGTGTCATGTACAAAGCGGAGCCCTCCGCTGCAAAATATGAACAGCAGAATAAAGAGCGACACATCCATCCAATAATACAGTTCGGAAGGTCGACGATAGTGTCCAGTGTCCAATGTCCAGCCAATGAAAAGAAATTCAGAAAAAAAAGAGTGGAAGTATCTAGAGAACGCTGGGAAGCTGTGTGTAGTCGCTGGGCAGATCTTTTATGTCCGGGGGTTTAGTCCATTTATCTGAACCCCTGCAAGTCAGCGGCCTGCGCCAGCGAGTCCAGCAGAGTCCGCGCACCTGGGCATGCAATGAAATAATCGTCCATCGCGCGCACGAATCGCTTCTGATATTCGTGCGGCGGTATGACGGTCGTCTCCCTTCCCGAGTTGAAGCCTTGCTTGGCCTTGTATTCTAGCGTCTTGGCGAACGTGTAGCTGCCGATGGTGTCTACCAGCCCACAGAATATTTGGCCCTTCTCTTCGTTTATACCTAAGAGCAAGCTGCAGGATGATCAGACACATGCGATTGTTGAATGCGCGGGTAGCCTACGAGTAGTCCATGATATTGCTTCTAGCGAGGAATTCGCAATCCGATCTGATCCCTTCTTGAAGGATAGCCTTCGAATGTGGACGAACGAGGGTCAACGCTCGCGATTGGCCTGTACAACCTTAGTGCACACGTTTGACGGGAAAGGTGACCATACCCTACCTTCTATCCACTCCCCATCGAAGAGCGTCTTCTTGGACCCGCCGGAGCTCGCTTTGACCTTTCGGCCTTGAATGCCTTTCAGGTCGAACGTCTTGGCGATCTTTTGATCACAAAACAGGTTCTCCATGACCAAGAGGTCTGCCTTCGCCTGTATGGTTCCGTTTTCTAAATTTCGAATCTCCACGGTATAGAAACCCAGAAGCTTAGCAAGGAGCGAGGCCTTGCTGGCCGTAGACTCCATATGACGAAAATACGATGGCGCGAGGTCAATCAAAACCTGCCTTCACCGTCCGTCAGCGCTCGACTCAAACAAAAATAGATAGGTCAAACATACAGGTCCGCGACATTCCACGCGTTGACCAAAGTCTTCACGATGAACCGGTCATCTGACGTCTTCCAAAAGTTCGACCGGCTCTTCCCGCCCTCGGCCCGCCAGTTCTCGCACTTGGCCATGCTCTTCAAAAAGACATCACCGATCCCACAGCGACTCCGCAAGGCGTCGAACTGCTTCGCGTAATATGCGGTGCAGCTAAACTTGAGCCGCTTGCCAATCGTCCAATCGTACTTGATGTGCGGCCGCTCGTCGATGTATAGAGGGTCGGCGGACGTGGACCCGCGCTGGTTTTGGAAAGCAGGGGATGTAGGGCGAGAGGGCTCCGGCGATTTCAGCATGTATCGCATAGCGTTGGAGAGGCTGCTTGTCCATGATAGGATGCTCCCAGGTACCAACTGAGGGTACTGTTCATTGCTCCACGCGGTTGGTCCGCCATCCGGGTGTGTGCTCGACGCATCGGTGTCTTTAGGAGGAAGGGGAGGAGGAGGGAAAAGAACCAGGTCGGTGCCTGATTCCGGACCAAGGCCATTGGCGTTATCCACGGATAAGATAGAAGACGTTTTTCCCCTTCGAATATGAGTCTCCAAGAACCCGGAGTTGCCAAATTCACTACCATCCTTAGAGGCAAGTGACGCCGCATCCAAATCGCTCAGTATTCTCCCAGCTGTTTCGCCCGCGTCTGGCATACTGGACACGTACCCCTCAGCCGCCTGTTGGCTGAGCTCGACTGCTGGATTCGCCCATGCAGATGGAGGCGCGACGCCGGTAGCCATCCGTGAGGCGGTCGAGCCAAGGTTCATGAAGGTAGATGGCGTGAGCCCCGACGGTCCATCTACCGAAGCCTTGTTCCGCAGGACATCGCGCAAAGAAAGCAGCAAAGTCGGATCACGAGGATGTTCCTTCCGACTGATGACTGCAGAATGCGTTTCGGGTTCATGCCAGACGATGTCCTCTTTGTCTGGATCAGGTTTGGGAGCAGACGAGAAGAACTTGAACGAAGAGGTGCTGCTGGTGGCTATAGAAGGGGTTGAAACCGCACTCGATTGGATTGAAGGTGTCGGTGGAGGAGCGGACGCCTTGGAAGTATCAGGATGTTTCATGCTTGTGAGTTCGCGCTGATAGTCTAACGAGCTGGTAGTTCTCGGTCAATCACGACAGCCCGATAAGATCACAGTCGATCGGGCGGCACACTAACCTGAGGGTGAAGGCGATGATACTTCCCCAGTCTTCTTCTTGCACAACAACCTTGCCGCCGGGGATGGCATGGAAGCCGTGATGCCACCACTGTGGCTCCTGGATGGCTTGTCTCTTGTTTGCAAACGTTACTCTAGATTCCTTCGGAAGATGTTTGGTCTCCCAGGCAGACAGCCGTTTGCTTGCTCCAACCGCAGCAGAATAGAACGACCGACGCACATCGTTGAGGGTTGATACGGGGGTCTGTAGTAGCTGTGAATACAATGCCTGTTCCGTTCGCTGAAAAGTTTGGCGCATGCTGTCTAGTAGGGACACTGAATCGACCATATCAACTGTCTTGATAGATCCTTCAAAATCAGAGTTGGCTGAATCGGTGCGTGCTGATGGGGAGGGCCGGATTGTTGATATGGTTGAATGGGACTCTTCTCTCAGATGAGGGGAGAGATTGGGAGATGCAGTAGGTTCCAAAGAGATGAGACCTGCTTTCGGGGTCGCAGCCGGAGAGGTTGACTCGTACGCCTCGTCCGCAGATGGCAAGCGAGGTAGCGACTTGTGGTAGGATGAGGCATCATCGCCTGACAGCTGCACTTCCTAGAGTCAACGTCAGCTTTGAGTTTAGAAATGTGATTCACATTCTACAACTACTTACTAGTTCGTCCAGATGGTCCGCAACCCGTTGCCACCAGGTTTTGATTTCCCTGCGAAGTACGCGTTTCTCTTCTCCACCGTCGTACTCCTTCTCGTCTCCGATGACAACTCCATCGGTGTCTTTGGGTGTTTCGACGGCCGCGCCTGGTGTAATCTGTAGTCTGGGAACACATAACTCAAACACATCGTTGATGGTAGAAACCGTGAAGGATACGGCGTGCGACTGGAAGGCGAAGTGACGGACGATATTCAAACGGGATTGCGGCAGAGGAGAATCCGAACCGGTCCATGGCTGAGGAGGGGGTGTGGTATGCGAACAAAGCGAAGGTGTCAAAGTACAGATAGCTGGCGAATACACTAAAAGTTCGAGAAATTTGGCAAACGAAAATAAACTATGCGCCGACGGTCAGATCTCGCGCAAGCAAATATGAGATCAATACCCACTAAGTTCCATCTTGCATCTTACATCGCGGTGTCGTCTCATAACACACATTACAACTTTGCCACATCTCAATCGTGTCCTTGACGATACTTTGGATGGGGTTTGTCTTCGCGACGATCCGTACTCCGTTGTGTATCCATTGCAGCCTGTGGTGTCCGCGCACATACTCGCAGCCAGGACGATCACACATCTCTTCTGCGCGCATACATGCGTCGCCTACCATCTCCCCGAGCGAACATTGACCTTCCGAATAAAATCCAATCGTCTGCCATCGCGCGCGAGGACCGCAAGGCGTGAGAGTCAGGAGATCGCTCGCCTTCAAAGAATTTGACAATTTCTCGGATGAGGCCGGAAGGGCCTCACGAGGCACAGGGACATGCTGAGAATATAGCACGGAGAGGCTTTGCTGAAGAACGAACCCGGCGGTTCCCGACATGCCATTTCCGCACACCTCCTTGCAATTCCAGCCCAAGATGCTCGACAAAGCCGTACGCTCTTCTCCTGTGAGTCCAAATGTCGGAAGCCGCTTCTCCTTCTCTGCCAGGCCAACAAGTAACACCGGAGGAGAAAAGACCACGCCAGTAGACGTGGACAAGAGTGCCTTGCTCTCCTCAATGCGTTGCAAAGCAGATTGGAATGGATGATTTGAGAGCGGACTTCGTTCTTTGGCAGGCACTGGGGGAGGACGGGTCTCGCCGAAAATCGAAAATCGACGGATACGCCGGTATGGTGATTCTTCAGACGATCTAGGAGACGATGGTGAGACGGGCTGCCGTGGGAGATCAAGTGAACTGCCTCGTGGCACGGACGGAGACCCAGTAGCGGTGGCTAGATGAAGGAGATCGGAGCCTTTCTTGGAAAAGAAATTCCAAAGCGGCAAGGGTATGAGGGAATCGCGCGGCTTGCGCTTTGAATCAAATGACACGCTACTTTGGAGTGGAGGTGCTATCGGCGGAGAAGGTTTAATCAGGTGCGAGGGTTGGGGAAAGCGTAATTTGACGTGGCAGTCAGAGAGGAAGTGTTGTTCAAGCAAAAGAGAAAGATGCGTATAGATTGCCAGACGAAGAACTTTCACGAGTGATTCAAATTGTGCTAGAGATGATGCACCCTTGATTATGAAAGTTCCGCCCACGAGAGCGATTTCCCGGTCGTTTACGACAAGAGAATTGTCTAGACGAGATAGCGTGAGTCAATAGTTCAAGAGGTAGTTTGGAGTACGGCACCAAGTCAACTACTCGTCGGGGACAATTGCCAGCTTCGCAGCAATGGTGCGAATGGACGAGACCTCTGAAGCAATGAATGCCTACTGATGAGGCGAAGACGATGACAGTCCCCGCAGAGCATATTTCTGATGCAGATGGTCTAAGACAGATGGGTAGACGTACCACGCCATTCTTTGAGCCCGAACAGAATCAAATTCGAGGCAGCTTCTTCTTCCACTCCATCAGGACTAGGAAGGGTGTAGATACCTGGGCTGAAGACGCAGCTTGGGGTCATAGGGTCATTCTTGTAATCTGAAGGAACACGGACATGACCCCTCTGATCTTTGTAAGAATCTACGACCAGCAAAAGATGATTGCGTGCCGAGTCGAACGTCGTCGGACTTTTGGGCACGAGCTCAAGGAGTTGCTGGAGTGCTTGTTTGATCGACAGAGTGCTGTCAGTCACTTGATTGCTCTGTTCTTCCACCAAAGAATGAAACGATTCTTCCTTGGTCTTACCAGACATCGGCGAGATTCTGGATTTGGACCTCAGGCGAGTCTCGTTGGTCTCGTTGTTCGCCTCTAGCATCGCCTCTCGCCTCAGCCTTTCTGCTCCAAGCTGCTCCTCTCGCGTTTGCTTCCTAATTGCCCTAGCATGCTTAATCCCTCCTAACCAGCTGCCTCTCGAGATAGCGTCTGCCAATTCATTCAACGCACCTTCCAAGTCTCTTGCCCAGTTTCCCTTCTCTATACCAACCTCTTCTACGAAAGTGTGCTCGATGAAGTTTCGAAGATGGGAGCCGGCTTCGACAGCTAAACGTCGATGGCGAGGTTCTTCATGAGAAGGGATCGGGGGAAGAGGCTTCGGAGAGGGTCGGGAAGCCTGGACGGATGGAAATTCAAGAGTGCTGTTTGAAGATGTCATTTCATGAGATTTGTTTGAAGAACTGCCATGAAGAATGGCGCGACCGTTACAGAACTCCCTCATCAGCCTGAATGTCCTGCCGTCAGTGGCGACCTGTCCATAACAGGCTCGATTTACTACAGAAACGTTTCAGAAACTGGGTCAAAGCGGATGACGTACGGAAAAGTTCGTCCACGCTAAGTTGGCCCACACGATTGATCACATCTCGTTCTTGGTTGGTTCTATTCGTTCTGGTTTGACCTTGGTTGGTTCTATTCAAACCTCACCATCAATCCATAGAACCCCGTTGCCTTCGCTAATACGTAGGATATTTTAGAAGTCTCGTCACTGGCAGTCTCGTGGGCTCGTCTGACTCCGCGTCGTCATCAGATGACTGCGTCGCATTTAACCCATGACGGATCTTGCGTAGGACGCAAAAGGACTGTCTCACCGTCTTTCACCTGTCACTTGGACTAAATTGAAACTAGAAATCCTACTGGGGCTGTGCTTTGACTGCGTGCTGTGTCGCGTGTTGGCGCATCTCGTTGAACTCATGGAGGTAATGTACAGGCGTTTCTTGCCACTCACGGTCGAAACTTATCTGCCTATCTGACGCTTCAAGATAGCACAGATCATGAGAAATAACGTATGCTGGGACGGGTTCATCACCATCTCAGACATCATGCTTTCTTCTTCCAAGCCGGTCATGGGGTTTCGTTCCTCGAATAGCTTATTACCCCGCATTTTTAGTCGATCCAGGACAGCGATGCGCACAATACATCGTGCGCATCTTTCTAGACTTGAAAGGCAACGGCGCAGGCTATGTGACTTTTTTGGCTCCAACTACTCATGGCTATTGACTCAGTTCACGGACGGCTCTCAGGGTAGCGATGGAAGCTGGCGTAAGCCGGAGAATGAAAGTACAGTATGCGATCTCCCCTATCCCGCATTTCGATGAGAGTAGGACTCGGGGGCCCAGGACTCAATTGCTCTGTCCATAGTGATTTGACGGAGCCTCTGGCACAGTGGTTCTCTTGAATCAATACTTAGCTTAAATCATCGGCATCTCTACCGCGGCTCTGTAGAGGCTAAGTTACGCCGTGTACTCATGTACGCCTCCTTGCATAGAGTGGAGTTTTTCTCATCAGTCTCGTTTACCGAGGGATCATACTACTAAACTATCCTGGGATATCCCCCATGATCTTCTTTGGCCGTCAAGGAGCATGTGTCAATCAATGCGCCCAAGCCGATGCTAGGGATCGCCTCGGGATTGGGCTCGTCACGCTCCCCACATACAATGGCTATCCACTCCTTTTCGTGGACATCTCATGACGAGATGGGATGTCCTTTCTCCCGAAATTTACAATCATTCTCCAAAACCCTCATTCCCGCGGTCCGACGTCGCAGTCTTCTGACCGCATAAAAAGCTATGGAAACTCTCCAAGATTGTTCAGCATACCCCGCTCTGTATCTTCCCAATCCCACTGAGACTATCGAGAGCCATGGTGCACCCACAAGAAGTCGATATCATCGTAGCTGGGTGAGTCCTTATTTTCTTCAATCGAACCTTTTGTCTCATAGTTCTATCTCGCAGAGGTGGCCCTGCAGGTTCGTTGAACCTACGCTAGCCTTCACACCCTCTGAGGGCCTCTTTCCGTAGGATGTGTTGTCGCTGGACGTCTAGCGTTTTCCGACCCCAACCTGAAGGTCATGCTCATCGAAGGTATATCTTTCTTTTAGATTGTTGAATTATCACTCATGGCAGGCGGAACAGGCGGCGCCAATAATCGTGACGACCCTTGGGTGTACAGGCCTGGTATCTATGTGAAGAACATGCAGAGAGATGGCGTGTAAGTTGTTCGTGCCACTATCAATAATGTTCCATTTTTTTACCGCTGCCTTACTCAGAAATGACAAGGCGACGTTCTACACTGACACAATGGCATCTCCCCACATGCGTGGGCGGCAAAGTATTGTTCCGTACGTAGATGTGCATTCGGAGAGTGTACTCTATCCTAACCGTTTACAATGGTTTACTATCGCAGTTGTGCCAACATTCTTGGTGGGGGAAGCAGGTACTCAGCGTCGTTCATCTAGCCACGGCATAAAACTGACATCCCTGCAGCATCAATTTCCAAATGTACACAAGGGTGAGTGTTTTCTTAGTTTAGCGACGCATAAATCGCTCACTGATCTTCGTAGGCGTCTGCGTCTGATTGGGGTCAGTATCTGGCCCAGTGTAATCCGGACTACTTACTGATTGTTTCATTCTGAACGTAGACGACTTTAAGACAGAGGGATGGAAATTTGACGGTAAGCCATTCATGATAATATCTGCTACGAAAAGGCTTAGAAATATTTCTTAGACCTCCTTCCTTTGATGAAACGCGTCCGTTCTATCTTCTTATAATTATCCTCTCGGCCTTTATTGATACCTGGTGGTGAGCGCAGCTTGAGAACTACCAGAAGCCCAGCAATAGCGATTCGCACGGCTACGACGGTCCTATTGCCATCAGCAATGGCGGATCGATCTCCCCTCTCGCGCAAGATTTCTTGCGTGCATCTGACTCCATTGGCATACCGTTTAGCGGTATGTTTTCACCCCGCTGCATCTATCTCAGTTATACTGACATTGCTGCTTCCAGACGATATTCAGGGTAAGCTGTACGCTTCGCACGTCAGACACGTACGTGACTGTGATCCTAGATTGCAAGACTGCACATGCGGCAGAGATATGGGCTAAATACATCAACCGTCACACAGGCCGACGCAGCGATGCTGCCACCGGTGAGTTTCTGTATCTGTTCAAGGAAAGGCTTTTGCTTACTGAGCCATGTGTTTAGCATACGTTCACAGTGTCATGGATGTTCAGAATAACTTGTTCCTGCGCACCAACGCTCGTGTATCTAGGGTCATTTTTGAGGGCGACAAGGCCGTCGGAGTTGCATACGTGCCCTCACGCAACCGAGCCCATCAAGGTCAATTACTTGAGACTATCGTGAGTGATGGGCTCTCGATTTTTGCGTTCCTCTTTAATCATTGTATGCGATCAGGTCAGAGCTCGTCGATGCGTCGTGTTGAGCAGTGGGACTTTGGGCACCCCTCAGGTAGAGCAGCTCAACACGGGCAATCTCCTCCACGATCCTCATCATTCGTCTGCAGATTCTCGAGCGCTCTGGCGTCGGAAATGCCGAGCACTTGAAGAAGATGGATATAAAGGTCGTCAGCGACCTTCCCGGTGTCGGGTAAGTCATTTGTATGTGGCAATATCTTAGCATATTAACACGGTTTACATAGCGAGCAATACCAAGATCACTACACGACCTTGTCGAGTGAGTTATATTTGTGTGATGACGGGCAAGGTTCTAACCTTGATTTACAGTTTACCGTGTATCGGAGGATAGCTTCACGTTGGACGATTTCTTGCGTGGTGACAAGGAGGCACGCAAAGAGGTTTGTTCGAGGTATTTTTGTTGATCTATTTCCACCTCTGACAACACCCAACCCGAAGTTATTCCAAGAGTGGGAGGTCAGCCCCGAAAAGGCTCGTCTATCTTCGAATGCCATTGATGCAGGGTTCAAGGCAAGACTCCAGTCATTTCCTTGAGCAAGTCAGCATCTCACATCGCTCGCTTCAGATTCGGCCCACCGAAGAAGAGCTCAAGGAGATGGGACCCGAGTTCAACGAGCTTTACAACAGGTATTTCAAGGACAAGCCCGACAAGCCGGTCATGTTCGGCTCTATCGTGTCTGGTGCTTATGCGGACCACGCATTGCTTCCTCCGGGCAAATACATCACCATGTTCGCGACCCTTGACTTGCACTTCTGTGTTGAGGCTGACTTGATTCTTTGATCCGTCAGGTTCCAGTACCTGGTCTGTTGCCATGAGTTTGCATATGTTATAACCACGCTTACCAACACCTGCATGTAGGAATACCCTGCCAGCCGTGGCAAGATCCATATCTCTTCTCAGAACCCTTACGTCGAGCCATTCTTCGATAGTGGCTTTTTGAATAACAAAGCTGACTTTGCCCCAATCCGCTGGAGCTACAAGAAGACGCGTGAAATTGCCCGGCGCATGGACGGTACGCCATCTGAATTTATCGTCAGAGGGCTCATGTTCACGCGAACCTTATTTCAGCATTCCGCGGCGAACTCACTTCGCACCACCCCCACTTCCACCCCGCATCCCCGGCCGCGTGCAGGGACATCGACATCCAGACCGCCAAGAAGATCCTACCCGATGGCTTCACTGTCGGCATTCACATGGGGACTTGGCACAAACCAGGCGAGCCTTACGATGCGTCGAAGGTCCATGAGGATATCCAGTATTCCAAGGAAGACGATGAGGCCATTGATAATTGGATCGCTGATCATGTAGAGACAACCTGGCACAGCTTGGGTACTTGCGGCAAGTTTGATTTTCTGATCCACTTTAAGGGTAACGAGCCTGACCTCAGCCCTGTCGCAGCCATGAAGCCGAGGCAGGAGGGTGGTGTCGTTGACGGACGTCTCAACGTACATGGCACAAAGAATCTCAAGGTCGCCGACTTGTCTATCTGCCCCGTAAGAAAAATAATCTTGTTGCCCATTCCTTACTCGCGCTTATGAAACTCGACATGACAGGACAACCTGGGAACAAACACGTATTCTTCTGCGCTTCTCGTTGGCGAGAAGGCGGCTAGTTTGTTGACTGAGGACCTTGGTATGCGTTTCTCTACGCACTCCTGAGTATAATGCTTAGTGGTGGGTACATAGGCCTCAAGATCAAGACCCCTCACGCCCCTGTGCCACATGCACCTGTTCCGAAAGGCGTTCCCGCGACCCAGCAGGTTCGCTAAACCACTCCAGCATCGCCGAACCATCACTCCCTTCCAGAACCTTATCTGCCTGTAACTATATGTAACCTGGATGCACGATGTAAGTGTCCTTGAGATGAGTTGTGTCATGTGAGGATTGCCATGTGTAGGATATTGCTTGTTGCGTATGCTGCTGTTCCATGTATTGTCAATGCCATTTCGTTGCGCGTTTGAATCACAATGGGAACACAGTCCCAAATCATGACCGCATGCATTGATATCTTCGACGTACATGCTTAGTCTAATTTTACACTTTTACATTTCACCGCATTCTACCCAAGCAAAATCCCGTTAGCAACGCAGCTGCATAGAGAGACACTTGTACAGCGTACCGACTATCTTCACCGCCAGCTTGGGTCTGTTATTCGGGCCTGTTGGAACGTTCTCGATCTTTCGCAGTGTAAGCATACCGTCTATCACCTTTCCGAAGACAACGTGCTTTCCATCAAGAAAATCGCATTTCGCTGTCGTGATGAAAAACTGCAGAAGCCGTCATGTGTGTTCATCAACGATTCGACTGCTTGAATTATATACAAGTGTATTGCTTACCTGGCAGCCATTTGTGTTAGAACCGGAGTTTGCCTGAAACAAATATCAGACACTATTACTCGACCACGCGCAGATGAACTACCATCGATAAGAGTCCTGGACCAGTATGTTTTTCCTGGAAATTTTCGTCCTGGAGCACGTCCGGTTAGCTTCATTCGAATCGGTATGCACAGGAAGACAACGACGAACTGGAAACTTGTCCCCGTAGATTGAGAACGATCCTGTGCCATCACCGTTGAGGAAGTCACCACCTGTAGCATGCATGTTAGACAGTGCAGTCGAGAGAATAAGCCGGGGCGTCAATGTGGCCCGTGATGCCTACCTTGACACATGAAGTTTGGCACCCTATGGAAGTTAAATGATATGAACCCGTGGCTCTGAGGGCATGTATTTGTTTGGCTTACACTCTATGAAAAGACGCTTGTCAGCAAGCATGAGATAGATTGTCAGAAGATAAACAAATTGTTGCGTACCGATGGAATGTGGCATTCTTATATCCCTGTGGTCGTGAATTGACTCTGAAGATTCGCGCTCATGTTTTACGTCTCATGTCAATCGAGATTATTTGTCTCACATACCTGTACTCTCCTGTGCACAGTTGGCGAAAGTTTTCTGCAGTCCTACAGACGCAAGAAAACGATCAACTCGACATGAGGATGAAATACTATCACACATGAACGAACTTGGGCACAATGTCGCTGAACAGCTCCATCTTCAGTCTACCGGCAGGGGTTTCGCCGATATTGACATCCATGAACACGACTGGTCTCTGAGATGTTGTCATTCCGGAAGAAAGAAAAGCAAAGAAGTTTCGGTCGTGAAACAGTGACCGAAGGTGAGAACCAGTGAAGTTGGATACAGAACTCCAAACAAACCTAAACACCGTCCTCCTTGTCCTCGCCGCACCTGAAATGTTTGCTGTAGTCTATCTGTGTCTAGGTCGACAACATGTCCTATTTTCTGCCCCACCTTCCTTCTGGCTGGCATGTCGATGAAGCTATCAAATCTGAGGAAGACCGCACTGTGGTGATCCGCTTCGGACACGACTGGGACACGCAGTGCATGACCATGGACGAGACGTTGTACGGCGTTGCAGAGAAAGTGCAGAACTTTGCCGTCATCTACCTGGTTGACATCACCGAAGTCCCAGACTTCAATAAGGTGCGTGAAGAATCCTACGACATGTCACTTGACGTTGATAGTAGCGGATCTCCAGATGTACGAGTTGTATGACCCATGCACGGTCATGTTCTTCTATCGGTACGCTATGTAGCGTTCACAACCGTGACTTGTTCTTGATGAGCTCGCGCCTGTGCATACCAGGAACAAGCACATCATGATCGATTTGGGTACTGGTAACAATAATAAGATGTGAGTATCCGTAGGAAAGCAGGTGGTGTTCACCGGTGTTGACCTGATCCTACTCCCTCTACCAGTAATTGGGCTATGGACAACAAACAAGAGGTAACTGTTATCTTTTTTTCCTTAGAGTGTCGTCAACTCATGTTGTTCTGCTGTATACAGTTGATTGATATCATTGAGACAGTCTATCGTGGCGCTTCGAAGGGACGTGGTCTCGTAGTTTCTCCCAAAGGTTGGATCAATGCCCATCTAACAATGTGCTCGGCTCACGACCTTTGCTCGTAGATTACTCAACTCGCTACCGATACTAAGCCTGCCGACAGTGTGTGTAGTGTCTGTGTACTAGTATTCCCCTTCTATGTTTCGTCTATCATCAACTGCATGAAATGACAATTATTTGTTCTGCTACCACATCCGAAAATCGAGTCAAATACTGTACAGGTAAACGGTGTACAGATGATAGATACAGTACCGGACCAAGTGCTACACCATGCCTTATGCTATCCATGAGATTATCCTCTTCGCACCGCCTTTCAGATCGCACCACAACTCCCTGAGAGCACTTCCCGGAGCGGGTGCTGCGCAACTCCTGCACAAGGCTCTGCGTCAATTATGCTATTGCTGAGACCATTGCTGGCTCCTGCGAGATCGCCAAGTGCTCGAGTGCGTCCACAAACTCCTTGTCCTTCTCGTCGGTATCCTCATCACCATCGTCCGCGCTCTCACTTTCCCCCTCATCCTCATTATCCGGTGGTTCATCCTCATAGTCCAGCTATTCGACATTTGCACAAAAAAACCCGACGCCGAACCTAATCAGCCCAAAGACACATGTTATTCAGGTCGTGAAAACACTCACCGGGTCATATATCACACGAATGACCAGACTGCAGCTCGGACATGTCGCGATGTCCTCGTAGTTTGCAAGCTGCTTGCGGGAGATCTCGAATCGGTCACCACACGGGCATGGGTAGTGGTATACGGCTTTCTCGTCATCCCAAGCCATATCCTCGATCTCAATCTCGTCGTAGTAGGCGCCCATCGCTGGTAGGTTTTGGGTAGATGATTCGAGGCGATTTTTGAGGGAGTGTGATAAAGAAAGGGATAGTCTCAGTGTAGCTAAATTGTCAAGAACTCGAAGAGAACGACAAGGCACGTGCCAGCCGAACATCAGATTCATTGGTGTGACGAGCGTGACGGCGGTAACCCTCCCTCTTGCTATCACTCACTCAGGATATCTTGTGCGTTGGAAACACAGCGTGGTCTCTGACCATCTAGCAGACTGACGGAGACTGCACGGCGTAGGCTCTATTAAAGAGCCAATGGGATTCCTTTTCACTGACCGCTCGGACTCAGAAACAGTGATCTTGACAAAACCTCGCTTTATCCTTCCCCCTTCATTCTCCCTCATACTTCGAGAGCTGTCGCTGTCACTTTGGCTGTGCATTGTTCCAGAGCAGTCTTCGCATTTGAATCCACGAGGACATCAACGGTCCATATTTTCCCAGTCTCTGAGCAACTGATTGCATTGATGCCCTGGTCTTGCTCTTTCTATATGGCTACTTCTTGATCACAACCCTTTGCCAACTCCTTGACAACCTCTCAGAGGACTATTCACCTGGTTTCTCTCACCTTCCCGTGGACACAGAGTTGCGGATTGCTTTTACAGGATTTCGTTTGTCAGATTTTGGAAGCACGCGATACTTCACATCCAAATTATTCTTAAATCATTCACTCCTCACAGCGATATTGACGTTGGCGTCGTCCCCATCTCTTTTACAGCTCTGTAGATCACAATTTCCCTTCGCTCAGTTCCCTGTCTCAAGCAATTTTCTCAACGGAGAGACTCGCGTTGAAACTTGGCATGGATGCACACTCAAGTCGCTGCATGATCTTTCAAGATGTTCCCTAAACCGCAAACTAACAAGTTCGTAGATTCCGCTGCGCATGATATGGATGTAACTCACTGACAACACCCATGTTCGTACCGGTTCGAGGTGAGTTCCAACTTCAAGTACTCTCAGTCACAGTTCCATACCCTTCCAACCAGTGCTTGGAGGTCTTCGCAAGCCTTCTGCTGAATGTGCTGATTTACATTCTCATGCGCGAGTGATCGAGCTCTCTTCGTGCGGTCCCGCCGCATCGCTGACATGTGATAAGCGGCAAGCTACACTGTAGGGCAGTTATAGGGCCCAGGCACCATTGTAAAACCAACCGCCTGTAACATAAGTGTAGCACACCACTAGCGCACCATTAACACACCGTAATACTGCGCGTTACGAGAGTATGCAAAATTCAAAGACTCCGAGATGCGTTGCCGGCTTGTGGCGAGTGAGACCGACGTCATGCTAAAGCTCCGTGGCGCGTGACCGGTGAATATCGTGACTTGGAGTCTCTTGGAGTAGCTTGGAGGGCAAGGCTGGTAGGAGGCGTCCACCACCTCCTTTCTTCCTGCCACTACCTCGTCTCATCCTGCCACTTAGCTTACCCTTGTCTTTTGGGCCTTCAACTCGATCCACCAGAACATATATGACCACTCCCGCTGCCAAGGTTGAAACTTGGAACACCTATGAATTCCTTACCTTACGAGCTCCTCAATGCCATCGTTCACGAAGTCCCTCCTGGCCAGAACCTCTTACAGGTTCGAATGTTGAACCGGACATTCTGTGCGATAACTACGCCGCTCATATTTCGACGAGTCGATGTTACTAATACGCCTGAGAGCGCAAGGACATTCAGTAATATCTTACGATCCAAGGCGCTTGCATGTGTTGTCCAAGAAATTGTCTTCCGAGAAAACTATGCAGTTCTCATGGGCAAAGGTCTCTATTTGTTCCAGGGTAAATGTGCTCAACCTTATTCCGAGGGGTTCGAGGCTGATATGATATAGGTTCTCGTCAAGCATTGAGCCGATTGTCCTTGAACACATCGCACCCAGAAGTTATAGCCTTACAGGAATCCCTCGCTTTGTCATTCTCCTGCCTTCGCGATTTCTCATCTATCAAATGCCTGTCGTTATCATTTTGGTCTGGGAGCAGACACTTTTATTCACAACATCCATGGAATCTTCAAATGGCAATCATCCGCGCGATTTCAGGTCAATTATCCCTAGCTACACTCACTTGTCTCTCCATCAACAACTTGTACACATGTCACGGCCCACAGTTTGATGACCCTGCTTTTCAGAATCTCTTCAGTGGACTCGACACTCTACGTATCTCATCGTCTTGCGGCTTGGACCCCCCAGCCCCGTTATTTCAGCTCCCATTTGCCAAATTTTGGGAGCACACAATGCAGCATTGTGTTCTCGGCCCTCTCGCCTCTCTATCTCGTTCTCTCACGTCCTTGACTCTTCACAGTGATCTGGACGTCGGCGTTGTCCCTCGAGTAGATTTTTCGCAGCTGGACTTTCCTGCGCTCGCGTCCTTGTCATTGCAGATGATTTTGTTCAACGAGGAAACTCACGTCGAAGACTTTATCGTGCGACACAAACTCACGCTGAAGTCTCTGCATCTTGCGGAATGCCATATCACATTCTTTGGCTTGGCGAAAGGCCCGCCACAGGTCTGGTCTCAGATATGGACTCGTTTCGCGGATGAGTTGGAGGCATTGGTCCAGCTCTCGGTGCAACCCGATCACAACGGCAACCAAGTCTGGCCCTACAATGTCTCTTATGTGCATCTCGACGAGCAAATTGGCTATTCGTATATGCGAGTATGGAGATCGGATGGGGAGTCAGTGATCAAGGCGAACGATGATAGGGCCGAGCGGGTGTTCCACGAAGTGGTTCGTTCGAGACGATGCAAACTGACCGAGACGGCAAAGGTTACGCAGAGGTAGCGAGCTTTTTCCCGTGGACGTCGTGCTACTGACGGGTACGCGCTCTTTGACATTTTTGTTTTGCAAGATTGCTGTCAACTTATGAAGTCGTTGCTCTATACAGTTGTTTGATATCATCGAGACAGTCTATCGTGCTGCTTCGAAAGAATATGCCTGGCCAACGTGCTTCGCTCATAGATTACTTAACTACAGACGCTACGTCTGCCGACAGTGTGTGTACTGTCTGTGTACTGTCTGTGTACTGTCTGTGTACTGTCTGTGTACTGTCTGTGTACTGTCTGTGTACTGGTATTTCTCCTCAATGTTTCTTCTATCATCAAACACATGAAATGGCAATTCTTTGTTCTGCTATCACGTTCAAAACTTGTGTCAAACACTGTACAGGTAAACGGTGTACAGACAGTAGATAATTACCGGACCAAGTGCTACACCATGCCATATGATATGCATGAAATTATCCTCTTCGCACCGCCCTTCACATTGCAACATGGCTCTTTGAGAGCCATTCCCGGGGAGACTGCGACAGAAGGCCCTGCGCCAATTATGCTGTTGCCGAGACCATCTTTGG
This sequence comes from Heterobasidion irregulare TC 32-1, assembly GCF_000320585.1. NCBI lineage: Eukaryota > Fungi > Basidiomycota > Agaricomycetes > Russulales > Bondarzewiaceae > Heterobasidion > Heterobasidion irregulare. Next base: position 1,311,409 of record NW_009258207.1, on the reverse strand, counting down.
CCCTCGAGATCGCCAAGTGCTCCAGTGCGTCCACAAACTCCTCGACCACTTCGTTGGTATTCTCATCTGCGCTCTCATTTTCCCCCTCATCCTAATTATCTGGTGGTTCATCTCATAGTCCAGCTGTCCAACATTCGCACAGAAACACCCGGCTCCAGACACCATACTCAGGTCGTGAAAACGCTCAACGCGAATCACCCGGCTGTAGCTCGGACGTATCGCGATGTCCTCGTAGTTCGCAAGCTGCTTACGGGAGATCTCGAATCGGTCACCACACGGACATGGGTAGTGGTACACGACCTTCTCGTCACCTTAAGCCATGTCCTCGATCTTGATTTCGTCATAGTATACACACATCGCTGATACGAGTTTGTGAGTAGTGTTTTCGGAGTGTTTTCGGGGCAGTTTTTGAGCGAATGTGATAATGAAAAGAGATGTCAATGTCGAGAATGAAGGGAACCGATCAGTGTGACTCGCGTGGGAAGCGGTACTCTCTCTGCAGCTCTCTGCAGCTCTCTGCGAGTCTGCAGGCCCTACGACCTACAGTAGGTGTCGTATCGTTCAAAACACCCTTGCCTTATGAACGATTTAGCTCCATATTCGAAGAACCCTCTTCGCCAGGACAAGCCCATATCCAAACAGAATGTCTTGTGCGCTGGAAAACTGCTAGAAACGCTGCGTGGTCTCTGACAGATCTGACCACCCAGGCTGACGCAGACTGCGCGGTGTAGGCTCTCTTCAAGAGCCAGCTGAAGTCTATTGGCCGCTCGGATTCAAAAAAATAGCGATTTTCAGAATCCTATGCTTTGTCAGTTTCCTTTCATGCTCCTTCGACCCTCGAGACCTATCGTTTTGGCTGGGTATCCTCCAGAGCAGTCTTTGCATTCAAACCTTGCATCCATGAGAACATCGACAGGTTTCTTACTTCTCATAGCGATGTCGACATTGACTTTGTCTCTCAAGCAGTAAGGTCTTTATAGCTCGACAGAGCTCAACTTCTTTGCGCTCACTTTCTCGTCTAGGAACATATTCATCGAAGAGGCTCTCGTAAACCTGGCACGAATGCATACTCAAGTCGCTGTAGTGTCATTGCATACTCTCGCAAGATGCTATGTAAACAGCAAACGACGAGTTCTTATTTTCCGCTGCGCAGGTGCCCTCGAAAATACTCACTCGTTTTGCAGAGATGTTAGCAGGCTTCTCAGTGTATCTTGCTGACAACACCTATGCTTGTACGATATCCACACCATTTAACTAGTACTTGGAAACCTTCGCACTCCTTCTGTTGAATGCTGGTCTGTGCTGATCTACATTCCATGCACGAATGATCGAGCTCTCTTCGCGCCGCCGCATCTCTGACATGCGACGTTTGACAAGCGACACCCAAGCGGCAAGCTTCACGGGCACTGGAAGGCACCATCGTGAAGATGTCTTGAACACACCTTGATACTGTGACTGACTCGGACAAGTTACAAGATTCCGAGATGCGTTGCTGATTTGTGGCGAGTGAGAATGACGTTATTCGTGACCAGTGGCTCATGTGGTTTGAAGCAGCTTGGACCGCAGGGGGTTAGCGGCCTGGTAGTGTTCGCCTTGCGTCTCTTCCTGTCACTCAGCTTACCCTTGTCTACCGTTCCCTTCAAGCCTTCACCTCAGAACACAGCCGACACTCCCGCTACCAAGGTCGGAAATTGGAACATGAGTTCCTTACCTGTTGAGCTCCTCGAAGCTATCTTTGACGCGGTTCCTCTCGGCCACATCCTCTTACAGGTTCGGCTGTTGAACAGGACATTTTGTGCGATGGTCACGCCACTCGTATTTGAACGGGTTAATGTCACCAATACACCTGAGAGCGCAGAGGCATTCAGTAATATTGCGCGGTCCAAGGCGCTAGCATGCCTCGTTCAAGAAATTTTCTTTCGAGAAGCCTATGTAGTTTCAAAAGGAGAAGATCTGTATCTGTTCTAGGATAGATGCATTCCACTTATTGTCGAGGCTGATGTGATATAGGTTCTCGCCGAGCATGGAGTCCATTGCCTTTGTGCTAACCGCTCGCAGTCAGTGACACCTTAGAGAACTCTCTCATTTCGTCATTCTCTTACCTTCGCCGCCTTCCATCTATCAAGTGTCTGTCGTTATCATTTTGGCATGGGAGCAGACATTTCTACTCGCCAAATCCATGGGCACTTCAAATGGCCATCCTCCGCGGAATTTCAGGCCAATTGCCCATAGCTACACTCACTTCTCTCACCATCAATGGCTTGTACGCATATCACGGCCCACAGTATGATAAACCTGATTTTCAGAACCTCTTCCGTGGACTCGATGCTATCCGTATCTCACCATCTTGGGGATTGGAGCCTCCACCGCCAGACCTTCGGTCTTCATTTGTCCATTTTTGGGAGTACACAATGCAGCTTCGCGTTCTCAGCGCTCTCGCCTCGTTCGCTCTCTCACGTCGTTCACTCTTCACAGTGATCTGGACGTCGGCGTTGTCCATCGGGTCAATTTTTCGGAGCTGGACTTTCCTGCGCTCGCGTTCCTGTCATTGCAGATGATTTTGTTCAACGAGGAAACTCACGTCTCAGACTTCATCGTGCGACACAAACTCACGCTGAAATCGCTGCATCTTACGCAATGCCATATCGCATCCTATAGCGTTTTGGAAGGGCCGCCGCAGGTCTGGTCTCAGATGTGGACTCGTTTCGCAGACGAGCTGGAGGCATTGATCCAGCTCTCGGTGGAGCCGGGTCACAACGTCAACCAAGTCCGGCCACACCATTCCTCTTATGTGCATCTCGACGACAAAAATCGGCTACTCGTGTCTGCCCATGCGGAACTCGCTTGAGCAGACGTGAATCAAGGCGGAAGATGACATGGCTGAGCGCATGTTCCGCGAAGTGGTTCGTTCGAGGCGACGCAAACTGACTGGAACAGCAAAGAATACATGTATTGAACCTCCTCCGCCCCACAACATTCCCGTCACTGCTCCTTCTCCTCCCCTGTTTATCAACAGGTTACACTCTATCGTGCACCGCGTATTTCATCAGGACACTTGTAGTCTCGTGGATAAGTTTTAAAGTAATAACTACAAGGATCATTTTGAATATGGCACTGGCGATGTCTCTGTCGCAAACATCGTATCGTTGCCTGAGAGGAAGGCCTGCAAGGATACGATCATGCCTGAATGAACCAAGTAACGTACAAATTAAATCTCTTTGGTACTTAACCAGTCCATTTGAGCTAAAACATATCGTAAATCGTACGGCTTCACATCCGTTGTGCTCATTTATCGACAGATGGACTCGGAAGAAGCTCCATGAGATTAGGCAGAACCCGGCAAGGTGCAGGTATCCTGTGACGGCACTCGAACTCGTGAGCGTCCGAAAGCGTCCATAAGAGACAAGAGATGTGTGTAGTAGTGATGCGAACGGATCCGAACAAAGGACGCCGTCCGTACGTGATCTGTGGAATGCCCAACGGGATCTTCAATCTGGCGTCTGGTATCGACCTTGCAGATAACTTCGCAGACAGTTGACGTACCTTGGGCTCCGGATTGCCCTCGCAACAATGTTGCGATCGGGAGGACTCGCGCCCCAGCCAGCTTTCCGAAGCTCCTGAAAAATGCATCGTACGAACAAGCGCCGTCGGCCGAGCGGAGAAGGTAGATTAGATTCGGGTTGCCCTAACGAACGTTTGGGGGAGAAGAATGCCGATAAGGCGACGCCGCAGGCAGGATGTGACTGAGATGGCAGCCTGGAAGGAGATAAAGATAAGCGCGCGCCTGCTCCAGACGGCTCGAGAGCGACCCGTGGAGTCGTAACTGTGGACAAGCGCAGCTTGAACGGAGAGCTGCGGACACATCAATCGGGTGCTCACAGCGCTCACATCCCAGCGTCCGCGCCTGTGGTGTTCCACGGCGCAGAGAGGCTGCTGGATTGCGAGCTTTGGAAGGAGCGCGGAGACGAAACAGGAGGCTCACGTGCGAATCGCGTGACTGACGCGTCGAAGCGCCCCTTTGGGATTTGCCGCAGCCTGCCGCCGACCCGCGCAATCTAAGGCTTATCTTATCTTGTTCGGAGAGCCATTAAGGCTCGTCTCCGGGCATTATAAGTAGGCACCCGCTACGCCCTCCATGTACCTTGTTTTCTTCCATCCGCCCTCCGCTGATCCAGGCAGAAAAACCTCTCTGAACTTACTTCGTCAGTAAATTTACACAAGCCTCACCCATCATGGCCGCGAACAATGCTACGCCCGTTGCTCCGAGCACTGCGACCGAAGTCAAGCGGACTCCGGGGAACGATGTTCCCACTCATCCTCTTGATCCGCTGACTGCAGACGAGGTGCGTCTCGTTCCATTTATCTTGCTCTGACACCTTCTCATCATCCGTGGGTTTCGCTGTCCAGATCCTCGCAGTCTCGCTCGCGATCCGCCATCATATCGCCGAGAAGACGTCGATCAAGGCCGTTCGCTTCATCACGAATTACCTCCTTCCTCCTCCTAAACGCGCGGTGCTTGCGCATCTCGGCATCCCGCTCGTCACTGGCGAGAAAGTCCGGGAAGAGGACAAGGTTCCGCTCGTCAGAAAAGCCGAAGTTGATGTAAGTGCTGTACATCTATTTGACTCGTTGAGGCTCTGGAGTAGACCTTGAGCTCGCTCACATCCGATCCGAGATCTTGCGTGTGTGGGGCTCACCATGAATTTCGTCATGACTGTCATGGTCCCCACAAATCATTGCTTGGGGACGATTCATATCCATTTCTTTTTTCATCCTTCATTGTAGAGCTCGGCGTGCTGACCCAATTTTATCCTTCAGTTCTTAGATGTCGTTTCCGGGTGTGTTCCCAAGCGGATTCAGTGCTCTCTCATACCAGGCCACCGCTGAACATATCCATCATAACTCTCGTTATCTGTCCTGGTAACTCACTTACAGTGATGCATACGATGCAATCGTCGCGCTTGACTCGAGCACTGGCAAATGGGCCGTCGAGACCCTCGACAAGCTCCCGGAGGGCACCCAGCCTCAGCTCTCGCCCGGGGAGCTCCTTGCCTGCGAAGAGATCGTCAAGGCCGACGAGCGAGTGCGCGCGCTCGCGAAAGCAGTCGGTGCGTTGTCTTCTTTCCTTGGAATCATCTCTGTTCTTTTGTATTTAAAAGTCCGGATGTTAATATGGATTGTACATACAGGTATCGAGCCGCACCAGATTTTCGCCGACGGCTGGTCTATCGGGTACGACGATCGGTTCCCGATCACGCAGCGCATCCAGCAGGCGCTCATGTTCGCTCGCACATCAGAGCACGACAACTTGTACGGCCATCCTCTGGTAAGATACCCCATTCCCCTCTTTCCTCTTACTCTTGCCTGACAATAACGCACTCAGGACTTCATCCCCATTGTGGACATGAACGCTGGAAAAGTGATCCACATCGACTTCCCCGGCCATTACTTGACGACAGACCCCACGTCGCTGACCGTCCCCTCGACTAAGCCCCCGCCACTCGCTGGCACGGACAACGTCGAATCCGCCAACCGCCCACGCATGCCTCCGCCGATGACCCCGCAGGAGTACCTCCCCGATATCCTTGCGGAGGACGCGAAGAAGGCAGGAAAGGAATTCAAGTTCCGAGATGACATCAAACCGCTGCACGTCGTCCAGCCGGAGGGCGTCAGCTTCAAGATGGACGGAAACGTTTTGGAATGGCAAAAGTGGAAGATGCACATCGGTGAGCACCGTTCACCAAAATCCTAATGCGAGTTGATACTTATACAAATGTGGGGATAGGCTTCAGCCAGCGCGAAGGCATCGCACTGTCTACGATTACGTACAACGACGATGGGACGGTCAGGCCGATCTTCTATCGGCTTTCGATGGCGGAGATGGTCGTTCCCTACGGTGCACCTGAACACCCGCACCCGCGGAAGTTCGCGTTCGACACGTGCGTAATTGTCTTGCTTATTTTCAAACACTATGAATTGATATAGACAACAGTGGTGAATATGGAATGGGCACCATGGCGAATGAGCTCTCACTTGGATGCGATTGCCTTGGGCAAATTCACTACCTGGTAAGTCACCCCATCTCCGAGTCCATCTCCGATGAACTCGAACTTACCTCCGATATCACAGTCTGGCGCGTACACCGGCCACGACGGCTCGGCTGTCGTGATCAAGAACGTCATCTGTATCCATGAGGAGGACGCTGGGTTGCTCTGGAAGCACACAGATTACCGCACCGGTGGACGATCACACTCTGTCCGGAGCAGAAGGCTCGTCGTTAGCATGGTTTGCACGCTCGCAAATTATGGTATGCCCATTTGCTGTTATTGCTGCCGCGCTCCATTAATATCCAATCCACCGCAGAGTACATCTGGAACTATCTGTTCTACCAGGACGGCTCCATCGAGCTCGAGATCCGCCTCACTGGGATACTACAGGCCTATGTCTCTGGGCCAAACGAACAGTCTCCTTATGGGGTCCAGGTCGCACCCGGCATCACCGCACAAAATCACCAGCACATCTTTTCTCTCAGGGTGGACTCCATGATTGATGGCCTGTCAAATTCCATCGTCGAGACCGACGTGCTTCCCATCCCCCATGCAACTGGCTCTGAGCGAAACTACGCTGGAAACGGCTTCCGCACGCACGAGCGGGTCCTCAAAGAGGCGAGCGAGGGCGCGCGCGACTGGGATGCTGCGACGGACCGCAGATGGCGCATCGTCAATTCGGCGCGGAAGCACTACGCGACCGGTCAGCCCGTCGGGTACTCGCTCGGTGTCAAGGGCGGTGTGACGGCATGGCTACCGCGGCCGGACGGCTGGGTGGGCGAGCGAGCGAGGTTCGCAAGCAAGACGATGTGGGTGATGCGGGACGACGAGCAGGTTGGAACAAAGGGGGGCAGGATGTGGCCTGCAGGGAAGTACGTGCCGCAGGCGCGGGGCGAGCCAGAGGATAGCGTTGGCAAGTGGCTCGAGAAGGACGGAAAGGAGGGGAAGACGATCGAGGACGAGGACTTGGTCGTTTTCCTGACCGTGGGCACGACGCACATCCCGCGGCCGGAAGATTGGCCCGTGTAAGTGTCTTCTCCTGCGCGTTCTCGATTTCCTTCGTGGAGCGCAGCGTCAAAACCTTTGCTGACATCGCGTTTTCTTCCAGCATGCCTGTCGACCATCTCCGCGTCACGTTCAAGCCCAGTGGCTTCTTCACTGCCAATCCAGCGCTTGACGTCCCCGGTGGGATCGACCCCAAGAGCGTCAACGCATTCGGAGGCGAGGGCTCGAGTTCGACTTGCTGCTCAAATTGAATGGGGAAGCCCAAGGACAAAAGAAGCGTAGGTTATACGTGCCGGAGTTCAAACAAAATGTACTACGAAGGAAATCTCTCGGAATGTAGCTTAATTATAAGGGGGCTGGATCAGGCTTATCAGCGTAGCTGAAACGGACATGTTACTACAGCGTGTATCACCTATCTATTTCCACAATTCCATCTTCATTTTCATTCCCCTATGCCGTACAGAAATGCTAGCACTCACTCCACTCCGATTAGCAAGTCCTACAACATAGCCGCACCGAGGGCGTCTTCACAGCCTGTCTGATAAGTACGCTCGATTTAGCGCATGTCCCTTCCGCAAAGTATCCTCTCGTTAAATGAACGAAGTAGATGCACGCTGCGCCCATAAGGCCCTACAAGATACCACGAAGCAAGAGAAAGTGGACTAACCGAGGAACCTCCTTCCATACAGCTCCGGTGCCATGGACTAAGATGCAGTAAACGAGCACTTCCATAGAAAAAGTAGACGCAAGAAACGGAAGCCAGTGCCAAACCGGTCATAGCTGCGAACTTCTTACCCCTATCATCCTCCAGCCTCCACGCCCCGTCGTGTCATGCGAGATCAGAGCCTAAATTTGCAGGGACGCGGATTCGAGAATGTGATAAGCATTTCCACACGGAAAGCGCATGGAGCAGTCGCCTGTGCCGCCTGACGACCCAAAAAAACATAACTGGTCCCGTGCTCTCAAACGCAATATAATCGAAGACTATACCTCCTGAGTCCCTGATTAAAAGCTGAGGCCTTGCTCACTCTTGGGGATGGGTGGGCCCTCCACCTTCCATACATTCTTCTTCCTCTTATCTCTATTGGCACCGTCTGCGTCATCCATACGATCATCGTCGACATCCGCAGCGCGCAAGCTGGGGCGGATGCCTAGCGTGGCGCAGAGAAGTTTGTAGCGTGACCGCGTCTGGCGCTGGAGAGCCGAGATATCTACACCGTCGTCGTCGGATCCAGTCAGACTTGTGCTCGGATTTACGCGAGGGAAATGTGACGTGATGTCGAGGAGCTGTCGAGCGTGATGCATTACACGACTGTTGTAAAAGTGAATGAGTAGTGCAAAGTCAGAGTTGAGCACGCCACCCGGGAAAGGCTCGGCGCCGTGACTGGAGACGCAATGAGGCTAATATAATGCGATCTTGCTCATGTACTGTAGCTCCAATCCATGTCATGAGCTCGGTCATAGTGATGAATAGCACCTCGGGAGCAGGGTACCTCCGACAACGGCTAGAAAACGCCCAGTGACGTTTTATTGTCATCGTGACCAGGATCGTGCTGTCAGGACATGGATCCTGCCAGCAACCGAAAAGTGACAGGTGTGGGCAAGGAACCCTGATGAGAAATATAACGGCCTCGGGGAATGTCACGAACGAGCAAAAGCAAGACTCAACTCGTCTGTCCAGCCGGTGAGCGCGTAGAATGCGACCCAAGCCCTTGCAAATCCCTCGTAGAAAGCAATCTCCTCCCACATCTCGAAGCCCTTCTCCTTACCCAAAGCCCGGCCTTCAATCAGTCCATGGATGCGTCCGTGCGCAAAGCCATCTTCATAGCCGCTGTTGTAGAAACTGTGAAACACGCCCTTGTGAGATCACAAGCAAGTGCCATTTGAAAAAATCATCGTACGCACGTTTGTTCGACGTCGACAAGGTCTTCAAGATCGAAATCGGCCATGTCAATAGAAAGACAAGTGTGAAGACTGAAGAAATAGAGGCAACCGAGAGCAGCTACTAGGGATTTATCTCAGATCTGATATATACGGATAATTTTAGTCATCTAAGCCCTTGCCAACATCCGATGGATAATGTAACCAAAACCCATCGACGGCACGGAATTCGGAGCGTAGACACAACCTGACACAACATCTGGATCGAGAAAATGAACAATGCCAAGTCTGCGACAATGATTCAAGTATAACTTATTTGGTGGCTCCGATCTCTCTCACGCAGCTACGATCTCGGGCAGTGGAAGACACTCATGTATCCCACTTCGAACACGCGTAGACCTCGGCACTCCACTCCAATTAGGATCGTGGAAACAAGCGATGACCCCATTGACATCCCGCGTTCTTGGAAATTCGCGAACTATAAACAAAAGCGGCCGGATGCGAGCTGGACATCCGTCTATCTTGCGGTTACGATATGGGGCTGCTTGGGGTAACTCTGATCGATATCATATCGGTGGAACAGACATACGAGCTAGGTACTTCCAGCTGCCATTCTAAACACATCACTGACGAAGCAGCTCAAGAAACAACCACCGATTGGTTGATGCAAGGTTGATTTAGAATTTTCTGCGATAGCTACCCACCCTCATCTGCATCAACGATCTGCGAAGCCAGAAATAGTATATGGTAAGCGCAAGGTCGCGCGGATGCACGCACGAAGCTGAACTTAGATAGCACGGCGTGTTAACACGAAGGCACCCGGCGAAAATAAATTTGCGTCGGTCCTGGCCTGTTCTGCCGTGATAGTTAATCTGCTCATAGTTGGGACAAGGGTGGCCACGCGACCAACGACTGTAATTAGTGCGAGCGACGGGATACAGCGAGACTGGGGACTAAGAAGGCTGAAACACGGAATAAGGAACAGAAGAGACAAACAGTAGAGTGTGATATCGATGCGGGTATCCGACGTCCATAGATGTGCATGCATGCGAAGTAGGGGTGAACCGACGCTGTTGGAATGAGACCGGACAAGAGGAGAAGAAACCGACGGAAGGAACGTGAGCAGTCGGGCGACGAGGGCAACTCGGACGAGGATGCCTGAGCGTGCGGGTGGGTGCTGTCGTAAATGCAGGACCACAAAGCGCGCGAAAATGCGTCCGGATGAAATATTAAGGTTCAGACCTGATAACCGTCATTGACAGCCAAGGGGACTAAAGAAGCAAAAAAGTAAGACGAACCAAGCTGAGCTCCAACGTCCAAACTCTGCGGGCCCACAGCTTCACGCTTCTCGGCTGTTCCCCGTTCGGCGTCAGATCGATTTCGATCCCGTCCCACCAGCATTTCCGCTGAAGCGATGAACGATAAATAGACAGCAGCATGAATGTGCAAGCAATTTAGCCGATCGTGAATCGAGAAGTGAGAGAACGAAAACAGAACGCACGGCAGGTTTCCGCCAGAAGAGCAGTAGTTTCTGCGCCGTACTCATCTGGTTGTAGTCGATCGTGACTTGTCGCTCACCTGCTGGAGACGTCGAGTGCACGATGCCTGTCTTGAGCAGAACCAATGCTATTGACGAAATGCAGCATCGCGAAGGCTCCACCGCGCGATATCCCCATTCGTCGTCGCGGTCAAAACCACTGTGGATGAAAGCAAAGAAGATCAGATCAGATAGTCACATGCGAAAATGTGAAAGACAAGAGATTTCACGTGTACAGCGAAACATACCTCATGCATAGCATATCGATCAGATGCTGTTCCGCAATATTGTTCTCCTTGTTCACATTGCGTTGCAGCGCTGTGAATATGTTGCGCTTGTCAAGCAGATACTCCCCACAATTCCGTTTCAGCTCCAGCAGGCCTTCGTTGGCGATCCCGTTCGAGTCTGTGGCAGCGCCGCTGTTTTTCGGAGGGATAGAGAAATACTCAAGCTCTTCGCGGAGAACAATTATGGCTTGTTTGGTAAGAAGCGGATTCTGAGCTGGAGCGAATTCAGGCGAAGGTGCGTTCTCGATATATGGCTGTTGTGCGGCAAAGAGACCCGGGGTAGTCTCTGTACCGTAGAACGTGTCTGAGGCGTTGCGAAAGAATTGTAGGACGTAAGAGAAACAATCTGGGTCGAACTAAGGGAGACGACGTTGGCGATCGTGATTGACGCAGTGCGGCATCACTTGCAGGTTATGCGAATAACACGTACATCTACACCATAGAGCTCTTCCTCTTCCGAGTTCTCTCCACCATCGGAGAGGGCGATGCTTTGACGGCTGAGAACAAGGCCGTTGGGGAACAGGCACAGGAGGACGGACTCTGGGAGGTTCATGATGGTTTCGCGGTCGACTGAGAAGCGTTTGCCGCGAAGATCAAGAGACAGCCGTGTGAGGAGAGGAGGTTGCAAAGCAGCTTGGGTCGGGACCTGCTGGACCTGCGTTATTGGGGAGGAGGACATTGTGGCTGCCATTGCTGACGACGACGACGACAACCAGCACAGGCGTCTGAGGTTATGTGTTCGAACAGCGCGGGCACAATAGGATAACGGAATGATTAGCTAATTCAGGCCTGTTAACCACCATCCGGGTTGACGGAGTCGGCAGAACCGAGCAACGAATAGTGGTCCGTTAAATTACTGTGTTTATCGAGCAGCAGGGCCATGAGGCGGCCTGAAGGATCAAATGGGGCAGACGGAGAATTCTTGTTTGTGGGTTCTCCTGAACGGATGATGAGTGATCTCGGTGCGCGAACCCTGCAGCCTCTCACTCGTTTTACTTTTTAAGCAAGAGAACCATCCGACCTCCGTTTCGAATCTCCGACAATTACTATCCTCTGGTTATCCTCCACCGCCTCTTCCCAGCTCCTTCCATGCGCGCCCTCCGCCGGCCAATACCCTAACAACCCTCCCTCCCCCATATATTCCAGCATTTTCTCGATTTAGGCCTATTTCATCTGTCTTCTCTCTACCTCTCCTTCCTCTCGCCCGCATACCCAATTTATCGTCTATTTCTCTGAGCATTTCTGCGTATCATGGCCGCACCCCCTCCACCTCCCGGAATCTTCAGGCCTCCCGGCCCACACCACTCTATAGCGACCCTCGTCCTCATCGAGAACTCGGAGGAGATGTACCCGCGCTGGAACGATCTTCGAGATCAATATCTTCCTACTCTACTGGGAACCATGAGAATGATAAACCCCGTCGTCCCAGTGCGTCCCTCAACACTTCCTGGAGTGCCCCGGCTGACAAACCCCACAGATTCAAGTGTTATGGCTGACGAGCTGTCCCGCACCTACTTCCGGCGAAATGTCCTCCACACCTCAGAACAGCTCGAGGCAGTTCAATCAGCTTCCGGAGCTGCGCTTCAACCCGCAGCCGAACAACCGCATATCGCTGGGAACACTGCATCGTGGCATTGACGCAAGTCCATTCATCACCTTTTCATTTTCTTCTAACCTACTCCTCGGTCTGACCACGTTCCCGATAGCTCCTCGCATCGACCTATCAAAAGGTTCCTACCACTCGTCATCTGTTCGTTGTCGCAGCCTCGAGCCCTTCAGATGATGTAGATAGCCCCTCAACCATTTCGGGCACTTCGGAGGCCCGTTCCGCATGGAAGTTTCTCGCGGAGAAATTGCATCGAGTACTTCTCCCCATTCATTACACCTTATTTTTTCTGATTTTGTTTTCACAAAAAAGGAAGACATCCACCTGCACATGATCCTCAACCCCAAGAGCAACACAACCGTGTTCGTTGACTTATTCTACGAAACCGTAAGCATTGGTCCTGTCACGGTATCTGATTTTGATCCGATTCGTATTCCCCATTTAGTTGCGTCTGCAAGAGCGCCAGGAAACGCCTCTTTGGTTCAAGGTCGATCATCAAAAATATTTTTTTTACCTCTCGAGGGATACCGAAGATGATGGTGCGCGCTTCCTTTTTCGTGGATATGAAAGGATTCTCAAACACTAGCTCGTTTCACAGGCGTGATTGGTGTACCTGGGCAGTCAATGGACCTAATCACGAGTCAAAACTTCCAGCCATGTGCAGCGAACCCTGATTACTACTCATCTGCGCCCCCCAGGATTCCTCTCCCACGAAACAACAGCTTCCCCCCAGCAGCACAATCCTTTCGTCATGCCGGCAGACCATACGGATCGCTTCGGCCTGAACCCGAAGAGACAAAGCCAACCCTTGTGAAGCACCTGCAGAAGATCCACGGCCTCACGAAAAAACGCACCTATGGACTCCAGCCAACCCGTCAACCTTTCGTTCGCGACGAAAGTCCAGAAAATCCTTATTCGAAGAACCCTAACCCTAATGGCGATGCCCCAAGCTCTTCCCCGACATACACCTCCCCGCCACGCCCTCTGATGCAATCTCGCCGCAGTAGTGGCGTAACGAAAAGAAAGAACTCGGATGCGCAGCGACGAGCTAAGCAGTCTCCACCGCTTTTCACCACGACTGTTCGTGATCCTCGGGTATCGTCTCCCGACTCCGACTCTTCCACTTCCTCGCCAACATCTGTATCACCGCTAAGCGCTATCTCGCCTGTCATCGCGGTCCCCATGCACGTCGATTACCATTCAGCCATGGCGAGTTTAGGCCTCAAGGGGGGTGTGGACCAACTCCAGGCGTTGCCGCCTTCTTCAGGAGACATGACTCCTGAAGTCGTCTATCCCTCTGCTCCGCTTACGGACACCGTCACTCCGATCTGGCACGATGAAAAGCCTTCACTGACCTCGCTCGGGGTGAACGCTATGGATGTCGGCATACCTCCGGACCCAGTGGTTCTCGGGCATATCAGCCATAACAGAAACTACGACGAAAACTTGACGAGTGCGCCGAACCATGTCAATGATGATGCGCAACGGCACCCAAGACAGGCTACCATGGTGTCGTCTCAAAACTCTCCTGACGAAGTCCCTCTACCGCCGCCAGACTTCCCGCCTCCTAATCGGCCCCCGTATCCGGCGACCGCGTATCCATCTACGAGAGATTCGTTCAGTCGTCCCCAACTGCAACTCGCTCCGAACCTCCTCGCTACCCCCCCTCCCCCGCAGGTCCAGACCTCACCTATGTCCTTGCATTCCAACCCGCATACACAGCCCCTTGATGACGGCGACAAACCGTTCATCTTTTATCCCGAATACGAGCGATCAATGTCGGCTGGTGAATTCCACAGCTCGCCTGCAGTTGACTATCAAGCAGCGCAGCCGTACCCACCTCCGCCTCAACCTCCCCCGTCTCATGATGGCTATCCGGCCTCTTGGTCCGCGCCGCAGTCCACAGACTATTCCCACATACTGAATCCCGCGGTCTCGCCTGGCATGCTAAGGAGTATTCCGCTCTCGCATCCCCCGGCGCAAGTCTATGGATACCAATACGGTGTCGGCGGGCCTTCCGCAGCATATATGAATTTCGGACCTATGCAGCAACCAGCGGTGCAGACCTGGACAGGTTATTCATAGTGGTAGGCCCGCAACGGTTGTACGTTTCCCTTCTTCTTTTCGTTATCAGTTTGCGCTATCGTGCTCTGACAGTTTGCTTCTCCCTGTTATTTTTTTCTTTGCATAAATGCTAACGTGATCTGTCCCTCCGTCGACGTCATGTACTCGCGACTGCTAGACTCTTTTCTTCTCGTTGTCATTTTATGTATTTCGATACTCATCTCTGACTTCACATCTCGCATGCTTAGCGCCCGCGGCGTGAGCACTCACGCCTATTCTTGTTCTGTAGCAAGCGTTCATGGACCCCTGTTAGTTCTTTATCTGTGTATGCTAGGTGCTTTTTGGGTCCATTCTTGGTGTCTTCGCTGTACGGTACGCCTACGTTTGGTTTTGGGACTTTGTAGGCTACTGTATATCCCCAATGTCACATTTGTCGTTTGCTGACGTCGTCGACGGTTCCTTCCTATCTCTCGTTCAAGAGGTTCGCTTCAGCAGTCTCATCGGTTCCGTGGCCCTCGGGAAGTCATTCATACTATCTTTGGTTCTCTCAGTGGAACGAGTTCGACAATGATAAGGACACGTTCTGACGAAATACCATAGATCGTAGTACGAGATATCTAAGCCTTCTGATGAGACAGCGAAGATTGACTACAACCCTACAAAACACATATGCAGACCAATATACTCAGACAGTTTAGATGATGCCCTCGTAGGCGATCACAACCTCACTGTCCCTTCATGATAGACTCAATGCGAGCTGTCTGAATCCGCGAGCGTAGGTCGAGTAAGACCGGATACCCGAAGATGGTAATCGCCGTAATATATGATATCTAAAAACAACGTCACTTTTAGCGAGAACAATCACGTGCATCTGTGGACGAACCGCAGTTGAGAAGGGCATCTGGTGTTTCTTCGCCAGCAGGGTCGCGTAAAGCCCTTCTCCGGCGTGTACCACGCCGAGGAATACCCAAATGAAGGCCATGGTTGTCTGCCCACCAACCAGTGAATGTAGGAATTGTCCAACAGCCCACACCGGTGACGGATCGTTGACTGGAGCATAGGTGGTATACACTAGAAAACTGATAAGAGAGAACGTCTGGAACGTCCTGAGTGGGAGGCGAAACGAGGTGATCGGAGGTGCTTTCGCCTGAAAGCTGGGTGAGGCAATACACTAATGCCAGCGACGAAGATGCCTACAGTTCCTAGCGCCTCATCTGCGTCTGCCTTCATACTGAGAAGACGAGGTTTGACTTCCTCGTAACCTGCGAGCGGGGGATTAAATGGCACATGAACAGATTGTCTAGAAGAATTCGCTTTCGTCTGATATGAAAGCTTCATGCCCTGTAGGATACGATATAAGTGAGCGATGAGGGGAAAAAAAGTGGTCGCACACAAACCTGTGAGTCTATAGACTCCATCTTCGCGCTAGTTATGTGCTCTCGGATCTGGCCATAGTGTTTCGCGTACGAGACGAGTGTGTCTGGGTGGCTAGACATATACATGCACAGGAAGCCAGATTTGTCTGCGACGGGGTCGGTCATAGCTGTGCAGAGATACTGGACTACACGCTTGTTGTATGAAGAGTCGACGAAAGCGAGGGAACAGAACACGCAAGCTCCTTTGAAGTTATCTCAGGCGTACCCAGGAACGCGGAACGCGGGCATTATGAGTCATCACGTGTTTTACCCCACTCCGAGTTAGAAGCCCTCGGATTGGACACCACCCCATTCACCGGTTGTCTCGACTACAACAGTTAGGAACAGTAGATACAAGTTCTCCTGGCTAAGGCAGGTGTCGTCTGTTGTTCGTTGACATGCGATAAAATGCAATTGCTATCAGGAGGCTCTGGCTATGTGCTGACTCAACGTTGTTTGGCAACAGCTTCTGATCCAAACAACCTTCTGGAGTTTTCCGAATTTGGCTAGGAATAGCAGAGGCTAGCATCCGGTACACCGATGCTCCAGCTCACGCGAAGCACCTACAAGCGCAGCCTACAGTCGGGAAGAGTACGAACGTACGCTGCCAAGGCACATACAGGTCGTTATGATGGTATGTTTTTTTTCTTTGACTCGCTACTTAGTGATGCGGCGACTCTCTTTTTGGGTGACTGATCATGGAGCACTTTTGCCTGATGTCCCCAAGAGACGTTTGATGCTCGACCAAAAAGCGACCGCTATTCATTCTCGAGACCTGAACCTTTTTTTGTCTCCATCTCGTGCTTTTCTCGGAAGGGGTGTGCACAGTGCCACGTTCACACAATCATTCTCGCTGGTCTGAGTCCTAGCGGACAGAGGACTGGAGGTGGTTTCACCGGATGCCGCGTGGAACATTGGTTGCTACAGCACGGCACCTGAGTTGCCGTGGAAATTATAGCAGCGGGCATCACAACTGCATCGAGCCACGTACATGCGGGCTTGATGATCCATTGTCTACTGTCACCGCCCCACGATACCCTATTACGGATGCATCTCTAAACGGTGCAATTCTCCGCCCTTGTCTGGCGCTAGATGTGACGAGGCCTCTTACGTCTTGGAGTCTGGCACCTCATCTCGGAATTCCCCTCGGAAGATTCCCATAGCCCCTTTCCCTCGCTGATACACTGGTTGTTCTTGTTTATGCTCTCTTTGCCATGTCATCCATATGTAACCATTCCAGAAGCATGGTTTGGTGCTGATTTCCTCATCGAGTACGAACAGTCGATTTCCCGTCTCTCACATTTTTCCGACCGTCCCTCCACTCCAACAAATTGCTTACCATGTCGTTTCTATAGTCTGTGTCATTGGCGGTGGTCATGCAGGCTGTGAAGCTGCCGCAGGCTCAGCACGCACAGGTGCACGGACCCTTTTACTCACTCAGCGGTTGGACACGATAGGAGAATTGTCCTGTAATCCCTCCATTGGTGGTGTCGGCAAAGGGACCCTCGTCAGAGAAATCGATGCGCTTGATGGCGTTATGGGCAGGGTAGCGGGTAAGTAACATACTGTCTATCTGATTGATCTGGGGCTAATACATCTCGCTCTGGGTTCTAGACAAGGCTGGGATACAGTTCCATATATTGAATCGATCAAAAGGCGCTGCCGTATGGGTATGTTGTCGCTGTGGCCTTCTCCCATTTGATCAGCTATCTGACTGACGTGTCCTCTACTACACAGGGCCCACGAGCTCAGATTGACCGCACACTCTATAAACGGCACATGAAACACACGCTATCCAGTTACCCAAACCTCGATATATGGTCCGGAAGCGTTTTCGATCTTGTCTTTGATAAAAGCCGTTTCAATGACGAGTCGGACGCAAATCAGGAGAGATGGGGCACGGTCAATGGCGTTCGTCTAGGTAATCTCCCTTTCAAGGTAAATATTCGTGTTCTTCCACTTAAATTTGCCGACAGACTCGGGCGAGGTCATTGACTGCTCCCGCGTCATCCTCTGCACGGGCACCTTCCTCTCTGGAGAGATTCACATCGGTATCTTCCAATCACCTTCCTTCGTTCAGCCTGGCCAAATTTAGTGATCCTTTTCCCGAATGCACAGGGATGAAACGCTTCCCCGCTGGGCGTATGAACGAACAACCTACGCATGGCCTGTCTGCTTCCCTCAACGCGGCCGGATTCCAGCTCGGGCGTCTTCAGACTGGCACCCCGGCACGACTTGATGGCAGCACGATCAATTACGATGGCATGGAGCGCCAGGATGGAGATCGAGAGCCTCATCCATTCAGTTTCATCAATCGAACGGTCGACAACAAGGTAAATCGACGATTAGGAAACTACTTCTCTTATAAGTGACGGTGCCTGATAGGATAACCAAGTGGCATGTTTCAAAACCTTCACCACGCCGGCCACGCACAAACTCATCCGGGACAGCATGCATGGTAGCGTTCACATTCAGGAGACCAAGAAGGGTTAGTAGCCTTCACTTGACACGCTTTCATGGAACTCAATCACACTCGGTTCTCAGGCCCAAGATACTGCCCTTCCCTTGAGGCCAAGGTCACCCGATTCGCACAGAAGGAGAATCACACGATCTGGCTTGAGCCCGAAGGATATGAGTCCAGTACGTTAGCGCCAGCATGGATCATATGTTACAAACGTTAATTCTTGTTATAGACCTCGTTTATCCCAATGGCATCTCAAATAGCATGTCAGAGGAGCTGCAAGAGCCTATGTTGCGCACAATACCAGGGCTAGAGAATGTCAAGATGGTGAAGCCGGCGTATGGCGTTGAGTATGACTTCGTAGACCCAAGAGAGTTAACTGGTGCGAAATCAGCTATAGTTTGGTCATGCGAAATCGGCCCTCATTGTCTTCGCCACAACCAGCTACTCTTGAGACAAAACGGATCAAGGTAAGCCGAACTCTGAGGCCTCTTCTTTGTTCTATCTAATTGTTCCACAGGGTCTTTTCCTTGCCGGTCAAATCAACGGCACCACAGGATACGAAGAAGCAGCAGCTCAGGGAGCTATAGCGGGCATAAACGCTGGATTGGAGGCGCAGCAACGTCCCCCCTTGATTGTCACCCGTGCCGATGGATATGTGGGCGTGATGATTGATGATCTGATCACACGGGGTGCGGAAGAACCCTGTGAGTTTGTCTCGTTCCCGGCACTGTCCCGAAATTTGCTGACATGCCATAGACCGCATGTTTACTTCGCGATCTGAATACCGTATGACGCTACGAAGCGACAATGCAGACGCGCGCCTAACCGAGAAAGGTATGAAGTTCCGCCATGCGACTATCTCGCTACTCATCCGTCATCCTATGCACAGGCAGGGTGGCTGGTGTGGTGTCAGACGAGCGATGGGCGATCTTCAATAGAACACGGGACGAGATGGGGCGGGTTATGCAGCTCATGAAGGGGCTAGCCTTGAGTCCTCAAGGGTGGGAGAAACATGGATTTGACGTGCGTCGAGACGGGGTCATGCGAAGGTACATTACTTGACGTTCGCTTGCTCTCAACCGTTTTCGTTGCTTAAATGATCTGCGGCGATACAGCGCTTTTGACATGCTTCGGTACCCCCAGCTGCGAACATCTTCCTTTTTCAAAACCATTCCGGAACTCGCATCCGTGGACCCATATATTCTCTCTCGTATAGATATCGATGGTAGTTCTCGTTGGATCATCTCTCATCATTCATTATTCATCTAGTTTTCATAGGTCGCTACTCCTCACACCTTCGTCGGCAAGAAGCGGATCTACGCGCGTTTATGGAGGACGAAAGCCTTGAATTACAACATGGAATCAACTACTCTGAAGTTGTTGGCTTGAGCTCCGAAGAGAAGGAGCGGCTAGCCCGTGTTCGACCCCGAAGCCTTGTACGTCACAAGTTTTGCAAAATGAACTTTTATGCTGACTATTGGCCGCCGTCTCGTTCTGGCTGTTATATGCGCTAAAGGGGGCTGTCAAGCGAATGGAAGGTATGACGCCTAAGGGCGTCATTGCTCTGCTCAGGCATGCTAAGCGCACCTTCGGACGGGCGCAAGCGGTGCTCCAGCCTGCCGTACTTTAGCTGCAAGTACACTTCTTTCATGAAGAACACCCGAGGGCTTCCCATTCCGTAAATTACATGAGGACCACTAATTCACACTTGCTCGTATTTCACGACCGTCGTGAGTCTCCAGCTGGGTATGGGCATCCCATATCACTAGGCAGGGAGTGGTATCGAAACGACGCCAATTTCCCGGTGCGTCACAGAGCCCTTACATATAATCCTCAAGCGCTTGATACCAGACTGAATTCTGCACGGAAAACATCCCTCCTATTTTGTGAGTCATAATTTACTTTCACCCAGCTTTCGAAACGTCTGCCTCAGCGCCAATGAATCTTGCGATTGAACGTTCAACAACGAGAATTCAAGAGGTCATGAGGTATGCAACATAGGCTTGTACACGGTGATGTTTAACCCAGAAGGGTCAAGAACAAAGGAGCCGTACTCACCGTGATAACCTCATGGCTATAAATCGCGTATGCCTCGACTATCAAACATTTAACTTAGATCTTGAAAATGTCGGTAGCATGAGAGGGCTCTCGCATTTGCTCTTTTGGAGCTAGCTCGTCATCCTGATGCCCAATACTTCGTCGAAAATAGCTAACTCTCACCGTGCTGCGTGTGCGACAAGTGTGTTGAATCACTGGTTATCACTCCGCCGTCGATGTTCGTTGGAGGATGGGACACGTCACTGGCGATGTGTGGTTTTACGCACCTATCGGTGCTGAAATAATACTTTTGATAGCTGTATATCCAAGCATGGCATCCCCCTACCAATTTTGAGTACCGAATCATGATTAAACTCCTAGAAACTCATTCAGGTTGGTCCAGCTTCGACTCGAGGGACACCAGATTATAGGTGAAACCGCCCAAGGGCTTACTGAGGGCTGGAGTTGGGCCCGAGGCGCATTGACCCCTTCTCGTGGGTGAGTGGCAGAAGAGCTAGATCAGGAGGACGTCCACAAATACGTGGGTCTCGGAGGCAGGGGGAGTCTTATCAACTCGCGCTGAACTTGGTCGAAATGAGGTCCTGTCCGTTTTGATTTCAGATCAAAGAGCCCGCCGAGTTCCTGGATCAATATTACGTGATAATTGCCAGGTGTCGCCAGCGCCCTCGCGTCTTCATCAGAGCCTCTGACATGGACAGACACAGACAGTTCGGCCTGAATGTGATGCGGGCTATCAGCTAGGCCCCTACTACTCCAGGCACCGTCGCCATCTGAGACCAGGTGCTCAAGAGGACCACAGCTGCTTCTCGTGAACCTCTTGTTGTCTGTCTGGTCTCGTTCGCATATCTCTTCGCGTGCGTGTCACCGCAATATTCAATCTCATCGTATGTAGATGGCACTGATTAGTTGGGCGACTAACGATTGTCATCCGCATGTTCCTGATCGTTCAGTCTCGTGCCCCACTGTCTTTAGTGTTGCAGTGCAATTTGTTGCTTCTCTCGATCCCGAAAGTTCCACACGGGCGTTCGTGGAACAACACTAGTTATGCCGTCTTACGTCTGTCATACGGAACATCGAGGTATTGTGCCTTTCGATATTTCGTCTCTCACTGTTCTCGATGTAGCTGTTGCGCGTATCCGACAGTTAGCGGAATTCACCGGGATGCACTGGCAACGTTCCTTGAGCGACATTATTTTGCGATGGGCGATGAAAGCAAATGAACATAGCCATAAATTCAGCCCGCCACCCTTAATTTAACGATGAAGTCTTGACAGTGATCTTCTTGGCACCTCTGCACGCGCGTGACTCGTGGATTCCGTCGGACGCTCGTCGCGTCCTGTTGCCGTCAATCCGCTGGTATAAATTGGGGAGGGAAGATGGCAAGATGACATCGACGGTGTTCCCGCTCGTGCAGATACCCCAAATACCCCTTTCCGCCCGCGCTTCTGCTTCCGTTTGGATCGCCCGTTCTCCCGAGATGCGTTCGATTGTACTTGCCACTCTCGCCCTTTCCGTTGTATCAAGTGAGTCAGGGGTAACACTTGATTCCCGCATTGCCATTGAGTAGCGTGTTCTCTGCGCGTTCAGCTTCGGCTGCCGCCGCCGGCTCGTTCGCTGCTTCGACCATCAACGGTCTCCTGGCCCTTGCGCATGAGCCCCAATCCATTTACGCTCGACAGTCACTCGATCCTAGTACCCTTCCTGCTGCGGTCCGTTTGCAGATTTCAATGATGCATTGTCTTGTAGCCGCTCACACGCACTTCTGTCATATAGTGCAAACCAGCTTGCACTCCGATCTATACCACCTTGAATGTGCGTCTCGAGCCAGCTTGTTCTATACTAACGTGCGGTATTCACGATCCGATTATCATATTCCACAGGACTGCACGACTGCTGCATGTACCTGCACCATCACGAATGGCGATGAACTCGAGGGCTGTATCAACTGCCTGGTCTCTCTCTCGCCTACAACGTCTCAGATTCAGCTGGGACAGGAAGTTCTCAACAGTATGCGCATGTCTGTCGTGATCGTCTCGTGAAGTCGACTGATTTTTATTTGAATCAGACTATGATGACTTGTGTTCTGGAAGCGGGATCGCCGTCCCTTCGCTATCTGTACGTAGCCATATAAGATTGCACCTTTTTTTCCCATTTGTTGATGCTCCCTTTCGGCGCACGGTGTAGCTTTCGTATAGCGCCAGCCCATCCGCTTCGGTTGTTACCGCAACCAATACTCGTTCGATCATAACCGCCACAAACGTCGGCTTGAGCACTGTCGCATCTTCTTCGAGAACAATCACGGCGGCTGCGACTACAAGCTCCATCGCTGACTCTTCTAACACCAATGATGCATCTTTGGGCCCACAAGGTGTAAGCAGCAGTAGCAGTGTTCCCAGTGGGATTTTTGGCAACGGCGCGATGTCTATCGAAGTCTCCAAGGCAAGAGTTGCGTGTGGAGGTCTGTTTGCTGGTGTGGCTGTTTTCTTCGGTGTTCTGTGAAGCGTATAGTGCACCTATCTTAATCCTGTCTAACATGTTACTTTACGAAATCCATCATGTTTCTGAGTCTGCAAACCGCCATGCTGGAGCAAAGAAGAACAGGAGACGTGGGGAAATGATCGAGGCGGCAACGGGAAGCGCCGGGTTCGATGCGGAGCGCTAGTGCCGATCTCCGCAACAACTCAACCAGGCTTATGTACTTCTGTTTGAGATCCAGGTGGAGCGCACGGCGCACACAGCCTCCCCAACTTCGTCTTCACCGACGACGACGACGACGACGACGGCGACGGGGCGTGCAATGGTACACCGGCCAACCGACTCTCGCTTGCTGTCCAACCTACTCACACACGAACGAGACTACACGAAACAGCTCCTCTCCTTACTCGACTCGGCTTCACATGCATCTCTATCCTCCTTTGCCGCATATGCCTCGGCATCACCTCCCACTGTCTCGCGCGCCGTAGTGGCCGTCGCGGGATCGCTAGCGGGCGCGGACGACGCGCTGAGGAGATACGCGCAGTCTGTGGACGCATGGCGCGAACACCTCACGAGGCTGAAAGGCCTTGAGGACGATGTCGGAAACATCATGCGCGACCGCGAAATTTTGTGCGTCGCAACGCGTCCCGGACTCTTCTTGAATGCTGATGTCCCTGCCGTCAGAGTCACACGTCTCATCAAGGCCTCGAAACACCAGAAACCGACCCGCGACTCCTTCATAGCCAACATCGGACCCTCCCCCTCTTCCATGTCCCAGTCCTCTCTTAGCTCGTCCAACTCGACCTCTCCCGCTTCGTCTAAACTATCCGCCGCACAGGCCGAACTGCAAGCATGCGAAACACACCTTGCTACTAAAGAGCGCGAGCTCGATGCCATGCGCGTTAGCGCAGTTAGACAGGGTCTCTACGTGCGATGCACGGCCATGGTGGAGTGCGGCTGGACATGGGGAGAGATGGGAAAGGAAGGCCTGCGCGCACTGGAAGGCATGGACATGTCCAATAGCCATGGTGAGCTCTCATCAGCCCTATGTATATATGTGTTTGCCTTGCCCGAATCTGGCCTTCTGTCTCTCGCTGCTCCGGAAATAACCAAAATGAGCAGGCTTGTAGGCAGTGACATCTGATGCGACTAGCACAATAAACTTGCTCTGTGCCGGCCATCACTTACTAACTGTGCTGGTCGACATCTTGCTGATAACTTTGGATTTTACTGACTTGTTCTGTTTCTGTTTAGCGAACGACATACACAAACCATTACCAGACCCAATGCACCATCCACTAGGCTCAGACATGTCCTCACTAGGACCTTCACAGTCTGCGTCTCAAATTGCCCTCCCTCTCGAGAATGGATTTGCAGAGCATGGGTGAGTTGTTCATCATCATCCTTCCTCTGCTTCGTCTGACCCTTTGTATAGATGTATGCGCGCAGCAAGCCCTAATTCACACCGAGCCTCAGAAGAAAACGAAAGATACATGCTTCACATCGAGCCCGCGCACTCGATCTCAGAGTTCGTGCTCCCACAACGTATCGGGATGGAGCGCCGCATTACCGAGGAGGACGAGCCCCCAGACGGCAGCAGCTCCTCGGAAAACGGAGAAGCGGGCCCACTTCAGGTCGTAGAGAACGCCCGATTCGCGCAGGCGGCCCCCGAGGCCTCCGGCCGGACGGCGCTTCCCCGCCGGTTCACGTTACGCTCGCATCAGCGGCGGGGAAGCGGGAGCAGTGTCTCGGAACGCCTGCCGATCCCGCAGAGGGGCGGTTCGAACGGTATGACGTCAAGTGTGTCTGAGCCTCAGGTCGCGATGCCGAGGGAAAGGAAGACGAGCGGAATTTTTGGAAGCATCGCGGGCTTGTTCAGGAGCGGGCAGAAGGGAGATAATGGACGGTGGAAGACGCGGACGGAGAAGAATCTGAAGCAGGCGCGCAAAGGGGAGAGCGACAGCGAGGACGAGGCGCCTCAGCGCAGAATGCCGTTTACACGGAGGGCGTCGGAAGAGGAGACGGTTCGCCGCCGCCCGCAGGCGAACGGAAGTCCTGGTGGGCAGAGGCTGAAAAAACGGAGTTTACGACGAGCGCCTGATGCGGATACCAGCGCAGCGGAGAATGGGTGGGCGAGCGAGGGTGGCTTGGCGATGGGTTCAAGGACTCGGAAAGGGAAGGGAAGGGCAGAAACTTCGCTGGCTCTGGAAGTGCCTGCTCTGCCGTCTGCGACGACGCACAAGGCCAAGGTCGGTCGGACGCAGTCCATGTCTCAGGCGGGCCCATCGACGCTTTCGCACAATAGTTCGTTGTCGAGGACGAGTGGCATGAGCACGAGCTCCGCTCCTCCATTGGTCACGAACGTCTTCCGTAGAGTGTCTCCTGCGTCGGCGCCCCCAGTCGAGCATCCTCCGGGAGGCGGTATCACAGCTTCGCAATCCACGGGCGCAGTGAATCGCAGCACGTCGACAGCGCGCAAACGCGCATCGGCGCCTCCGACGAGTAAGGCGGCGACCTGGACGGGTTCCCATCCCCACCCCCAATCAAGCGCGCACACCCATGCTCGCGCAGCATTGTCTAACGGCCAGCCAGGCCAGCCGTCATTGATGTCGATCGTAGAAGGTGTGACGCGAACAAACAGAGACGGTTGGGCAGCACACACACGGGAAGTGGACCTCAGTCCGGCAAGTAGTCCTGATGCAAGCCCTGGGGGCGGCGGGCTGGTCAGCGTCAAGGCGCCGCCTCCGCTGAAAGACTACAATCTTCGAGGAGAAGGCGGAAAGGGCCTTGCGTTCGAGAGCGTCGTCGCGCCTCCACCTTTGACCGGCCCAGGCTCTGCAGGCACGAACGCGAAGGTGGAGGTTCCAAAGTCGCTCGAATTGGCCAGGCCGATGCCGATTCCTGCGAAGATGCCATTGCGGAGCGCTCTGAAGAGCCCGAGCCGGACGCCTTCCCCGATGCGTGCGCCGCCTGTTCACAGAATGCCTCAGCACTCATCGCCTCAACTACAATCGTCGTCGTCTAAGGCCATCGAGCAAGTTTTGCCCGACAAAGAGGACGACGACACTTCTTCTATATCGTCGTACGAGACAGGTCACGAAGTTTTCGACGATGAGCCAGAGCCAGAGGTTCCCCCTCCCCCACCAGAGAAGTCTGGCCCACGGTCAACAGGGTCAGACGTGTCTTCCTCAACCCTCACCGCGTTTGGGAATGCTAATGGAACTGCCAACGGAACCGCCGACGCGAACGAGGCGATCGCTCCGCCTGTTCGAAGAAAGTCCGTGCGGATGTCTCTCCAGCCTACTTTTTCTCCTACGCCGCCAGCCGTGGAAGACGATGACGATGGTCAGCTATGGAATGGCCCAAGAACCTCGAACGGAAAGGCGCATCTGGAGGTGGACGGCTTGTGGGTCGACTCAAGTGACGAGGATGAGGAGTACTCGAGAGCAAAGGCTGCGTTGCGGAGGGTGTCAAAGAAGAAGTGGTGAGCTCCTCACGTCAGATTTAGCATTCCAGACACGCGCTTGGATCTCTTTCTCCGCTCGTTTGACAAGGACAAGGACATTCACCCGATCAGCCTTTGCACAGCCAATTCGGCGCTCATATATGTATTCATGTGTATTCTGATTTTGATTTATTTTTTATTCCTTCAATTCGTTCTCTGTGATTGGTTCGTGCCCTTCTATACTTCTCATGGTATTTTCCTTGTTCGACTGCGTCCTTTTACTCTTGTAGACCATACTCTACAGCACGATAGTCCTAGTCACGATATCACCATTATTTTGCGACCGGATCGGCCAAGCCCCTCAGTCCCTTCCCCGCCATACGATACTCGACAATCGTCGACGTCATAACCTCGTCCCGAGAATTCAATTACATAATATAGTGACATCAAGCCAAACAAGTGCAAGCACAAATAATAAAGAAACTGGTGAAACGGCGAAGACAAACACATCTTCATCGTCGCGCCTCTTAGTGTCGAAGCCTCAGCATCTGTCTTATTTATCCCTACCGCCATAAGAACGCGCAATTCTGCCTCGCAGCATCCTGACCACGCTTCGCGACAGCACACACGATTAAACGAGCATGTCCGAGGAAGAGCAACACACGCAATCCGAAGTAACGCCAAAAGTTGAGGACGGTAACGCGCCGATCAACGTGAAGGTGCGCGTCTTATGCTCAGGCTGTTACGGCGGGCGTTGTGGGGCTGATTGTGCGAAAATGCTGGGATATCGACCCGCCGCAACGCTTATTGTGCGATGCGCGATCGTTGCGCTCGCGTGCGGCTCGGATGACGGCTTCTTCTGGGTGGCGTTGTTTGTGTAGGTCGTCACGTCCCAGGGGGAGGAAGTTTTCTTCAAGATCAAGCGCAACACGAAGCTGAGCAAACTACAAGGCGCATATGCGAATAAGGTGGGCAAGGACGTGGGCAGCATTCGGTGCGTTTGCATGGATATTTCATGTGGCGGGAGATTCGCTGAACTTTGCACTCTTGCTTCTTGTTTGAACGTGAATCTGGCATCGGGCGTGCAGCTTTTTGTACGACGGGAACAGAATAAACGATGATGACACACCCGCATCGTTGGACATGGAGGACAACGGTATGTGGATTCCTTGCCGCCCTTGATCGGCCGTATCTGATCGTTGGTTCCAGATACGATCGATGTGATGGTGGAGCGTGAGTTTTCACAAAATCAACAACCAACAGCGCTTGCTCACAACCATTGTCTGATATTTATAGAGGTCGGGGGTCAGGGGTCGATGTGATTCCTTTTGTGCATTTATATTGCTTTCTGCCTAGGTTATGTGTGTCTCTCTCCCGACTATTTGCTACCCTTTTTCCTTATTTCTCCTTAGCGCGTCTCTCTACGCTCCCGCCTGTCGTGTCATCGTCGTAATTCCATCGAATCAGCAATGTATCAACTCTTGTGGCATTCATTTGACACTAAGATGTTCCACTGACTTCTGCCAGTTGTCGAAAATCCAATGGAAGAGACCAGGGTCTTCTTGCACCCAAAGAGTTCAAACTTGACCTTCTAAAAGCCACTGATCACTTTGCCTCGCGACTGTAATGCAAATTGCCGTGTACAATATATAGACAAAGCGGGTATCGAGCGAAGGTACTATGACATACAGATGGCACATATATATGTACTTCGATGGTATCAAAAATATGGCTTGAGTGAATAATGGTACGGTGTGGATGGCCGCCCTAGATACGATCACGTCAAGTATAGGGAAGGGCACACGATCAAAGAGGTCCGATTTGTCCCTCACTCCCGCGTCCAGAGAAAAAGTGCAACAAGGGACATCGACACATTTTCTTGATGTCGGCTTAGACGAAGAACATTACTGCAGCGCCGGCGACACCTGCCATCACCATCGCCGCCTTCGATGCCTCCATGTTGATGACACCACTGTTTCTAGCGCTCGTTGCGGAGGTAGATGCAGCGGCCGAAGTTGAAGTGGCTTCTACTGTCGAAGAAGTTGCGGGGGAGCTGGTCACCGGGCTAGTGATAGTGGCTACGCTGCTACTAACGAGCGTGCTCGTCGGGACGGTAAGGGTCGGAGGAGACACCGTCGGAAGAGAAGTCGTCGGGGAAGTGATGGTGGCGGAATCAGTGGACTGGCTGGGCAAGTCGGAGCCTGTGCCAGTGGTAGAGAACAGCACAGAGCTGGCTATCGTGCTCACGCTCAGAGGGAGAGAGGGGCCAGAAATGCTCCCTGTGTCAGTCTCTGTGTGAGTTCCAGTGTGAGTTCCAGTGTGAGTTCCAGTGTGAGTTTCCCAGTGACTTCCGCTATTGGTCCCCGTGTGAGTTGCAGTATGAATTGCGGTTAGGGTTCCGGTATGCGTTCCGGTATGCGTTGTGATGGAGGCACCGGTATGTGATAAAGTGGTGGGCGCGGTGGATGTCGTCCCGTCCGAAACGGAGGGGAGGGACTCGGTAGACGCGACTGACACAGTAGTGAACGCGCTCGTGGCGATAGGTGGGGTCAGAAGGAGCTACAAGTCAAGAGTCAAGGTCAGGTCTTGGGAGACGGGAGGTAGCATACTGAAGAGGAAACTTGTCGACGAGCAACCTCAGGAGCAGCTTTAGCTACAACAATGCAGTGTCAGTGAGTATGCGTTGAATAGACAGGTGCTGAGTGCGGATGCATACCTCCCCTCGCAAGCACAGTCAAAAAGAGCGCGATGACGACGAAGCCTTGCATCATAGACTGTGAAGAAGCTGCAAACGCCTTTTTGGCCGGGTCTCAAGAGTGAATGAAGACGGGATGGGCTAGGAGATGCTGAAATAGAGATGGGGTATTTATATGGACACGGTCAGTCAATCAAGAATGCTGAGGGCGGTGCTTAACTGGCGTTGTTTGAGCCGTGCTGAGAGCGCATGTCACCCGGCAGGGTGCAAGAGGATGCCAATTGAGGACATCATCATGTTCCCTGCATGTGCGCGCGCCTAGATCCAGCGGCATGCCATGCCCGCGAATGGACATGCAGGAACTCAACTGGGTCAGCTGATGGAGGCTGTCTATGTCTGCAACTTCTCCTTGGATGGATTCGCATCATGAGGCCGCGTTCGCATATGATAGACAAGTGATCAAACAGCGTAGGATTCACTGACCGGCTTGGGGTGATTTGCAAGATGAAGCAGTGTGCTTGTGTGCACAGAAAGAGCAAGGACAGAGGTATGAGGGCAAAAATTGGATCATGCAGTGCAGGCGGTATACGTCGGTGACAGACTGTGTTATCACCGCAGCAGTTTTGGTAGTCATAGAGATGTACATCGAAGTTTCAATACGTTCCAGTCAGTGTTGTTCAAGCATCAAGATGTTCAACGCCGAGACACGCCGTGAGAGGTGCTTTGAGATTACGACGAGCGGCAGACGCAGAGACATCACCAGAAGAGACGGAGAGCTATCGTCGTGTTTTGCGTCCGGTCAGAGAGAATATAGGGCAGATCAAGACGCACAGTAAGGTCCCCGACAGGACCCCGACGTCGATGTAGTGAACCTCATAATCTAGCAGTCGAAGATTAACGAGTGGCTTTTTGTGAAAACATAGACATTGTGAACGTACTCGTGAGATAAGCCTGTCGTATATTCTGGTTCATCTGCGTAGGACTAAGCGAGACGACACAGTCGATGCAGGCTCCCAGTTCTCCAGCATTTGTACTCGAGCCACATGCGAGTGGGGTTGTCGTAATACAAAGTTATAAACTGGGATTGGATACGCGCGAGAGACTGTGTCATAGACCTAGTCCTCACATTGAGCGTGTTAATGATTGAAGTGTAGGAAGGTTGATACTTGATAGAATAAGGTGGTCCCAGCGACAATTGAGGTTTGACTCATTAAGCAAGCTGACGCAAAATCCGTGAACTCATTTGAATACGCGCACAGGAGAGAAGTCAAGTTGCTTTCAAGTTGCGGTAATGATTTATCTGTGTATCAGTGGCAGTTAGTGGCAAGCGATAACATACTGTATCCAGGTCTGATTGGTCCGTTTAGCGTCAAGCCCCACCTGGTACCTGAACCTGAAACCTCCTTGACAGATTGACAGTGCCAGCCAATCAAAAGATCTAGAAGCAATAGGAAGTGATCAGCAAGAGATAGAGAACTGGAAGGCTTCGAGATATCCGAATCATCCTCAGGCCTCAGGACGCACAGAAGAACAGTCAAGTTTTTTCTGACAAAACAAAACTAGTTCACTACTTCGCCGCCCGGGTGCTTAGTGAAATGGAGAACATCGAATCCTTGCCCATAGTGATCATCCCAAACAAACGTACTCTCGTGATTCTCTCTCCCAAATGCCGCAAGCAGCTTCTCTGCCTCTTCACCGCCATTCACGACGGGTCGCGCCTCGTTTTTTGTCTTGCTTTTCGCGCCTTGCCCCCAGATTTTCTTCTCGCCTTTCGTCAAGAACGTTCCGATGTGGCGAAACGTCAGGCTGATCCTTTCTCCTCCCTGGAACTGCTCCGCCGGGGACTTCGTCTTCATGGGGCGCTTGTCCGTGTGGATGCTGTGCATCCACTTATTGTTTGTGTCTAGGCCCATGACAAACATGGAGTTATGGGGCAGCGGGATGCGTTGGGTGATCCTCGGTGTGGCAGCTGCAGGATCTTTCTCTTTCTTCGTGCGCAAGAACATCGTGCGCTGCGCACCGAGACTGACGTTTACGATGTTCGACCCGCGGACGACGTCGACAGTCTTGTCAGAGTGCTCAGATATGTAGTCTGCACCCGTACGGTAGTGCTGAATGAGGACATGGTTCACGGGGTGGTTGAGCGCCTTCTCGACGTGCTGTCGGATTAGCGAGACAGTGGAAGAGAATGGCTCGAGCGGAGGGGTGAAATCAGTGGGATGGCGGTAGATTGGGAAGCTGGGCTTGATTTCAGAAGCAGTGTCACGAAACACTGGAGATAACGTACCTGCCATCAATGTCTACTGCTCCTTCTACCGCGACGAGACGTGGTACCTCTCCACCTCCATAACCTGGCCTCAACCTGTTGTTCTTGAACAAGAATGAGATTACGTACCTCGGTGAAGCATGGTGTGCCATTGTACCTCTTTTCTCAGATTCTCGAAGGCTATAGCACACAAATCTTCGGGGAGAATGTCGAGCACCAGAGAAGTATCACCCTCCCCTATCTTACCGATGTCTCCGCTTGAAGTTTGTTGGTCCTTCGACATGCGAGAAAGCTCGGTGACAGCAAAAGTGGTGGCGATATGATATGGCAATAGGACATAGCGAGATAGTTAAATACACAACTTGCGGGAACTGAAACGGCCTGATGACTCGGCGCGACAACTGACTGTCAGCGAATGAGACTCCGCATAAAGAACCAGAACGTTCCAGCCCGTAGTCTCATACGTTGCATGCTCAGAACAAGAGTAGATGTGATAAGCAAACCGAGGAAGGTAGGAAACATGAGGGGTAGAGTGCTGGATTGTGAGGTACATGATGGTGCATTGGTGTTACAGAGAACGAGAATTACAACAACACGATATCCGACTGTTATCCCAGAATGGAAAGCGAATACATCACATCGCAACATCCGCCGACACCCAACTCTAATATGATTGTTCAACACAGATTACGATGAACATCCATCGTCCATATAGATCTAGAAATCAACCCTCTTAAAGTCGCTTCCACACTTCCACAGATCCTTCGTACACCTCTTTATTCAACCAAAAATCGGCCATAATTCATGCTCGAAAACCGCCGCTAGGGTGCCGAATTGTTATGGTATCGGGGCTAGCTAATTGTTGAGGTCAAGTACGACCTCCGTCTTCTGACACTGGAGAGCCGATCCGGCTGGCTGTTTGGCGGTCACATGGGGTTCGGACCCGAAAAACTGGCTGTCAGGCAAGTCGCCCAACGTGGGGGGGTACCGACGCTTCCTCAACCACACACGCTCCTGAGGCGTCGGGATGGTGTCACTTGATGAGCTGTTGACCCATTCTACCGGTATGGGCCCATCTTCTTGGGAGTCGAACTGCAGGACGTTCTGGCGCAGGTCAGTGCTCCAAAATGGTTCAACCTCAGTAAGAGTGATCCAGCCCATGCGCAGGAGGCGCCATAGCCCCTGATAGGAGACTTTGAGTTTGTGCTGCTTGACATTCCGCAGGTGCCAATCGTGATCCACCAACGCACGGACAGGGTTGAAGGGGACAACCACCGCAGGATTGGGCTCCCACGCGAAATCGCGAATTTTGATTTTCTGCTCGATAAGTTCTCGGTGAATGGCTTCCGGGTCCTTCTTGGGAAGTTCCTCTTCGGAGACCACTTCAGTCGGTGCAGGGGATGGCGACCGTGCCTTCGCAGGTGATTTCAGATCTTGTTCCATGTCGATGTCATGATGGAGTGTCACGATAGACAGACTTCGTGTAAGAGGACTTAGTGTCTGGACTTGTGGCACAGCTATGGTGATACTGTGCTGATCAGAGACGAGGGATGGCGAGAGATGGGATACATTCAAAGAGGAAGGAGAAGGTGGTGGCGTCGAGGCGGGGTCAGTGGATTCTGCGAACCGCCGCTTCTTTGGAGAGGGCGGTGAAATAGGAAGAGGAGTTAAGCGCTTCCTAGGCGAGAGCGTTGAAGAATGGAGAGGAGTTGAAGCTGAAGTCGCGGCCATGGGCGTATGATCAAGAATGTCCAATGGTATGGATGCTTTACTCTTCTGGTTGAGATGTAGACTGGTGCGGCCTTGAGTGGAGTTGCGAGTGCGACGAGGAGACATGTTAAGACAGAAGTATGATTCGGGAGAGCAGAGATTGACGAAGTACAAGAGAGCGAGAAAACTGCTATAAACGAGCACGACGCGCGCTTATAAGTCACCGGACCTTCAATTGTTGTTGACTGAACCACGCACCTTCTACAACTGGAATAGTTAGAGCAACGATGCGGCGGAATCTTCTTTCACAGCGTGACAATTAAGTCAAGAACTTCTAAAGCGGGTTCGTTAGTACAACAATTGTCGTGTAAGGTGAGTTATTGTGAGATAGAACAGGGAGACAAAAGATGTCGAACAGAGGAGTGGTCAAACGATGATGGTGGTTCAAGAGAGACAAAGGTGACTGGACCCGCTCGCCATGAGTGCCAGCCGATCGAACTCGGCCCAATAAGGAAATCCATCACAATTAGCCGCGTGTTTTGCGCTTGTGCGCGTCTAGGTTTTCTCATCAGGTGACTCAAATCCGTATCAGATGTTTCACCTGCCGGATGTCTGAAGAAGCGCCTCGGCGAGCGCGCAAAGGGGGCTGCGAACCAACTTCCACATCGTGCTGGATTGCCATATCAGAGCTCGAACCCACATAGGCTGCGTCAGCGTAAACGTGGGTCCGTATAACGTACCTGTGTCCAATCTGGACTAGAACGGATACCACATTGGATGACAAGCCATCTACTCAAAAATCAGAAGAGGGTCGATGAGCAACCATCATTGGAGGAGAGGGTCATTATGAACGAGTCAAACACCGTACCTCAAACTTCGGGAACAGCGACCCATACAGGCGCGATCTCCACTGGAAGTCCAGCTTCCTTCCATGCCTTGTACCCTCCAACGACATCAGTAGCATTCAAGAGCCCAAGATCTTGTAGAGCAGCAGCAGCGAGGGAGCTCGTGTAGCCCTCCTGGCATATAATAATGACTCGCAAATCGTATCGAGTCGCGATCTCCAGCCGTCCGTCTGTACAACGCGGGTCAAAGCGCCATTCCAACACGTTCCGCTCAATGACGAGCGAGCCGCTAATGGCACCGTACTGTTCGCGCTGTGCCTGCGGACGGATGTCGACGAGAAGCACTGGCATGGGGATCGCCGCGTCGTGCAGCTCGTCGAACGCTTGCTGCGGCGACACCCGCTGAAGCCGCGTCCGCGCGCCTTCAAGGACCTGTGCAATCGAGCGGGAGCCCGGCGGCGGGAGCAATGGATCGATGAGGCGCTGCGCGGACTTCTGCATGACATCCCAGAGCGCGGCCTCATCATACGCGGTCCAGCCGATCTTGTGCACGCGCGCGATCCACCGCGTGCCCTCGTCGTACAGCGGCTGGATCCGTCCGACGAACTTGGACGATGCGAGCAGCGCCGCGCGCTGTACGTGCACGGATGCGGACCCGCAAATGAGGAGCGACGTCGGACCAGCGCCCGTCGTGGCGATCGCGAAGAGGTACTCCTTGAGCGCGAGGATGCGATGCAGGTGCTCTGCTACCTGACGCAGAAACTGTGCATCGTCCTTCTTGGAGAAGGTGAGGACGACCGCGACTTTTACCTCGTCAACGAGCCTGACTTTGCGCAGCGCGCGCACGGCGATCTTCTCGGCGACTTGGTCGCGGACATCGTCAAGCGTGCGGAGGGGTGCAGCGTCGTCTTTGGTAGCAGTGGTGGTGGTGGTGGTGGAAGGGGAGAAAACAGGAGTCTCGACGCTCGAGTTGCTAAGTTGTTCGCGGTGATAGACCCTGAAAGCATTATGGAAGGATAAGGGGCGATCTGTGGGAGGTGAGGGAAGACTCTTCGATGTGGATGTTGGGGATTGTTGTTTGGGAGATGGACCCTTTGTTAGCGCGTCCGTATCCATGGGGGATATTCCAAGTCTCAAGAAGGCGTTGTAGCTGCTCAACTAGTCAGTGAATATTCCAATATCGACCAGCTGGATCAAGTTTTCTATTTATCCGCCCACAGTATACAGGAGGTCTTAGTTTGTTGAACAGTCGGAACACTGCAACGGGACTGATATGACATACCTTGGTAACTGCGACTGAGTATAAATGAACGAGATGGCGTATGGCTTGAATTGTTAGTGTAAAGCCCTTTTTTGACCGGAACAAAGTTTGGTTGGGAGTTCGTGTTGAAAGTGTCGAAAGGCCGGATTTCGGTTCATGACCACGTGGTTCTCTCTCTTCCGCTCTTCGTTGCTCAGGCTGGTTCGGTCACGGCTGCAATCTCTGCTTCCTGTCCCAAGGTAAGTCTGTTCCATAGTTTTATCTATATCTATGCGGGTTGCTCACGTTTCTCGTGCTTGCTCCAATGCATTGACTTGACAAACACATACAGAAAATCAACATGTCGTTCATAACCGCCTTCTCAAAACCCTCTACTTCTGCCCTCACTCCCCTGCGCGCGCTGAAAACTCAGACACGCAGTATTTCATCTTCTCCATATGGCCGCACGCATGTCTGGAAGCGCCGTCCAAACAAACTCCCTAACCCTGTCGTTCCACAATTCCCGCAACGCGTGATCCGTTCGGACGGTTCCACGTTCACGCACTGGACGACATCCCCCCGCTCCGTGATACGCCTCACGCGCGACGTCACTAACAACCCTATGTGGAACGTTTCGTCGCTCACAAGCGAGGACGCCGAGGAGGAGAGCTCGACGACAGGTAGATTGGGACGTTTCAACCGCAGATTCGTCGAGGTTGGTGCTCGAGGCTCCGGTGGGCAGGAGGTCGATTGGATTGGCGAGGCAGAGGTTCAGGCACCAGAAGGCTCGGCTGGGAAGGGGAAAAAGGCATAAAGCATACGGCGTATATGCTAAACGCGAAGAGGCTCGTGCGACTCTACCTGTTACTGTGAGTCAACCATGTGATACAATTGCTCAACAGCACGTCGCCAGCTTTGTTAGAGAAACAACTCTTCTCTTCGTTGTGTTTACAGAACCTATATAGACGTGGTTGATCGCGTCCATTCCAGACACTCACACAGCACGCGACTTTCCCTCGATGTATCCTGTTAATCTCTGCATCGTCCCAGCAATCAGTCACAGATAAAAGAGTCCACATTCCCTATACACTCCTCGCGAGAAGAATGTGAGCTGTCATCTCTGCGATGCTGCAGACTCCGATGCAATCCATGGTGGAGACTGACATGTTCTGGTCTCCCTTGACATTGCCTTCGATGCCGTCTTTGAAACCTGTTCTTGCATAACCGATACACCTCAATGACCCTAAATCTCCTTTAAAGGCTGCTTCCAATTCGGTCGAAACAATCGTTGTGTGTGTGTTCGACGGTCGCAAACAGACTATTAGAATATATGCAAAAAATACACCAATTTCTCAAATATGTATCAGAAATCAAGAAATGAGCCTGCGCAATCAAGAAAAAGGGAGTCCTAGAAATGGTATTGTCTTGCACTATCATGATAATATCTAGAGGCCTCAAATGAGTGATATTATATTATAAAAGCATAACAAAGTACTCACCAAGTCAATTCCTACCAAGTTTCTTTAATAATCTCTATATTAGGTATAGTGTTGTGCTCTTAAATAAATTATGAGTGATAAACTTCTGCCTCTGCTAAAATAAAAGCATCTCCTAGCTATAAAGGGTTTTCTCGGAAAAAATCGAACTTTTTAGGGTCTGGTCAGCAATAAATAAGATTTTGTATCAATTGTTAGCAAATCTCATATAAATGCTGCAATTGTTGTCAATTGTGAGAAATTGTCAGCAATTGTCCACAATTGGCAGGTAATCTCTTATCAGCAATTGTCAGCAATTGTTGTCAATTAGACACCATTAGCAAGATACAACAATTGCTGGTAATCTGTCCTTAACCTCATTGCTAACAATTGTCCACAATTGTCCACAACTATAATTGCTTTTTAATCCTGCCCAATCTTAATATCATATCTGCTCTTTAACCTTTCTTGGATCTTGTTGGATCTTGTCCAATACTGTTACACTCTATTACTCTATCTCTAAGTCATATTAGGATGTACTATGGCATGCTGCCCATGGCCTTAGCTAATTGTTAGCAATTGTTGGATATTATTGGATCTAGGGCTAGGTTGTAGACTTGGAGATTATTGGAAAATGTTAACAATTATTGAGTATCTAGGAAGAGTTTTTAATAGGTTGAAATTTTATGAGTTTAGTAGAATAGAATTAGTAAATTAGCAGCCAAATAAGTTAGGCTCAATTACAGCAATTTGTGACAATCTTGTTTGGAAGCTATTGTAAATTGCTGACAAATGCCAGGATTTGCCAGGAATTGCTGCTAATTGTTAGCAATTGTTAACAATGTCCAACAATTAATAGCATTTGGCAGGAATTATTAAGATTTGTTAAAAAATAGGTAATATCAATGTAAAAGTTTTGATTTTTGTCTAGGTTGGTCCCTTATACCTAGCTCTTACTGAATAAATATATAAGAAAGACTATAATATAATAGTTTGCCCATAGTGTTTGAGCCCTCTATACAATAACTATATTTTCTAATAATCCCTAAAAACTTCTTTGAGTTCTCTTTATATATTAATAATAATAAAAAGACAACAAACAATGGCTATTTGTAAAATCCTATATATAATAGTGATGATATCAAATTCTTGATTAAGTTTAGAAAACTTGTTTTCCAATGGCTAATAATCTACTGAAATAAATATATCTTGGATACTTTAAATAACAAAAAGTATATCAAATAACCATATTATAGATGTTAATATGAATATTAGCAAAGTAATGGCAAACATATAATATTTAGCTCTAGATTTGATTGTTCCTTGGCTATATAACTTTAGACAATACTAAAGGTTTGAAAAGATGGCATGAACTTGCTAGAAAAGATATGTCAAATAAAGAACTAAGGCAGAATAAATCCCTAGATATTTGAATTTTTAGATAAGTTTTTTTTATTAAAATAAAGACAATAATAACTTATTATAAAAGAAGGAGTGTATGACTAATCACAAACTAGATCCTAGAAGGACAAGGCTAACATGCTAAATAGTTTTAGGGCTTTCAGATATATTTATTCTATGGCTAAGATTATAGATGTAAATGAGAGGGGTATAAAGTAATCTATACTATAAGTGATGGCAATTTCTATATGACCAATAGATTAGAGAAAGAAGATATTGATTGAAAAAAGTTCCAGCATGACCTATAAATTTATTATATTGATGCCTAATTAGTTGCATAGCTACTAGAGATCACACATACCCATATATTAGAAGAATTATCCTGATCTACCTATCCTACAGCTATTCCCCAGTAAATCCAAGTTCCATAATGTTAGGCTCAAACAAGACATACAAGACATTAAACACTCTGCAAAACTAGCCGCTTAGAATGATTACAGATTACTCTAATAGCTTGAAAACTAAGTAGGCGAAGAAGATCCAATAGTATAGGGCTAAAATATTTGGTATTACAGAGAGATATATCCAGGCTTACAAGACCAGGACTCTATGATCAATATCAGCTAATTGTTGTGCTACATGCTTTGGTATTCTTGGAACACTGCATACTGCTAAGGCTCCACCTTTACATATCAATCCATGCTTGCACCTGAATAGACAACCTAATAGGATAGATTAGTGATAAAGCTTCGGAACTAGAGTCTGCAAGTGGAACTCATCATCAAGAAATCTCTAACCTCCTATGCTCACATTGTGAACAGAAATGTGGGTCTATGTATTACCCATCTTTCCAAGATAGATGAGCAAACCACTGTGCACTGTGTATCTCCTATTCAAGTCTATCATGATGGGATGCCCAAGTTTAGTTTTACACAAGTGCTTAATTATCATATTTGATTACCTTGGTTCTGCCCTTCCTTTATAATGTAGAAAAATCAATGCACATTTATAGAATATTGCTTACAAGATAGCTTGACACTAATTCAATGATCATGTAATGCACCATAAAGAGATGAACACAATACACTTCAAAGCTGTGTCACTTTTCTTTAGAACAACAATTTCAGAGGCTAGCATCAAAGGCAGGGATATGGGCATATAGGTAGTATACAGGCATATAAGCAGTGCAGTGAGAGCTAGTGAGAGTTAGTTGGGATCATGGAATCAGGGATTGAAGGCACTATATCTGCGATGCTAGATGGTAGCCTGATGTAGATGTAAGGGTGCAATGGTCAAGGAGTCAATCAATATCATATAAGCATCTTCCTCATCTATACAACAGTAGCCCTGGAAACACCTGAACAACAACTCCCATCGAGATGGACATCCACAGAGATGGTGTCCTGCACAGCGCTGGATGTCAAAGAGATAAATGACTCAAGAGGGCTGATCCCCAGCAGTGCACATAGCAAGCGCCTCACTCTCTGGGTATCGAAGATGTTCGCAGGCTTGCACTTGCTGCACACACAAGGCTGATGGGAAGCCAGGACAGTACGGTATCCATAGGTACAGCTCTATGATATGGTGGTCTATCCCTTCAGGCTGACGCTCATCCTCGGATGGACTATCAGTGATGGAACGAAGGGGAGAATGCCCTTTCTCTACGTGAATGCGCTGTCAACATGAAGCCTGTTTGTTATGCACACCGTAATTACATACCCGGACATAAACAGTGCAGACACTCAGTGCTCATCTAGCACAATGAATGCGAGCTTGGTCTATGTCTGCCTCAAAAATGCGCATGAAATGCTCACCATCTTCTAATAAAGCTCACCGGTTTCCTATGAGACCTCTGCAAACTCGACCCTCTGTTGTCTTTAAGGGCCTGTGTTCAAAATGGATCTACAACATGACTTGACAATACAGTGCTGCCCTGTACGAAGGAGATTGCAACGGTAGGGTGGAGGGGTGGTTTTCGAGCTTTTGAGATTGTAAGGGTCATCAGGAGGCTGAGTTTATCGAAGGGTGATCAAAATGAATGAGAATTTAACGACACAAGAGAGTGGAAGCAGGGTCACGTACAATGTCCAGCAGTGGATGCTCTCAGCTTTTCTGAGAGATCCTCAGCTTGAAATTCCTCCTCTCTCGACTTTGTTTCCGTTCCGAAGCACCAGCGACCAGCGATACGCATTCACATGGGACTCCAAGATGGTCGGGCCCGGTGGTCAAGGTGGGAACGGACTGAGGTATCGATGGGGATCGGATCGTTCCAATATCTTCGTTTCTCCACTCGTGTCAGAGGGATACATTATAGAGTTATCGCCTGCACACTCCTGCGTGTGATGAAGTCTCTCGT
Organism: Heterobasidion irregulare TC 32-1; assembly: GCF_000320585.1. Classification (NCBI taxonomy): domain Eukaryota; kingdom Fungi; phylum Basidiomycota; class Agaricomycetes; order Russulales; family Bondarzewiaceae; genus Heterobasidion; species Heterobasidion irregulare. Next base: position 1,271,137 of record NW_009258207.1, on the reverse strand, counting down.
TGGAGTCCAAGATGACGTTCAGGCATTTTATCACTAGCGACGACGGTGTTGTCAGATATGGATATCCGGAGACTATGTCAGAGTGAAGGAGGATAGCCAATGTTGCTGCATTTGGGACACTGGTCAGTGTCAGCGGTTGTCGCCGCAAAGTGCCGCTGTCTTCCACTCTACACTAAACCATGTCCTCCGAGCACAATTTGCTCGCCCCTCTTCACGTAAGATATATCCAAAATCTAGGCAACGTGCGTATCTCCTCCAACCCCAGGTCACACCAGCATGGCTCAGCAACGCATGATTGACGCGCTCCACGGCAGAGCAAAGATGATCTCGCCTACCACCTCACTGCGCACCTGCGCATGAACGCGGTCTACTGGGGCCTCACTGCGCTGTGCGTCATGGGCCGCAAGGACGCGCTCGACCGCGACGAGATGGTCGAGTACGTGATGAGCTGCTGGGACGACGAGGCAGGTCTGTTCGATCTGATCTCTGGGAGAGCGTGAAGAGCTGATCGAGGCGGGTGGGGCACTCGGGGGTGTTGATGGGGTGTTGATTTTGGGTTGCGCGAGCAGGCGCGTTCGGCGCGCACCCGGAACATGACGCGCATATCCTCTCGACGCTGAGCGCTATCCAGATCCTCGTCATGCACGACGCGCTCGATCGCTTGGACGTCCCTCGTGTCGTCCGATGTACGCTCTGCTTCTCTCGCCTTACCTCCCGGGGCTTACGCACTCGACTTCCGCTAGTTATACTCTCCCTCCAGCACCCCTCAGGCGTCTTCGCAGGGGACGCATTCGGCGAACTCGACACGCGCTTCCTCTACTGTGCCGTCTCCGCGCTCTCCCTTCTCGGCGCGCTCGACCAGCTCGACCGTGACAGGACCGTCGCGTACCTCGTGCAGTGCCGGAACTTCGACGGCGGGTTCGGGAGCGTCGCCGGTGCGGAGAGCCACGCTGCGCAAGGTGTGTCGCGGTGCCCGCGTCCCGTCTTTGCCCTCGTTCTGATCGTCTTTGCGTCTGGCAATGCACGGACGACCCGACTCGGCGCGCACAGTGTTCGTGTGCACGGCTGCGCTCGCGATCCTAGACAGGCTCGACGTCGTCGACGTGCCGACGCTGGGGTGGTGGCTCGCTGAGCGACAGATGCCGAGCGGCGGGCTCAACGGGCGCCCCGAGAAGCTCGAAGACGTGCGTGTTCTACCTCCCGCACGCTCGCTTCATGACGTACTGACGTCCACGCACGCTCTGCCAGGTATGTTACAGCTTCTGGGTGCTCTCCTCGATGTCGATCTTGGACAAGATGACCTGGATCGACACCGACAAACTCATCGCGTTCATCCTCTCCGCGCAGGTCTGTCGTCGTCTTTCATTTCCTTTCTTTTGCCTCATCACCTTCGTCGATCCTGACGCCTCTCTTTGCTTGACACAGGATCCCGACGCAGGCGGGATCGCCGACAGACCGGGGAACGTTGCAGACGTGTTCCACACGCTATTTGGGCTCGCGGGGCTCTCGCTGCTCGGTTTTCCGGGTCTGGTCGACATCGACCCCGTGTACTGCATGCCGGCGAGCGTCATCGAAGCGAGGGGGCTGCGCAAGGGCTGGAAGGCGCTGCCGAGGCGCGAGTCGTGAATCTAAAAGACTGGGCGGTTCTGTGTGTAGTATGTCGTGCACCAGGCTTGGATTTGGGCTCGGGCTCGTGCTTTTGAGGTGCGCGTTTCTCCTGTGCGGATAATGCCTAGATCATAGTCCGGACTAACGATGTCGATTTCGCAGGAAGAGACGTGTATTCTAATGTACCAAGTATTTTGTGGAATGCGAATGTTGCGTGTGTTCTTCCATGGTCGTGTCCGCATACTCGCGTGTACATTTTTTCTGTCGTCTTCGGCGCTCGATGGTCACTGGGTTGTCCTCAATGGTGCGCGCGTTCGGTGGTTTGAATTTTGAGTGTTCGGCTGATGTGATCGACCAAGATCGGCGAGATCTAGTGATCGATGTTCATTCAACCAGCTGCATTAGGTATGATAGCACATTGTCGTGATCCTTCATGCTCCTACCGTCCAGTGCAGTTGATGGCTCTGGTTCGCGTACGCTTGAAAGAAGGAGAGATTACACCTTCTGGGGTCGACCCGCTTCGACCCGCCGAGCCCCGAGGGCGAAAGTAGCTCTAACTCCCGCGCCCATTTCAGTTGTATGCGTGACATATATACTTGTTTACGGACAGCATAGCAACGGCGAACGCTTCAAATTCTTCCTTGTATATACACGCCGCACTTTCATCTCTAACACTCACCATCTCTGCTCGTCCTTCGTTTCGCGACACGCACGTCGACCGTGCACTGACCGCAATAAGCCACCTATCACACCCTCGTTTTCCCTCGTTCGTTGACGTGCCCGTCGGTGCGGGCCTTTGTTCCGAGAATAGCGCAAATTATTCTTCCGCGCGTGCGTAGCCAGGGCGGAAGCATATTAGCGGGGGACTTACCGGAATAGGCAAGCGAGGTGCGTGGACGCGGTCTGGTGCCATGTTGGTTGTGTGGTCGCCTCGCGTCGTGCCCGTCTCTGCCTGCGTCTGCTCTCCCCTGTAGGCAAGCCACGAGGCTACTGATCGTCCGTAGTCGCTGCTGCCGCCGCCGCCGCCGCCGAGACCCCTCCTGGTCCATCGTGCCCGCTGCGCCCCCTCCCGCGCTCCAGCCAGACGCACCGTACCTCAGAAAACCCACAAAAAAATTACGTTCACACACCCCACCGCTGCGACACCGTCCCCCTTATCGACTAATCTCCTTCTCCCTTGACGAGCCTCACTATCCTCTTCCTCGTTCTCGTTCTCGTTTCCTCTCTTCTTGCTCGGAACTGTTCGGACTTTTGTATACTTACCAATGCCATCATCACCACAGTACCCTTCGCCTATTCTCCAACCCTCCGCTAACCCGTCGCAGTCACACTCTCAACCCGACTCCCCACTGACCGATCCCGACGCGCGCCGCGCGCCGCACACGCCAGGACCGCCTCAACCGACGTCGAGCCCCTCGCCGCACCCAACGTCCGAAGAGGGCTACCCGTCGTGGCTCCCGAAGCGCCCGTCCGTGCCCGTGCCCGCCTCCACCGTGCAATCGTCGACAATCAACATGCTCGCGAACGAAGCCAGCCCCGGCGCCGGCCCGAGCGAGATGGGCGCGTGGGGCGGGCGCAAGCCGACGCCGCGCTCGGTGCGCATCGTCAGCCTGCAGGACTCGTTTGGCTTCCGCCGCGAGCCGACTGACCAGACTGCGTTCACGGCCGCGCCAGGCGCGCCCCCCGTCGCGCACTCGCGGGTGTGGTCGCGCGCGACCGGCGCCGGGCTGTCGCCGACGGTGTTCTCCCCGACGGTGGACGGGCGACTTGGGCAGGCGCAGGCCCCGCGTTTCCGGGCGTGGGGGCTGAACCTGCGGCTGCTGCGGGACCCGTCGTGGCGGTCGCGGCTGCACTTCTTCCTCTTCCCCCTCCTCGTCTTCTTCCACGTGCCGCTGCAGACCTTTTTCGACTTTAACGCTGTATTTATACTTATCCAGTGAGCCCGTTTCCTCTTCCGTCGAGCGACGCGTCGGCGGGGTTTCGATGCGATCCCATGCGCGGCGGGCTTGCTGACGTGTGACGTGCAGAGTCTCCAAGTTTCCCAATCCGGTCGCGCCTGGCGTGCCCGGCTCCGGTCGGAACTGGGCCCTGGGCGCCGCCGCCTACGTCGCCTGCTGGTCGGTCTGGATCATCGCCGTCTTCGTTGGCTATGAACTCGTCTACTCCTTCTACCGCCGCTGGAGGTTCAGTCAGTCTCCAAAAATCTGAAAAAAAAACATACCCACCCGCTGACACACACACTGCACAGAACGCCCCCTCATCCTCCCGCTCTACCTCTCCACGCCCGCCTTCAACCTCGTCTCCATGACTTCCTACACCCACTTCTGCTTCATGCAGCACATACGCGCCTCCGCCTTCCCGCGCCTCAACCCCGACGCGAAACTCCCCGCAACAAACCCCCACGCCCGCACCCACGAGGGCTCCCTCCGCGACGCCCTCGCCGAGACGTGCTACTTCTACTCCCAGAATCTGCCCACCGTCGCCCTGCTCCTGCCCCGCGCAGGCATCGCCCTCGCGCTGCTGCTCCAGTTTTACAGCCCCAAGCAGCTGCCCGGTGGGCTCACCCTTGCGGACGTCGACGCGAGCATCGCGAGGCGCGACGAGACGTATTTTGACCAGGGGACCGGCACGCTCTCGGGGTACGCCAAGGGTGTGCTGATCGCGAACGCCGCTTGGACCGCGTGGCGCGTCCTCGTCCTCGTCATCAGCTGGTGAGTCACTCGCGCGCTCGCTTGCACCTCGTAGGAAAATCTCACTCCATGGGCACGCGCATCATGTCGCTGCTGCTACAGGACGGGTCTCTGGCTCTTCAGCGGGTATGGATGTGCTGGCATCTGCGGGCCGCGCTCGCGCTGGGAAGAAGAAGAGGCGGAAAAATCGCGCGCGCTGTACTTTGACGAGAAGGGCGCGCACTACGATCCTGCGATGGCCGCGGTGCTGGCCGAGGTGGCCGCGGCCGACGCGCTCCCGTGGAGCTGGAAGGAGTGCACTTACCTGCGTGTGCAGGAGGCGTACGAGTTTTGTCTCACCTTGCAGCCGCCGCTGACCGCGCGCGGAGCGATGACGGGGAAGAAGGCGCACGGGGCAGACGTGCCGGAAATCGAACGCCAGGGCGGATTCGATGGTATGGAGCAGGTGCTCGCCGCTGTCGGTCTCGGTGGTGGCGCAATCCCGCAGCCCGGGCGGCGGGGCATGTTGTCTCAGAATCTGTTCGACACGCCGAAGGAAGGTGGGACGCGTGATAGCAGTCTCGCTGCAGGCGTCATACCCAAGGTGGAACGGCAGGACGACGACGGGACAGGCAAGCTCCCGTACCCGTTCACGGGCTTCGGTGCGAAGCAAGAGAAAGACGGGTCGAGCCAGGAGCAGATCCCGTTCCCGCCCTCGCCCGCGCCCGAAGACGTCGAGACAGACGACTTTATCGAAGACGACGAAGGACTGGATGAGCTGGACGTGGATCCGCTCGACGGGGAGTTTGGTGAGAGCTTTATGGGCGAGGGGCTCGAGTACGTTCAGGAGGAGACGGAGCCGCGCACAAGCGAGGATCCGTCCTCCTTCTCCGGGCGCGCGTCCAACTCGCTTTCCAGCCTCGGCCAGCCGGTGTCCACCCGCTACCCGTTCCAGTTCCGCCATCCCACGCGCGGCGGGAGCCTCTCCTCCGCCTCGCACCACACCCCGCAGTCAAATTCGACGTCCACGCACACGCGCTCGACGCGCAACTCGCGCAGCACGCGCTCCACCGGCAACCGCGAGTCTTCCGACTCGCCCATGTCCCATGGCACGTCGTCCGGCGCGCCCAGCCCCGTCGCCGCGCGCGGCACGGGCCTCATGGGCCTCATCGGGAGCATGCCCATGCCCCCGCGGCACCCTACGACCGCCGGCCAGCGCAGACAACGCTCGGGCACCGTCCCGATCCCGTCCTCGCCGTCCCCCGCGGGCACCAGCAGCGGCCCCGGCCTCGGCCCCATGTCCTTCCCGCCGCGGATGCAGGCACGCACGCGCACGGAGAGCGCAGAGACGGACGTAAGCCCGCAGGTGCTGTACGAGTCGGACGGCGAGCAGGAGGTCGTGGGCGCGATCGATCTGGGGCGCAGCGCGTCGGAGGACGAAGGCCAGGCGCGGACGGGCCAGGCGTCGCCCGAGCCAGAAGGGTCGCAGGAGGCGCTCGAGCAGGAAGACAGCGTCGGCTTGCTGTCACACGCGCCGAGCCCGAAGGGCTCGTTCGGCGGCCTCAGGGCTCGCGCGGGCAGCGCCGTGTCGCTCACGCGGGGCGCGCGCTCGCGCTCGCGGCACACGAGCTCGGGGTCTGGGTCGCGCAGCGGCTCGAACTCGCGGCACAACTCGAACGGCAGCCCTGCCGGGGGGTCCGCGGTGTCGCTCGCCCTCGGCGGGCGCGGCGTCGGCCGCGGGCACGGGCACGGGCACGGGCACGGGCACGGGCACGGGCACGGGCACGGGCACGGGCACGGGCACGGGCACGGGCACGGGCACGGGCACGGGCACGGGCACGGGCACGGGCACGGGATCCGCACGCGGACGCAGTCACTCATCCAGAGCGTGGCGTCCGCGTCGCGCTCGAGCGTCGAGCTCGTCACAGGGCGCCGTGCTCGCGCGCAGTCGGTCGTGCGGCTGGAGGACTACGACGACGGCGATCGAGGCACGATCACGGGCACGGAGAGCTCGCCGTATTACTCCGAGGACGCAGAAGCGCTGAGCAGCCCCGAGAACTACACGTTCGGGCGGCCGATTGCCGGCGGCGCTGGGCTCGCGAGGCGGGCGGGCGGGCGGCAGCAGCGGGAGGCTGAGCGCGAGCGCGAGCGTGAGGTCGAAATTGAGGAGGACAAGACGGATGGTGAGATGGGCTTGGGCATGGAGATAGAGATGGGGATGGAGATGGGGACGGGGATGGAGACGTCGGAGAACGCGCTGCCGAGCTCGGCGTCGAATTCGCCGCCGCACCAGCGCCGCCGCGTGCAGTCAGCCGTGTCTGAGATCGCGCCGTCGGAGCGCACGCTGTTGCCCCCTCTCCCGCAGCCCACCGTGCTGTCCCCGCCGTCCCCACAGCCCATCCCGACGCGCTCCGTCGCGAGCCCGTCGGGCACGCAGTATCTCAGCGCAAACGAGGACGTGAGCACCGCCGCGCCGTCATTCGTCACGGCGCCGCCGACGGTCGAGGGGCACACGGACTCGAGCGGCGCGACGCCGTCGAGCTGGGGCGGACTGGAGCATTACATGGAGGGGAGGGACTGGAAGCCGGTGTAAAAACGTCTGGTCCGCGCGGCTGCAGCCTCTCGCTGCATCTCACGAATGAATGAACATGGCGTGCACGACGCGTGCTTATCTGGCATCGCTCACGACCCTCGCGATGCGTTTCTGCTTTCCGCCTTCCGGCCTTCGCTGTTTTCATTTCATCTCATTGCTTGTGTTTTTTTTGCTTCTTCCTTCGTCTTTGTGTATCCCCTTCGTCCGCATTTCTCGTCTTCTTCACAAGTCACAGCCTGCTTTCATCTTCGTTTGGTTCCACATTCTGGAAACTGCTCTCTTCCACACGTCTGTCGTCGGTCCGCTCTGCACTTCCTCCGCCTTCCGCATGTACTTATTCGTCACTTAGACATCATCGCAGTCGTCGTCGTCGGCCCCGCCGTCGCTCGCTCGTGCGTTCTTCAACGTTTCTAACCTACCTTCAGCAAACAGCAGCCTCCATGCTTGCCTCCTTGCTTACTTGCCACTTCTATCCCTCCCCTTACACACTTGACATCAGTAACTCCGTGTTCTTGTGACCCTCTTGCGATACCTTTCGACCCCGCTTCTTCTTGACGCTTGACGACGGCCCACAGCGATCTCACGCCGGCGCCGTCCACGAGTCTACGACCCCAATCATCCTAATCCTCCGCTTACCTGTTGCCATCCTATAGTTGAAATTCAATAAAATCTGTTATGCTTTTCATTCGCATGAAGGATGTGCGGTGCCCATGTGTGCCTTGCATGATGTGCGGCAGACGGGACGGGATTGTGCATATTGAGGCCTTGAGGAATGATATATTTCCATGTCTGCCTCTAAGCTAAAACAAGATGATCCATAAATTAGGGGAAAAGATGTATTATATGTACTCGAGAAATAGGTAGAGCGCTTGTAGAACAGCAGCGTTTTCGTCAGTAATGCTCCTTCTCAAGCATCGCGGCCGGGTCCGTCACATCGATGCCAGCAGCCTCCGCTACAACAAAAAAAAACATGTAAATAACGATCGACAAAGAAAGAAACAGACTCGTGGCAGCCACGCACCCTCGATCTGCTTCACCGGGCCCGTGAACCACTTGCGCGCGCTGAGGAACCAAAACCCGAGGCTGTACGCGAGCACGATGCCGACCGCGACGATCGCGTAGTTGAGCGTCTGTGAGTTAACCGGGTTGAGCTCGGGCAGGATGAACACGATCGAGATGAACGCGATCCAGGTGACCGCGGTGATCGCGACGGGGAATGAAAACACGCCGAGGTGGAACGGCCCGCGGACGAACTGATCGTGGTAGATGACGCGGAGGGCGATGGGGATCGCTGGGAAGCAAAGAGTTAAGTGCAGTGGTGGGTGAGCCGGTAGAAGAGAGAGAGTTACCGTAGGAGATGTAGAGGCCGATGGTGGCGATACTAGTCGCTGCGGAGAATGCAACGCTGCTGCCAAGACTGGGCAAGCCAAGAAGGAAGCTGAGGGTGCAGGCGAGCCAGACTGCGCAGGAGAGCAGACAAATTTGGTTATCGTGTTGCCGCGCGGGATGGGATGGGCACAAGCTTACCAGTCCGCACAGGCGACCTCCACCGTTTATCAACGGAGTGGAAGAACTTGTGTCCGGGGATACCTCCGTCGCGAGCGAACGCATACATCATGCGCGAGTTTGACGTTACAGAGAATGTACTAGGAAGATCATCAATATCAATGTTACTTTTCAAAAAAACATCGGTCAAGAGAACCCTACCCGCAGAAGAACATAGCGCCAATAACGATGACCTGTTAATTTGACATGAATCTACATTCTTGCCCTGCATAGTCGGTCAGAATGGGAGGGCTCACCATGAGCACGATGGCGCCCTTCTCGCCAACCGTGTCGAGGAATATCTGTGTGACGGGCTGACCAGTGGCCGTCCCGACCGTGGCGTCATAGTCCTGCATGGAAAAGAGCAGGCCGAGGAGGAGGAACCAGCCGAGAACAGCTGAGACGCCGATGGCCATAACAATGCCTATAGAACCAGCCATCGCCGCGTTGTGGGTCTCCTCTGTCATCTAGGTTATCCAAGCGTCAGACGCCGTTCACAGGCACGAACAAAAACAAGTTAGTCAGTGTTTACTCACATGCGCGCTAGCGTCAAACCCTTCAAGTATTCAGAATGCAAAATTCAGCATGCATTCCGATTCGGTGAGGGAAATGGGGAAGTATCCCGAAGCGCCGACGCACCTGTGAGCGTATACTGCGCCATCAAAATGCCGACAACCACGACATACGCAGAGCTCGCGCGCTCTGACCATCCGGGCCCGTCGACGCCCGTGCCATCAATGAATTGTGTGAACACGTAACTGCCGGACTGGTGCGTCGGCGCCTTGACGAGAATCGCAATCACGAGCGAGACAGTGCCCACCGCATGCCACCAGACGGAGATGTTGTTGAGGTATTTGAGGCTGTGCACGCCGAAGGTGTTGATCATGCCTGGGGATCGAGGTGAGCGAGATTGCAAAGTGTGTAGGTGTTCACACGAAATATATGCGCATATGTGCACTCATCATGCGCAAAACTAGGGAAGGTAAAGGGGAGGAGCTTACGCACCTTGAGTGAACAGCACGGCGGCGTAAATCCCGATGGTAGTCTTGCGCGTCGGCTCAAAATTGGTCCCGAGCGTGCATGCCGTGGACAAAAAATTGGCGCACGCGAAGCTGCCCAAATGGTACATAGTCAACATAATGACCTATAAGAGCAGCTACTTGTACTATTTCCTTACGAACCTGATGCCTGTAGTGACCGCAACCTGTCCAAGCAAGCTATACGAGATGTCAGTCATCAAACACTTGCGGAAAGGGAAGTACATACTTGAACCAGCCCGTCACCCAAGATGCGAACGCCGCGTTCTGGGGCCTTGACAACATAGCTGCCCAGAAGTAAGGGCCACCGCTTGTGGGGTGAGCACTGCAGACCTCTAAATGAATCGATGATGGATATTACAGGCATGTATAAGGTTTGAAATACTCACCTGCCATAGCGAGCCCAACCAGCATCGTGAAGAATGCTGTTAAAGGAGTTAGATTCTAAACATTCTCAGCTTCGCTACATGCTGCGCATTCTCACCAACCACAACCCAGCCCCACACCATCACTGCGGGCCCGCCAGTAGTCTATGGTGCATGACGGTTCAGAAACGACGGCAAAAACAAACTCTGCGCACTCACCAAACCATAGGCGAACAGAGAGGGTATTCCGGTTATGACACTGATGATAGAAAACGAGAAGCCGAAATTCTGCGGAATCATTGCTCAGGCGTCAACAACCTACATGGCGGCGTGATATCGCAAACGCTCACCTGCAGCATGCTCAAATCTCGCCTTGATCACGACGAGGTGCGACGAATATCAGTCACAGGACTACATCTCGAAGGAAAAAAGAGAAAAAAGAACATACTTCAGCTCCTGCTTATACCCCATCCTCGCGAGCTCTGCCTCATCGGCCTCTCCGCGAGCAGCGGGCGCGCCCAATCCGACCTCGGCGACAGTTGTGTTGTCCTTCGAGGTGATTGAGGCAGGCATGGTCTATGGTTGAGGGGGAGGGACGGGGGCCATCAAGGAGTGAGTGGAGAATATTTAAACGGGACGGAGCAGATAACTGCAGATAAGGCCTCCGTTTGCGCCAGATAAGATTGGAAAATCACTTGGCCCCTTGATACTCACGTAAGATACCAGACCGATCAGCTACCAGATCCTCTCTCCCCGATCCATCTATTCCGCTGCGCATATTCGCCGGCCTCGATAGGCCCCTGGCCATCATGCACGATGATGGTCTACTAGTGGTCCCTCTTCTCGCCATCGTCGTGCAGACAAATGAACAATCTTGACGTGTTCGCCTTGGGGTACTCGGGAGGGTCTAGGACGTCCATGTCTATGGAGCGAGACTGGCAGCCAAGAAAATTTTGTCGACGTTTTTCATCGCCGGGTATGTACCCGCGGTTGGTACGTCCAGTCAGTCATTTCGATTCGACTACCCGGAGAATGCAACGAACATGCCATTCTCCTCGCACTACGCATTTACTGCTAGAAGAGCCTCTGATCGGTAATCAGTGCATCATTGATGTTGATTCGAGTCGTTGAATGCATCGTATTCCTCTTTCTCGATCAGTTTTCCCATATGCAACTGCTGTCAACAATCCTTCGCTTCTCTCTCCGCATCACTGGTGCTGAAAGCTGTTCAGGCGAGGTCGGGCGCCCCCTCGTTTAGACTGCGCAGGCCTGCCAGCACTGACCAGTGGCAGCGCCGGAGACATACCCGCAGATGCGGCATACACTGACGATGGCCATACCAGAAACTCTCGTCGCCTGTTTCAGCCCATATTTAAGTCCATTCTTGTGCTCCGTTGGGCGCCAAACTTCAGTCATCTCGATCAAAAGATCAAGGATGTCGTCGATGCCTTGGCTGCCCTCTGCATACCAACCCCGGCGATGTCAGTGCTGTTGCCGCAGAGATCCATGCAAAGAGTACTTGCACTATATATCTTGCTCCCAGCGCTATAGTTGATTCCCTGATCCTCACTTCCAAATCCTATGGAACAGCCTTACACAGATAGCACTGTCGACGAGCAGCGCATCTCCTTCACTCGATTCACCAATCTCGCGGTCGAAATCTACAATTTCGCTTGGACGGCATTTTATGAACGTTGATCGCTAGAGCCTGACGTCGAATATTTTGTCAATGAATTCATTCCTACGTCCGAGGCTACCAAGAACGTTGTGATCTACAGGAAATAGGCAATCTCTTCGGTACTCTTCGCAAGGCGATCACTCGCACGAAACCCGCAAATGCTGATACAAAAAGCATCGTTTCAATTCTCGGCCGCCTCAGTCTCATTCTTCACCTTGCCTTCACCACGCTCGTTGTTACATCGGTGCTGTGACGTCGGTCATTTTGATGTCACTTCCCCATTTCCTTCGCTGACCTCGTAACTACTGCGATAGCGATAGCAGACTCTACGCTTCTTCGGCGCTATTTCAAGGGAGTGGTGGGGTTTCATCACCTGATCAAGAACCTCCTCGACACCGCTTATTCTGCTAGGACCCGTTCTTGGTACACACAATCGCTCCGTGTCGTCCAGGCTCCCAACGCTCGCTATCCTTTCGAGGTCAACATGCACGACGATGCGGTGCTCAAACTCTTGAAGAAACACAAAGGAATAGAGGGTCCTCGCGCGGATCTGAATGCCCAGCAGAATAAGCGACTCGTCGAGCCAATGAAGGTGTTGTTTGACAGGCATAACCCAAAGGATGTGTCTATCAAGTCTACGGATGGCCAGACTATCATCTCCGGTTTGGCGCGGCCGCATAGCGCGCGCGCTCTGCTTGCGTTCATCGCGAACTCGGCGGATGCAAGCCCATATTCATACATCGGTTTGAGCTGCAAGCGTACCTGCTATGCGTTCTTCAGGGCGTATAACCGACCCGGCCCCAATCGCCTTTCTACATTCAAGGGATTGAAGTGGAATTTTACATCCTTTTCGTTTTTCCGACAACGAGTTCAGTGATGCAGTCCGACGCCGTATGAGTACCATGGTGGAGAATGATCTATGGGCAGATTGTGGTGCATCTCTCCTCAATTGGGAGATATCCGCTTTCTGGTCAGACAACGATGACGAAGAGAGTGTCTCTTCGGCTTAAACAACACTACGTTCGGCTCTACCTTCGGACACACACTGTATCGTTATAAATACATGAATGGAATCGTTAGCACCACTGCGGTACTCCTTCCAGGCCCCTTGAAAAATATACCACATTCAGAACCCGAGAGATCCTGAATACAGACTCTGCACAAGGATGAGCGAGTTCATCGGAGAGGAGAGAAAGAGGAAAGAGCAGACTCTCAGTCAGTCCGGCTATTACCGCTCGCACCCGCAACTAGTAACTTAATACAAGTCTAAACAACCCGATCGGCGTAGATCGTAGACCTTGACCGGTTGACCGCTTCTTCAAGCATATTTGAACTTCAACTTTTTGTTCTGCCATCTCACTTCTCACTTCTTTAACTCCAATCATAACTGATGAACGGTTTACAAATTGAACTCCCACCTGGCAACGAATTTGTTGCCTCTCCACAACATCAACCATCTCAACCGCCAGACGAAGGCGACATCTGCAGTGCCTACAAGTTCAAGGTCGATAACTGGAATTCGTTCAGTGAGCATCATACAATCATACAATCAGTATTTCAAGAAACGCACTCATCGGCTTTGCGACCGCCCAGCTCAGAAGCAGATATCCGCTGCGCAGTGCGCCACAGCAATCAAGTACGAAGCGCGCATCGTAGCTCAGGCCACTGCATCAGGTGCGTATCATACGGCGGTGCCAGCATGGGCCTTTTCTCCGGATGAACAAGGATACTCAGCTCATCGCCAATTTGAGTGGGCAGTGCGCCACCCTGGCTGGCACAAGTCCTGGCCCAGGCGTTGCAACCCATCCAGAATGAGATCCAAGGTCTTCGAAATGATATGACTACTCTTCGAAATGATATGACTGGCCGCTTTAATACAATCGAGAATAAATTCGCAGACCTGTCACTTCGTCAAGCTGATGTGCAGCGCGTTGCTTCCAAGGTGTGTTGCCTGTATGTCACGCAACACCATGACTCATGTTGCCTCCAGCTTTGGAATCAGAAGATGAACTTAGGCGTTGGGGACACCTTTCAAGAAGTTCCCTTCATTGATGGAACCTCACCTACAGTAAGCTGTATTCACTGCTGAGCCACACGCGGACGTTGTCTCTGATATCAAACTTCCTCAGCGAAATCACGACCTTCCACTCCTCTCCTCCGTGCAAAAGGTTCAGGACTTGAACCGCGATCTCTCCCGCAGATATCACCAGGGATACTTCCCCGGTGAACCTGTGCCCGCGCCCGCGCCCCGTGTGCAAGCAATTCTAGAGGCTATAGGTGTCTTTGAGTACAGCCCTGAGTAGTTTCCTTCCTTCGCTTTGTCGCACATCTGCTACCGCATCTTGTACATACTGCTCTCGATGATGTCTCGTGAATTCCAAAAATCTGTGATCACATCCTTCCAGCTCCTCGAGCGCTTTCACAGACGTGGAGCGCGCTCGAAATCAACAACAGCGGCAAAATTTCGAATGTAATCTTAGATGTTTCCGAGAGCGGAAGATGCTCACAGCAAACTCTACCTATTGCAGTCACAGTTGCTAAGCTATAGAGAATTCGACATCGCGGCCAGCAAAGATTACAGTCAACAATGCTGGATCCATGAGCATACAGTAAATTATATATAAGGAGCCTTCCATGGATCATCGTCATCTGCATCTTCTTCTTCCGAATCCAGATTGAACGATCTCCAATAGTCTTGCCATTCATCCCAAATTGCCCATAAATCATCTTTCACCATAGTGTTCGTTTGAAGTCGGATCACGTTGTGGAGATCGTGATCGGAGAATGCAGGGAAAGCAAAGGGATGTAGAATTGATATCTGGGCGATTGGATATAGAAAGGCAATTTCGGGTCCGCCCGATTGTATGCGCTGAAGAACGCATAGCAAGCATAGCAGGGATGCTCGCAGCTCAAACCGATGTATGGATATGGGCTTGCATCCGCTAAGTTCGCGAGGTACGCAAGAAGAGCGCATGCGCTGTGCGGCCGCGTTAAAGCGGACAGGATCATCCCGCCGTCAGTAGATATGTTAGTGACATCCTTCTTATGCGTGTCGAGCATGCACTGCATATTGTCGATAATGCACTGGTTCCACTGAGCATCCAAATCTTCACGAAAACTCTCCATGCCCTTGTGCTCCTTCCAGAGGCTCATCACGTAATTGTCGCGCATATCGACTCGGAAGGGCAGGCGAGTGCTAGGAATTTGGACAACACGAAGAGGCTGAGTGAACATTGATCGAGTCGCAGTAGAGCGAGCGATGTCGAGGAGAGCCTGGATTGGGCGATGGAAAGCTACAACTCCACTCAGATAGACTCAGATACGCGTCGAGCTGGTCTTCACTGTAAACATAGTGACGAGTCAATGTATGAATCATCTACTGAAGACACCTTCAAAAAGCGGTAAACTCACCAATGTTACAACATTGATGTATCAACGAGTCATCTTCAAAATCGTCGAGGTATGGCTGAAGAGTGGTACTCAGCAGACTGAGAGCCGAAACAATGCTCTTCATATCACCATTGGCGGGCTTCGAACAAGTGATTGCTTTGCGGAGGGTATCAAACAAATTTCCTATCCGTTGAAGGTCACGACGTTCGTCGTCTTTGATGATATCTATGGTCGTGACAGTGACTTGAGGGATGAATCGATCGACAAAATAGTCAGCAAAATCCGGCGCAAATCGTTCATGGAAAATCGCCCAAGAAAAATCGTAGACCGCTGCAGCAAAATCGGTCGCCGGCGACTCGAGCGAGGGAGATGTGCTGCTAGTCACCGGCGCTACTTGTCGGAGACTCCTCCATAGAATTTGAAAGTGGGACTCGAGGGGGCTGGCTATATCACTGGAACTGGCGAGATACAAAATGCAAGGACTCTTTGCGTGCATCTCTATGGCAGCAGCAGCAACGTCGCCGGGTTTGGAAATGCATAGGGCGGCCAAGGCATCGACGAGGTCCTTGATATGAGGATCAACATGATCAAGGTTTGATGACCAGCGTCGCATGTCGGGAGAAATTAAGGGTTGCAAGCAAGACACGAGGGTTTCTGGCGTATGCATCAGTGATATCTGTGTTGTAGCAGTGTCTCGGGCAACGGAGAGTGTTGCTCATATATATATAGTTCTTCGGAGTTTTGAATCAAGGATGGTATCCCAAAAATACAAGCGGCGCAAAAGCGCAGAATAGTGAAGTTTTACAATTTCTGCACTACCTCTGCCCAATCATGATGCATGCATGATCATTCTGTCCCTCATTGTCACTTGGCGTATCCTCTCGTATCCTGATGCAACATGGCGCAACCTAGTGTCCCTATGGTTCAGATCCGCCGCTAGATCTTCCACTTCATCGTAAACTGAGTGCTCTTGACAGCTTCTTCCCCATCCATGATCGATCTATCTTCTGATGTCAACTTCTGTAACATGGCGTATCATCTCGTACCCTGGTGTAACACGGCGCAACATGGCGTATCTGGTAATTCTCTGTTGGGTTTTTGACTCTTCTGACAAGCGCCACGACTGTGTGCGATTATGATCAATGACCGAGTAGCGGACATGATGGCGGACATGTGAGTCTTTAGTGGTGCCACTTGACGTTAGAAACAGCTGCGTCTTCCTGAATTAAACCTAATCCACATCCCGTTAGATCTTGAGAAGTATGGAACATCGATTCGCCTGAATTTGAGGTTTCAGCTTCGAGAAATTTCCGAGGTCATATATATATGGACAGAGGGCTCTCAGGTCCTTGCCTCCCGACATCTGGCAGTATCTGGCAGTATTATGGCAACTCCGGAAAGTCTCCTTACAGCTCTTTATCCATTCGTTCCTCTCCTCTCCTCGCAGAGAAGATTCAACCCCGATGTCAGCAAAAAAGTCCGTAGATATCTCAATGCGCTAGCCCTCATCAGCGTAGCACGCCCAGCAGGGGATGTTATTGCCGTAACTCTGGCTACGCGCAAGGAAGAGACCGCATTATACATTGCGACCAATGGGGGAGTATCTCAATCAGTCGTGGACCATCTTCGAGCTGTGTGGCGCTGCCTTCGACAAATATCTCGAGGTCCCGCTGGTAGTTCTTCAGACTCGAAAGGTTTCTCTCAAGAGTTGCGAATGGAGATTGTCCATCGGATCTATCACTTTACGTGGAAGAAATTTCAGCGTCGTTTCAATAAACGTGCACCTGTATTTCTGGAATCTGTTCGACGCTTGATTGGCGAAATGTCTGATCAGGACCCTGCTCTGCTGAAGAATATCGAGTCTAGTTTCCTGAAAATAGGAGCCCTGACACGGCTTGGCACTCCCGAAGACAGTGATATAGATTCTCTTGTGGAACAGCTCGATGCCATCCAATCGACTATCTCAAATCGTTCAAAGAGATCGAGGATCAAATTGCTATTAGATCTTGTTAGTGCAGACAGTACGTGCGCCGTGCATTTGCTATTCACCCGTCTCCTCGCATATAACGATTTATTCTACAGTGTATGGTACAATCCAATATGACGTTCGGCGGTATCTTAAAAAGGTTCTTGCCCTCCGTAACCATATCAATGACCTACTCTCGGTTGGATGGGACAAAAAATTCCAGTCGATGCTCTCTGCGCCCCTACGCATTGTTCCAATTCCGGCCATGTCTCGCCAATTTATGGTCAATTTAGACGATCCTGCTTTTGTACTCCATTGCTTTGGAAGCCAAGAGGAGGTTCATAAAGCGCGCCCCCGATGGATCAGAGATGTACTCAATAAAGTACGCTTGGAACTCACTAAAAAGAAGCACATCTCGACCTTGGGCGATGACACATACTCTTGTGCTGAGGTTTACACTCATTGCGAGTGCGCTTTGGTCGTATACCTCCAGGATCATTCTGAGGTAAATCCGATTCGTTTCATTGGTGTCTCTAAACTATGTTGCCAGGTCTGCTTCACATTCATCCGTGTCTACAAATTAAAAGGCCGGATCCGTTATCAATACGCGGGCACTCACGGGAAGATATATCTGCCATACGTGTTTCCTGAGCTTCCAGATGGCAACACCCCAAACTTGGATGCTGAGGTCAGAAACGAGATACTCAAGATTCTAACAGAAGATTTTCAAGAAGGCTGGACGCAGAAACATAAAGGCCGACAAGTCTCGGATAGCACAGCTGCATCGTTCATGACATCAGACGACGAGGAGTCTAAGAGGGCTGTTGACGAAAGCGAATCCACTTCATCTTTACGAATGACATTCTAACCTCCAGTTTCATTCCAGGGAGAGTAGAAGCCTCTTCGTACCACGACTGATGCCAGTATCAAATAATCGATCGTATAGTTTTGGGATCTGTGTACTTTTAGGCTAGTTCTGTCACGGGGACAACGAACCGTTGAATCGTGTGCTAATGAACACAGTGCTTGCGTGTCCATTGTACATTGTCTGTAAGAGGGTATATCATTGAGTACCTGGTTGAACATTAGCAAAGACCATTTTCACAGGACACGCTGAAAATTTGAGCTGGAAAGTCATTGATAAGTCCACCTCACTGGACGTTTAGAATCCGTGTAGTTTGCGTCTCCCCGACGGCTGGAGTCACACCATGAGCCAAGTAGCCACAACACCCCTCTTGCGCGAGCTCGACAGATCTCAACGAACTCCATCCACCATCGCACTGCAATGCTCTTCCATGGCTCTCTCGGAGACTTGGAAGCCAGAGTTCACGAGCGTGAGAGCCTGCGGCACGGTGTTGAAGATGAAGAGGAGCAGTCGGTTCCATTCAACGGTGCGGATTTGTATGCGGGAACTCGAGGTGCTGGGTACTGACGAAAAGATAGACTGAACATGACTGAAATGTCAGACGAGGTATTGAGCGGAAGGTTATGGTGTAGCTGACAATGGATTAGCCGACGCAACCACAAATATAGCATCTGAAAGAACACCATAAATGTGTCTGCTACGCCGAAGATATGCTCGATTCATTAGCGCTATCGTCGGCGTCAGCGTCGTCTGTCCAGCGACCGTATTCATACCACTCCGTTAGGCATTCATCCCAGACTATCCATAAATCATCCTCCACCATGAAGTCGTGGTCGGAGAATGCAGGGAGAACGAAAGGGATGAAAACCCCGATTTGGGTCCTAGTGTATAGAAGGGCACTCTCGAGTTCGACTGGTTGTACGCACTCAAAAACATATAGCAAGCGTAGCAAGGGTGATTGAAACTCAGGCCGATGTAAGAAAATGGGCTCGCGTCCGCCGAGTTCGCGAGGTGTACAACCAGAGCGCATACGCTGTGTGGCCGCACTGAAGCAGACAGGATAACCCGGCCACCTGTCGAGACGATGGACACATTCTCCCACTTGCTACTGTCGACCATGTCTAGTATGGGATCGATGATATGGCTGTTCCATTGGGCATCCAGATCTGCATCAGGATTCTCAATACCTTTGTGGTCCTTCCAGAGACGTAGCACGGCATCGTGCATGTCTACTTCGAAAGGGAGGTGCGCGTTAGGGACTTGAATGACACGGAGCGACTGTGTGAACCATGAACGAGTTATGGCAGAACGAGCGGTATCGAGGAGGACTTCAATAGGGGGTTGTAAATCCAGGACGTCATCTAGATAGAGCCAGACAAATGTTGTGCTGACATTTTCTACTGAGAGATCAGGAATCAGAGTCAGCGGAAGACGCGTGATAGATGCAAGCTCAACTTACACGAATCACAGCACCGTCGCACCAGTGCGTTTGGTGGGAGAAAATCGAGATAGGGCTTGAGAGTGGCATTGAGTAAGCCGAGAGTTGCAACTATCTTCTTCATATCAGCATTCGCGGGATTCGTGGGCGTGACTATCTTGCGTAGGGTATCGAAGAGATTCTCTGCTGTCTGCAGATCGCGACGTTCCTTCTCGCTGATTTTAGCACCAAACATAGGGTCAGTGACTTGAGAGATGAAGTCAGTGACAAAAGACTCGGCGTTCTTCGAGAATCGATCATAGAATGCCGTCCAGACGAAATTATAAACTTCGACGCCGACATCGATCGCCGGCGAATCGAGCGAGGGGGATGCACCGCCGGTCGACAGCGCTACGCGTCGCAGACAATCCCATAGGATCTGGAAGTGAGATTCCAGAGAGTTGTCCTTATCGCTAGCAGCGATATAGATAGTGCAGGTACTCTGTGCATGGGTCTCTAAAGCGACTGCAGCAACATCGCCGCGTTTAGATATGCTCAGGGCGGTCAAGGCGTCGACGATGATCTTGACCTGAGGTTCGATATGATCGAGCTTCGGCATCCAGCGGTACATCGTGAGAGGAGAAACGGGCTGGAAGCAAGCAATGAGAGTCTCTGGTGTAGCCATTGCCGATATTCGTGTCTGTGGTGATGTCTCTGTTTGGCAGAGAGGCTGCGGAGTCTGAACAGTGGCGCCACGGAAGATCCGTCAGGTACCACACGCCACGGCACTGCCACGGCGTGGCGTGGCGCAGCCCAAACGTCCCAAACTTCTCAGGCTCCGCCGCTGACCTCCCCAACCTTATCCTCTGTCAGTCCCTGCCAGTCCTCTGCCCTGCGGGACCCTGACCACCACGCCGAATACTTTCTCTCACGGTCCTCATAAGGTTTTGGGTCAGGACTCCTTTCGGGGGTGGATGGTCGGTATCGTGAGGAAGTGGAGGATGGAGGAAACATGTCCTGATGGTTAGACGAGTGTCCGTCATCTAGTCTGATGTGGTGTTTTTATTTGCGAGTTTTCATGAATTTCTTTCAGCGATTTTTCAAAAGGTCTGATAAGTTCTCGGTAGCGAGAGCCCTCCTGAGGTTCTTCGAGACTCGGTGGTCAAACAGTGCCGCAGGCCCCTGGATCATGCAGAAGTCAAACCAGAGTTGACCCCCTTGGTCCGACATACTTCTGCATACTTCTTCGTATTGTGATCGATTCTGATCGATTCGTCTGCTCTTGTCTAGACGTGCGGCGCAACCTGGCGCATTGCGCACCCGCTGATCAGATCCGGTGATGATTAATAACTGTTTGGCGCTTCTTTAGCGTGAACGGCACGTCGAAGGCTGTAGGGAGTCAGAAGCACTACAAAATGGCGGTAGAAGCTCAGTGAGTAGTGGTGAGGCGCCACGATACGTGGTGCCTAATTACAGCTGTTTGCGGTACATAGGGCGCGGCGCGTTTTCTCAGGATTTTGTCGATTTTTGTACTGTAGCACAGAATAGCCATAGCTCTCTAAATACTGACTCAATAATGATGAATCTTAGTTTGTTGGCCTTGCATTGAGTATTTGCAGGGCATGAACTCAGTCTCAGTGTGATTTGGTCTATTTTTGAGGTTGGCGGAAAATGCACCCTATCGGACACTGCGCGCACCGTTGAAGCCTCATTTTGAGCGGTAGAGGTCCAAAATTGATATAAAGGTATCCCGAGGGCACCAGGTGATTTTTTCTCTATGTTTTGAAGGACACCGCTGCTTTGTCTAAAATTTGCAAGTGTCACAACCTAGTTGGCGGTGTGACGTCATCAGGATCTTTGCCTCACCACCACCATCCCTCAACTGCAATCCCTTTTCCCTTTGTCATCATGACCTGATGCCCTTAGGATACCTTTCAAGACCAACATATATCAATTTTGGACCTCTACCGCTCAAAACGAGGCTTCAACAATGCATGCAGTGTCCAACAGGGTGTATTTTCCACCAACTGTTATGATCACGTTCTGTCGGGCCTTAACAGCGGTCTATTCCGACACGATCATCACAAATATCAAGCGGCCTCACAAGTTGAGGTGTACAACAAGGTACAGATAATAACCTTGGTCATCTTCTCCCAACGGATCACCTTATCATTGGTCGAGTATCATGAGCCATATTGCGTGCAGGCATAGAATGCCGCTTTACAAACTACTCACACACGGGCATTGAGCTCCTAGTCTTTCCTGGCCGGAAGGAGACGAACGGAGAAGCATAAGAGTAGTCGTTATTGAGAGAGACGACTTAGAGAATACCTACAGATACATATACAGTATTCTCACACCCTATTTCCTAAAGTAGTATAAAAGGCCCATAGAGTAGGCTGAGGATCTTCAGTCTATTTTCTTCGTTTGCTGTAGTCTTCCCACTACAGCCCTTCGTTCTACTGCAGTCTTCCTACTGCAGTCTTCGTTCACTGTAGTCTTCCTACTACAGCCTTTCATTCTTAGGCAGTCTTTGTACTGTCAACTTCATTGCTACATTGCAATACATCTCTGGCTCCTGTGCTACATGTACAGTCAAGACCATCGTTCCACACATCCTCCTCGAGTGACCTAGGGAAGAACCTCCTACTCTTGGGGTTACCGAACGAGCAGTTCGTAACACCAACCTCAAAAATAGACCAAATCACACCGAGACTGAGTTCATGCCCTGCGGATACTCAATGCAAGGCCAACAAACTAAGATTTACATCATTGAGTCAGTATTTAGAGAGCTATGGCTGTTCTGTGCTCTGGTACAAAAATCGACAAAATCCTGAGAAAACGCGCCGCGCCCCATGTACCGCAAACAGCTGTAAAGTTCTCATGGCGCTTTCTTCGAGAGTCCTTTAGTTTCACCGCGTGCTGGAGCGGGAGGTTGGCTCGTTCTCAGATTGTCCGACATCTACGACGTCCTTGATCTGAGAATCAACATGATCAAGATTTGATGGCCAGTGTCGCAGGGGAATTATGGGTTGCAAGCAAGACAACTGCAAGACACGAGGATTTCTGGTGACCTCATCGTCATCGAGGTTTGTGTCTCTGATGCCAAGAGCCTGGAAGAAGCAAATTTAAACATGCTGCGCCAGTGCGCCTTCTTGCTAGCGGGTTCGACCTGATCCGCCGTGGGTGGCAAACTCGACGTTACTCGTCGCACCTCAAGAGCTACCGTTTGAAATTGGTGCATCTCAAAAATGTCAGGAGGATTGAACGTGAGGAAACTAGTAGGTATGTTTGCATTTGGTTTACAAGTTTACACATCGACTAAAAGCAGTTTCCACAAGCACATTAATGCAACAGTGTCTAAGCCGACGGAGAGTTCGTCTCACTGTCGTCAGCGCCAGCGTCGTCGTCCGTGCCAGCGTCGTCGTCCGTGCCAGCGTCGTCGTCCGTGCCAGCGTCGTCGTCCGTGCCAGCGTCGTCGTCCGTGCCAGCGTCGTCTATCCAGCGACCGTACTCATACCACTCCGCTAGGCATTCATCCCAGGCCATCCATAAATCCTCCTCCACCACAGTACCTAATCGGCGTCTGACCATATCGTTGAAGTCGTGGTCGGAGAATGCCGGGAAAGCGAAAGGGATAAAGAATTTTGATTTGGGTCCTAGTGTATAGAAGGGCACTCTCGGATTCGACTGATTGTATGCGCTCAAAAACATATAGCAGGCGTAGCAAGGGTGATTGCAACTCAGGCCGATGTAAGAAAATGGGCTCGCGTCCGCCGAGTTCGCGAGGTATGCAACCAGAGCGCATACGCTGTGTGGCCGCACTGAAGCAGACAGGATAACCCGGCCACCTGTCGAGACGATGGACACATTCTCCCGCTTGCTACTGTCGACCATGTCTAGTATGGGATCGATGATTCGACGATCCCACTGGGCGTCCAGATCTGCACGAGGACGCTCCACGCCTTTGTGTTCCTTCCAGAGGCTGAGCACGGCATCGTCGTGCAAGTCTACTTCGAAAGGGAGGTGCGCGTTAGGGACTTGAATGACACGGAGCGACTGTGTGAACCATGAACGAGTTATGGCAGAACGAGCAGTATCGAGGAGGACTTCAATAGGGGGTTGTAAATCCAGGACGTCATCTAGATAGAGCCAGACAAATGTTGTGCTAACATCTTCTACTAAGAGATTAGGAATCAGAGTCAGCGGAAGACACATAATAGATGAAAGCTCAACTTACACGAATCACAGCACCGTCGCACCAGTGCGTTTGGTGGGAGAAAATCGAGATAGGGCTTGAGAGTGGCATGAAGTAGGCTCAGTGTTGCAACGATCTTCTTCATATCAGCAATCGCAGGCTTCGTGCGCGTGACTATCTTGCGTAGGGTATCGAAGAGATTCTCTGCTGTCTGCAGATCGCGACGTTCCTCTTCGCTGATTTTAGCACCAAACATAGGGTCAGTGACTTGAGAGATGAAGTCAGTGACAAAAGACTCGGCGTTCTTCGAGAATCGATCATAGAATGCCGTCCAGACGAAATTATAAACTTCGACGCCGACATCGATCGCCGGCGAATCGAGCGAGGGGGATGCACCGCCGGTCGACAGCGCTACGCGTCGCAGACAATCCCATAGGATCTGGAAGTGAGATTCCAGAGAGTTGTCCATATCGCTAGCAGCGATATAGATAGTGCAGGTACTCTGTGCATGGGTCTCTAAAGCGACTGCAGCAACGTCACCGGGTTTAGATATGCACAGGGCGGTCAAGGCATCGACGATAACCTTGATCTGGGGTTCGAGGTCGTCGAGCTTCGGCGTCCATCGGTGCATAGTGCGAGGAGAAACGGGCTGAAAGCAAGCGATGAGAGTCTCTGGTGTAGCCATTGTCGGTATTCGTGTCTGTGGTGATGTCTCTGCTTGGTAGCAGTCAGAGTCTTATAGCACTCTTATACTAGTAGGCTGCGGAGTCTGAACAATGGCATCACGGAAGATCACGGAGTATCAGTTGAAGATCAGCAGGCCTTCTGCAGGGACCACACGCCACGCCGTGGCGTGGCACTGGTATGGCGTGGCGTGGCGCAGCTGAAACTTCCGGAACTTCTCAGCGTCTTCTCAGTCTCCGTTGCAGACCATACGAAGAGTTCTTACGAACTTCTGCAATACCCCTGACAGCCCACGCCGAATGTGTGTTTTACCCGCCCATTATCACAAGACCTTGGATGTTCAGATCAATAGCGGAGCCCTTTCAGGGAGGTGGACGGCCGGTATTGTGAGCCTGTGAGGAGGTGGAGAATGGCGGAAACATGGCCCGGTGCTCAGACGAGTGTCTGTCATTTAGTACGATGAGGTAATTTTGTTCGTAAATTTTCATAGATTTTCAGTAATGTTTCAAAAGGTCTGATAAGCTTTTCGGTAGTATGTAGCGAGAGCTCTCCCGAGGTTCTTTGAACCCAGTGGTCAAACAGTATCGCAGGCCCCTGGATGCGGAAGTTAAACTAGAGCTGGTCCCCTTGATCGGACATACTACTCCTGCATGCTTCTCTATATTGTGATCGATTCTGATCGATTCGTATTCTACTGTATAGATGTGCGTCACAACCTGGCGCAACCTGGCACAATTTCTCGTACCTGGCGTATTGCGCAACTGCTGATCAGATCCGGCGATGATCAATGATTGCCTAGTGATTCTCAAGCGTCAACGGCACTTTCAGAAGCTGTAGGAAGTTGGAAGCACTACGAAACAATAGAAGCTCAGTGAGTAGCGGTGAGGCTAGTCTCCCAAAGGCAGCAACGTTGACGATTCTCCTTCAACCTCCGACGTGGTCTCCGGATATCCGTATCTGAGGTACCACGATACATGGTGCCGATTGCAGTTCTCATGGCGCTTTCTTTGAGAGTCATTCACAGTTTCACCGCGTGCTGGAGCGGGAGGTTGACTGGTTCTCAGATCGTCCGACATGCCGCCCCATGACCCCACCAGAAGCCTCTCTTGCAGCTCTCTATTCTCCCCTCTGCTTTCGACATCTGATGCAAGAAGGTCGGACCCCGGTGATGCCCATGTTGAGGTGAAGTATCTCATTACCGCGCTGGCTGCTATTAGTGTAGCGCGACCTCGCCAAGATGCCATAGTCATTACTCTGGATCCGCGCTCTGATAGGACCGAAATACATCTCGTGACTAACGGAGCTGCGGATGACTCGGTCAAGACACTTCCTCGCGATCCAGCATCATCTCAGAACACTGCGCACAGACGTTTGCACTTGACCGCTGAGTGGCAGATTATCGCTCGAATTTATCGGTTCACTTAGCAGAATTTACAGTAACGTATCAAAAATGGCGCAGACACGTGCACGCTATATTTCCAAGACGCATTGAATCTCAAGGGCTTGTTTACCAAAGATGAACTTGACTCAAAAAAATCGAAGTCACACTGCTCAAAAGCCCCTTTGACCTCTCTCGCAAAGCTAATCGACACATTGAGTAGGAGACTCGGGCCTCTCCTATCGGACGATGGGGAGGAGAAGCTGTCTCCAAAAATTCGGTTGTAAGTGAACTTGCCGGCACCCATTTTCACAAAATTGATGCCATGTGTTCCGGACGCAAGCGGGACTTCCTCGATGTGGAACGGTATATGGTAAAAATTGTATCTCTTCGTAATTCCATCAACGCCCTGTTCCAGATCGCTCCAAACAAGAGATTCCAGGAATGGCTCTCAACACCGTCGAAGAAATCCTTGATCTGGGGTTTGAGATGCTCGAGCTTCGGCATCCAGCGGCACATAATTCGAGGAGGAAGAGGCTGTAAGCAAGCGATCCGAGTTTCTGGTGCAGCCATCGATGGAAGCAGCCACTATGAAGGTAGTGAGAGTTGTTGACCAGATGTTGAACACCGCGCCACGTCGCGTGGGAGCCGTGTTGTCTACACGTGCAAATGATTTACAGATGCCGTTTTTTCTCGTGTGCGCATACGAGGACACTCTTTATTTTTACTATCATAACGAGACCCAGCCTAACGCTGTTTACTCAAGCGCCGAAAAGACACCCTCTTCGTCATCGTCGTCTGACCAGGTCGCGTATGTCTCCCAATCTGTGCGACATTCATCCCAAACTGCCCAAAGATCGTTCTCTACCATAGTACTCATACGATGTCGCACCGCATCATTGAATGTGTTGTCGGAAAATGCTGGAAAAACGAAAGGGATGTAAAATTCCAATTTGATCCCTTTAATATCGAAAGGCAACTTCGGGTCCGACAGGTTGTACGCGCTGAAGAATGCATAGCAAGCGTAGCAGGTATGCTTGCTGCTCAATCCGATGTACAAATAGGGACTTGCATCCGTCAAGTTCGCGATGTGTGCAAGCAGAGCGCACGCGCTGTGCGGCCGCGCCGAACCAGAGATGATAGTCTGACCGTCCGTGGACGTGATAGACACGTCCTTCGGTTTGTACCTATCAAACAACACCTTCATCGGCTCAACAAGTCGCTTGTTCCACTGCGCATCCAGGTCTGCGCGAGGACCCTCAATTCCTCCGTGGTCCTTCCAGAGGTTGAGCACGGCATCGTCGTGCATGTTGACCTCGAAAGGATAGCGAGTGTTGGGAACCTGGACGACACGGAGTGATTGTGTGTACCAAGAACGGGTGTTAGCAGAATGCGCGGTGTCAAGGAGGATCTTGATCAGGCGACTGATATCCACCACTCCCTTTAAATAGTCCCAAAGAGGCTTGGAATCGGCTTCCACTATCATAGTAATTACGAGGTTAGCGAAAGGCGTATGGAAGTCACAATAAACTGACCGATGTCACAGCACCGATATAACAAAGAGCCTGGTGAAGGAAAACCAAGGTAAGGCCGAAGAACAATACTGAGGCGTTCGAGCATTGAAACGATGCTTTTCATATCAGCATTTGCGGGTTTCGTCCGAGTGATCGCCTTGCGAAGAGGGTCAAAGAGGTTGCCTACTTCCTGTAGGTCACGACGTTCTTGGTCGTTTATCGTTGCCTTGGACGTAGGGACAATGACTCTAGGGATGAATTCATTGACAAGATATTCAGCATCAGCATCTGGCGCGAAATGTTCATAAAACGCCGTCCACGCGAAATCGTAGACTTCGACCGCGAGATCGATTGCCGGTGAATCAAGCGAGGGAGAAGCGCCGCTGGTCGACAGCGCTATCTGTTGAAGACTGGCCCATATGATTTGGAAGTGAGACTCCAGAGACTCGGCTGTATCATTGGCGGCGAGATATATGGTGCAAGCACTGTTTGTATGGATTTCTATGGCTGCGGCAGCATGATCGCCGGGCTTTGATATGCAGAGGGCGGCCAAGGCATCAACGACATCCTTGATATTGTGATCGAGATGACTGAGGTCTGGCGTCCAACGACGCATAATCGTAGATTCATATATGGGCTGGAAGCAAGCAACGAGAGATTCCGGGGTAGCCATCTTGTCTATGGGGTGTCTCTGTCAAGTAGTGGTAAGTCCGAGTATATAAAGGCCTGCGGAGTCTGAATGAGGGGACGCAGGGGGTGCCTAATGACCGTAGAAATGACACGCCACTACTACGCCACCGATACGCCACTCCGTGGCCTTCTAGGTCCTTCAAGTTGTGATTATCAACGTGCAGCGTAACCTAGCGTACTCATGGCGTCCGGTGCGTAACCGCGTACCTCGCATCCAGTGCCTAACCTGACGGAATTTGCTGTAATCTGCTCGAATCTCGACAAATCCGGCGACAATCGAATTGTTTAGTGATTCTTCTTAATCACGATTGCGACTTCAAACGATGCTTCAGTGTCAGCTTCTGACAAGTGCCACGACACGTGTATGGAATCAGGCTGAGCACTGACTGAGTTGGCTGGCAGCGCGAACGCATCTGCCGTCTTGATGATCTATTGATCACTTCCCTGACATCTGAGGCTATCTGGTGCTGCGGCTTCTGCTTCTTTCTGAGACTTTCTTCGTGTTTCAAATCATTCAATATCTTGGGAAGTAATACAGAAGCTTGTTCGTGTCTGACATCAGGCCTGGAGGCCTTGAGGCTTGAGGGTCCATGTCGCTATAAATACGACTGGACAGACAGGGATCAACGTATCAACGTCCATCAGCTAGCTCCAATGGCTACTCCAGAGGCTTTCCTGTCAGCTCTCTACCCATTACTTCCCCTGTTTTCCACATCTAAATCGGCACGATCTCTCTCTGGTAAGGTCGACGGCCAGGTCAGGGTAGCTCTCGATGCGCTAGCTGCTATCAGCGTTGCGAATGGGACAGGAGATGTTGTCGCTGTAGCTCTGGATGCGCGCCCTCACGAGACTAAGTTGTACGTTGCGACTAACGGGGACGTGAAGCATGAAGTCGAGGATCATCTTATCTCTGTATGGTCCTGCCTTGGACGCATCGCTAAACTTGCCAATGGTAGACATTCGACTACTTCCTCAAGTGATATTAATGCCCATCGGATGGACCTCACCCTTCAAATCTATCGCTTCTCTCGAAAGAAGTTCCGATCTGAATTTGAGAAGCACTCCGAAGAGTTTTTGAGGGTATTCCCACAGGGTCACACATCATCTGTTTGGAACTCACTGTTTGACCGAGATCAATACGAAGTACTCGGATATATCCAATCCACTTTCAAGTCCATCACGGACTCAGTCAAAGTAGAAAAGCCCACAGACAATCAAGTACACTCTCTTGCGGGCCTTGTCGACAAGCTCGGTGAGAAGCTTAAACGTCATTTAGATGAAAAAGTGGATGACTCGCTCTTAGATCGACTCCATGCCCATGGTGCGTGCATCCGCCACTTGACCATTTCCTTGATGTTGACGCACTTTTACAGTGAACACAAAGATATTTCTTGAGGTCAGGCGTTACCTGCGAAAAGTTCTTTCTCTTCGTAATCACATCGAAGTCTTACTGCAAATTGCATGCACCAAGAAATTTCGGTCGTGGTTTCTACCGGTTATGTCCGTTGTGAAAGTCCCGGGCATGTCTCAGTCTTACGCAGTCGACATGGGCAATCTCTATTTCACACAGCAATGCTTTGGTAGCCGAGGGCAATTCGAGTCAGTACGCCCTCGATGGAACACAGAAGTATTGGAAGTGGTACGCTCGGAGCTCATAAACAGGCACTGCTCAGTCTCAGGCCATGGCCAAAACACGTTTACTTTCGCTCGAGTCTTCATTCATTGCGAGTGTGCATTGGCCGTATACATCGATGATCACCCTGGGGCGAAGCCATTCCGGTTCATCGGTGTCTCTAAGCTATGCTGCCATGGATGCTATACCTTCCTCCGGGCCTATAACAAGAATGTTGGCAGTCCCTTTGAATTCAAGGGCACTCACGGTAAAGTGTATTTACCATACGTGTTTCCCAAGATTCCATCTAGGAGCACGTTAGTCTCGAATGCTGCGATCAGACGCGACATGCTCAAGATTCTCAAAGATGATTTTCATGTTGCTTGGACGCAGCCTCGTAGAGGCCGACGATATTCAGACAGCACAGCTGCGTCACCTCCTCCACCGGACACGGAGCAGGAAGACCAAGGGGACCATTGATTAAAGTAGGTGTGCTTCACTCATATAAATAGCGATTCTTCTAACCCCGATATCGTTTCCAGTAAGAGCAGAAGCCTGCTAACCACATGCGAATGGTTGTTTTTCTGTCACTGACAACTGAATGGCCATATCGCACAAGGCACAAGGATTTGGATTTGTGTACTGTTAGGCTTGGATTTTGTCACGACGATATAGATGCCGCTGAATTGTGTGCTGATGTACTGAAGACGTTGCTTATATGTGTCCGTTACCCATTGTCTGTTTGAGTGTATATCGTGAAATGATTTTGAACAAGGATCACCTTCGAAGGACATGCTGAAGCGCTGAAAGTATGAGGTGAACCACGTAGCTGATATGACCGTCTCATGGATTAAAGGCGCACTGCAACCATCTCGACCCTGCCGCGCGATCAAGTACACGACTATTCTGGCAGTTTACCATTAGCGTTTCATTCTCGAGGACATACTGCATTGGCTTGATGATTCGACGATCCCACTGGGCGTCCAGATCTGCACGAGGACGCTCCACGCCTTTGTGCTCCTTCCAGAGGCTGAGCACGGCGTCGTCGTGCATGTTCACTTCGAAGGGAGGCGCGCGTTGGGGACTTGGACGACGCGGAGGGGCTGTGCGAACCAAGAACGGGTCTTATCAGAACGGGCGGTGTCGAGGAGGACTTTGATAGGACAATGTAGCTTTACAACGGCATTCAAATAGGGAAGAAGAGACGTATAGGCTGTCTTGAATTGGCAGATAATCAACAGTCAGGGTAAGATTCGGCGAAAGAAGGCTTTGACTGGAAGGGGCTTACCTGTTTGAGCGCTCCTGTATATCAACAGTCCGGAGTCGTCGAGGTGCAGCAGGCCGAGAGTCGAAACGATGTTCCTCAACTCAGCGTTCGCGGGCTTCGTGCGCGTGACCGTCTTGCGAAGCACATCAAAAAGATCGCCTATGTTCTGGAGATCGCGCCGCTCTTCGTCGCTGATAGTCTCACTCTCCGAACTGTGACCTGAGGGAAGAACTGCGTGCAATAGTATTCAACCTCGGGCGCGAAGCGGTCATAGAACGCCGCCCAAGCAAAGCCGTACACCTCGACTACGAGATCGACCGCCGGCGAATCGAGCGGGGGAGGTGTGCTGTTCGTCGAGAGCGCCACCCCCTGAAGGCTCCTCCATACTAGGGTCTGAAAGTGGGACTCGAGGGAGCCAACCGCATCGTCAGAAGTGGCGAGATACAAGACGCACGGACTGCCTGAGTGGACCTCTATGGCCGCAGCGGCAAAGGTGCCAGGTTCGGATATGCAAAGAGCGGTCAGTGCATCGACGACGTCCGTCATCTGGCTGTTGATATGCTTGAGGTTGTCCCTCCAGCGGTGAATACCTGCATCAAATGTGGATTGGAAGCAAGCAACGAGTGTTTCTGGGGAAGCCATCGGCATTGGTAACTTAGTGTACGCGGAGGTCAAGATGAAGCTCGCCGAAAAAGAGCTCAGGGGGATTGCCCAGTTCGGCAATGGCCGACGCCACTTTTTCTCACGTTCATTGTGCTCCGGCTCCGGGCATCTTTTTATTTATTTATTTTTAAATCAAGTATTTATATTCCGCGCAGCGTAAGAGGACCCCTGAAAATAGGTGGGGAGGGCACAACCCCCATCCGAACGAAAATTTGGGAAAAAAGGGCGAAAAAGCTCAGTCAAGTCCGGACAAAAGTGCCCATCCGCAGAGGTAGGCCTGAGGGGCTGTCCGGATGTTGGGGGTCAATATTGGTCAAGGCCTGATTTTGAGTCTGACTAGAAAGTTTGTCCGTAGCTTAGTGGTAGAAGCTGCTGGCAGTGGGGTAATAGAATCTTAGGATACAGAGTTCGACTCCGGCAATGAGCATTTTGTTTGAGGTCTTCAAAGACCTTTGAAGGCACATGTGCTGATTGCATCACTTTGCAGCGCCTCGTTCTTATAGCTTCTTACATGTAATAAGTACTTCTTGGTATTCATCTCGAGTGCATCCCTCTCGTTTGATATTCTTTTCCCTTTAAGCTCTTCGCAACCTGCCATCCTTGACTAGCCAGACTCCTTGACCTAGATTACTTGGTAGTCCTCAGTAGTATAGTACAAGCATGCTGATTTGTCAGCTCCTGTTACCATGTCAATAATACTCTGCAGTAATCTGCAAAGACTGTCACACATTGTTCATTTATTTTCCACAATGGCCAACATTGCCATCGATATCTCAGACACTACCTCTGAAACAGAAGCCAATCCTCAACATACTATTCTAGCACAATATGCCCATATTCTCCCTCAACAGCACCTATCAGTAATTGACCTCATCCACTGCACCAATCTCCCTAGCCAATCGTCCGCCATAGTACTTCTACAAGCAGCCAATGCAATTAGCATGGCATCTCCTCGAGGCTACATTGGCATTCTTATAGAAGAATGCTTGATCCCTCCTCCTTCCTGGCTAACCAAGCTCAACAACTGCTATGCATGAGCAGCAGGACAAAATCCCTCCTCGATAATTAACCCCTTTTTCAAAGATGTTCAGTGGCCATTATGGATCCTCCGAATGTGGCAAGAACTCACCAAAGTTCACAAGAACCATGTGCTATGGTTAGCTGCCCAGAAATGGCTTGCACTGTTCAGTATACAGGGAATCGATTCTAAGGCACAGAAGGAAGTACAGATTGCACAAACATTGCTGATGTCGCTTCTGTGGGGATCACCTCTTCGAGCATTGGGAGGTTTGGGATCCATCAGCGATCTTGCGACACTCCTGTCAAACAATTGGTTAGGAGATGAGGTCATCGATATGCTTCTTTTAGATATGCATCTTCGGGTTTGGTCGCATTCAACCAAATCAGCAGCTGATTCTTAAAGAAGTCTTGGGATCAGTCAAACATGTTGCGCCGTTATGCTCAGGAGGTCCATACCAATGGTCGGGAACGTATATATATGGCGGCATTTGTTAGTGGGAACCATTGGATTGCGGTGTGCATTGACTTTAAAGAAAAATGCATTAAATATGGTGCGTTGATGAGCATGGGTATGCTCTAGGCACCAATACCCCACTTTTCGCAGCTTTTCAGTATTCTTTGACCGTTCGGCGTACTTAGGACCGACCGGTCCCGATCTGTTCGGCGATCTCAGCCATTTGTCAGAGCTCCCAAGTTTCTAAATGGTTTACCCATGTGGCATGTGGTTCTTATCTCCAGGTCCATGTGGACTCACCTTGGCAATCTCTCCGCTTATTTAGACTTTAGAGTTATTGCTTCTTATCTTATAGTGTTTGCAACATCACTCCCTTATCTTCTTTACCTTTGATCACTCTTGGCACGCATTTCCGATTGCTCTATGCCTCTGCCGATCTCCTTATCTTGTACCTGTTCGGACTTACTATAAAAGGGCACCTATGGCTTTGCAATACATCAGCTTTGGCTCCCCCCTTGTTCCGATTCCATTTGTGTGCTTGTGTCTATAAGACTTTGAGCCATTGCCTTCCGATCCTTGTTAGCATTTTGCCCTTTTGTTTGTGTTGTTGCGTTCGATTGCAGCCCTCCATCAGAGCCCTCGTTGTTTTGCTCTCTCCCTCTCATCTAGTTTGTCATCCTCTGCCAGTGTCCAGTGTGGCCTTGCACCCATTCCCTTCCCTTTGCGTCCCGATCAAATCCCGATCAAACATCGACCGACCAACCAACCAACCTACCGACCGACCAACCTACTGACCGACCAACCTACCAACCGACCAACCAACCTACCGACTTACCAACCGACCGACTTACCGACCGACCAACCGACCGACTGACCTACCGACCGACTGACCAACCAACCAACCAACCAACCAACTGAATATTTTGATTTTGGAGTTGTTTGTTCACTACACTCCGAACACTTTTAATACGCTCCCTTGTTGGTTGTTGCACAGCTTATAGTTCCTTGCACACAAGAACCAGCTCCTGCCTGTCTGCGCTTGTAGGGGTGTTTCTTGGGTGTGTTTCGCACTCAGAGGCATCACTAGCGTAACAGCGTGAATTCGAGTCTTGATGTGACTTAGCTTGACAATTGTGCTTGCAAGGGACTCGCTGTTGACAGCTAGCGCATGGCGAATTGTCATGAGGAATTTGCAAGGGTGGCTGAAACAAGCCTTTAATATGAAGTTTTGCAACGGAGGGAATTCACTGGCCTGTGGTCAACAGCTGGATAGCAACTCATGTGGTATCTGCACAATCAATGCTATTGAGCATAACCTCTTTGATATGGAAAAATTCACGCATGCAAAGCGGAGGTATTGGCGGATCCATTATTTTATTTGTCTGTCAAAGGCCCATAATGATTATTCAGTGAGTACACCCAAGAGCTTTCAAGGCAAGATCAAACTCACCTATGTTCATCTAGGTCATGCAATCCCAAAACAACCATGGTTTCTTCCCGATGGGTCTGCTAGCTTTGCTGGAGGATATAATCGACTCTCCGCCATTGCCGCTTGATATCACCAATCATGCTGACTTAAAAAGCGTGCTCAATAGTGCAATTGTTGTCATGCCATCTATCTTAAAACCGGTCAGCGTGCTGTCTTCACCCATAGAAGCCCTTGTGCAACTTGGTTCCGAAACCCTTGCTGTTACTTCTCAAGAGACCATGCATAACATACTGATGGATGACGCACCTCTGTCCACATTTGACGTGGGTCTTGACAATTCATCAGGTAGATTACAGGTGAAAGGGGCTGTCGAGATTTTCATGGGGGTTGTGGATGAATCCTTGGAAGAGAGTCCTAGGGTGGACAGCATTGCTGCATCTCAGAAGAGGTCACAATCAAAAGTTGACACCGATCCGCCACAATCTGCCAATACCAATGGCATGTCTGTGGAAACCAAAAGAATGAAGACTGCGTTAGGGGGATCCCTATGCTTGGAGAAGAAGCCTACGGCTCTGAAGACTCCCCGGATGCCCACAAAGACGAAGGCATCATCATCACTCACTCTGGCCTCTGACTCAAGCAACATTGGAATCAGTTGTTCTGCTGTTGAAAGCCATAAACTCCGATTATCTATGGCACAGGGAACTTTCATCATGAATGAAGGAAAACTCAAGAGATGGAAAGAGGAATGCTTATCTTACGACTCAAGAGCGGACTTCCGGCCAACTGGAGAGTCCTGGCAAGTTTTCCACTCACGCTGTGGGAAATGGTACCACACTGGGAAAGCGTACTTGGCCACAAAGTTTGTCCAGCATGTTGCAGGATGTCGAGCAAAAGATTCTGGAGTTTGAGCGACCACTTTGCATGCCTGGTTCAAACCCAACAGCAGAAACTCACCAGGCGACGTGTTAGCACCACAAGCAACTCAGACTCTGTCAGTGGTGGAGTCCTCTCAAGATTCTAAAAAGCTCAAGCACTCACATATGAGTATGGCATGCATTGGAATAACAATTGACATGATCTCAGGTATTTTGAACTTGATGCAACGTGGCGTGAAAAGTGGAGGAGGCATGAGTGTGAACTATCTTGCGCAGGAGAAGTTCAAGCATCCAATCTCCACTCTCACAGCCAAGGAGAAGGCCGAAGTTTACCACCTTCAAGTTCACTCCCACACATGGGAGGTTCGTACCAGTGCACGAGCCGTATTCGCTAAATTGTGCCAGAAAACAGTCAAAAACTCCACAGCATTTCAAGGGCCTGCTATCTGTGCATCTTGCATGGAGATCAGCAGGTCCAAGCAGTTCAAGTTTGCGTGCTCTCAGCCAGTTCCTACAGTGAACAACATGAAATATCTTAATACCTGTTACCATGACAAGGAGGCCGCGCTTATGTATGCCAGAGCACTAGGGCTTTAGGACATCTTTGATGAGGTACAAGAGAGCTTCACAGGTTTTAGTGAGCTTACTAATATGTTTTATCAGGTCCATCAGAACTCTGTGTATATATGCTATGTCAAAGGGGTCCTCAAAGGTGAATATGCTGATTGTCGTGTCTTCAATGGTTTGCTTGCGGCCATTGTCGATGGTCAGGAACGTACTCAGGCTGGGAAGGGACTGCAAAACATGAAATACACACCTAGCCTGGAAGACTTTGCACATATAGCTCTTATCGAGAGCCCGGGAGTTTACAGATTCATGGGACAGCATTTCAATTTGCATAGTCCTCGAAGCTTCAAGTAAGTTTCTCTTTTTTTCATATTTAAGGATGGCTCTGATGGGGTTATTATTATAGGATGAAGTAGGCGGCTATGCCTTGCTTCCCCTCCGTGATTGGACTCTCATCATACAACCGTGTTGCTGAAATCATCAAATCTTTGGATTATCATGGTCATCTTGGGCTGAGCTGTGATGATACAAAGCTGCATGCTATGCTATGTACATACTGGGATGCTGAATTGCAACAACATGTCTTGGTCGGCCATACAGGTGACCCCATACCTATTCCGACTCCACAGGACCTTGAGAAGATTCTATGATCGGGGGAGCTCGAGAAAGCTACAAAGGTAAGCCTTTAATCAACTTCATTTTGGAGCATTTCTTAGTCGTCTTCCAGGTTTGCATGTGGACTGTTCAAGTGCCACTACCCGGGGCACCATCAATCATTGCTGCAGCCAAAGCTATCCCAAACTCCTTGAGTGCCGAAGCTCTCTTCAAAATGAGTGACAAAATCCTCACAGGTTTATCGCAGCATGGGCTTTACATTGCCTCGTATGCTTGTGATGGCACAGAGACGGAGCGCAAACTCCAGCATCTCATAGTTGCGCGTTCTCCATTTCGTGTCACATACATGATCCCTCATCCTTGTCCCTTATCCGCTTTCGATCCTTTGGAAGTCACACTTCCCACCTACAACAACCGGCCTCTCGTCATGATCCAAGACCCAAAGCACGCACTGAAGACCATGCGGAACAACAACTGCGCTGGTGCGAGGTTGTTGGTCCTTGGAAACTCTGTCGCTTCGTATTCTGACGCTTGCATTCTTTTATTTGGGCCTGGAATACCGCCACTATACCATCGTGATGTCGAGAACATGGACCATCAGGATGACAATACAGCCACACAATTTTTCTCTGCATCCGCTCTGGAGTACTTGGTTCAAGAGTTCCCAGATCGAGCTGGGCAGATTGTGTATCTCTTCATCTTTGGTGAGCTTGTTGATACATACCAAAACCAGAAAATTGACCATATTAGTCGCATCAAGATGGTTCTGCGAGCTCGCTACTTTGTAGATCTCTGGGCATGCTTCCTTGACAAGGCTAAATACCCTAAAGCAAAGTATTTCATCTCCAGAGAGGCCACTGACATCATTTGAATTGTCGTTGAGGGCCTCGTAAGCCTCATCATCATCTACTGTGATTATCTAAATGATGACATCTATCCTCTCTTATTCTGGCTTCATTCTAGCGAGCTGTGCAAACACGTCTTTGCCAAAGCTCGCAAGCTCGTCAAAGATTTCACATTCCTCGACTTACTCTATATGATGCCTCGACTGCATGTTAGTATCCATGCCGCAGTACTTTTAGGCCGCTCCAGTGATCCTAAAGCTCACACAGCTGGCTATGCCCATACATATTTTGATTCTCATGGAGCTGATCTCGGACTGTTGTCAGCATTCCTGACTGACACAGAGATTCAGGCAGCAGCTCAAGATGCTTGGGCCAAAGCTGAAAATCTTTTCAGCATTCTAGGGATTTCACCCTCGGACCTACTCTCACAGCTTCCTACTCATCTCATTCTACCCAGTGTCAAATCTTGGTTTCACCCAGAGACTTCAAAGCATGATGAAGAATCCGAAGAGGAGCCAGGCGGATGGTGTACTGATCACGACCACGATGATGATGACGAAGCCAAAGATCTGAAGCACCTTCTTAGGGTCAATAAAACAGCTGTTGGTCACACACACGAGGTTGATGAATGCATGTTCAACCTATCATTGGCAGCCATCACAGCGGATGTCAACAACCTCTACAAAGCGTGAGTACCTATTCCTTGTAATTTTACTGTACTGATAAACAGTTTTTAGGCAGAAACTCACTGTCGAGCCCTCACTCAAGGAACAGGAGAGAGACATACAGGAAGATATAGCTGCAATCTCCCATGTCATGGCTGCTGCTTGGCTTCCTGCCCTGTCTAATCTGCCACCGGAGCCTCAACATATCTTCGACATGCATTTGACATCAGCCATCAAGCTCAACTTGGCAGCTCTTGTGAAAGTCTGGAAAGCACACGAGACACAGCGCGCTGCTAATGGCGTTCGTAAATCACTGCAGGATGTTCAGTCAGCTCCGTTGAAAAAGACCACTAATTATTATGAAACGTCTGGCTTACGTTTACTTACTTTCTCACCATCTTGATAAGGACTCATATGACCTTTCTCCCGACTACACCTCACGTTCCTGTTCTATTGATACTTGGTCCGTGCTCCTGCTTGTACATATTTATAGATACTGCGGCGCAGTATGGAGGCCTTAGGCTATCCACTTCTGTCCAATCTAAGAACTGCTGTTCACACAGTCTTCTCCGATTCTAAGACACTAGTCTGATCAAGTCCCGATTATCCTCTCAAATCTTCTTGTATTGTTTGTGGCCTAGGATCCTCTTGTCTTGAACAGCCGTTCATGACATCTGGATAGCCTCTCTTCACAAATCCTACCCCACACCCCATCTCTATTCTTCTTTTGCAGCAGAACACCGGCTAGTTACATATAGCGCTAGGCAGTCCCAAAAGACAAGCGTCTGTCGACCGTAATAGTTACTATACACTTAGAGCGAACGGTTGGACGATTCCACTTCAGTGTGGGTCGTTTTAGGTTGTAGAATACTTCTATCTGGTAATCAACCCAGTGAAGGTACGACTGAAACAATTGCACTCGACGTTACGTACGGTACTATACCAGAAGCAGAAATTACTGTACCAGGCTAGGAAGAGCTGCTGTTGCCTTGACCCTCAAACCTTGATCAGGTCGAGACTAGCGTGGGCTCTTTGATCTAACAAAACGACTTCCCAAAGCTTAGGAAGACACGTAGGGCGAGTTCCACACAGAACCGACTACTTGCAGCACTTGGACACATTTGTCCACTTCGGACAAACCATCAGAAGAACCTCCAAAGGAAATTGGGTTTATGTAGGAGGACAGAATAGCGGAAAAACAGTTAACGCTCTGCTAGTACCCTGGGAAGACAGGAAAGCACCCCTCAGAACAGTAGACTCCCCTACCCGAACGAAACCCGTCCCACCACTGATCGATATCCCCAAAGGAGACATTGAAGAAATACCAATCCCCGTGGGAGTATTAACCCCAGTTGACGAAGAAGACCCGGAACCTATAGCAGGACCGAGTCAACCGAACCCAAGATGCCCAGACCCAAACCCAAACCCACCAACCAACATAAACACATCTGACAACAAAGATAAAATGTTGGACAAAGGAAATAAACCAAAGGATTTTGACGGAACAAGGTCGAAGTACAGAGAATGGATCTATGAATGTCACATGTACATTCTAGCCAACCCGACCAAATATGATACGGACATGAACAAAACACTGATGGTCCTGTCATACATGAGGGAGGGAACGGCATCACTCTTTGCCCAGAGATACTACTTCGACAGAGAACTCCAGGAGTACAAAGCAACTGAAACCAAGCTAACATGGGGAACATTCAAGGCGTTCTTAGGAGAATTAGTGGAATCATTCAAAGACGAAAGCCTCGAACAAAAGGCGAGGCAGAAACTGTTCACCATGAGAATGGGAAAACGATTAGCCAATGAATTTGTCACAAACTACCTCATGACAGTTGGAGAAAGTGGATTTGATTTAGAATCCACTGTCGACTACTTCTGCTGAGCCATTCACCCGGAGATCCTTAAACAGATTTACCGACTCTCAGAAATGCCGACCACCATAGACAATTGGGTAAAGTACACCCGCAGATTCAATAACCAATGGAGAGAACTACAGAGCATAAAAAGCTCCGTACCCTCGACTCTGGTTCGACAGAACAATCCCTTCCGTTACAACTTGTCGAATGCACCCTCCTCGATGAATAATTCTGTTGTTCCGATGGCTGTCGACTCAGTCCGTACAGCCCTAACCGATGAAGAGCGAAACAAGCTGCAGATGGAGGGTGGGTGTTTTTATTGTCATCAGAAAGGACATATGGCGAATCAATGCCCTGCTAGGGGTTTGTCTAGGATACATGAAGGGACAGTTGGACATGTTCAACAGAGTAGTGGAAAGATGGGGTACCACCCAGCTCAGGCCAGTACCAGGATGGCAGCAGGAGGAGGAAGCTATGGCCGAGCATTCTCAGCAAGAGCTCAGGGCAGTAATGAGAGAAGCACTATGGTCCAAGGTGGAAGCGTGGCGATGACTAACCCATTCCGAGCCTGGCTCGCAATGCGGCAGGCCTACACATCCAGACCGGATGAAGCTGTATGTCAGGAGAAGCCTAAGATTAGCCAAGAAGAGATCGAGAGGTTCATAGGAAAACTGAGATGGGATGAACAAGAAGCACTCCTTCAGGAATTGAGCAAAGGAAGCAAGCGAAAGGAACCGGATTTTTAAATAGGCCTACAGCTCTGGTGTACTGTAGACCTGCTCCAGATCCCCCTGTAAAAACATGTGTACGACTTACCAAATCCAATCAGAAGTCATCTATAAGGATAAACGTGCACTTGAAACACAAAGGGGGAACCACCAAAGCCAGAGTATTGATTGATTCAGGAGCAGAAGGGCTTCTCATTGACAAGCAATTCTGTTTGGACAAAAACATACCGATGCAAAAAATTGACAAACCTATCCCTGTGTTCAACGTGGATGGAACAGCCAATGAGGGAGGAAAGATCACCAACAAAGCCTGCCTGCTTATGAGAATGGCAAATGAAGAAGGAGATTATCACAACGAACGATGCAAATTGTTAGCCGCTAACCTAGGAGGAGAAAACATAATCCTAGGAACAGATTGGCTACACAAGCATAACCCACAGATCAATTGGGTAAAGAACAATCTCACATTCTCAACCTGCGTCATCACATGTCTAGTCAGTCGACCTAAATTCACCATACAAGCACTAGCACCTACGCAGCGAAGGAAGAACAGAACCATCGGGTATTCCAAAATAGAAGACGACCCGGAAGATGATGAAACCCATGACACCTTCTTCTCCGAATTCTATGAAGAATGGTATTACCAAGATCCACTCAAGATACATCCCCTCGAAGCGATTCACATTGGTTCCATTGGAAACAAGTCACAACAACTGGCAGAAAAAGCAAACAAAACAAAAACGGAACAACCCATTGAGAAAATAGTTCCGGCATATGTTCTTAAACGATTCGCCAAAATCTTCAGCCAGGAAGCTTCACAACAACTTCCAGAACATTCACAATGGGACCATAAGATCGATATGAAACTAGGATGGGAACCAACGGGATGTAAGCTGTACCCCTTGACAGAAGAAGAAGAAGACCAGCTACACGAAATGCTTCAAGAACACTTGAAGTGGGGAACCATTAGAATATCCAAATCCCCACAAGCGTCACCCTTCTTCTTC
The DNA here is from genome assembly GCF_000320585.1 of Heterobasidion irregulare TC 32-1. Classification (NCBI taxonomy): domain Eukaryota; kingdom Fungi; phylum Basidiomycota; class Agaricomycetes; order Russulales; family Bondarzewiaceae; genus Heterobasidion; species Heterobasidion irregulare. The sequence continues at coordinate 1,229,919 of NW_009258207.1, read as the reverse complement.
GTAAAAAAGAAGGAAGGAAGCTTACAACCGGTTTAAGATTATTGGAGACTGAATGAGTGGACAATAAAAAATAAATACCCACTACCCCTGATTGACGATGTAATAAGAACCATTGCAAAATCAAAAGCAAGGATCTTCTCCAAATTTGATGTCAAGTAGGGATATAACAACATTCACGTAGCAGAAGGCGACGAATGGAAAACAGCCTTCATGACCAAATTTGGCCTGTTCAAATGTCTTGTGATGTTCTTTGGTCTTTGCAACTCACCCGCCACTTTTCAAACTATGATGAACATCATCTTCCATGACCTCATTGTTGCACAAGTCCTTGCGGTTTACATGGATGACATCTTGGTGTTTACAAAGACCATTAAAGAATATAGGTGCGTGACAACCTAGGTCATGCAAATACTTTTGGACAATGATTTGTTCCTGAAGCCTTCTAAATGCACCTTGGTCAAATACCTCAGGTTCATCATTTCCGCGGATAATATATCCATGGACCCGGTCAAGGTCGATGGTATTGCCACTTGGCCAACCCCAAAGTACTTGAAAGAAGTACAGTCTTTCCTCGGCTTTGGAAACTTCTATCGCAGGTTTATCAAAGACTTTGCTACAACGGCCCGACCTCTCAATGACCTCGGGAAGAAGGACATACCATTTGAGTGGACTCAGAAGAGGAACGACGCCTTTGAAAATTTGAAGCATTGTTTCACCTCCACTCCCGTCCTTATTTACCCAGAAGGTAATTGCTCATTCCGACTTGAGACCGATGCATCGGACTTCGCCTCTGGCACTATCCTATCACAAGAGATGCCTAACAATGGATGGCACCCTGTCGTTTACCTGTGTCTAAATCTTTCAATGCGGCCGAGCGGAATTACAATATCTTCGATAAAGAACTACTTGCCGTTATACACGCTGATACGCTAGAGGTGGCTCTAAGTGCCGAGCACAACACCAAAACAACCTCTAATGCAGGGGGTGCTGGAGCTAGTATCTAATACACAAGGAATTGTTAGTGATGACTTTAGAAATCGATGGCGTACTGAGAAACAACGGGGAGTATGAGATTATAGCACCCGAACGGTTTCGGGACTGCGCCGAACACCGACCGAACGTTCGGTCGGTCGAGTCGGGGATTCGGTCGGTAACGAGAAGGTAGTGTCGCGACCGACAACTACGTGCTTCAAGAGCCACACGGGACTCTGACAATATACGAGGGAGGATGGGGGGTACGAGCGAAGAGACGAGTACGAACGCGAATGAGGCCGAACGACGAGGATGACAAGTTTTCGGGAGTCGATGAAGACGATTTCGATGGTTGAAACGAGTGCGAATGAGCTCTGAACTGTGGGGTGCGAAAGCTGGTTTATTCCAGAGTTGTATGTAGGTTTTTATAGTAAACAGAGCCCCTAAGTAAAATATTAAACAAGAAATGAGAGTAGATGTCGAATGGGCGCCTGTTATGATCACGTTCTGTCGGGCCTTAACGGCGGTCTATACCGACACGATCATCACAAATATCAAGCGGCCTCGCTAGGCGAGGCGTACAAACAAGGTACAGGTATTAACCTTGGTCATCCACTCCCAATGGATCATCAATCATTGGTCGAGTATCACGGGCCTATTGTATTAGCGGGCATGGAACGCCGCCTTATAAATTACTCACACGCAGGGCATGAACCTCCTAGTCTCTCCTGGCCGGAAGGAGACCAACGGAGAAGCACAAGAGTAGTCGTTATTGAGAGAGACGACTTAGAGAATACCTACAGATACATATTCGGTATTCTCACGCCCTACTTCCCAAAGTAGTATAAAAGGCCCATAGAATAGGCTGACGATCTTCAGTCTATTCTCTTCGTTCAGTACTGTCTTCCTACAGTACTCCTTCGTTCCCCTGTATCTTCACATACAGGGATCTTTGTTCTGGTACTGTCTTCCTACAGTACCCTTCATCCACTGTAGTCTTCCCACTACAGTCTTCATTGCTATATCGCAATACACTTCTGGCTCCTGTGCTACACGTACAGTCGAGACCACCGTTCCACACATCCTCCACGAGTGACCTAGGGAAGAACCTCCTACTCTTGGGGTTACCGACGAGCAGTCGTAACACTAGAATAGACTCTTCTGCCCCTACCTTGCTCGCACTAGCTTGCTGCCACACCCTCTCTCATAACCTTGCTCAGTGGGGATATAGACCCCCATTGAGAAAGCGTTACTGCACACACTCTGGAGCAAGACCTAGGCCAGGAATACCCACCCGGCACTAGACGCATCAATAACCAACTCCGTCACAACAATCGCCCTATCCGGCGCGAAGGGGACTTCTGGGTCTACGAAGACAATAACGGAACTGCCCCTCCGAATTACGATAACTGCTCATACCGAAACGGGCGTTATTACTTCACACTTGAAGACGGAACAGAAGAAGAGGATATTTGGAACGAAACAGAAGCTCAGTGGGAACTAGCCCCACAATACAGGGAACCGGCGCCGGTAATCCCCGAAGACTCGGAGCAAGAGGAAACAACCTCGGAATCAGACTCCGACTCACCAAACCAAACACCGATCAACACCCGAAACGAACCACTCGCCAACATGTCGGGACAAGCTTCGACTTCTACAAACACCCCTTCCACGACAGTACAACCCGGAAGAGGAAAAGTCAAACTCCCAGACAATTACACAGGCGACCGCATTGAATCCCAGAAATTCATGCTCCAATGCCTCCTTCTTTTCGCAGCAGAATCCGATCGGTACAAGACCAATCAAGACAAAATATCCCTTGTGCTCTCATGCATGAGATACGGCACGGCGGGAGCCTGGGCGGAGAACTTTCTCCTCAGATCAGTAGGAGCAGATCCACCTACCGACCTAGGCACCTGGAAGGACTTTTTAGCAAAGTTCAAATTACAGTTTAGGGAGACGGGCAAGACCGACAAAGCGCGAAGCGCTCTCATGGCTTTCTCCCAAGGACGAATGACGGTTGATGAATACTCCAACCAATTCATTCTCATTGCCGCCGATGCCGACATCTCCGAAAAAGAGCAAGTCCCTTACTTCCAACGCGGACTAGACCCGCGCGTCATGGACAAAATATATGACAAGGAAGTTCAGCCCAAGGATACCATTCAGGACTGGATCAATACAGCCTGCGAAATAGATGGACGGCTGCGGGCCAGAACAGCTCAAAAAGCCATCCTCGCCAACTCCACCTCCTTTCGAAGCGATTATCTGAGTCGTTTCCATAACCAAATCTCTCCCCGCTACAACTCCACAAACGCCCCTCGCAGAATGAACAACCAAGTCGTTGACATGGACATTGACGCGACACGCAAGCGCAATGCCCTTAGCCAAAAACGGAAACATGACGGCAAGCCTCCTGGCGCCTGTTACCATTGTGGAAAAACAGGACACTGGAATGCTGACTGCCCGTCACTACGCAGAGGCGTTCGACCGATTCGAGGAAACTCGAAGAAATGCATGGGTACAACAGGGAGAAGAAGCCGCGCGGTTGATTTGGAAGGAGAAGACGACGCACCCGCTATGGGAGACCAAGCGGGAATATATCGAGGAATGGAGACAGAGGATGTTCATCGCAACAACCAGCGGGTACCACAACCTGGTCCTTCGATGGAACGTCCTCACTCTACCCCATCCGGACGACCCCAGACGAACCATGGGCAGCGCGCTATGCTACCTAACGGACGACGGGGAGACGGAGGCGTCAGTCATTCTGCTCGAATCGGAGCAGTACTCGGAGAATTAGGAAAAGATGAAGCCAGAGAAGTAATCCTGGGACACGCGGAGCGTTTTTCCTGACCTCTCCCTCACCAGCGAAGGAGAGAGGTCAAGGACGACCCGAGTTTGATGCCCGCACTTGTATTCGTATCGGAGCAATGAACGACCGTATCATCACTCCCATACGCCTGAACGTGAAAGTATCAAACAGGAGTCAAAACGCTGGAGCAAAGGCAACCATCGACTCGGCCTGCGAAGGGGTTATAGTAAACGAAACTTGGGTCAAGAAACATCGTTTCCCCACCTATGCACTCAACAACCCCATTCGCGTCCGGAACGTCGATGACACCATTAACAAAGCAGGTCTCATCCGATCCGCCTTGGATGTGAACCTCACCATTCGGGACATCAGTGGACGAACGCATACTGAGCGCGTCCAGATGTTTATCTCTAATCTAGGGAAAGACGACCTTATCCTGGGAACAGATTGGTTGAAATACCACGATCCCTCCATCGAATGGAGGCGACGTGAAGTGCACTTTGATCGGTGCCCCCAGAAATGCCAGCAACCATATGGGTTCACTAGGGCAAGGGAAGAACCGCCATACAGCAGGCGGTTATCAGACGTGGAGCCACGGCACAAACCACGCATCAATGAGCGCGAAAAACAGCGCCTAGAACATCTCCGAAGACTATCGGAAGATGTAGGACTCCGCGACCATAGCGGAACGTTTGGTGTCCGACTACGAGCATACCTCAAAAGGAAATGGCTCCTAAAGGACATAAGGAAATACGCAGAAGAGAAACGAAAGGCTCAAGACAAGCCATCTCTTTCACCAAATGAGGGAGAACCTGACCTCCCAGACAAACCCTCAGGAAAACAGGCTATAGAGGAACCAGTTATTCGGAAACTGGCTCCCGAACCGTCAGGATTTGCCAGCTTCGACCAGGACTTAGAGGACGAAATCGTTGTCACCAATCTAAAGGAAAGAGTCCCCAAGGCGCATCACGAATATTTGGACATCTTTAGCGAACGAAAGTCGCAGCGGCTCCCAGAGCACACTTACTGGGATCACGCCATAGATTTGAAACCGACTTTCAAACCTCAAGTGCCAAAAATCTACGCCTTGAGCCCCGAGAAACACGATGAACTAGGGAAATTCATCAAGGAACACCTCACTCGGGGGACCATCCGTCGATCCACCTCACAAACAGCAGCCCCATTTTTCTTCATAGGAAAGAAGGATGGAAAACTGCGCCCGGTACAGGACTACCGACATTTGAACTCGTACACCATCCCAAATGTGTGCCCCCTTCCGCTAATCCAAGAACTATTGGACGTAATCAAAGGGGCCACCATTTTCAGCAAATTGGACGTACGATGGGGATACAACAATATACGAATCAAAAAGGGCGATGAGTGGAAGGCCGCTTTCATCACTCCGCTGGGCTCTTATGAACCCACAGTGATGTTCTTCGGCCTCACCAACTCACCAGCCACCTTCCAGGCCATGATGAACATGATTTTCAGAGAACTCATCACAGCCCGGAAAATAACCGTATACATGGACGACATCCTCATTTTCTCCAAAAACATGGCGGAACACATTCAAGTCCTGAACCAGGTTTTCCAGATCTTACGCGACAACGACCTTTACTTGAAACTAGAAAAATGCGAGTTTTATAAAGAAAAACTCCAATATCTGGGATACACCATTTCAAAAGACCATGTCGCTATGGAAGACTCGAAGGTGGACGCCATACAAGATTGGCCAGTCCCACGCACCGTCCGAGACATTCGCTCCTTTTTAGGTCTAGGAAACTTCTACAGGCGTTTCATCGATAAGTTCTCCCTTATCGCACGACCTCTGCATGACCTCACCAAAAAGGATGCAAAATGGAACTGGACTTCGAAGTGCCAGGAAGCCTTCGAACGATTAAAAAGGGCATTTATCAGCAAACCCGTTCTGAATTACCCGGACCCCATGCATCCATATCGACTAGTAACGGACGCCTCACTAATCGCTTATGGAGCCACCCTCCTGCAAGAAGGAAAAGACGGCAACTGGCATCCAGTCGCATTCCTTTCCGGGTCATTTTCACCAGCAGAACGGAACTACGACGTCCACGATCGCGAACTCCTGGCCATCATAAAAGCGTTGGAACACTGGAACCACTACCTCGAAGGTGCACGACACCCATTCGAGATCTGGACAGATCACAAGAATCTGGAACACTTCCAAACGGCGCGAGATCTCTCACGACGACACGCCCGTTGGAGCCTTTATTTGAGCAGATTCGACTTCACGCTCAGCTATAAAGCGGGATCAACAAATCATTCCGATGCTCTGTCCAGGCGTCCAGATCTAAGTGAGGGGGTGGAATCTGACAACAAAGCTCAAATTTTGCTCCCGGCCAACCTTTTCAACAAATCTGACGAAACATTGGTAGAACCGTCTCCGACACGGCATATAAAATCCACGGAAATCGCCTCTTCAAACCTCATTTCCCTCATCCGACACTCGAAATCGGAACATGACGCCTTAACAAGAGTAGCTCTTGCAAAACTCCTGCGAGTAGGTCCACAAGGGATGAGAGGATTACTGGGACATTGGACACACGAAGACGGAATCACCAGACGCAACGGCCACATATGCGTCCCAAAGGACGACGTCATCCGAAGACTCATCGTCAAAACACACCATGATGCACCCGCGGTAGGACACCCGGGTAGAGCGAAAACATTGGAAATAGTGCAACGACACTACTGGTGGCAAAACATGACTAAATTCGTCCACGAATATGTGGATGGATGCACCATATGCCAATCTACAAAGAACTTGACACACAAGACACACCCACCTATCCACCCTCTGGAAACCACCAACGTCCCTTGGCGATTCATCTCGACGGATTTCGTCACGGACCTACCCGAAAGCAAAGGTTTCGACTCAATTAACGTGGTAGTGGATCAAGGCCTGTCAAAAGGCATAGTCATCACCCCATGCAAGAAAATGATCACGGCAGAAGAAACAACCGCGCTTTTCCAAAATAACGTTTTCAATCGACATGGACTGCCGACCAAAATAGTATCCGATCGGGGCCCTCAATTTGCGGCCAAGTTTACCCGAGAACTCTGGACACGGCTAGGAATCACCGCCGCTCTCAGCACGGCTTATCATCCCCAAACAGATGGAGAAACGGAACGGGTAAACCAGGAAATCGAACAGTTCCTGAGAACGTTCTGCAACTACCATCAAGACAATTGGGTAGACCTTCTGCTGTTCGCCGAATTCTCACATAACACACGGAAGCACTCGGCCACCGGAAAATCCCCTTTCGAAGTACTATACGGCTTCAATCCTCCCTATTCAGCTGACACGGCACTGGAGACAAAGGTACCTGCGGTAGCTGAACGCATTAAGACGATCATAGAAGTTCAGGAAGAAGCCGCGGCTAGCTTACAAATAGCCAGCAACTACGCCAAAGACCGGGATCTTCACAGGAAACTTCCCCAATGGAAAGAAGGAGACCAAGTATGGCTAGAAGGAACCCATATTCGGACAACCCATCATAAGTTCAAACTCGCCCCTAGGCGATATGGCCCTTTCAAGATACTGGGAAAAGTGGGAACCCTGGCGTACAAACTCCAAATTCCTCCGCAGTGGAAGATCCACCCGGTATTCCACGCCGCAGTGCTCACTAAATATAGAGAAACCGAAGCCCACGGAGAAAACTTCGCGCGACCAATACCGGAAGTATTGAACGATGAAGAACATTATGAAGTGGAAATGATCGTGGATTCAAAACGGCAAGGACGGGGAACCAAATACTTGGTCAAATGGATGGGATATCCCGAAGCAGACAACACCTGGGAACCCTACACTCTCCTAAAGGGAACGGCGGAAGAAGCCATGAAAGATTTCCATGACCAATACCCTGACAAACCTCGTCCGGGAACAGCCTGAGAGGAGAGACGAAAGATTATAAAAGGAGCGACAAGAGGACTCCAACAAGAACATCTTCTCACCTTCTTCCCCTCTCAAACACATTCCCCTTTCGAATGCTCCTCCGCGACGACCACGATGCTTCGTCTCCATCCAGAAACTCCTCCCCCGATGTCGTCCTTATGGTCGCCAATCCAGATGTCGAACGAGTGGAAAGAGGAACAAGTCCTCACCGACCAGATGCTGGACGAATTGATAGAGGAACAAGTCCTCAACAACCAGGATCTACCGGCGTCCTCCTCACCCCTCATCTCAACAACTTCTCCGACGACGACGCCGAAGACTATGGCAAGTTCAAGGAAAGGGAAAGAACCCGAAGACCCTCACCGGAGAGGGCCTCACGAGATGCACCACGGCATGAAAACTCTGATGACCGAAACCAGTCGAGCCTTGGCCAATTACCAGTGGGAGTTCCACCTCCTAGTGAAGGCACGCCAAATAGTGGAGTTGCAGGTCCCTCGGGATTTCGAGCAAGAACGGCAGCTCAACTCCCAAGCCATGGAGAAGCTGAACCAATACCAGTTCTATCAGAAACTGCACCTCCGCCAGTACCAACTAGTGGACCGATTCCCAGCTCCATGGGAGGACCTACCCCTCGTACAGATCCTCACGCCAGAGAACTGGAGCGACACGCGGACGCGCTCCTCCAGCGGAACACCATCTCCGCGGTAATACAAATGGCCACAGCCATGGCCCTCCAAAGACTCGCTAACTTCTCGGCAGGACAACCCGGGAATGAATATAGCGACGTACCTCGACGACTGGCTAGTGCCAGTCTCCAGATCAGAACGCTCGCCCTCCAAACCGACCCGGACACAGCCTCCTGGTACGCCCACAATGACGGGCGACCCCGAGCCCTCCTCATCCACCCTGACGAGTTCTCCCAATACGTCAACCGAGAGCTCCTTCCAGCTCTCCTCTTCGGAGGAGAATTGGGAAACGTCCAGCCAAGCAGAACCGACCCTTTCCGAGTTGTCACTTGGAACGTACCACGTCCCGGAGAACATCCCACGCCTGTACCAAATCCAAGGAGGGTCCCGCGTACGGTCGTGGAGCACCCTCCACCGAGACAACGAGAGGTTCCTACAGCGCATAGCCATACCGCGACTCCCCCCTCTCACCGGATACGAGGTTTTCCCTTATCCCAAGGAAATACCGACGAGGAGGAACCGCCCGTCTATCGAAGAAATGAGGGAAGGCGGAGTCGGGGAAACCAGGCAACCCTCGGATGCGGAACAACTGCTGGCCGGAGTATTCGACACCGGCCTGGATCGCCTCCTCCTAGTGCTTGATTTCGTACGAACGAAAGAGAGGATAACCGAAGTAGCCGCAGAACTCGCCGCACTGATTCGGAGGCTCGAAGAAATAGCTCTTGGACTAGATCCGAGCTCGATGCATGGGATGCTCTAGACGATCCAGGAAATTACGACGAAGTGGACCCCTACTACCGACCTGACGAAGGGGGCGGGGATTATCAGGGACCCTTCAATTATTAAACGGACTAATAGTAGGGCACAAGGAGAAGAAAGGGGGTAAGGAAGTTGAGGAACTCCTTTCCCCGGACAAAATTACATCCGAAACGATGTAAAACTACAATCGTCCGCAATGACGTAAAACTAAGATCGTCCCTCAAGACGTTAAACTGTACGACCTCGTCCGAAACAGACGTTAAACTACCCCGCGTCCGGAATGACGTCTAAACTATCGGACCTGCATGTCTTAAAACTGTGAAAAGATAAGAAGGCAGGGGAAGTACCTGACCATTTTTAGTCCTAGGTTCAAATGATGGTACGAATCAAGGACAACAGCAGGCATAATTCCACGTACAGCCTACGGCGGAACCTTTCACATCCTCGCTGTCAAGGAGTTAATCTGACAGATGAATCGAGCGTCCCATTTGGATCCTCAGTTTTACAGGGTTTTTTCCGCATTAGGGAACCCTCTACATGACATATATCTACTTGAAGGTGTCAACAAGCCGGCTCTTCGCCTTGGTACAGCGAAGGACCCATACATAACGGTCTGCAATCCGTGGTCGAGAAAATTATGATGCATAACTCGTCAAGTGACCCTCACAGTCAAGGTCTGACTGGTGTTTTGGGACGTCCCACTTTGGATCTCCCGTTTTATAGGATCGTTTCCGCATTAGGGGATCCTACAGCTGGCGCATGAGATGATGTAGAGAGCGGGCCGCCTCTACCTCACAAGTCTTCCTAATGATGCAAGGCCACAAATTACATCCGGAACGATGTAAAACTACCAAAGGCTTGGTCCGCAATGACTATAAACTACTAGGGTCCGCAATGACGTTAAACTAGTCTTCGTCCGAAACGATGGAAAACTATCCCCGTCCGAGATGACGTTAAACTACCATTGACCAAAGGAGCGTGGTTGCATTCTGGCGAAGCGCGGAAGGACTCGCGTCACAGAACCCTGCCTATAAAAGGTCGAAGCGCTTCCGATATTCACTCGCTTTTCGGTAAAAGAATATCGGGTCGTCTTGGTTCAAATCCAAGCGAGGGGTCTGGGGACATGGAAGAGCAAGCATCTCTTCATGGAGCACTCAGTCTAGTCCTGGAGTCGAAGTACAAGAAATTCCGCTCCAAGACCTAGTCAGGAGGCAACTAGGACACGTGCCTCGAGTCGAAGATCTAGTAGGAAGGGACTAGGTCATACGACTCTCGTCTGGCCCACATAGCGGAAGAACGACAAGAGCGGGCCACTCATCCAAAGTCTATTCCGCCACAAGCGTCCGCGACGACGTAAAACTAGGTCTCGTCCGCAACGACGATAAACTACGAAGCGTCCGGGATGACGTTAAACTAAGCATTGTTTTTCCACAATATTTGTGGCGAAACAACGTCCGCGATGACGCTAAACTATTGTCCCTTTCCACATAGGGATTGTTCGAGGCCAATGGCATCGACGTCCGCAACGACGGTAAACTACGGGCATCCGCAACGATGTAAAACTACCGTCCCTTCGTTCTAGGGATTGTGCGTGGCGATCTTGACAAGATACCGCGCGTCCGAAACGACGTTAAACTAGTGCCCCTGAACCTAGGGGTTGTCATTGACGTCCAATCCCCTGGACACCAATGCGTCCGTAACGACGCTAAACTACTTGCTCCCGATCGTATGGGAGTTGTGATTCATCACTCTGGTGCTGAATCGTCCGCAATGACACTAAACTATTGCTCCTTACCGTATAGGAGTTGTGGATTGACCGCCATGGTGTCAATCGGTCTGCAATGACATTAAACTACGTGCTCCTTACCGAATAGGAGTTGTGGTTGTTGACCAAGACCGTGGTCACCAACCGTCCGAGATGACGTTAAACTACTCGTCCCTTTTAGCATAGGGATCATCGGTCGGCATCATTCTTGACGAGAATATGTCGACAACGTCCGAGATGACGTTAAACTACCCTCATCCTCGGAGGAAAAGCCTATCGTGACTCGAGGGACATAGTCAGACGATAGTCCGCCTATCGCACGGCGTTAAACTGCGAGGATGCCTATCGCACGGCATTAAACTGCGAGGATGCCTACCTCACGGCATTAAACTGAGCGGTCTCCTAATATTGAGACGTACAAGTTATCCGGTTTGATATAGTATAAACCGTCCATCATGCCTCAGTGGAATCTGGAGCGGGCAAAGTCTGGTCTATGGCCCTATGCACATCACCGATGGAAATTCCGGCGTGCAGAAACATCTTTCCCCACAGATATTCCATGTTGATGATGAAGGACGTCCGCAAAGACGTTAAACTACGGATCGTCCGAAACGACGATAAACTACGGACCGTCCCGCATGACGTTTTAAACTGCCAGTCGTGGATATATCTCGCAACCCGACAAATATATCAGCTGTGGTCTTAATGTCCATTCGTGCAAGCGAACGGGCTGATCTGGAGAAGGAGTCAGACTCCTCCTTACTCCTCACGGCACCCTTCAAGTCTAATTCTCTTCACATCCTTGCCTCGAACCCAACACTACACGTGGTATTCCCCACCATAGGCCCACGTTTGTGAAAAACAAACTCTGGACGCCGTAAACTGCCTCACCGGAGATGAGTCCACCGTATGGGGACAATACTGTTTGGGATTTGGCTGCAACCTCACCGGAGATGAGCTCACCGTATGGGAGCGATACTGCTTGGGGCGTCATGACTGGTAGCCTGGAGAAGTAGGCCTAAGCCTTCGTAAAGCGATCAACCTACTTGTCCATGGGCGCCATCCACTGTCGTCAAGAGGAACAACAAATCATGAGGATAGACGACTATCCTGGAAACACTGAGGTTTGGCCCTCGGAGAAGGAAGAAGAAGAACCTGATGACACGAATTAGAACCCACACGCTCGAATTTCTATTCATCCACACACCACTCGCATTCATACGCCTTTCTTGATACTATTCCAGAAGCGGGCTGGAAGTAAGACCGCGATGAGGTTTACCCGCGGCAGAATCAATCCCACGGGTGAAGGAACAACATCCTAGAGAGCGGAGGCCTGGATAACCTCGCGACTCGACAAACAAACAGCTCAACGGAGATGGAAAACTCCTAGAGGATCAAACGACGTAAGTCGGTCTTCCTCCCAGAAAACGAAGTCACGTCTCGGAAGCCGCATCCGGAGACCATCGTTGGATCAAGAAAGCAAATCGTATATGGAGTGGCGATGACATGCAAGGCGTGGTCCTACCAGGCGAATAGGACGTAGAAAGGGGGTATTGTTATGATCACGTTCTGTCGGGCCTTAACGGCGGTCTATACCGACACGATCATCACAAATATCAAGCGGCCTCGCTAGGCGAGGCGTACAAACAAGGTACAGGTATTAACCTTGGTCATCCACTCCCAATGGATCATCAATCATTGGTCGAGTATCACGGGCCTATTGTATTAGCGGGCATGGAACGCCGCCTTATAAATTACTCACACGCAGGGCATGAACCTCCTAGTCTCTCCTGGCCGGAAGGAGACCAACGGAGAAGCACAAGAGTAGTCGTTATTGAGAGAGACGACTTAGAGAATACCTACAGATACATATTCGGTATTCTCACGCCCTACTTCCCAAAGTAGTATAAAAGGCCCATAGAATAGGCTGACGATCTTCAGTCTATTCTCTTCGTTCAGTACTGTCTTCCTACAGTACTCCTTCGTTCCCCTGTATCTTCACATACAGGGATCTTTGTTCTGGTACTGTCTTCCTACAGTACCCTTCATCCACTGTAGTCTTCCCACTACAGTCTTCATTGCTATATCGCAATACACTTCTGGCTCCTGTGCTACACGTACAGTCGAGACCACCGTTCCACACATCCTCCACGAGTGACCTAGGGAAGAACCTCCTACTCTTGGGGTTACCGACGAGCAGTCGTAACAGCGCCAAGCCCCAGCGATCAGAGAAGATAAGAAGGTAGGTGAGATGTCCATATGGGTTCCGAAGGTGATAGGGTAAAAGGTAATCAGTGATGTCGAAATCCCGAACGTTCGGGATCCGTCGCCCGAGCGTAGGTAGCAGGAACAGGCGTTGGAGAGCCAATGAAAAATAAAGAAGAGGTATCGTACGACCAGGGTGGCCAAGCAATGGTGCAAGATCGCGTTTGACCGACCATGCGGAAGTCAGGAAGATAAGCGATAAGGACCGACCGACTCACGGAGGACATCGGCCGATACGGAATACTGGCTCCGATCTCGTAAACATCTATCGTAACACTCCTATGCGGTCATGGTAAGTACGTAAAGTGTGGGCGAACTGACCCAAGTGCTGCCGAACGTCCTTCGGTGGCTTGTCGTCGGTCGGGTAGGGACCGACCGTGTTCGGTAATAGTCGGCGTCTTCGGTACTTGTCTAGCGCTTGTTTGGTATCTCCCCAAAGCTTCCCGAATACCTCCCTCGGACCCTAGCGCGGGTGCATGCTCATCATCTCCTCCCTACTGAAATCCTGACTGTCCTCAGTCAGTGGTCGGTGGCTGTGAGTTGGAGCGGAAAAAGTGGCGTGGGAAAAGTGGCGTGGAAAATAAGTGGCGATGTGGCAAGTTACGTGGGAAAATGATCGGTAATGAGCGGTGGCGTGGGAAGACTAGCTGTGGCGTGCGCAACAGTGATTGAAGCGGAGTCGGCAAAGTCCCATGGCGTGGAGACTGGGGTGGAGGCGTGGAAAAAAACTTGAGTGGGATTGGATTAGGTGAGTATGTGGCTGAGGCATGGGAGTGGTGCGGCAAAAGGCGGTGAATCGGCAAAGAGCGATGGCGTGGAAAGACCCGGGTCAATGTGCGAGAGAGACCGAAGCGGAGCCGGCAAACTCCTGTGGCGTGGCAACTGATTAGGTGAAGGGGTGGCTGAGTCCTAGCGCCCAAGCTAGACGCTGGCGTGAGAGTTGTGTCGGCAAAAAGCGGTGGCGCGTATCGCGGCCTCTGCCGAGCGCAGTGGCACGGGGCTTTGTCAGGTGACCACGATCCCCTGCCGATCGTTGATTCTCCAGCGACTAAGTCCTTCATCGCCATCCTCCTGCCGCTTCGTCTCCTCGTCCGATCCTTTCGGCCTTCCAACATGTCCTCCATCCTCTCTGTCCTCAAAACCAAGCTCGGGGAGTACATGCTCGCTCTTCCCGACGGTGCCGCCGAGTACGAAGATTACGAGGCCTGGGCGCAGGGGTTCGCCAAACGAGTGGTAAGTTGGTCCGTCCCTTTGCCTTCTGCTGGCTGCTGACGTCCTTGCAGGCTGTTTTCGATCGTTCGGCGCGTGGGCAGGACGTGCCCGAACTCGCGGCCTGGGTCGCCGAGGCTGAGAGTGGCCTCGATCATGTTGCCACCGACGACTGGCTTGCCTGGGGTTCGCGCATCTTGCCGCAGCGTGCGGCGCGCTTTGCAGCGCAGAAACAGCAACAAGCGGCCGAAGAACAGGCCCTGGCAGAGGAGGCTGCGCGGGTCGCTGTCGCCGAACGTGAGGCTGAGGAAGCCGAGGCGATGCGGGCTGCCGCTGCCCGTCAGTTGGCCGAAGAAGATCGTCAGCGGCGTCGGGAGGCCTTGGTGGAGGCCATGTTCAACGGGTCGCTCGATCCTGAACAGGGTGATCGTCAGCTGGCCGAGCTGGAGTCAGAGTCCGTCTTTCCCATTCCTCTCTTCTTTCGCTCCCCTTCTCCTTCTACCGCCGTGTCCTCCTCTCGTCCCAATCCGTCCGCCGACTCTTCTCATCCCGACCCGTCCGCCGATGATTCGGAGCTTGCGTCCGCAACCGATGCCCTGGACCGAATGAGCGTGGGCCCGGTCGCCGCCGCTGCCCCGACTGACGCGAAGGGCAAGCAATCGGCTGCTGCCGTTGTCATCGAGTTCGCGCGTCAACTGACGCCGACCGCTGGACGTGTCGTGCTTCCTCTGGGTCCTGGCACAGGCCGAATGTCGTCTGTTCGGCCTCCTGTGGAGCGGAACGGAGCTGGTAAGTTGCTGCAGGATCCCCCGGAGTTGTTGCCGGATGACGTCCTCGTAAGTCCCCTCCCTCTTGCCGCCTTTTGTTGCTTGCTGACCCTTCTTTCTTCTAGGCCGAATACGCGTGCCATCGGTGCGCCACCGAGTTTACCACTGTAGCTTTTCGGTGCTACACGAGGGCCGGCCAAGTTTCTTGTACGAAGTGCTCCAAGGAGCAGAAAGGTTGTAGCTTCCAGCCCGGGTGGATGCCGAAGGACAAAGGGAAGTCGAAGGGGAAAGGGAAGTCGAAAGCGAAGGCGGCCGAAAAGTCGGGGGAGCCGGAACCATCGCGCCCGACTAAGAAGCGTAAGGTCGAGGTACTCATCCCCGAACGATCTGTCGGCGAGAGTATCGCACGGACTAAAGGTGAGTAATCAATTCGTCATTGCTGGGCTGTGAGCTCATCGTCTTGTCTAGCTGTTTGGGCTCGGAAGCCCGTCCAGCGTCTCCCAACCACCACCCGTACCGTCCTGGCCCCTTCCCGTCCCCGTTCTTCTGCTGTCCCCGCCCTGCCCGACTCCTCTCGCCTGTCTCCTGTCGTCGCGCAAGGCATCGCGTCGGAGCTTCGGTACCGCATTGCTGTGGCCGAAGGTACTCGTGCCTCGCTGGCGCGTTCGATCGCGATGTGGCAGGGTGAGTTGGAGGTTCTTGAGGCGCGTTCGGGTGGATCGGCAGTTTCGGATGTGGTGTTGGTGGAAGACTCGTCGGATGCCGAGGATTCGGGAATGTCGGTGTCGGGCGACTTTGTTCCCGATGTGTAAAGTAGTTTCAAGGTGTCGGTAGTACAGTAAAATGTAAAATAACAGTGAAAGGACTGTCCTGAGATGAATGAGACGTTTGGCGAAGACTAGAGGTGTCGTTCGGGAAATCGGTCGGCGAAATGACTGTGTGAATGTACTTGTAAGCGAAGCGTTCGGCAAAATGAAGAAAATAAATTGGAATATTAGGGGAAGCCTCAGTATGTCATCACAGGCATAAAACCCTATGGTTTTGCGCAAATCGGAAGAAGTCTTCAATGCGGCTTGGTACTTGAAGGAGTGATGGGGAAAATGAGTGCCGACTATTCAGTCGGCGATCGGTCGGTGGTAAAAGTACTAAGAGATGTGGAAATGATTGGGCGTCAGTCCATGTCTGTGACGAATAAACGAAGATAAGGAATGGGTATATCTGTGCATCCTCCTCCCTACTGAAATCGTGACTGTCCCCAGTCACCGACCGAAGAGAGCGAAGGGTGGGAGGGTGGGATCTAGTCGGAGGTCACCGAAGCCGCATCGTTGTCCTCCGCCGATCGGACTGAGCTGGTGTCGGTATCTTCATCGGCACTATCATCTTCGGCGTCGTCGTCGCTCGATCGGGATTCTTCCATGGCCCGAAGGCGTTCCTGCGAGATGTCGAGGAGGGCTTCAAGGTCGGTGAGCTTCAGAGACCTGCAAGCAAAATAAGGAATAACGCGGAATGCTGCAACTGGCCGATCAAAGACCGATCCATCGAGTTCGGCCAAAATATACGCTCCTCCCCGATTCCTAGAAATTACTAGCAAAGGTCCTAAATACCGTGGACGCATCTTCCGATTGAGCGCCTTTTCTATGGCCGTGTTGCGCATCAGGACAAGTGAGCCTCGGTGGAAATTAAAGTCGCGAAGTGTGGCCAAATGCTGTTGTTCGAATCGGATGGCGGCCTGGACACGGGCGCCGACTACCGAGCTGCGAAGGTGGGCGAGGTCCGATCAGCGTTTCTGCAAAGCGATGGCACGTCGAGCAATGAGGTCGGTGGTGCTGAGGGCCGTGGTCGGTGGTGGTAGAAGATATGTGGCTTCGGCAATGTCGAGGGGAAGGAGGGGATGGGTTCCGGTCGCTGCGAAGTATGGCGAGCAACCCATTCGGCGCCGAACAGTAATGCGATCAGCCCAGAATACGAAATGAGCTGCACGATTCCACTTGGCCTGGTCTCCATCAACGGCCTTGAACAGAGCCTGCCGAACGTCGAAGTGAGGTCATTCGGCGATGCCGTTGGCGCGGGAATTGTAGCCCGAAATGCGAATGTGCCGAACGTGGTACTTCTTTGCTAGCTGGTCGAGCGCCTTGACGAATGCTGGTCCGTTGTCGGAGACGATCTCTACCAGTGTTCCCCATCGGCACAGGATATCCTCGAAGATCCAGTCGGCAAGAGCTGAGCTTGTTTCGCGTCGCAGCATCCGGAATTCGGGGTAGTGTGATACCGAACAGCGGCCTTGCACGAGATACTTGAAACCACCGGCGGTCGGCATGTGCATGGTGTCCATATACATCTTCGCGAAGAGTGGTGCAGGCGTAGCGATGGTCGGGGGAATGAGGACGTTGCGAGTCTGGCGAATCTGGCAAAGGTGACAGGTCCGAACAAACCAGGAAATGTCTTGCCTCATGTGCGGCCACCAGAAGCGTTCGGCGATCAAGGCAGTCGTGGCGTAGAAACCCTTGTGAGCAACGTCGTCGTGGGCGGCAGTGAGAATTGTGATCCGACTAGAGGGGGCTGCAACAATCTTGTGTCGACCGTGTGAGTCTTTTCTCCACAGCTTGTCGGCTGCGATAAAGAACTCAGTGCAATATCGTAGGAAGGTGGCATATTCGGAGTCGGAGAGAGAAGGGGGCCGAACCAATGTTCGGTGCCAGTTGCGGACCGACCATAGGCGTTCTTCGGCTTCCAAAGCTTTTTGCGATCTTGGGATATCCGAATAGTCGATGGTCGGGCCTTCGTCGTCGGAGTCTGCATCGGTCGGGAGGTCGCCTATGAGTGAGGAGGTAAAGATGGCTGTTGTCGAGGTTGAGTTGGCGGTGGGAAACGTGTTGTTGATCTGATGGAGGAAGCCGTAGAGATTGTCGATCCAGTCGTCAAAGTCGTCTTCGGGTTCGGGTCGATCGGCGGGTTGTGGTGGTCGTCGGGAGAGACCATCGGGGCCGTGAGAGGTGCCGGGGACGTGGACAAGTGTGAAATGGAAGGTGAGGATGGAGACGATCCACCGATTGATGCTGGCGCTGGGTTCGAGATCCGGGTTAGTGAGCATGCCCTTGATGTAGCGTGCGTCTACTTCGACTATCAGGTTCCGAACGCCAATGAGATACATTTTGAGCGATCGGAGGGCGCGGAAGAGGCCGTAGAGTTCGAGCTTGGGTTGGGAGAATCGCGATTCGCGGTCGTTAAGGGTGATGGAGCCGAATCGAGCATAGTACCGAACCCGCGGATTGTCGAGTGCGCATTGACAGAGGTGGAAGCCGACCGCGATTTGAGAGGTATCGACGGCGAGGATG
Source organism: Heterobasidion irregulare TC 32-1 (assembly GCF_000320585.1). Lineage (NCBI taxonomy): Eukaryota > Fungi > Basidiomycota > Agaricomycetes > Russulales > Bondarzewiaceae > Heterobasidion > Heterobasidion irregulare. Next base: position 1,211,415 of record NW_009258207.1, on the reverse strand, counting down.
ACGTTGGCTGCCGACCCATAGTCGATGGGCCGAAGGGCTGGCGATTCGAGAAGTGCCGACCGGAGGTCGTCCTGGGCCGCTATCTGGTCTGGGCCGAACACGAATGGAAAATCTTTGCGCGTTAACATTGTCAGTGCATGCGCCCTGTGTGCAAAATTCCGAATGAAGATCCGAACGACACCGATCGTCCCCAAAAATGCCCGAACGTCAGAGAGATCCCTGCAAGGTCCCCACTTCATAATTGACTCTACCCTAGATTCGTCGGGTAATCTTCCTTCGTACGTGCAGCGATGGCCGACCACCGTGATTTCGGCTGCGCAGAGTGTCGCCTTGTGTCCCGAAAATGTTCCTCCGCTGTACTTCATTCGCTGAACCACCCGATTGAGGCCTTGAAAGTGTTCCCACACAAATCGTCGTATGCCGGAGTTGTCGGGGTGCGTCTCGAAGCCACCGCTCGGCAGTTCGTATCGGGTCGGTGGGCCCCGAATCGGGACATTGTCGATGAAAGGAATGGTGGTGTCTGGGATCTCTGGCTGGAGGATGTGGGTGACGTCGTCGTGGAAGATCGGGACCGAATTTGTCCATCCCATGGGCAGGGTGACGAGCCGGTGGGCGCCGAATGGGGTCTGGAACGTGGTGAAGTCGCGAGATGATTCGGCGAGCCCTCGTTCGTCATAGCCAACATAGAGATCCAGAATGCCGCCGCAAGCGCGAGCTGCAAACTGTTCAGCGATCTGATTGGTATATGGAGGCACACCTGAATGCTGGATGGTGACTGCGTTCAGGGGTTCGAGGCTGTGAACGATTCGGAGTTTGGTGCCAGTGGAGGTGCTATTCGTCTTCTTGACGACTGTAAACCAACGCGATCGGTAGGACGAATTTGACGGCTCATAGACTCCAGCAGCGATCTTGGTTTTGATGAGTCGGCACACTTCGTCGTAGATGCCTGGTGGAATCGGAATGTTGCGTTGAACCCAGGGCTTGTGTTCGACCACCGGCATATTGACTGGAGGAAAGAAGTCCTCGCGGAAACGTCCGCGTTCCGAATCGTCCCAGGCGAATCCCATCTCTTGTAGACACATGAAATGGTGCATGAGCTGTCGTTCGGCCGGCCAAAGGAAGTCGTCCGAGTGGACTTTGTCGATGAGGTCGCGTCGTTCGGCTGTGTATCTGCCGGTCGGCGCGAAGGGTGGGGGGTTCGGTGTCAGTGTCGGAAGGGTAGCGAGAGAGTCACCAAGGATGTTCCGAACGATTCGGAACTTTTCGGGGAGGTCGGCCAAGACTGGTCGTGTTTTCTGTGCGACCGGTTTGTACTTGCACTTGGCGGCGAAGATGGCGACCGGGTCGGCGATATTAGTGGAATGGAAAGAACCGGGGATGACTGAGGAAAATAAGGATGACATATCGGAATCGAGATTGTTTTTGAGATGATTTTCGGGCCCCAAATCGGAGGCCATAATGTACTTGAGACAACGATCGCGACGAGAGGGAGATGGAGAATGGAAATCTGAGGACGCTTCGATAAGTGGGAAATTGGGGGTATCATGATCGGTGGAAATGATCAGTGCAACTTCTCCTTGATCTCGGATCAATTCATCGAGTCGCGAAAACCCGCTTGTCTTCGGTGAAGGACTCGAGGGGGTCCTCGTCTGATCGTCGGAATGGTGGCTCGTCGTCCCGTGTTCGGGTCGCTGATGGTGATCGTCTGGTCTTCGTTTGAATAATTCTTGACGATACTTTCGGTGAGGATGTCGAAGGGCCGACCGAGGAGAACGTCGTAGGCGGGGTTTCGAATGATGTGGACTTGGAGGTACAGGGTGATGTCGCCGATGAGGAATGGAACGTTGCGTGCCAGACCCAAGGATCGGTCGATTTCGCCGTTCGCCGACTGCATATTGAGGACGATTTCGGGGTCGTAGATGAGCGCCAGTTCATTGCAAATGCCTTCCGACATGGCGATGACTTGTGAGCCCGGATCGATGACGCATTCGACTTCCTGCTGATGATCGACGAGGGGAACAATAGACCTTAGGGCAGACGATTCTTTAGCAACTATCAATGGCTGAGGAACCTGACCGGGCTGTAGATTCTTCAGGTACGTTTCGTACATGTCGGGGATGATGATCGCGCCAGGCGGGGGTGTTTCCGGTTGGTGCAGGACATTGACAAAGGAGGAGACGGTCGGTCGAGTCGGTGGTTCGAGATCGTCGATGGCATAGGGTAGATCGGCATCTTGGTAGAAGGTCCGAACATTGCTGGCGTCTCTGGCAGGCGATCGGCGTGCCGACGTGGCTTCCCTGACCTGCGAACGGACTTCGGCGGAGAGGGAGAGTAGTTCGCGCTGGGTAAGCGTCACCTGAGTGGCCATCGCCCTGTTGTAGACCTCGGCTGCTACCTTCTCGTCGTAGATCGGCGCCGTAGTCTTGTAGGCCGGAGCGTCCTTCTTTGCTGATGGTATCTTCGCCGGGGCTCCCATGTTGCGTTCGTGTGGTGGTGCATAGGTGGCGTCCTGGGCTTTGGCGTATGGGTGGATCGGAGCATCGTCCTTGGCTGGTACCGGGGGCGGTCGCTGAGTCGGGGTGGTCGGTCAGGGTTCGGGTTCGGGAGTTTCGGTCATCGCTCGTCGTTCGGCGACCGGTGAAGGGGTAGGTGCCGAACGTCCTGTCTGCGCCATTTCGCGTGCCCTTGTGCCCCGCGTTCGGAGCGCGAATAGTTCGCGTTCGAGGCTCGCGATTCGCTGGACATCGGTGAGTTGGTAAGTCGGGGTGACATCCAGCAATGAGGGTGAATCGTGACGGGAGGCTATTGTCATCGGGTGAGTCGGCACCGCGTTTACCGTAAACATCATCTGTCCGGTCGCAAGCTGGCCTGGATTCCTGCGGTGCCATTCGTCAACTCGGTCCTTCAGGTTACTACCCGTGATTTCTCTGGGTACGAATGCCCCACTTGACAATACAACCTTCCCCTCGATATTCCTCTTGCATTTTCCGATCCGAATGTATTCGGTGACCTCGGGACAGGCGCGCATGAAGTGTTCGGGACTGCCGCAGAACATGCAGTTGTCGCCGCCTTGTCCTGGCTGTCGGGATGGTCGATCGGCTGGCCTGGACGTCCCCTGAGCTGTGATGGCCTTGACAAAGGTGTCGGTGAGCCGTTCGAACATGGTCGCCAGGTCTTCGGCCTTGATCGCGTTGGTGGGCGGCGCGGCGGGGGCTGCTCGAGAGATGTCGGTAGGGGTAGCGCTGTAGGCAGCCGTGGTGCCGTGCAAGACGAATCGGGCCGCGTCGTGGATGTCCTGGAGGTTGTATGGGTCGTCTGGGAAATGATCGGGGAACTTGAGTTGTAGACGTTGAGAGATCCTTGCCCATAGCTCCGGTTGGAATCCTCTAGCGAAGGCGCGTCCTTGTTCGGCGACTGAGATTCGTGCCTTGCTGAGGAGAAATACCGTGATCACCAGGAATCGCCGATGATAGTCGCCGAGCTCGCTGAGGGACAAGATGCCGACCCTGCTCGTTTCGCCGACTAGTTTGTCCATATCCGATACCGACCATTTGCGTTCTTCCTCCGATCCGGGGTACAGCCTGTAGACCTCTTCGCAGAAGTCCTTGAAGGTCTTCGTGGCGTCGGTGAAAGTGGTGAGCGATTCCCAAAGCTCACAGGTGTCGACATCTAGGAATCGGCAAGCGTGTTTCTTTCTTTCTTGTTCGTCCCCTACCGCAGACCGACCAAAGTGGAAGTCCAGATCGGAGAAATATCGTCTCAATTCGCGGGGTTGATGGGGGTCAAAGGTCGGGGCCGTTCGATCTCCACGAGCGGGCATGGATGGGGTCGCCATAGTGAGAAAGTCAAAGGTGGGGGAGAAGGTATTGTTTTCTAAGGTGATCGGGGATGGAGTCGCTGGTTCGAAGGAGCGTTCTAGTGAAGTCGGTCGGATGGTCGGCGTCCAGAAGACGGGGCTGCGTGGGATTAACGGAGAGATGGAGTCGTGGAGAGATGGGATAGGAGACGGGGGTGATTGTTCTAAGAGTGCAAGGTCGAGGATGGGGGAAATCGGCGGGAGTAGCGATCGGTTCGGCGACGAAGGTGGGGTTAAGAAGAAAGTGGAGTCGGGTGGTGGTGAGAGCGATGGCGAGGATTCGAGATCAAGGTAGTGATGGTGGGATAAATGTTCTGGGACTATATCGGCGTCTCCGAACAAACTTCGGTCGGCAGATGTTTCCTGAGTATTGAAGCTATCGATAACTGTTTGTCGTTCTTCGCGCTCCGCTGTTGGTCGGGACGAGCGACGTAGATTCCTTGAGGTAATTTTGAATACTAACCCCTCACGGTGGGCTCCAAAATGATACGCTAGAGGTGGCTCTAAGTGCCGAGCACAACACCAAAACAACCTCTAATGCAGGGGGTGCTGGAGCTAGTATCTAATACACAAGGAATTGTTAGTGATGACTTTAGAAATCGATGGCGTACTGAGAAACAACGGGGAGTATGAGATTATAGCGCCCGAACGGTTTCGGGACTGCGCCGAACACCGACCGAACGTTCGGTCGGTCGAGTCGGGGATTCGGTCGGTAACGAGAAGGTAGTGTCGCGACCGACAACTACGTGCTTCAAGAGCCACACGGGACTCTGACAATATACGAGGGAGGATGGGGGGTACGAGCGAAGAGACGAGTACGAACGCGAATGAGGCCGAACGACGAGGATGACAAGTTTTCGGGAGTCGATGAAGACGATTTCGATGGTTGAAACGAGTGCGAATGAGCTCTGAACTGTGGGGTGCGAAAGCTGGTTTATTCCAGAGTTGTATGTAGGTTTTTATAGTAAACAGAGCCCCTAAGTAAAATATTAAACAAGAAATGAGAGTAGATGTCGAATGGGCGCCAAGCCCCAGCGATCAGAGAAGATAAGAAGGTAGGTGAGATGTCCATATGGGTTCCGAAGGTGATAGGGTAAAAGGTAATCAGTGATGTCGCAATCCCGAACGTTCGGGATCCGTCGCCCGAGCGTAGGTAGCAGGAACAGGCGTTGGAGAGCCAATGAAAAATAAAGAAGAGGTATCGTACGACCAGGGTGGCCAAGCAATGGTGCAAGATCGCGTTTGACCGACCATGCGGAAGTCAGGAAGATAAGCGATAAGGACCGACCGACTCACGGAGGACATCGGCCGATACGGAATACTGGCTCCGATCTCGTAAACATCTATCGTAACACTCCTATGCGGTCATGGTAAGTACGTGAAGTGTGGGCGAACTGACCCAAGTGCTGCCGAACGTCCTTCGGTGGCTTGTCGTCGGTCGGGTAGGGACCGACCGTGTTCGGTAATAGTCGGCGTCTTCGGTACTTGTCTAGCGCTTGTTTGGTATCTCCCCAAAGCTTCCCGAATACCTCCCTCGGACCCTAGCGCGGGTGCATGCTCATCAACGCCCTCAATCACTGGCGCGTGTACCTCAAGGGCGCATGACACCCGTTTGAGATTTGGTCCGATCACAAGAACCTCCTGTACTTCTCTACCGCAAGAACTCTTTCCCATCGCCAAGCACGTTGGTCACTCTTCCTCTCTCGCTTCAACTTCACCCTCATACACAAACCCGGCGTTACCCACCAACCCGATGCTCTGTCCAGGCGTCTAGACCTAAAAGAGGGGGTAAAATCTGACAACAAAGATCGGGTGATACTACAACCCCAAATATTCGTTAAAAGTGCAACAGGACGAGGAACAGTTGAAATGCTTGACAGCCAGCTAAGACAAAAGCTAAAAGAAGTCACGGCTAAAGATAAAGAAGTAACGGAAGCAATGGAGCTTATCAAAGCATTAGGACCTAGAGCACTCTCAAAAGGCTTACAAGAGTGGAATTATGAAGACAACCTCATCTGGCATAGAGGAAAAATATATGTTCCGCCAGATGATGAACTTAAGAGACAAATCACAAAAATGTACCATGATTCACCAGCAACTGGACACCCAGGAAGATGGAAAACCTATGTCCTAGTATCAGACAATTTCTGGTGGCCAGGAATGTCCACATTCATAAAGGAATACGTAACAGGATGCGCAACATGTCAATATACCAAAAACATCACGCATCCCACACGTGCCCCGCTTATTCCAAATGAAATACCAGAAGGACCCTGGCAAACAGTCACAATGGACTTCATCACGGATCTTCCCCAAGCAGGACCATATAACGCCATTTACGTAACCGTAGACAGAAGCACCAAGGGCATTGTTTATACCCCATGTGATAAAACCATAGACGCCGAAGGAACTGCTAACCTCTATATGAAAAACATCTGGAAACAATACAGGCTTCCAAGGAAGATCGTGTCTGATAGAGGTCCACAATTTGTGGCTAGATTCACAAAGGAACTATGGAAAAAGTTAGGGATAACAACAGCGCTATCAACCGCTTATTATCTGGAAACAGATGGAGAAATGGAAAGAGTAAACCAGGAATTGGAACAATACCTACAAGCATTCTGCAATTACGAGCAAACAAATTGGCCCAAACTACTGCCATATGCAGAGTTCGCACACAATATTCGAGAACATTCAGCAACACACCAATCGCCATTTGAACTCATGTATGGCTACAACCCAATCTTTGCACCCCAGATCACGCCAAGGTCTGACATCCCTGGCGTAGAATAAAGATTGGAAAGGTTGGAACAGTTACGATAAGAGACAAAAGCCAGCTTGGAAGTTGCGACAGAACTGATAAAATGGAAAACAGCCAAAAACGAAGTCAAGTTAGAAGCAGGACAGAAGGTTTGGCTATCAGGAAAAAATATACACACCACGCACCCGAAGGACAAGCTAGCCCCTAAACTGCATGGACTATTCAAAATAGAAAACAGGCTAGGATCGGTAATGTACAAATTAAAGCTCCCACCAACATGAAAAATACACCCCGTGTTCCACGCCTCATTAATCATACCTTATCAAGAAACAACCGCACACGGCCCCAACTTTGAACAACCACCACCTGACCTCGTAGATGGACAGGAGGAGTATGAAGTCAAAGAGATCCTTGACAAACAGAAACATGGACAGGGATACCAATACCTGGTACACTGGAAAGGATATCCAAACTCCGCAGACGAATGGATCACAAGGGCAAACCTAGGGAATGCCAAAGAAATTTTGGAAGCATATGATGCGAGACATCATGACTTACTACTACAAACAGCTCTCGCAAACATCGAACAAACAAAACCCAAAACGTATAAAAACCCAAACTCAATCATCGCAATCTCCTCATCCCTTCAAGCATTTCTTCACTCCTCTAACAAACATGTCTTCGAACGAGTCTCTCTACCTCTCCTCTGCTGAAAACACCCTCGTCGACGGATCAACCCCATCTTCTCCCTCCGGCGAGTCGACTGCGTCCTCCGACAGCAACGAATTTGCAAGGATTGGAGGTATAGGAAGTATGCTGGAATATAATGCCAGGGTAGAAGCAGAACGTAGAAGATATCAGGCCTTAGTTGACACAAACGCAGCAGAAGAAGCAGCTGTAGCACGAGCTCTCCAAACCCCTTCCCCCCCCAACCATTGACCTTACAACTCCTCCGACAATCTCCCCCTCTCGTTTGCCGTCCCCTCCCCCCCTCGTTCATGAAGCCAATGAGGGAATTATATTCCCCAACAGAGAAACATATCTAACAACCCCCATAGCCTACATGATGGGGCTCATCGAGGGCACGCCGAACACTGAATTTGTGTCGGGACCTACGCAACCGGAAGTGCAAAGGGCCTTGGAAATCTTGGAGGAAGAAAGGAGTTTTGTTTAACACGCACAGCGAGCTCTACAGATCAGAGAAGGAACCCTTATTGCCCGCATTAATGCAGGCAAGAGGAGGCTTATGGGCTTGAATCAAACAGTGCACCTCCAAGACTCCTTTCATCCCGCTGATGATATCACCCCCGTCACTGAATATCACATGCCTACCACGGCTGTGGTATCTCGTACCTCGTCTTCGGCCTCAAATGGAGCACCGCTTCGCCCAATGCCGGGGACTTATCCCACGGAACTCGGTAGAGGACGGGATGTCTACAGATTCATGCAGGTTTCACCCCGCTATTATGTCATACCCGCGCGACTGGGCGTAATCTGCTCCTCTACTCAAACTTGACCTCCCCTCCCCTTCATCGAATACGACTCCAGTGAATCCAATACCTGACCCGTCGTCCTTCGTCCCCGCAGTGTTTGAAGAACGAGATACCCTCATCTGGTATGACGTAAAACTGCCGGGGCAAACGACGGTTTGACTCCGTTGGGCCAGTATCCACTGCCATGATGAGATGAGGGACTCGGTTCCAGGACGCAGTCCCTGCATGGTTGGTAACGAGGTAGGGTATCATGATGTCCGTACTCAAGGGTTATTGCGTCATGACTCGACAGTGAGCAGTGAGAATCTGTGCTCTAAGTATTATTTTATCTCATGCGCTTCATAGTTTGAACTCCGTGCATTGCCTATGTTTTTCTTGGACTTTTACTTACCATCTCTGGCATTGACGGCCTAGAGGGGGGGGTGATGTTACGAAACGTCTGGCTTACATTTACTTACTTTCTCACCATCTTGATAAGGACTCATAGGACATTTCTCCCAACTACACCTCGCGTTCCTGTTCTATTGATACTTGGTCCGTGCTCCTGCTTGTACATATTTATAGATACTGCGGCGCAGTATGGAGGCCTTAGGCTATCCACTTCTGTCCAATCTAGGAACTGCTGTTCACACAGTCTTCTCTGATTCTAAGACACTAGTCTGATCAAGTCCCGATTATCCTCTCAAATCTTCTTGTATTGTTTGTGGCCTAGGATCCTCTCGTCTTGAACAGCCATTTGTGACACTAGTGGTGTTCGCCAACAGATTGTCCATGAGATGAATGCCATGCTTCATTAGTAGCAGGACAAGGGGATTGGCACAGGCCTCGAGCGGAAGGAGAGATGGAAGGGTTCTGCACCCAGAGGCTGAAGTGCTCAAGCAGTCGGTGAGTTGACAGGTAATTCTGCAAATGCTGAGCTTGCGGCCAGCCAACGAGCAGCAGCGGTATATTTAGTGACCTATGAGATTTAATACCTTGCTGACAGCAGTACTCTCTTTCAGATTCATCAATACCGGAAGCCTGTGTTCTCTAAGCATGTTCTGCCACCTATTGCAAGCATTTTAATCAATGCGTCGGTCGGCACTCCTTCTGGACAGCAACCGTGCCATCGGGTTTTGGTCGCTAGAGTTTATGGCTTCGTCATTAGTGACGAGCACTTGTATGTGGGAAAAGGTTGTGCGGTATTGATCATCATCATTGAATCTAGTACTGACTATTCTCAATTTTACCAGTGATCTCAATTTATTCACAGGGCAGAGGCAAATTGGGGGCCCATGGATGGCAGCAAAGCTCCACCAATATTGGTGCCATCTCATATCTATCCATGCAGCTTTATGAGCAATCCTATTCAGCAACCTTCCAGGCAGTTCACACACGATTGGCTTTACTCCAGGCCTTTACATATAAGCATCTTATGCCAGACTCATTTTTGTGTTTAATGCCAGGCAGCTCAGTCCCGGACTCCAACAACTGCCACCTCCAGCTTGACAACATCGCTCTCACCACTTATAACAATCTGAACAAGCATTCCCGGAGTCTTGGTATTGCTGTGCAGGATTTGCAGAAGCTGAGACACAGAGGAAAGCACTCGGCGCAAGATCAAGACAATGCAGCCGATGACAAAGGCTTGCAGGATGGTTTGTAAATGGTATCTCACATTGTACTTGCATGTTACAGTTTCAATAGGTCTTTTTCATGTATATTCTAACAAAATACTGGCCTCAAAAGGCCTGATTCTAGCAATCTGAGCGAAAATTTGGGTTCTGAAGGCCTGATCTTAGCATCTGACCGATTTTGAGCCCTCAGAATGCCTGATTCTCGCATCCGGCCACATTGGGGAAAACAGACCCAAAACCTTAGGCAAATCCAAACTTTTTTGGCAAAATTTGGGAATTTTGTCCAAACTTTTTTGGGCATTTTACAAAATTTCGCCTGTGCCCTCCCCACCTATTTTCAGGGGTCCTAGTGCAAGCCAGTGGCAGTGAGTAAGTAAGGGGCATAAGGCCGATTGGTTTAGTAATCTAGGCCATGAATGGCTCATTTAAGGCCTGGGTGGGTCCCCTCAGTGAGAGGATTCGTGCGGCTCTGCCGCGCACTACCGCAACCCGCTCCCACACGCAGACCCCCGAGGGCACACAAGCCCCACAGATGGTAGAGAGCTTATGATGCCAAGGCGGTATCTCCCTAGCACTTTATTACTACGATCGCAGTACACCCCAGGGGGGGCGTTGGTTCTGCATGATGTGGACGACAGCACATGACATTACCTTCGGATGAGGAAGTCTGAAGACTCACAGGTAGAATGAAAGGTATCAAATGATACCATGTTTGATGCCCAAAGGCAAAAAGGCATCCAAGGACACCTTGTTTGAGGCCCGAAGGCAGAAAAGGGAGCACGATCGTTCGGGGCACCATCACCGCCCGTGCACTCACCACTCATGAAACCAAAGGAGTGTGAAAGGGTCGGGCAGGGTTTCTGAGTGGAGATACAGCCACAATCCTGCCCATCAGAAAAGAGGGGACATCTCACAAGATTGGGAGCGTCGATTGATGAGCCTACCCCGTAGATGATGCAAAGTGGTCACCAGATGGTAGTAGAGTAGAAGGGAACCCGTGATGAGGAAGGATGAGGGGTGGATGAGCTCGAGGACATTTGGATGGAGGCAAGTAGGCGGTGTCCCGAAGAGGAAGGTGGTGGTACGGGTTCAAGAAGGATGTGGCTCCGGGCATCAGTCGGGCATCCTCGAGATATATCGCAGGGCAAAGCGACCCCATTCTATCCGTGCCTTCGAGCTGAGCTGGGTGTTGCACTATTCCCCGCTTCGTGCCTACGCCGAATTGCACGTTCATCGTCCTTGCTATCGTTCACTGGACCACTCCTTTGAGACCAAATTCCTCCTATTCAATTCGAAAATTATCCCCGACCGCCAATAAATCATGGTTCACCATACTACTCATCCGATGCCGGACCGTGTTGTCAAAATCACCGTCAGAGAATGGAGGGAACGCAAAGAGGAAGCGGAACCCCAACCCGACCCATCACGTACTCGTCTAGAAGAACAGCTTCATGTCCAACCAGTTGGCACATGCCGAAGATCGCATGGCAGGCACAGCAAGGGCGCGCGCGGCTCAAGGCGATACAAAGGATGCGTGCTCGCACCCGTGCCAAACCGGCTAGCATCATCTGGCCAATCCGCAGATGCGCCAGACACACCCAACGCGCATCTGTCGAGCCCGTCCCGCAGCGGCGCCCCACCCCGTGCCCCAAACCCCGTGGTCCGCCGAGCATCCGGGTCTGCACCTGG